>NC_141689.1:859399513-860111394 GCF_964263255.1 Lissotriton vulgaris
AGGACTGGCTCTGAGTTGACGGGACCGGGGTAGGCGTTGAAGGGGTGGAATAGAAGACTGTATGCCATAAATTAATCTCCCGCTGGTCCCATGCTATACCCGGGTGAACTGCCTTCATCTGTCTGAACATTTTATCGTATTTCAGCCACCCCTGGCCTGGAAACTCTGTTGCCGCTCCATGTATCAAGGATATATAGCTCATCATTTGTGGGCGTAAAACCGGATACTTCTCAAGCATAACAGCGGCATATATTGCAAATCCCGTGATCCAATTCTTCATGGACCATTCTACCCACGATTTCTTCTGATTGTAATCTCCCTCTTTCCCGCCCTTGGGTTTTCCGGCCGCCACCCCTGCATTGATAAGGTCGAACACTTCTACGTATTCGCCTCTGAGTATCCTGTCCTTCATATCTGCTGGCACATGCCAAGTGATCCCCGCGGATGGCGATAAGGTCATTGAGGACGAACCGAACATTAACGGGCTGAATGCTAGTAACGGGGAACCAGCTGGTTGCCCCCCCAACCCCCCATGCATCTGGCCATTAGAGGGACCCGCCACATCAACTACGGCATTCGCCATTGAGCCCTGACTTGGACCCCCTAGATTAGAGTAAGCAGTCATCGCTAAGGGGGACCCATGAGCCGTGTAGGCAGGAAACATTGAGCTTACAGGGCTGCTACCTATCGCTTGACCATGCGACCCATATAATTGCATCCCTGGTAACTGGGCGACCCCCCGGGCTGAACCCAAACTTGCGACACTCCGCTACCCGGCTGTGCCACTACTGGCGGTAACATACCGTGCGGACCGGACCCCCCCACAGAAGTGACGGGGAACCCTCCTATCTGCGTGGGCCTAGTTGCATCATACTGCCCATCGGCGTCATCTGGGTCGTTATCTGCGCCTGAGTTCGAATCAATTGTCTCTGGCACCTCCTCCTCACCTGGTGATACTGGTCGTGAATCCGTCGGCCTAGACCGCTTGCCTCTTGCCGAGCTTCTAAGCTTTTCTGGGGTATGCTTCGCTCTTTTGCCTCTCCCCCTCTCCTCCTGAGAGTTCGCATCTGCTCTAGCCCCGTCTCTCATATTCTTTAGTACCCAATCCATGCCTTTTTCCCTTGTGAATTCCAGCAGTTCCGTAAAGGCAAGGTATTCCTCATTCTTGGCTGCGGGTTGTTTACCCTTCGGCACCTTCTTCGACGGCATCCTGCACTTAAAGAAAACAACGTTAAAAACTTATCGAGAAACCCAAACGACTTTTAGGCCCACCGCGCCGCGGATGGGCCCGGACCCAGGGAATCAGATGATCGAGCGCCAGCGCTCGCCCTCCCCCTGGACATGAGGATTTCACCACGGCAATCCCCCCCTGCAATCAATATTTAAATCAAGAGAAATAAACACGAAAGCTGTAAAGAAATCCAGAACACACTGCAAGGCCCGCTAACCTAAACCACGAGTCGGATTAACTCTCGCTGTATACTCCTACGCGATGTTCCCACGATGTCTTCTCTTGGAGACGTCCGACTCCTGGGCGATCAGCGGACAAAGAGGGGGCCTCTAGGCTGGTCGCGGGCTTTTAAGCCTCGCGCCCTACTATCACTTCCGGGGCGTACCTCGACCCTTGTTCCCATTGGTCCTGGCGCCGCGCTCACTTCCGGGTCACGTAACCCGGAAGCGATCCTACTCCGGGTCGGCCCTTTGGCTGTCACTAACGATGCCATTCCCCGAGGGGGTTGGCGCCTTCCAATCTGAAAAAAGACAGCTTAGACATGCACAGCATAACTGTATGTTAATTGAGTTTCTGCTATTTTGTTTAAATAATAACATTTTTGAAGATACCTATTTCAAGCAAGTGTCTGGTACGGGGATGGGCACCTGCTTCGCTCCCAGCTACGCGAACTTGTTCGTTGGGTGGTGGGAGGAGCAGGTGTCCAGAACCTACAGGGACGATATGTCCAGTGGCTCGGTGATAAAGTGGCATCGATACATCGATGATTTATTTATCATCTGGCATGGGACAGAGGAGACTGCACGTCACTACAACGCATACCTGAATGAAAACGATCACAACTTGCAATTCACGGGGACAATTAGTCCGACTTCTGTGGACTACTTGGACCTGAGAGTGCAAGTTGTTGGGGGCAAGATCGAAACATCATTATATCGGAAGGCCACTGCTGGCAATTCGATATTATATGCAACCAGCAGCCACCCCCCCAAACTAGTGCAAAGCATCCCCTATGGGGAATTGCTTAGACTCAGGAGGAACTGCACACGCGATGAGGATTTTGAAACTGCAGCCACTGAAAGTGTAGCCAGATTCAGTGTAAGAGGTTACAATCCGACCACTCTGAACAAAACGCTTTGCAAAGTGAGAGCCATGACCAGGGATAGCCTACTGGAACAAAGCAGAGGCAAAAAATCTGATGGAGGGAAATTTCAAATAATTACCCCATATTCAGCGGAAGCTAATCACCTCAAACAAATGCTTAAGAAAAACTGGCATATTTTAAAAGCAGATAATGTTATAGGTGATGATGTCCCTGCTTATCCTCTAGTTACATTTAAAAAGGCTAGATCCATCCGTGACCACCTGGTACGAAGCTACTTAGAAAAAATACCGTCGAGAAGTAACACCATAAATGCAAAGCATGCTGTAACAGCGAAAGGACGCTTACATATACCATCCAAGATACAGGTATGGTCAGGAAAATTAGCAAGTTTATCACTTGCAGTACACCCTGTGGTGTACTGTCTTGTCTGTCCATGCTGGCTTAAGTATATAGGCAGTACAGTGCACCCTTTCAAAATCAGAATCCTAGAGCACATGAGAGCAATTGATAAGGTGGACCAAGCCTACCCGGTCGCTAGACACTTTTCAGAAAATCATGATAGTGACCGAAATCAGTTGTTGTGTTATGGATTAGATTTAGTTCCTGACAATATCAGAGGAGGGGATAAATTGAAGAAACTTCGCAGACTCGAATCAAGGTACATCATAGACCTTCACACAAAAACACCTTGGGGTATGAATAGTGGCGAAGACCTGATGGTCCATATTGGCACATAAATGTTAAAAACGGTTGATGAAATTGCAAAGGCATAATTGCTATATCTCGTAACATGTATATATGTATATAATTGTATATGTGTACATAGGATTGAGATATCAGAGTTGTTTTGGATGGATTACCTCCTGCACTTTTCTTTCCTTTGGTTTGAGGTTTTGATAGACTCATGACTCCATGAAAGATGAAATTTGATTTGAACTAGGAGTGATGAGATATACCTAGGTGTGTCCGCTAAACGTAAAACATGATCTTGTTTAATGAAATGACAAAATGAAACAATGAAAAGATGAAATAACGTAGTTTGAAATATATATATGGTAAAAAGTATATTAATGTATAGAATTTATAGAAATAAGGAACTGTTATTGGTTGATTTACTTTGATAAACAGACATGAATAACATCGTAGGAAGGATAATAGCTGATCCACGGCTTAATTGTGCTTGAACAACAAGTAAGGGATCTGATCCAGTATACAAAAATTGTATATGTGAGGAGGTTATGAATTATATATATCTCACACCCCAATGTACTTGCACTAATTGAGTGGTTTACATGGTTAACGATCTTTATAACATGTACAAAGATGATTACATCAACAGTAATAATACACCACTCTAAGATGGCGCTGGTTAATGCCAGCTGGCCAGTAGTCCTTCCTTGATTGTGGGGAATCAGTTTAAGAACATGCCGATGTCCGGTGGCTACCGACATCGAGAAAAGCTGTGTGCCAAAACACGAGGGCGTCTGTCTTTGTCTGTTGAAAATAAAGCAAACTTGGAGATTGGAACTCCCGTGAGTGTGGGTAATTCTTTGCGACGTGGAGGATTTGAGCAGAATATATATATATATATATATATATATATATATATATATATATATATATATATATATATATATATATATATATATATATATATATATATATGCCTTCACATGTTGTCCAAAAAACGAGAGCGCCACTCCACAGAAGATTAAAGACACAGCTTTATTGTTTACAGGAAGAAAAACTGTGCATTCATGTTCATCAATCCGCCTAATGCATTTCGAGCCTCCTGGCTCTTGCTCACAGGCTTTGCTGGCAAAACGGAAACTGCATCAATTTCGGCATTTTAAACAGGTAACTTCCTTTTTTAGGCCGTGCATCCTTGTCTTTGAAGTGCACCTTTCGGTAGGTCGCTCCGTTTGCCAGATTTCATTTCTCAATGTAAAGCCCTCCAGTGGGCCTGAAACATGCCTGCACAGTTCAATAATTAAAATCTCCTGTGGCCACGCCGAGGCACGAGCAATTCTTAGCCCCAGCAGCACCTTCCAAATTTTCCCAAGGTGGTGCGCTCTCACGGCGGGACAGCCATTAAAATGCACAGTTTTTCCTCCTGTAAACAATAAAGCTGTGTCTTTAATCTTCTGTGGAGTGGCGCTCTCGTTTTTTGGACGACATGTGAAGGCATATATATATATATATATATATATATATATATATATATATATGCTCCACGTTCGCCCCAGCTGGCGAGGGCGCACACCGGGATCAGCAATACCCCCTAGACTCCGCAGCACACAGACTGCAGCCTGACGCGTTTCGCTAACATAGCTTTTTCAAAGGCTGTTTCCTTCTGAGTCTCGGCAACGTTCACAGGGCCTCATAAGTAAATCTGCCGCCTTCTGATAGGCTGTGCTTAATAAGCCTCTCACAGCAGTCTCCCACAGAATTGTGGTAAATGAAGTCCTGCGCCATCTTCCCTGGATGGGTGCCGTTAAGCCGAAACTCACCAATGCACGCTCTGGATGGGCTCTGCACGCTGCGGGGTCTTGATACCGGTGCTGTTCCCTTCAAACACAACCAGGCATGATTCCCAGTTCTCGACCTGCTGTTATCCATGCAGTGGTGCTCCCTCCGTGGCAGGGCCTGCCACGTGTAAATAAATGCTCCAAGTTCGCCCCAGCTGGCGAGGGCGCACACCGGGATCAGCAATACCCCCTAGACTGAAAAATTATGTCAAAGACCTAACCTCACATCTAGAAGACACCAAAGACTTTCTACAGAAAGTTGAAAATATCAACTGGGAGTCACATTTTTGGCTAGTATGTCTAGATGTTGAAAGTTTGTACACCTCTATTCGACACAGAGATGATCTGAAGGCTTGTGAATATTTTTTGAAAACAAGGAGCAGACATTTGGAAGCTCATTCCAAAATGTTGCTTCAAATGATTGAATTGTGCCTAGATGAAAATGTCTTCCTGTTCAATGGGTCTCTATACAAACAAATCCAGGGGACTTCTATGGGCACCTGCTTTGCCCCCAGCTACGCCAACCTTCTGGTGGGCTGGTGGGAGGAGCAGGTGCTCAGGAATGACGACCTGGAACATTGGACCAAATGCGTGAATGTCTGGCTCCGCTATATAGATGATGTCTTTTTTGTGTGGGAGGGGAGTGAGAATGACCTACTTGGATTTGTAGAAGCACTTAATTTGAACAACCTGAATCTAAGATTTACTATGCAGCACAGCCAGCAAACGATCGATTTTCTTGATATCAAATTGGTTATCAAGAACAATACGATTGAAACAGAGATCTTTAGAAAAGCAACAGCAGGGAGCTCCGTGCTCCATTCTAATAGTTGCCACCCTCCTAGCTTTAGGTGGGCAATCCCTTTTGGCGAGTTCTTACGCGCCAGGAGGAACTGCAGCACTGAAGAAAAATACCAGAAACACAAGAAAATGATGCATGACAGGTTCAAAGTGAGAGGTTACCACGCCAATATGCTGAAAAAAGGTGAAGACAGAGTAGCCCTCATCCAGAGAAACGAAGCATTATTTAAAGATTCCAGAGCCAGTCCCCCAAATCCGAAAGCTCCAATAAGATTGATAACCACCTACAATACCCAGTCCTCAGCTTTTAGCCAGATAATAAGAAGGAGATGGGATATCCTTTTACAAGATAAGGTGCTAAAAGAAAGGCTAGACCCACACCCCTCCATCACCTATAGAAGAGGGAAATCTATCAAAGATCTAATAGTGCAGAGTCACTTAGATAAGAAGAAAATTTGGCTGTCAGCGAAAGGAGGGTTTTTCAAGTGTGGGAAGTGCAAGGCCTGTAGTCACAGCTCCAACGTGAGGGAGGTCGAGCTTAAAAGAATAAAAAGGAAATGGAGAATAACTAAGAACATCCAGTGTACCACTGACCATGTCATTTACGTTGTAACCTGCCCTTGCGGCAAATGGTACATAGGCTCAACCACTTTCCCTGTAAAAAAGCGAATTTTGGAGCACTGGCGTGCAATCACAAACAAGGACTTTGCATACAGTACGGCCAAACACTTCCACCAGTACCATGATGGAGATTGGACCAAAGCGAACTTTTTCGCACTGGATTCAATCCCCAAACATATCAGAGGAGGGGACCGTTTGACAGCTTTGCGCAGAGTCCAAATTCATTTTACAAGCAGGGTGTATCTTTCCTTTTGGGATGAACGTTGACGAAGAGATGTATGTACATTTGTGAACTGTTGATCTGCATGCTTCCCATTTTCCCCCTTAAGAGACTCTGATTTCATGACATATATCTCCAAATATGTCTTTTAATTAATATAATTTGATTTTCAGTAATGTTTGGTTCTTTGCTGGTTATAGCTATCATTATTTTGTAAAATTAACAGGTTGAATTTTGGAGTATCTTGACTTCGTGTATAAGGCTATGATGTCCTAATAATGAATATGTACAGATGATTTCAGTGGACTAATGTTTTCTGTTTTCACTGTTTTTTTTCCCCCAGAGTGTTAAACCTCGTCTTGATATGAAGCGACAAACCACTGATAGAAAATATTGCTATGAGCACCACTGCTTCACATGGATTTATTGAATACGACTATGAGCATGAGATAGTTCTCTTTGGGAAAATATTCTTGAGTAGTCCATTTTCACTGATTTTCTTTATTGACTAGACATAGACCATAGCCTTTTTTCACTAATTTTAACACGAATGAAATGAGATTAGAACACATAAGATGATGATACCGGGGGTACTACACCCAAGTGACCTTAATCTTTATAGATATAACTTTATCTTTTCTCAAATCTCAGATTATATTCCTTTATTTTCTTCCACTTCCTCCATCGTTTTCAACCTGTCCTTTCATTTTTTATAGTCAGGGTACTATACCCTTAATGCACAATGTGTTACGTGATACATTTAACTTGAAATTTAATGTTTCACTTACTTATTTCCTTAAAAAACCAAACAATTGGGAGAATGCATTACTATAGATTCTCACCAGAGTTTCTGTTGTTGCTGTAAATAATGCATGGCTTTTAAAGAGGTCTCCGTGTGATGTCTGTAAACACGGAGATCTTTCTTCCCTTTCTATGATTTTTTTACCAGTATTTAAGGATGAGTAAAAAAATGGTGGTCATGTGACCAAGAGCCCGTGAGCTCGAAACGCGTCGTTTGTTTATGCCCAAATAAACAACTTTCCAAGTACCTGATGGTGTGGCTTGTCATCCTTTTCTTAATCGAGAGGATTCTGTGGATATATATATATATATATATATATATATATATATATATATATATATATATATATATATATATATATATATATATATATATATATATATGCTCCAAGTTCGCCCCAGCTGGCGAGGGCGCACACCGGGATCAGCAATACCCCCTAGACTCCGCAGCACACAGACTGCAGCCTGACGCGTTTCGCTAACATAGCTTTTTCAAAGGTTGTTTCCTTCTGAGTCTCGGCAACGTTCACAGGGCCTCATAAGTAAATCTGCCGCCTTCTGATAGGCTGTGCTTAATAAGCCTCTCACAGCAGTCTCCCACAGAATTGTGGTAAATGAAGTCCGGCGCCATCTTCCCTGGATGGGTGCCGTTAAGCCGAAGTTCACCAATGCACGCGCTGGATGGGCTCTGCGCGCTGCGGGGTCTTGATACCGGTGCTGTTCCCTTCAAACACAACCAGGCATGATTCCCAGTTCTCGACCTGCTGTTATCCATGCAGTGGTGCTCCCTCCGTGGCAGGGCCTGCCACATGTAAATAAATGCTCCAAGTTCGCCCCAGCTGGCGAGGGCGCACACCCGAATCAGCAATACCCCCTAGACTCCGCAGCACACAGACTGCAGCCTGACGCGTTTCGCTAACATAGCTTTTTCAAAGGGTGTTTCCTTCTGAGTCTCGGCAACGTTCACAGGGCCTCATAAGTAAATCTGCCACCTTCTGATAGGCTGAGTCTAGGGGGTATTGCTGATCCCGGTGTGCGCCCTCGCCAGCTAGGGCGAACTTGGAGCATTTATATATATATATATATATATATCTAGATATATATCTATATATATATATAGATATATATATATATATATATATATATATATATATATATATATATATATATATATATATATATATATATATATATATATATATACTACTATTATAAAGAGAGAACTGGAAACCTTTGAGGTGGGTAAACTCAAGAACTACAGCACCAATCACAACAACCAATACAACATTGGAGAGGGTAGTTTCAGCTGATGGACATAGGCTATACATCTGGCCACCATATACATTACAAAGGTCAAAGAACATAGGGTGTAAAGTAGCCATCTGGCCACCATATACATTACAAAGGTCAAAGAACATAGGGTGTAAAGTAGTGGGCATTGTCCTGGGCGTGTTAAATTCCAGTGGGCTTGATCGTGGGGCATGGGGGCGTGGCGTGTGGCGTCTCATCAACCTCAAAGTTCACCACCTTTACTCCATTGGGCATGGTGTGGGCGTGGTTGTGGGGCGTGGCGTTGCTTGACCGCAGCAAGGCATTATGGATGCCGGCGTATCGTGGCCGTCAATCATATATGGCCTTGTAAATGGGCGCGTACTACAAACAAAAGCGCCGCAGCTTCATGTGCAACTTTCAAAATATGGCATTATGCTATAGTAAATGCCCGCAGCGAGGTGTTATGGTGTAATAAATGGCCACGTCAATGTGGCCATATTGTGGCTGTACAAACCCACAATACAAAGGGCGCGGCTACCGACCGCATGCACGCGCCCACATACCTTTGTCATGATTGGACGCGGCAACGTTGTCAGAGGGAAGGAAGTAAACAAAAAACAAACAGGCGGCTTCCGGGGACATTGACGAGCCACATTGACGTTACACTTTAACTTGCTTTGGGCACTTACCGAAATACTCTAAACGGCTCCGTCACACTGCTACACAAAGCAAGGCAGACTATGGAGAAAAAAAGGAGACATCGCTAACACTCAAACAAGCACTCACAAACACACATTTAGGCAGGACAAATATTCAGAATCTTCACGCACGCACATTCGCACCGGTAACACATTCCAGTTCGGCATGCAAAGACAACGAAGGAAGAAAAGATAATGCACATTCACGCCACACTAATATGTGAAAGCATCAAGCACACACAAGGAAAGGAGTAAATAACCGGACAATGCGCAGGCACTCAAACCACTAAATAAACGATAACGCACACACAACCAAACAACTACATAGATGGACAACAAGCACAACGAAGAACATAAACAGAAAGACAACGCACATGCACTGGAAACACCCCTATCCAACGTAAATTCAATCAAAATCATTAAGACTCACCAGGACACAAAACAAAGAAGTTAAATATACAAAAAAAACGCAGGCACTCAAACCACCACTCAAAAAAACGTACGTTGATGCTAGCAAATTACTTACAATGAAAAAACAACACACAGCCAAGGAAATTAAATAACACAATGCAACTGAAAACAGCACTCAAAAATGAAACCAAAAATGTTGTATACCGTGAAATCTTAAAATAATTTAAACTTTAACATTATAAACATTACACATATACATTTTCTACCCCGGACAACATCGGGACGGGCTGCTAGTATATATATATCCATCAAAAATTGCTGCAAAGCATGAGGCGCCCACAAGACATGCTTCATATTCCTTTATTGTTGGCAGACTGCACAAGATTCCATTGTGTCACAATATCCAGCATTGCCTTCACAATAACACACTATGCCAAACATGTTTCTGGCTCGCATAGCCCTTGCTCACTGACTGAGGCAAATTGAGTCGAGCATCAAGGTTTTTTCACGCACCTGCATGTTTTGAATGTTCCGCCCAGTGGGCGTGTGCAACAACTGCATCTTGGTAGATTGAGTTCTACAGTTTATTATATTCACGGTCCATGATGCCATCCTTCCATGCATTACTGCTGTTTAAAACCATAGTGGCTGCACAATAAAAAATCTGTCACTTTTATGTCTTTGCCAACAGGACATGTCGTACTTACAGCGCGCTCTTCTCCAGCGCTGAAGATTCCACTTTATAGGAGGCGGGGCGTCCTCGCGGCCTGAGAGCGGGCCGTTATAAATCCATCAAAAATTGCTCCAAAGCATGAGGCGCCCACACAACATGCTTCAAATTCCTTTATTGTTGGCAGACTGCACAAGATTCCATCGTGTCACAATATCCAGCATTTCCTTAACGATAACACACTTCGCCGAACATGTTTCGGGCTCACATAGCCCTTGCTCACTGACTGAGGCAAATGTACTCGAGCATCAAGGTATTTTCACGCACCTGCATGTTTTAAATGTTCCGCCCAGTGGGCGTGTGCAACAACTGCATCTTGGTAGATTGAGTTCTACAGTTCATTATATTGACGGTCTATGATGCCATCCTCCCATGCATTGCTGCTGTTTAAAACCATAGTGGCTGCACTATTAAAATCGTGTCACATTTATGTCTTTGCCAACAGGACATGTCGTACTTACAGCACGCTCTTCTCCAGCGCTGAAGATTCCACTTTATCGGCAGCGGGCCGTCCTCGCGGCCTGAGAGCGGGCTGCTATAAATCCTTCAAAAATTGCTCCAAAGCATGAGGCGCCCACACGACATGCTTCATATTCCTTTATTGTTGGCAGACTGCACAAGATTCCATCGTGTCACAATATCCAGCATTGCCTTCACGATAACACATTTCGCCAAACATGTTTCGGGCTCACATAGCCCTTGCTCACTGACTGAGGCAAATGGAGTCGAGCATCAAGGTTTTTTCACGCACCTGCATGTTTTAAATGTTCCGCCCAGTGGGCGTATGCAACAACTTCATCTTGGTAAATTGAGTTCTACAGTTCATTATATTCACGGTCTATGATGCCCTCCTGCCATACATTACTGCTGTTTAAAACCATAGTGGCTGCACAATAAAAATCGTGTCACTTTTATGTCTTTGCCAACAGGACATGTACTTACAGCGCGCTCTTCTCCAGCGCTGAAGATGCCACTTTATAGGCAGCGGGGCGTCCTCGCGGCCTGAGAGCGGGCAACTATAAATTCATCAGAAATTGCTGCAAAGCATGAGGCGCCCACACGACATGCTTCATATTCCTTTATTGTTGGCAGACTGCACAAGATTCCATTGTGTCACAATATCCAGCATTGCCTTCATGATAACACACTTCGCCAAACATGTTTCGGGCTCACATAGCCCTTGCTCACTGACTGAGGCAAGTGGAGTCAAGCATCAAGGTTTTTTCACGCACCTGCTTGTTTTAAATGTTCCGCCAAGTGGGCGTGTGCAACAACTGCATCTTGGTGGATTGAGTTCTACAGTTCATTATATTCACGGTGTATGATGCCCTCCTGCCATACATTACTGCTGTTTAAAACCATAGTGGCTGCACAATAAAAATCGTGTCACTTTTATGTCTTTGCCAACAGGACATGTCGTACTTACAGCGCGCTCTTCTCCAGCGCTGAAGATTCCGCTTTATAGGCAGCGGGGCGTCCTCGCGGCCTGAGAGCGGGCTGCTATAAATCCATCAAAAATTGCTCCAAAGCATGAGGCGCCCACACAACATGCTTCATATTCCTTTATTGTTGGCAGAGTGCAAAGATTCCATCGTGTCACAATATCCAGCATTGCCTTCACGATAACACACTTCGCCAAACATGTTTTGGGCTCACATAGCCCTTGCTCACTGACGGAGGCAAATGGAGTCGAGCATGAATGTTTTTATACGCACGTGCATGTTTTAAATGTTCTGTCCAGTTGGCGTGTGCAACAACTGCATCTTGGTAGATTGAGTTCTACAGGTCATTATATTCACGGTCTATGATGCCCTCCTCCCATGCATTGCTGCTGTTTAAAACCATAGTGGCTGCACCATTAAAATCGTGTCACTTTTATGTCTTTGCCAACAGGACATGTCGTACTTACAGCACGCTCTTCTCCAGCGCTGAAGATTCCACTTTATAGGCAGCGGGGCGTCCTCGCGGCCTGAGAGCGGGCTGCTATAAATCCTTCAAAAATTGCTCCAAAGCATGAGGCGCCCACACGACATGCTTCATATTCCTTTATTGTTGGCAGACTGCACAAGATTCCATCGTGTCACAATATCCAGCATTGCCTTCACGATAACACACTTCGCCAAACATGTTTCGGGCTCACATAGCCCTTGCTCACTGACTGAGGCAAATGGAGTCGAGCATCAAGGTTTTTTCACGCACCTGCATGTTTTAAATGTTCCGCCCAGTGGGCGTATGCAACAACTTCATCTTGGTAGATTGAGTTCTACAGTTCATTATATTCACGGTCTATGATGCCCTCCTGCCATACATTACTGCTGTTTAAAACCATAGTGGCTGCACAATAAAAATCGTGTCACTTTTATGTCTTTGCCAACAGGACATGTTGTACTTACAGCACGCTCTTCTCCAGTGCTGAAGATGCCACTTTATAGGCAGCGGGGCGTCCTCGCGGCCTGAGAGCGGGCAGCTATAAATTCATCAAAAACTGCTGCAAAGCATGAGGCGCCCACTCGACATACTTCATATTCCTTTATTGTTGGCAGACTGCACAAGATTCCATTGTGTCACAATATCCAGCATTGCCTTCACGATAACACACTTCGCCAAATATGTTTTGGGCTCACATAGCCCTTGCTCACTGACTGAGGCAAATGGAGTCGAGCATCAAGGTTTTTTCACGCACCTGCATGTTTTAAATGTTCCGCCCAGTGGGCGTGTGCAACAACTGCTTCGTGGTAGATTGAGTTCTACAGTTCATTATATTCACGGTCTATGATGCCATCCTCCCATGCATTACTGCTGTTTAAAACCATAGTGGCTGCACAATAAAAATCGTGTCACTTTTATGTCTTTGCCAACAGGACATGTCGTACTTACAGCGCAAAACTGTGTTATCCCCGTGCACTCAATCTTTAGCAGGCAATTTTTTGTTGAATGTTTACATATGATCTGGTTGGCGCCACATTAGTCGCACGTAGCCTAACCGTGCCTTTGAATAATAGGATGTGGTGCGGGGAGAATCGTCTGCCCACCGTAATGTGCGCACAATATACGTTGAAACATACCGGTTTCTTCACAAAATTAAATGTATTTACTTCAAGTTTAAATTTTCTTGAATTATTCTTTTAAATCCAATCTTTACTCCAGAGACTAGTGGCATGCATAATAACAATCTTATGATGCAGTCTTCATGCAGTTTATATGCTCTTGTATACCCAATGCATTTCGGGTCAACAAACGAGGACCCTTCATCAGGGGTCTGTAACAAAAGTTAAACAGGACCAAATCAGGTACTCCACAATGAGTAAAACAAATATATAAGCCATTAAAACCATAGTGGCTACACAATAAAAATCGTGTCACTTTTATGTCTTTGCCAACAGGACATGTCGTATTTACAGCGCGCTCTTCTCCAGCGCTGAAGATTCCACTTTATAGGCAGCGGGGCGTCCTCGCGGCCTGAGAGCGGGCCGCTATAAATCCATCAAAAATTGCTCCAAAGCATGAGGCGCCCACACAACATGCTTCATATTCCTTTATTGTTGGCAGACTGCACAAGATTCCATCGTGTCACAATATCCAGCATTGCCTTCACAATAACACACTTTGCCAAACATGTTTCGGGCTCACATAGCGCTTGCTCACTGACTGAGGCAAATGGAGTCGAGCATCAAGGTTTTTTCACGCACCTGCATGTTTTAAATGTTCCGCCCAGTGGGCTTGTGCACCAACTGCATCTTGGTGGATTGAGGTCTACAGTTCATTATATTCACGTCTATGATGCCATCCTCCCATGCATTACTGCTGTTTAAAACCATAGTGGCTGCACAATAAAAATCGTGTCACTTTTATGTCTTTGCCAACAGGACATGTCGTACTTACAGCGCGCTCTTCTCCAGCGCTGAAGATTCCACTTTATAGGCAGCGGGGCATCCTCGCGGCCTGAGCGGGCCGCTATAAATCCATCAAAAATTGCTCCAAAGCATGAGGCGCCCACACAACATGCTTCATATTCCTTTATTGTTGGCAGACTGCACAAGATTCCATCGTGTCACAATATCCACCCATTTTAATCATTCTTGTTGGAGCATCTTTAGAGACATATCTTTTCCTACAAAAACCCTCTTTGCTGTTTTTTTGGGTGTTTTTCAAAAAAATATCAAACAAAATGGCATCTGGACACCAGCAGCAGCAGGAGGAAGTATCTTCTGAAGAAGAATTCTTGCAGGAGGCACCACGTCCACAGAGGCTATATCTGTGGTGTAGAAATTTTTCACTTTTCCACCTGGAGAGAAGAAAGTAAATGCGAGAAAGGTGACTTTACTTTAAGAAATACTTTTGTGGCACTGCTTCTATGTACAAGCATCTCCGGACCACACATCTTCTCAATCTTGTTTGGGGAGAAATTAGGCAAGCTGCTTTGAATCCCTCACCTGCTGTGGCAAGTACATCTGGCGCATCCTCAGGAACACCTGCAATGGATATTAGGCCAGAATTCGCCTTTCTCGAGCAACACTGCACGAAGTGTAAGAAACTTATATGCTTTGGTGAGCAGTCAGTAGATGCAGTTTGTGCTGCGCAACTCTAGCAACGTTGTTAATTTTTGTTGTTGTTTTTGGAATGATAAGTAATTCCAAAAGTTTCCTGTTTTATTCGTTGTTTTTTGTTTTTTAAATTGAAAATACACCAAAAAAATACACAAAAGAAAAAAGAAGAAAAAAAAAGTTCTTATCAGAACTGCCATATCTGGTTAAAGAAAGAACTATAATAGCAAGGTAATGTGTGAAAGTTTGGTTGAATATATGTATACAGCATGATTGACTGAAATAATGCATTAGTAGAGTATGGTGAATTTACCGGTGAAGATTTATGAGGAAGTACTGCAGCGTGACACTGCAAGCTCTTTAGCTGCACTGCACTGTGGCACTTCTGAAGCACAGGGATGCAACTTATGTACATGAATATGTAGCAACTATATGCTTCCCTCTGCACTGAAAAAACAACAGTTGATGGACAGAATGCAGAGCAATGTCATACATTCACCCCAGTACAGAGCCCAGAGCAACAAATTACAGTCTTTGCCAAATGCAGCTGCTAGGCTGCTGATGAATATTCCTAAAGGTAGCTCTACTTCAAAGGGAATTAGAGCCCTTCATTGGCTCCCTGTACAGCAAAGAGCAGAGGTCAAGGTGTTATGCATTGTGCATAAAGCACTCTACGGGGGAGGAGCTAAGGATATGCAGAGAGTTTTCAGGCCTTATACTCCAGTTAGGATGCCAAGATCTAGCAATGCCTGTCTTATGCAAGTTAACAAAATCCGGAGAGCAAGATGGGGTGGAAAAGCTTTCTCCCATCGGGTAACTAAATTATGGAATAAGCTGCCATCTACTCTTCGACTGCAGCCTAATTATCAAACTTTCAGGAAGACCTTAAAGACTCTGCTGTTTCCACAGGCATAGTTTGACATCTGGACAACATCCCCTCACTTACATTAGCGCCAAGACGCTGTTTGCATTCATGCGCTCTATAAATATGAATCCTATCCTATCCTATCCTACAGAGATCTGGGCCTAAATCCATTTTTTTTGCAGTCAACGCCACCCCAGTTCAGACATGGCCATATGCAAATCAGCCTTGACCCTGTGCCTCATGAGAGCAGTCCAGCCTGAACTGCCAAGCCATGTCTTTCCTGGACCGGAATCAAGCATCCTAGGACTGGTTTCTGGCTATCAGCCATCATCAGTGGTGTGGAGTGGAGTGGTGTGGCTCACTGGTTAGAGGCGGCAGACCCGGAAGCAGAGGACGGCCCGGGACCAGAGTTCAATTCCCGATGTGGCAGGGTTGTGAACCAGGGTCAGCGGACTCGATAATTCTCGACTCGGTGCCTACTCTAACCAGGGATCACACTCGGCAACTCTGGGCATTAGCTCGCCTCATCTCCACAACGGCCCCCCACAAACGCCAGGGATGCCTGGTTTCACCTTGGAGATGCCCAGGAGCAAACATCTCACAGGGAAAGCCAGGACGGGTTCCCCAGCGGTCTATAGCGCCAGGACGCCTCCGGGTAGCAGTGCGCTTTACAAGACACAAGCATTTACATTTACATTTACACATCAGCCAGGATAGCTTGACTCAAGTGGTGTGGAGAGCACGGGACTCACATCTGAGCATACCCGTCCCACTCGGGGTGACAAATGCAAAAACAACAGCTGATGGACAGAATGCAGAACAATGTCATACATTCACCCCAGTACAGAGATCCGGGCCTAAATCCATTGTTTATTTGCTCTCCACACCACCCCAGTTCAGACATGGCCATATGCAAATCAGCCTTCACCCTGTGCCTCATGTGCTCTCCACGCCACTGGAGTCAAGCTATCCTGGCTGATGACCGCTGATAGCCAGAAACCGGTCCTAGGATGCTTGATTCCAGTCCAGGGAAGACATGGCTTGGCAGTTCGGGCTGGACTGTTCCCATGAGGGAAAAGGTCAAGGATTATTTGCATGAGAAGTGAGAAATGCTTGCAATATACTAACGCGCACCATTTCATTTTTCGCATTACAGACGTAAGATTCCCTTCTACGAACCAGAGCTTTGCAGAGGTTATGATGCAACAACTACCAGTATTAGGTTCTTCTAAGGTGAGGGGTCCCTTCACTCAGAGATCTTCAGTTATAAATTTATATAAACTAAATTCCTACCTAGGGGATGGTGGTGCTTCCACCACTGTTCAGTTATCATGATTTAATTAACAACTGTAAGTAAGTGTAACAATGTTTATGTTAATGTACAGAGCTTGACCTTTTTGAACTTGGACTTACATGAGTGAGCAAATTAAAGGAAGCATGGGCATTGCTTCCACGACTGAGAGGTTGGGTGTGTTATGTTCTGGGTCTTCTACTTGTTGGGTATCTTGGGGGGAGGGTTCGGAGAGCTGATAGTTATGACAAGACACTGCTATAACTAGTCGGGCAGGGGATTGTGGTGGGTTCTGAACTTCTGATTGAGGTGTGTGAGGAAGGTCCAACCTACCATCACCAACATCCTATTTTCTTGTGCAAAGGTCTGTATGTGCAAAATCCCTACACCAGTAGTAGTATGTCCTATCATATCAAAATAGTAATACATCTGCTTGGGCATTTGTTGGTGTGAATTGTCAAGGCCTCAAGATTCACAAAGACTCAAGATCAATAAGACTAGAAGTAGTACAAGAGGATGACCCAAAGGACTGGACTTAATGGCTAGAGCTACTGATGAATCTGAGTTTTATTTACAACCTTTTAAATAAAGAGTGGCCAACTGGGCAAGCTTAGCTACTACAGTACAGACAGACTAATAGTAGTAGTATTACAGAGAGTCATCATAGCAGAGGCAGGAATAACAAGATTTTCTAAACAGTACAGATCGAAGGATAATTGTATGAAATAAGAATTAATATTAAAAATAAGAAGACTTACTAGGGCCAGCAGAGAAGCCCTCGTTGGTGTCGTCCTGGTGTTGTGGTTCTCCCGCCGACTGAGTCCCATTCCCTGCCTGTGTCTGCCTAACCCTGGGTTCTGAACAGGAAAGATATAAGAAAGAGACAAACATTGATGGATGGTGTCAAACAAATAAAATATTTTTAAAGAACGGTCAAAAAACACTTAAGTAAACATCAATTGCAATAACTAAATTGACCGATCTCATCTGGTCAACAAATAGTATCGGGGATTTGTGGACCGACTACTTCCTATTTATCAACACTAATCCAGTCTTGCATTCTGATTCCAGAATACTAACTAAGCATAAGTACGATGTACCACCCGACCTAGCCCATCTATTCCAGGCATGCCAATTGTACATTAAGTATACATTTCCACTTCTTTTAGTCCTCAACAATGCATATGGTCAAATGGAGGACACATGACTACATTTTTGTATATACCAAAATTTGGGTTGATTGATTGATGCTGATGTTCTGCTAGTGCTAAGCATATTACCACCACTCATTGAACCAACTAGAAAAGGTTCTAATAAAGACTGGGGTACCAGCAGCATGTGACGTAACTGAGGGGGCATCACGCACACCACAAAAAAAATTACAAACTCATACAAAGTAACTAAACATAAGTATCAATCCACCCTTATCTCTCGGTGACAGGACAAAGTAAGGACTAGAGTCACTATAGCATTATGTAACTTAATTTCTCTAAAATAAACTCTTACATAATCACGCTGAGCGAGTGCAAACGCAAAGTTGCAAACAAGTAAGATTAGTCGTAGCAAAGAGGAGCACCTGTGTCATAACAATCACAGAAGACTTGTAAACCTAATTAACCTGGATTCTAGCTGGTTGGAAGAAAAAAGGTATTCGCAATATATAACACAGAGCAGAAAAACAGACACAGGACTTGCTCACGGTCCAGTATGTTGGACCACCGGTGCGTCAACTGCGCCTGGGTGTGCCGGATCCCAGAACATTGCCCGGCGTACCTTCCCCCAGAGCTGTTGATGCTCCCGGAGCCCGTAGCCGGACCAAGGCCTGCCACCTAGAGGGGAGGTGGTGTTGCACAAAGAAGATAAGTAGCCAACTCCACCTCCCCAAATAAGGTCCGTGCCTGCACCCCTTGTGGGCGCCGGTCACGGCTCTGGCTGCGTCGAGTCTACCCTTTGGCATGGTTCTGGGGAGAGAGAGACGGGCGGGAAAGAAAAGGTAATAATATTAAAAAAGTAAGTAAAGGAAATAGCAGGGAATAGAAAAAGAGTGAAAAAGTAGCTAAAAACTCAAAAAAGTAGACAAAAACCAAAAATATAGAAGCAGGAAATAGTTAGAGAGATAATAAATAAAAAAGATTTTAAAAAGTGTCTGTAAACAAAGAATTGCAAAGATGCAGAGAGGATTAAAAATCAGGCCCCCAGAACCATGCAATAGAGTGAAAAACAAGATGGCCACTCCCATTGTGACCACATGCGCAAGTTGCACTGATATTTTCTCCACGAGCACGCAAAAAGCAACGCGAACAAGTAAAAGCTTTCTCGAACAGGAAATACGTACCACGAAAGGGCGCAAGCATGCATTGTGCGACCCGGTATAAAAGGGGGTGGTGATGGACGGGCATGTCTTCCCTGAACCGGAAACAAGCTTCTAAGGACCGGTTTCTGGCATTCCAGCCGTCTTCAGCCAGCAGGAAGTAAGCGTTGCGGGCGGGACAAGTGAAAACAAGATGGCTGCGCCCGTGAGCGACTGCATGGGTAAGTTGGCAAGCCGCGATCACACAGAAAATATCGCGAACGGGCGGGGAAAAAACTTCTGCGTTTTCGCAATATTTCTACGTGATCACAGAGATTTTTCACATTTTCGCGATAGTCTGCGAAAGCGAATTTTGCAAATTCCGCCCACTCCTAGAAAAGAGGCAAAAGAACTGCAGAAAGAGGTATGAGATGTGCAGGAAGAGGAAATAGACGTACAGAAATAGGTAAGAGAAGTGCAGAAGGAGGCAAGAGAGGTACAGAAACAGGCAGGAGAGGTGCAGAAAAAGGAAACAGGGTGTGCAGAGAGAGGCAAAAGAAGTGCACAAACAGACAAGAGGGGTGAAGAAAGTGGCAAGAGAAGTGCCAAAAGAAGCATCAGAGGTGCAGAAGGAGGCAAGAGACCTGCAGAAAGAGGCAAGAGAGATGCAGAAAGAGGCAAGAGGGATGCAGAAAGAACCAATAGAGGTGCAGAAAGAGACGATAGAAGTGCAGAAAGGAGCAAAACAGGTGCAGAAAGATGCAAGAGAACTGCACAAAGAGGGAAGAAAGGTGCAGAAAGAGGCAAGAGGACTACAGAAAGAAGCAAGAGAGGTGCGGAAATAAGTAAGTGACGTGCAGAGAGAGCAAGTGAGGTGCAGAAATAGGCAAGAGGGGTGCAATAACAGGGGCAGGGTTGCAGACAGAGGCAAGAGGGAAACAGGGGTGCAGATAGAGGCAAGAGAGTTAAAGAAAGAGGGAAGAGGGATAAAAAGGGAAGACAAGTACATACAAGTACGCAAGAGATTTGCCGAAAGAAGCAAGAGCTGTGCTGACAGAATGAACAGAAGTGCAGAAAGAAGCAAAAGAGGTACAGAAGAAAGCAAAACAAGTGCAGAAAGAGGCAAGAGGGGTGTAAAAAGTGGCAAGTGGGTTGCAGAAGAAAGCAAGAGAGGTGCAGAAACAGGCAGGAGAGCTGTAGAAAAAAGCAAGATAAGTGCAGAAAAAACCAATGGAGGTGCAGAAAGAGGCAGGAGGGGTGCAGAAAGAGGGAAGAGGGGTGCAGAAAGAAGCAAGTGAGGTGCAGAAAGAGGCAAGAAAACTGAAGAAAGAGGAAAGAGAGGTGCAGAAAGGGGCAAGTGAGATGCAGAAACAGAGGGGTGCAGAAAGAGGCAGAAGAGGTACAGATAGAGGAAAGAGAGGTGCTGCAAAAAGCAGAGAGGAACAGAAAGAAGCAAAATAAGTATTGAAAGAGGCAATTGAAGTGCAGAAAGAGGCAATAGAGGTTCAGAAAGAGGCAAGAGAACTGAAGCAAGAGGCAAGAGGGATGCACAAATAAGCAAGTAAGGTACAGAAACAGGTGAGAGGGGTACAGAAAGAGGCAAGAGAAGTACAGAAAGAAGCAAAAGAGCTGCAGAATTAGGGGAGAGAACTGCAGAAAGAAGCAACAGGCATGTAGAAAAAGGCAAGAGAGGTGCAGAAAGAGTCAAGAAACCTGAAGAAAGAGGCAAGGGAGGTGCGGAAAGAAGCAAGTGAGGTACAGAAACAGACAAGAGTAGAGCAGAATGAGGAAAGAGAAGGTCAGAAAGAAGCAAGAGAGGTGCAGAAGGAGGGGAGAGAACTGCAGATAAAAGCAACAATGTGCGGAAAAGACTAGATGGGTGCAGAAAGAGGCAAGAGAAGTGCATAAAGAAGCAACAGAGTTGCTGAAGGAGGCAAGAGAACTGCAGAAAGAGGCAAAAGAGTTACAGAAAGAGGCAAAAGAGATACAAAAAGAGGGAACAGGTGTACAGACAGAGGCAAGAGAGGCAAAGAAAGAAGAAAGAGGGATGCGGAAAGAGGCAAAAGGGGTGCAGAAAGAACCAATGGTGGTACAGAAAGAGGCAAAAGGGGTGCAGAAAGAGGCAAGAGAAGCGTAGACAAAAAGCAACAGAGGTGCAGAAAGAGACAAGAGAACTGCAGAAAAAGGCAAACGAGTTCCAGAAACAGGCAAACAAGGTGCAGAAGAAGAGAACAGGAGTGCAGACAGAGGCAAGAGAGAAGCAGTAAGAGGGAAGAAGGGTACAGTAAGTTGTAAGAGTTGTTCAGAAATTTGAAAGAGAGGTGCAGAAAGAACCAACAGAGGTGCAGAAAGGGGCAAGAGGGTGCAGATCGAGGCAACAGAAATACAGAAAAAAGCAAAAGAGGTACAGAAAGAGACATGAGAAGTGCAAGAAGAGGCAAGAAAGATGCAGATACAGGCAAACGTGGTACACAAAGAGGGAAGAGGGATGCAGAAAGAAGCAAGAGAGGTGCAAAAAGAAGCAGGAGAAGTAGAGAAAGGAGCAACAGAGGTACAGAAAGAGGTAAGAGGGGTGCAGAAAGAGGCAAGAGTAGTGTAGAAAAAAGCAACTGAGGGGCAGAAAGAGGCAAGAGAATTGGAGAAAGAGGTAAGAGAGATGCAGAAATTTGCAAGAGATGTACAGAAGGAAGCATGTCTAGTGCAGAAAGAACCAACAGAGGTGCAGAAAGGGGCACAAGGGCTGTTGAATGAGGCAAGAGTGGTGCATAAAGGGGCAAGTAAGGTACAGAAACAGACAAGTTAGGTGCAGAAAGAGGTGATAGAAGTCCACGCATATAAGGGGGGTTTGGGAATTGGTGAAAGAGAAGGGTTTGTAGATGGTGTCCTGGTTGGATATTCCACATCGGTTGTTGTCCCATCCATTGTCCTTGGTATAGCGGTGGTTGGAATGGGGTTTGAGGAAAGTTACGCAGTAATGAAGGTGGGAACTATCTTCGTGCTCCTCTATTACACGGTGTATAGTTCCTTGTTTCATTTCTTGAATCACTGCCGACTGAGCTCGATCTGCTGGATCGGTTGCTGCTTTCCTCATCAGTGGAAGTTTCGTAGTTCTGAAATTCATAATCTTCCTTTGTGTAAGGATACACCTATTCTTTACTGAAGCGCTTCACATTTTTTTGAAGTTTAGTTTTTTTTTTGCTTTGTCAGGATTTCCCATGTTCATTCAGTTCCTTATTGATTTCCGATAGTCAGGATTTGAATGATGTAATTGAGATACCGGCTTTCAGGCCGTTCTCCGCAAGTGTGATCTGAATGAGGAGTTCATCAGACAGGCGTTTCGTTGTGTTGATGATCAGCACAAGACAGTCTCTTGTGCATTTCCATGCAATTTTTCAGCCATTCGGTGCGAAAAGTAAGGTCCTCTAAGAACATTCACACAACAGGTAAAGATCAGGATCGGGGAACATAAAGCACTATCCGGACAGGCAAAACCAATACTAAGATGTTAGCCCATTCCTCAGTTGAGAAACATCCTGCGACTAGCATTAGATGAACAGTGATTGAGTCAAATCAGAGTTGGACCACCAGACACTGTTTAGGCAAGAACAGAGGTGGGTCCACAGACTGACATGCGACACGGAAGGACTGAACAATGAGATTCCATGGGCAGAACTAAACTCTTGACTTACCACACACACTGCCTGATGCAATCATTTAAACCATCATAACACCTTAGAACTGATTGTACATATTTAGGATCTTAAATAATAGGTTTGTCAATGATATGCAAGCCCTACCATTCGTTAGAGACCTGAGGTAATAAACAAATATACACATGATCTCATAACTATTTGCCAACATCATTCTGACTTTACAGTACAAGAAGTAGTTAACACCTTGTGAACTATGATCCGCTAAGGAGATATATGCGCGGGCAACACACACCATGCGGCAGTGACCGGCATATCTAGCTTATTAAACTCACTCTTTAGGGCCCATCACCAGAGCTCTAGATCCTGGCAGGGCCTTGCATTTACCTCATGGTGTCCAGAGACCGTACTACTGCTCGACACCTTGGAGGTTGCCCTGTTCACATATCGCAAGCATCACCGCGATCCCATGACATCATTAGTATGGGCCACACAATACCTCATGGTGTCTAGTGGCTGCACTACCACTCACCATCAGAGAGGTTTGACTGCTCGCATATCACAAGCATATATTTACAACAAGGGGTGGTGAGGGACAGAGTCTCTGAATTAAGCAGAAAGCTCTCACCCAGTCAAGAGATCAGGGCTAGATCCAACACCGTTTTTTAGCTCACTGCACCATCCCAGTTTCAGAAACTGGCAGTATGCAAATTAGTCTGTTCCTGTCCCAGTGCATGATGGGAACAGGGCAAACCAAACTACAAAAGCCAATTCTTACACTGGGAAGGAAACAAGCTCCCGGGGACCGGTTTCTGGCATTACAGCCGTCTTCGGCCCGGTTTGCTTGAATCCTGATGGAGCAATGAGCAAGGGTCTCACATCTGAGAATACCCTTCCACGCTTAGGGTGGACAAAAATATTTACAACAAGGGGTGGTGAGGGACAGAGTCTCTGAATTAAGCAGAAAGCTCTCACCCAGTCAAGAGATCAGGGCTAGATTCAACACCGTTTTTTAGCTCACTGCACCATCCCAGTTTCAGAACCTGGCTGTATGCAAATTAGTCTGTTCCTGTCCCAGTGCATGATGGGAACAGGGCAAACCAAACTACAAAAGCCAATTCTTACACTGGGAAGAAAACAAGCTCCCGGGGACCGGTTTCTGGCATTACAGCCGTCTTCGGCCCGGTTTGCTTGAATCCTGATGGTGCAATGAGCAAGGGTCTCACATCTGAGAATACCCTTCCACGCTTAGGGTGGACAAAAATATTTACAACAAGGGGTGGTGAGGGACAGAGTCTCTGAATTAAGCAGAAAGCTCTCACCCAGTCAAGAGATCAGGGCTAGATCCAACACGGTTTTTTAGCTCACTGCACCATCCCAGTTTCAGAACCTGGCTGTATGCAAATTAGTCTGTTCCTGTCCCAGTGCATGATGGGAACAGGGCAAACCAAACTACAAAAGGCAATTCTTACACTGGGAAGGAAACAAGCTCCCGGGGACCGGTTTCTGGCATTACAGCCGTCTTCGGCCCAGAAACTGGTCCCCGGTAGCTTGTCTCCTTTCTAGTGAAGAATTGGCTTGGTAGTTTAGTCTGCCCTGTTCCCATGATGCACTGGGCCAGGGACAGACGGATTTGCATATAGCCAGGTTCTGAGCTGGGATGGGGCAGTGAGATAAATAACGGTGATGGATCAAGCCCTGATCTTTGGACTGGGTAAGAGTGGTCTGCTTAATTCAGACACTCTGTTCATCACTACCCCCTTTTCTAAATCGTTTATGGCCACTATAGGTGTGACAGGGTATACTCAGACATGAGTCCCTTTCTCACTGCTCCATCAGGATTCAAGCAAGCCGGGCCGAAGACGGCTGAAATGCCAGAAACTGGTCCCCGGTAGCTTGTCTCCTTTCTGGTGAAGAATTGGCTTGGTAGTTTAGTCTGCCCTGTTCCCATGATGCACTGGGCCAGGGACAGACTGATTTGCATATAGCCAGGTTCTGAGCTGGGATGGGGCAGTGAGATAAATAACGGTGATGGATCAAGCCCTGATCTTTGGACTGAGTAAGAGTGGTCTGCTTAATTCAGACACTCTGTTCATCACTACCCCCTTTTCTAAATCGTTTTTGGCCACTACAGGTGTGGCAGGGTATACTCAGACATGAGTCCCTTTCTCACTGCTCCATCAGGATTCAAGCAAGCCGGGCCGAAGACGGCTGAAATGCCAGAAACCGGTCCCCGGTAGCTTGTCTCCTTTCTGGTGAAGAATTGGCTTGGTAGTTTAGTCTGCCCTGTTCCCATGATGCACTGGGCCAGGGACAGACTGATTTGCATATAGCCAGGTTCTGAGCTGGGATGGGGCAGTGAGATAAATAACGGTGATGGATCAAGCCCTGATCTTTGGACTGGGTAAGAGTGGTCTGCTTAATTCAGACACTCTGTTCATCACTACCCCCTTTTCTAAATCGTTTTTGGCCACTATAGATGTGGCAGGGTATACTCAGACATGAGTCCCTTTCTCACTGCTCCATCAGGATTCAAGCAAGCCGGGCAGAAGACGCTGAAATGCAAGAAACCGGTCCCCGGTAGCTTGTCTCCTTTCTGGTGAAGAATTGGCTTCGTAGTTTAGTCTGCCCTGTTCCCATGATGCACTGGGCCAGGGACAGACTGATTTGCATATAGCCAGGTTCTGAGCTGGGATGGGGCAGTGAGATAAATAACGGTGATGGATCAAGCCCTGATCTTTGGACTGGGTAAGAGTGGTCTGCTTAATTCAGACACTCTGTTCATCACTACCCCCTTTTCTAAATCGTTTTTGGCCACTATAGGTGTGGCAGGGTATACTCAGACATGAGTCCCTTTCTCACTGCTCCATCAGGATTCAAGCAAGCCGGGCCGAAGACGGCTGAAATGCCAGAAACCGGTCCCCGGTAGCTTGTCTCCTTTCTGGTGAAGAATTGGTTTGGTAGTTTAGTCTGCCCTGTTCCCATGATGCACTGGGCCAGGGACAGACTGATTTGCATATAGCCAGGTTCTGAGCTGGGATGGGGCAGTGAGATAAATAACGGTGATGGATCAAGCCCTGATCTTTGGACTGGGTAAGAGTGGTCTGCTTAATTCAGACACTCTGTTCATCACTACCCCCTTTTCTAAATCGTTTTTGGCCACTATAGGTGTGGCAGGGTATACTCAGACATGAGTCCCTTTCTCACTGCTCCATCAGGATTCAAGCAAGGCGGGCCGAAGACGGCTGAAATGCCAGAAACCGGTCCCCGGTAGCTTGTCTCCTTTCTGGTGAAGAATTGGCTTGGTAGTTTAGTCTGCCCTGTTCCCATGATGCACTGGGCCAGGGACAGACTGATTTGCATATAGCCAGGTTCTGAGCTGGGATGGGGCAGTGAGATAAATAACGGTGATGGATCAAGCCCTGATCTTTGGACTGGGTAAGAGTGGTCTGCTTAATTCAGACACTCTGTTCATCACTACCCCCTTTTCTAAATCGCATATCACAAGCATCACCGTAATTCTTTGAGTCACTTGCAACATACTTACTATCTTTAGGAAGGCATATTTCTGTTTTTCACATCACAACATGGAATACGAATTTCAAACAGCAACAGCATGGGACATGACAGGGGCATGACGTTTCCCTCTAGAACATTAGTTCCGGCTTTAGTAGGCCAAGCAAAATTACGCCCCTCATCTTCCACTCCAATATGGCCGCTACTTTAGCCCAGTTCCTCCCACTATCTGCATTGCACTTCTCCAATTGGCCGCGATGTGTCAAGTCATCACGCGGCGACCGACTCAGCTGTACCTTATTGCCTAATCCCACCGTCCCGTATATATGGGGGCGGACGAGAACACACTTCTATCTTCCCGGCATACTGATACGGAGGGGTAGGTCACACTGCTCCAGGAGAGGCGGACACTTGTAAGTACATCTACTACTCTGGGAGGCGACACTATGTCGGGCTTCCAGCACATTTTTAATTCTTTTCATATGTCTTGCAGGTACTTACTTGTTCCCATTCTTGCTACCACAGTTTCCTGCTTCTGACCGATCGGTTGCCGAGGTAGCACCGACTCCAATACTAAGGGGTAGGTAGGCCAATTTAAACCATATTTTCATTGGGGTGCTCGGTTCTAGGCACAAATACGACCTGGCACAATCAGTAGGACACATTTGCCACGAGGTTCTTAACCAGACCACTTGCCACTTTGGTTTTGAAATGGTGCGGTCATTTATCACCGTTTTATGCCTGAGGACTGACCCATAGACGTGGGGGCCCCTCTTTCTCCCTCGAGGGGTCCGATAAGCATTGTTGAATGATCTCCCGGACACCATAGAAAAAGCAGAGCATACTTAGACTGCACCTACCACTGTTAGACAATACATATAAGGATATGTTTACATCAATTACTCATCTGTATCTTGTACAAAGAATGAGCACCAGCAAATCCAGCATGCCCTCTCCCCAGTGTTCACCATTGTATTCCTGGCTGATCACAGTTTATTGAAAGGGCCCCTCACCGTATGTATACGGTACTAGAGGCAGGATTTGCGCAGACTATGTATGCTTTTTTTTTTAAATGCTTGTTTCTTTTTCTGTTTGTCTTTAGCTTGATTAGGTTGGGGATGAGTACCTAGAGTATGGGTAGCCATCAGTGCTAATACGCCCTGCACCTTGAGGAATAAGGTACCACAGGTTCACGGGCTCTTGGCCTGGTACCTGTCACTTTCTTACTTTTGTAAGTTTATTCTGGTCCTGGCGAAGTGCACACAGATCCATTAGGGACCACAAGAGAGTGCGAAACATGTTGACCCATTTCTTACACACTTTTTTTCACTAGAGCACCCGTCCTGAGAGTAGCGGCTAGTTACACAACCGCCCCTACTATTTGTTCATAGGGACTCTCCAAGACCCACACCTTTTTAATTGATCACTCGAACCCCCAAATAAAGTTAGGTCCGGGGTATCATTTGGTTATTTTAAGCTCACTTTAACCCTTTAGGCCCTCACAACCACAAGCGCAACTGTGGCACCTCCTAAAAAAGATCTCAGCTAAAGAGCCCCCTGTGGGGCCCGTGAGGAACAGCAGCGCCACTCACACGAGGAGCAATGCCCTATGATGATACATCACACTCGCAAGGGTGTCTGAGGGCACTATAGACAAAAGGAGGAACTTCCTTGTGATTCTTCATACCAATCAACTAAGACTACGACTTACAAGCACTTTTTTCATCCTTCTGGGACACTTTCTTTCTTTATTTTTGAGGAACTTTTGCCACTTCATTGTAGACACTTGTATATCCTTTACATCTTTGAAACCCCAGATATCGCATCCATACCTGGCAGAGGAATTTATTTTGCGGTATAAACTTTCAAGAGTGCGGGCAGGGGTTTTGACCCTAGTCTTTTTGCAAAGTCCATAGTGTCCCCCGTTGCTCTTGCCAAAATGTTCTTTTTAAGTGTTTGTTGGAACATTTGCTGCGTTTTTTGCCTGCAGAATTTAATTTTGGGGGATTTTTATTTTGGTTTGCATTATTTTTAGGGAGCACAGATTACTCAGCACAATAATGTGCTTTTCAAAATCGAAATGCCAATCTGTGTAATTTTTTTGTGAGTAATGCTTGGGTCTGGTGAATAGATTGTGGATTAATGCAAAGCAAAATTATTTTTTTTTACTGCTGGTGCATCATGGATGAGACTGGATTTGAAGTCATCAACATGTTTGGATGAAAGAAAACGTCATAAGGTAGGAAAATGTTTTCCATTTAATTAAAAAATATATACATTATAAGAAACATGAATTGTTCCAAATTTTTTAAAACAGACAAATAATTTGCAATAGGTGTAGCTGTGGATTAGTAGTGTAGGGTGTGTGCAATATTGTCTAGGTAGTCTGAAGCCACCATCAACGAAATTTGTTGAATTTGTCCCAATTGTCTTTCAGACATTTCTTTAGTTCTTTTAAAGGTTTGTGGGTTCAGACTACCAGTGAAAGATTTCGCAATTCTCATCTCTTGGAAACTTTGCTCCTTCCTCAAAATGTCCAAAAAGTTATAAATGTTGTGGGGTGATTTACCTATAGATTTATTGAAGGAGTTGTGCCATCCCTTTATGTCATTATTGGCCTTTGTCCAACCTCTAAGCAGGCAATGTAGCAGTTCAAAACTTGCATAAGAAACCTTGCGTTCCTCCTGCGACTAATCTTCTTAGATTGCCAATCCAAGTGTCTTTGAAGTAATTTAGAATGGGGCCAATTTATCCTCATTAGTTACAAAATACTCTTATTCTGTTATTGATGTGTAGTACTCTTCTACACACTCAGGTGAAATAAAGGACAATGTAGAGAGTTTTTTCAATTCAAATTGAAGTTTACTGTCAGACATGTAATCCTCAACTAAGGATGTTTTTGAATTTTGCACCAATAGGTCTGAGAAAATTGAAATTTGGGTATCCAGGGACGTTTTGGTGATGGTGTTAATCATTAATAATTCAAAGTCAATTATTACTTTTCTCTGACTTTTGTTTTGTGTTTTAGATTTTAAAACTGTTAAGAATTCAGTATATGTTGAGGATTGTTTATCTGGGAGTAAACTGTAAGCTAAGGGAACTACTATCTGTTTAATATAGGCAGGGATAGTGTATATTTGAGAAAATTAATGCAGTGTGGATTTAAAAGTGCCATCCGTCATCCAAATATCACTACTCTCCAATTTTAAAAAGTTACAGGGTGTGCTAAAAATGTGAATATGTTTTTTAGGTGTTTTGTTGATGTATAAGATAAAGTTTTCATTAGTAACATTGAGTATTAGTTCAGGAGGAATGTTAATATCTGAAAAGGCTTGGGGAGTTACGCATTGCGGTTTAGTTGCCTCTTTTTGGCCATGTATAATTCTCCTAAAATTTGGAATAGTAGGCATAGAACTAGCAACATGCATAGGAAAATGTTCGTCAGACCTTCCTCAAAGCTGAACCACAGGGTTCATTGGATGTGCATGCAAGCTGGTTCATCTCATTTATATTTTCTCTAATCTCAATCTCCATTGCAGAGGCAGAGTGGTTATGCTCTGTGGTTTTCTCAACAGTGTCCACTAGAGTAACCGCTCTGCCTGTGCAATGAGATGAGTAATATTGCACACACCTCCAATGACTGCTGGGTTCAGTAATTCTATCCTTACAATAAAGGTAGCCAGCGTGATTTAGAAGTCTAGTGCCTCTAGCTGATGTCACATATTTTGCTTCTCTGCTTGCTGCATTGTTAATATGTCTGAAAAAGAAGGGAGAGAATAATTTCTACTATGAGCATTTTTGCTTAAAATGTTTTATCCTGGTTAGTTTTTATACACAGAAAAATAATTCATATTTGATTTTGCAAATATAGTTTTATTTGCATTGTAGTGGTATACATATTTAAAACCTGTTTAAAAATCTGGGATTTGTGTCTTCTGATAAAAAAGTATATTGAATTTCTCAACATGTCTTTCAAATTTGATGGTAAAATTTGTTGGTACCTGTGAAATGAAACATGAAAAGTTTGAAGTTTAATCTGCTATGTTTCACCTTAGATTAGTTAGTAGTCTTCTTCAGCCTTTTTGGAGGAGGTTTAGGTAGATGTTTTGCACTTATTTAAGATATCCTTTGCAATCTATTGAATTCTGTAGGGTTGACATAAAAAGAAAAGTTGATTTAAATACTTGTTTGGGTATTGTCTTTTCATTTTTTTGGGCAAAAGACAGAGTTATTGTCTAGGATGGTATATTATGTATTACTGGTAACTGACCTGGTTTTACATTTTAAAATGAAGATCCTTTGTAGTAGATGAAGACATGTTTTGGGTTTTCCTTGTTTTGAAGATTTTGAATCTGTGATATATAAGAACAAGACCGTGTTATAGTATATTATTGAGTGAATGGATTTTTAAAGGAATGCTGATTCACGTACATTTCTAGATTGTATTTATAGTACCAATAATATTCTGCTTATTTGTTCCTCGTTTTCTGTTCATCATATTGTTTCATTGAATGTCAAGCACTTTCCCTGCTGTAAACTCCTTTGGAGTTAGAATACCTTTTTGCCACCCAAATACTGACCTGCACTTTCCCTTTTCTACTCACCCTTTGGATTTGAAATAGCTTTTTGGCACCCAAACACTGTCCTGCACTTTACCACAAACATCCTATGGATTTAGAATAGTTTTTGTGCCCTTCCTTCAGTGTCAAGCAGTTTCCCTACTGCAAACACCCTTTGGAGTTAGAATAGCTTTTTATCAGCAATACACTGTCCATCACTTTCCCTGTTGCAGACACCCTTTGGAGCTAGAATAGCTTTTTGACACTCAAACACTGTCAAGCACTTTCCCTGCTGCAAACACCGTTTGGAGTTTGAATAGCTTTTTGCTATCCAAACACTGTCAAGCACTTTCCCTGCTGCAAACACCCTTTGGAGCTAGAATAGCTTTTTGGCACCCAAACACTGTCCTGCACTTTCCCACAAACACCCTTTGGATTTAGAATAGTTGTGTTGCCCTTCCTTCAGTGTTAAGCAATTTCCCTACTGCAAACACCCTTTGGAGTTAGAATAGCTTTTTATCTGCCATGCACTGTCCATCACTTTCCCTGCTGCAGACACTATTTGGAGATAGAATAGCTTTTTGACACTCAAACACTGTCAAGCACTTTCCCTGCTGCAGACACCCTTTGAAGTTTGAATAGCCTTTTGCCATCCAAACACTGACATGCACTTTCCCTGCAGAGAACACCCTTTGGAGTTAGAATACCTTTTTGCCACCCAAATACTGACAAGCACTTTCCCTGCTGTACTCACCCTTTGGATTCAAACTCGCTTTTTTTGCCACCCAAACACTGTCAAGCACTTTCCCTGCTGCAAACACCCTTTGGAGTTAAAATAGCTTTTTTGCCCTTCCTTCAGTGTCAAGCACTTTCCCTGCTGCAAACACCCTACGGAGGTAGACTAGCTTTTTGCCCCCCAAACACTGTCAAGCACTGTCCCTGCTGTAAACTCTCTTTGGAGCTAGAATAACATTTTGGCACATAAACACTGTCCTGCACTTTCCCAACTGCAAACACCCTTTGGAGTCAGAATAGTATTTTTTGCCCTTATTTCAGTATCAAGCGCTTTCCCTACAGCAGACACCCTTTGGAGCTAGTATAGCTTTTGCCACCCAAACACTGTCAAGCACTTTCCCTGCTGCAGACAACCTTTAGAACTAGAATAGCTTTTTGCCACCCAACCACTGACCTGCACTGACCTGTAGAAAACACCTTTTCGAAGTTAGAATAGCATTTTGCCACCCAAACACTGTCCAGCAATTTCACTACTGCAAAATCACTTTGAAGTTACAATAGCTTTTGGCCATCCAAACACTGTCAAGCACTTTCCCTGCTGAAAACACCCCTTGGATTTAGAATAGCTTTTTGCCACCCACACACTGACCAGCACTTTCCCTGTTGAAAACACCCTTTGGAGTTAGAATAGCTTCTACCCACCCAAACACTGCCCAACACTTTCCCTACTGCAAACACACTTTGTAGTTTGAATGGCTTTTCTGGGTTTTTCGTCAGTATCAAGCACTTTCCCTGCTAAAAACACCCTTTGGAGTAAGAATAGCTTTTTTCTCCCAAACACGGACCAGCACTTTCCCTGCTGCAAACTCCCTTGGAGTTAGAATATCTTTTTGGCACCCATACACTGGTCATCACTTTCCCCACTGCAAACACGCTTTGGCGTTAGAATACTTTTTTTGACCTTCCTTCATGGTCAAGTAATTTCCCAGCTGTAAACACCCTTTGAAGTTAGAATAGCTTTTGGCCAACCAAACACTGTTAAGCACTTTCCCTGCTGAAAATACTCTTTGTTGTTAGAATAGCTTTTTGTCTCCCAAACACTTACCAGCACTTTCCCTGCTGCAAACACGCATTAGAGTGAGAATACCTTTTTGGCACCCACACACTGGTCATCACTTTCCCTACTGCAAACATCCTTTGGAGTTAGATTACCTTTTTTGGCCTTCCTTCAGTGTCAAGCACTTTCCCTGCTGCAAATACCCTTTGGGTCTAGAATAGCTTTTTGGCACCCAAACACTGATCTGCAGTTTCACTACTGAAAACACTTTTTGTGTTAGACTACTTTTTTTGCTTATTTCACTGTCATGCATTTACCCTGCTGCAAACACACTTTGGTTTTAGAATAAATTTTTTTGCAGCCATACACTACACAACACCTTTCAAGCTGTATGAGTGATTTAGGGTCCGATTACGATGCAGTTAGGAAATCTACCTGACCGAATCGGTTTGGAAATGGTTTGCGACCCACTCAGATTGGGAGAGTCTGACCGACCGAGTACAATGCATCCAGATGCTTTCAGATACGATTTAATTGGACTACCATTGACTTCAGTGGGAGCCTATGTTCCTAACTGCACCGTAATCGGGCCCTCGGTCAGGAAGACACGTTCTTGATCTGATTCGGAAGGAGCAAATGCAGTTAGGAGGCCTTCCTAACCGCAGCATAATCGGGTCCTAGGTGGGAATGCTTTCCTAACCGCATCGTAATCGGTTAAATGATATTGTGGACAAATAGTATTGTGAATTTAAGAATGCTCCTCTGGAATTTAAGAAAGCTGATCGTTTTATTTAAAAATAGCTTTGATTTCAATATATGTAGTATTTCTATTTTCTGTTGCCTATTTCTTGTGTGATGTTTTATAGTTTAGTACATTAACTATTAACTGCACATTTTTTAAATAAAAGTATTTCACTTCGTTATACTCCCCTCTCTAATTATAAAATAATGACATTAATTTTGTAACTTTTTTTAAAATAAAACATTCAGGCACATTTAACAAAGCTTACTTCTCAATGGTTCTAGATTTGCGAATGGTTGTGAAGCTTTTGTGACAGTCTAAAAGTAGATATACCTAAAATAATCAATTTCCATACAATATTACGTTTACTTATATTATTTGTTGTTTCTTATTTTAAAGGATACTTACTGTGTTCAATAGATGGCAGTGTTCCAATGGAAATGCATATAGTCGGCTCTGTGACTAACAAGTCCATGTTGACATTGTTGTAGTTAGTATACAACTGAAAACAAAATGGTGGACGGCTTATTTTTTTTAAATATTTTTTTTATTTCGAGAAAGTATATCAATAGGAAAAGACATTTACATTTCATGAGCATTATAATATATACATGTAGCTAAAATCATGTAGCGCAAGAGCAAATTCATACATTTTTACAAAACAGAGCGGTCAGAACGGGAAAAGAGGAAACATTAAAAAAAGGGGGACCAAGAACAGAGAAAACTTAAATAGATATATGGATATTATTTCATTTCAAGGGTTCTTTTGACCAAGAGAAAAAATACAACTTTGCTCTTTAAAAAACATTTTGCTTTGTAATCCAGTTATTCATAGGGGCCCAAATTACCCTCCCTCACCTTTTGCGCTATGGCCTTTTCACTTATATAGGGCTTCCTCAAGATGGTAGATAGCCAACAAATGACCCAGGCAGGCCTGAAATTGAGGGGGATCTGCATCCTTCCAGTGTGTGGCAATAAGGAGTTGAATTACTGCTATTGAGACAAAGACAAACTTGTCCTTGTGACGATCACTTTGCACCTTCTCGTCACATGCAGTTGACAAGAATTCCACTATCTGCTTAATCAATGCATCCAGTTTCTCACAGCCATAGAACATATGTACTATATCTGCTGGCCCTTGATCACACCACAGGCAGTGATCATCCTCTCTTTTTCCCCACTGATGTAATTTTGCAGAGGTGAAATGAAGGTCATATACCGTGTAGTAATGTTGAGCTTTCAGATTAGCTGCGAGGAATGTCCCTTTGGCTAAAGCTAATGAGTTATACACATCGACGTCGGGATCAGCTACTTTAATAACCCATTTGGTTTCTACTGCCTCAAGGTCATCTGAAAAGGTATCTGTCAAGATCTTATATATATTTTTGATTTTTGCCTGTGGTAGGGACATGGTTTCCATTAGCAGATTCCTGCCTAGAAAAGTTCTCTCTTCAATAATTTGATTTAAAAAGCAGGTAAGCTGCCTGTATTTAGGATATGTTCCAGCCGCAATGCCAAACCTTTGTTGTACCTCAAAAAACAACAGCCTTTGTTCATTAAAATAGATATCCCCCAAATTCAATATTCCTTTTTCTTCCCATTGCTTGGCCAGATTATCATACTTTAATGCAGGAAAGAGGGGGGATCGCCACCGTGGCATATACCTGTAGTATTTCGGTATCTTCGTGAGCTCTTCCATTTTTTCCATATACTCCAGATTGCAATTATTATCTTAAAATTAGTTTTCTTATAACAGCTGGCCTCTAGTTGTCGCAAAAGTATGCGTTTTTTCAGATTGCCAGCTTATAGATCAAGGGGAGGTCCCTATTTATAGCATGTTGAATGCTGCCCACACCAAGTAAAATCACTAGAGCCATTTGTTGTAGAAAAGTTGCGTGATAATAATATCTAAGATTAGGAACAGACAATCCACCTCGATCTTGTGGTAGTGCTAGGAATTTGGGGGAACGCTGAATTTTTGAATACTTCTATACAAAATTTCTAAATATACGATATACTTTTTTTAAAAGCAAGTCTTCAATTACTAATGGAATCAATCTAAACATATAGAGGACCTTAAGGAGCATAACCATTTTAAGTATGTTACATCTTCCTATAAGGGATAGGTGTAGTCTATCTAAATTACGTAAATCTGTGCTGATCTTATCAATCATAGGGATCATGTTTATGTTCCAAATTGCTTCTACTTTACTACTGATTTTAATACCAAGATAGATTACCTCATCGAATCTTCGAGAGTCATTACACAAGGTTTTAGAGTTACATAGGATCTGTGTTTTCCCTACATTTAATAGATGGCCAGATTTACGGCCATATTCGTAAGCTAAATTCTCAGTTCAGCTAATTGCTTTTACTGGGTCAGTAGTGACCACTGCCAAGTCATCGGCATAAGCCATTATCTTTGTTTCAGATCCATTGCTCTTAACTGGTGTAATTACCTGATCTTGGAGTATTTGCTCTATAAAAATATCAATAGAAAGAGCAAATAATATTGGGGAGCAGGGACAGCCCTGCCTTGTCCCTCTTGCAATGTAGATAGATTTTGATTCCAGACCCCTTATATTTAAACCTGGCGTATGACCTATGATACATTGCTTTAATTGCTGTCAAAAGACTAGGCCCAAACCCTCTCTGTACCATAGTTGCCCACAGATATTGCCATGAAACGTGATCAAATGCCTTCTTGGCATTTAGGAGGATCATATCCATCCTTTCACTTGTTTTCTCCGTTATGTCAAATGGGGTTATAGCATTTCCATGGTGCTTCTTGTAGGTATGAAGCTGTGCTGCCACGGTGATACAAGGTCGGCTATAATCCCCCCTAATCGAGACGCGAGCATTTTTGAATAGAGCTTAACATCCGCGTTCATGAGGGATATGGGCCTATATGATGCAGGGTTGTCAGCAGGTTTCTCCTTTTTTTTATAAACACTATGTCTGCCCTCTCCCAAGACTTCGGGGGGGGGGGGGGGGGGTCCCACCATATTGTATTCCGAGAAATAAATCTAAGAGTATCAGAGTTATTTCCTCTTGAATTAACTTATCTAGTTCAAGTGGAATTCTATCGGGCCCTGCCATTTCCCTGAGGCAATTGATCTCAGAGCTACTAAGACTTCTTCCATCGTAATTTCCTTATTGAGCTTGTCACTGTGCTTCACTGAGCCTATGATGGTTCCTAAAATTAGCTCAATTTCATTAAAGAGAATAAGATCAAGGTTGTCCTGTTGAAGCAGATCTTTATAAACCTTGTCAAAAACCTTCACAATATTTTTTAGTTCTGTGTGATGTTTACCATCTTGGGATCTTATATCAGTTATATTCTTTCTAGCTGGTCTTTGCTTGGTCCGTAAAGCAATTATCTTACCAATAGTCTCACCATATTCATATCTTTCATTTTTATGTGTCTGAAAACTGGCTGCCCTTTTCCTAATGTAATAGCTGCTTATTTCTGCTTTTATGATCATTATTTTTTGTTGCAGTGATAATTCTCCCTCCTCTTGCTTTTGTCTAATTGCTTTAGTATGTTCTTCTTCTAGTTGCCCCAGTATAGTTATCAGATCAGCTATTTCTTTCTTCTCTTGCTTTATCCTCTTTCCCAAAAAACCTTTTGTTTCCCCCCGGAGGCCTGCCTTAAAACTATCCCAAACTATGTTCCTTGAGGAGATGAATCGATTCACGTCATAGTATTTTATGACCCATTGTTTGATATGTTTGATATATTGATCGTTAGATAATAAAGACCTATCAAACGTCATTTTGCCTGTCGTTGTTCTTCTATCTGAAATGCTAAGTCTATGAGCAGGGGATTGTGATCTGACATTAATCTAGGTAATTTCTTTATCCTGACAGTCGTAATCAAAGAAGGTGGCACCAAAAAATAATCCAGTCTGACATAATTTTTGTGGGGATTTGAAAAGTAGGTATAACCAGGATCAGCAGGATGTTTTACCCCACACATCTTTCAGGTCATAGGTACCCCGCAGGGTTGAGAGGGCACAATGAACCTCGGGTTTCCTGCCTTGGTGCTTCTGGATTCCCCCACACCCTGTGTCATAACGGATGATCAGAGCCCCACAAATTACTAAAGGGCCTGACCATGATGCTAACTCAACTTCTAAATCATTTAGAATTTGCGGGTCATCCTCATTAGATCTATATGTTGTACAAATAACTAATCCCAAACGAAGCTGTACAATAGCCCATCTACCCCACTTATCTTCCAATACCCGTTTGGCAGAGCCAATACAGTTCTTCACATGAATCGTTACTCCCCTGATAGTTGAAGTTTGGGTGGAACAGGCAAGGATATTATATCCCCTTAAAGCTAGTGTGTCTCTTTTCCCCCAAGGCATGTGTGTTTCTTGTTGTCATAATATATCGGCTTTTAGGCCTCTTAATATTTCACCAACTCTAAAACGTTTTTGTTTATCGTTGAGACCGCCACCATTAACTGAACACATAGTTATTCTACCCATCTAGATCGATTACTTTTCGCTGAATTAAATGTTCTTGCTTATTTACGGTTACTGTCTGATTCCTTTTTAATATACCCTCTCCGTTTATTTCTTTCGCTACCCTGTGCCCAGCCCCCAACCCCTCCTCCACATCCCCCTCTTCTGCTCTCCTCCACCCTGTGCCCTTGAACCCTTCCCCACCACTCCCCCTGTAGAAAGGCATCCAGACTAAGAAGTCTGTTGTAATGAGGGCTGCCCCCCAACCCAGCATAAATTTCCCGGCAGCTAGATAACCCGGTTCTGAAGAAAGACAAAAAACAGAAAAAACAGAACCTTCTCTTCCTCTACCCCAAACTCCCCAAGCAAGTTTAACCTTAAGCACGCAGTGAAACCTGATACAAAACCCTGGGCTATACTAGTCTATTTTGGCAATTTCTTATTGCGACAGGCAATATATGATAAAGCAAAGCCAACATTGAAGAGCAATCGAGGGGACTATTTGTTTTTGTTCAACCAGACTTTAGCCACTATACAGTGGAGAGACTATGGCGCCTTCGTCAGATGGTTAAGTGGATACAAGATCGGGGGGGGGGTAAGCATACCTGTTGCATCCTGCACATCTGAAAGTAATCTAATTCAAGGAGTATTTGGAAGCCTGGGACCATAGGTCTTAGACTATACTTCAGACCGAGTGGTTATATACTCAAACTTGTTAATTCCCACCTTCCTCTTTTTGTTTTTTTCTCTCTCTCTTTCATCCCAGTAAAATAGTAGCCAATGAACACTTCACTTGGAGGATGCTTTCAATATGCTTGGGGACGGCTTAATTTATATGCTTTAGAGTGCAAAACTGTGTTTTAATTTAAAACATGTTTTGGATTTGTTGTAATAACGCTGATAGAACGAATAATGTAAAATGTGGTTTTAAAAAAAAGGTTTATGTTATTTCCCGTTTTGAGATGGTTGCCATTTTGTGTAGGTGCTGACACTGCCTCTGTAATGGAAATAGAAGAAGGACAGCTTTTTTCTCAGTTCGAACATGCTTTGTTTATTGTCAGATTTTCAGAATACCATCATTTTTGTGTATTATTTTCTTCATAAAATCATCTTTAATGTTATTCACTTTCAACCAAGACTTACTTGATATGCAAATGCACTTACAATTAATGTATTTGAAAAAAAATATTTAGGGAAGTTATTCAAATTAATACTTGTGTACACATCGCATTATAGAGTTTAGATTACAATTTTTAAATTAGTATTAATAAACTTGCAGTACTCATTAATATTAAATCTTGAATATTCAAAATTCGAAATGCATTTTAAAATGAATCACCCACTCCAAAACACTACTTTACAAGCATTCTGACCCAGTGGTTATCTGCCAATTTTCGAAAAATATTTAAAAGTGAGGTATTATTAAATAATACTTGAGTACTAATTTTATTAAAACACATTTTAAATTACTCCTCCACCCAAAACCCCTAATTCTCAAACATCCCGTCCCAGTGGTTATGTGACAAATTATTATAAATAATATAAATATAAATAATAAAAGAAGTAATTATAAATAATAATGGAGTACTACTTTTATTAATACCCATTTTAAATTACTTTCCCACCCAAAACACCCATTTCCCTCGCATCCTGTCACAGTGGTTAAGAAACAAATGTAATTAATTTAAACAAATGAGAACTTGTAATTAATACTCAAGTATTAATTTTATTACTATCCATAATAAATTAATTCCTCACCCAAAACCCCTATTTCCCTTGCATCCCGTGCTAGTACTTAAGATTCAAAATGGTTTGATTTTCGTTGTAATTGTATGAGTTGCGATATTTTGCGTAGTGAATGTAATTTTAATATTATTCTATTAAAATTTGTTGTAACGGATTTGTGTTAAAAACTTGTGTTGAAAAGTATTTTGGTTGTAGGAGATTAGTTGTAATAGTATGCATTGTAATTGTTTGCGGGTTAACATCATATATTCCCTGATGCACTTCTGTTTGGGCAATGAATTCCACTTTAGTCCTGAAGAGGCGTTCTTGCAGAGGGGTGGGAAAAGGGACATGGTCTCCAACTACCTCTCCTCAATCCCACTGTGTGGGACTTACTGGAGGTAAGAGGAGGGCTAGTTAGCCCATAGGGTCCCTCAGTAGGGAAGGGGACTTCATCCCCCAACATAGAACGCGACAGGAGACACGTTTGCAGAATAGTGGTAAAAGAGGGCGGGCTTCTGGTGAGTTGCGTGGATTCCTTTTGAATTTTTTAATTTTTGGCCCCTTTCCCCTGACCCTTTTCGGCCCTGGAGAACCCATCCCCCGGGGCCAGACCCACTTTTATTTTATTTAAATACAAAGAGAAGTGGGGCAGACCCCACTCCTGAGGACGATTTTGGCCCAAGGGACCCCATTCCCTAGGGCTAGGCCTTCACTTATATCAGTTTTTTAAAGGGGTTGGGGGCGGGCAGCCTTTTCATTTTTTTTATTTTAGGAAGGGGGCTGTGTGGCACCCTTCCCCTGACACTTTTGGACCCTTGGGACGACATCCCCGGGCAAGACCCACTTTCATTATTTTTAAATACAAAGGGAGGGGGTCTGGGCCCCCCTCCTAAGGCTGATTCTGGCCCCTGGAACCCCATTCCCCGGGGCTAAGCCTTCGCTTATATCATTTTTTTAAAGGGGTGCAACCCCCTTTCCCAGGCTTCCTTTGGCCCCAGAGACCCCATCCCCTAGGGCCCAGTCTATTTTATTTTTAATTTTTAAGGGAGGGGGGCCAAGGGACCCCTGCCCCTGGCCAATTGCGACCCTGGGGACCCCATCCCACAGGAATTTGCCTTTTGTCTCAAATTTTATTTTCAGGGAGGAGGCTGAGTGGCCACCCTCACGGGCCATATTCTTCCCCAGGGACCCCAATCCAGAGAGCATGGCCATCTTTAAAGGGACTGCGGGGGAGCCCCAATGTCCCTGCGGTCCCAGCCGGCTCACGCCTCCTGAAGGGGCTGGCATTGATTTTTACCCCCAGGGAGCTGCTAACCTGCAGTTCCCTGTGAGTAAAAAGCAAAGTGTTCTTGCTTTGAACAAGTGAGAGCAAAGTGCTCTATTTGCAATGGCAGGGTGGGAGCAGTGCTCCTGACCTGCCATAGCAAACTGTCCTGTCCCGGGGGTGGGCACACAGGACATTGCTGGAGCTGGCCCTGAGGGGTGGCTGTCCCCAGGGCAATAAAGGGCTCCAGAAGGGGGCTGCATGGCCTGCCGCCATCAAGTGTAAAGCCCTGGGAAGGTGGTGGTCCCTGGGCAGTATGTGGGGGGCAGGAGCCCCCCACACCTGTTTTTAAAAATTGAAGCCCCTGGGAGTTGGTGGTCCCTGGGGCAGCATGGGGTGCAGGAGCCCCACACATTTTTAAAAAAGCCCTGAGAAGGTGGCTCCCGTATAATAATTATGCAATGCCCACAGGACCTGGCCAACCCGGGGCTTAAAAGAACAGAAGAGCAGGAGACCGTGCTTCGTTTTTTTAAATTTTCACTGGTATTTGCTCAACCTACGCACATCCCGCTGAATTTCTTTTTTTTAAATGCTTCTTTTGCCCCTTGGAATCCCTAGAGCAGGCCTAGGGGTTAGGGGGTTTCTACCCTGACCCCTTTTCTTGTTTTTTTATCTTTTTATTTCAACCGAGTCACAAGATGGCTGCCAACACTTCCTGATCTGAAGTGTTGGCAGCCAATCAGAAATCAGCTTTTGATCTGGAGGGTTTGTGGATCCACCACGGTCACCAGATGATAATATTTTTATATATATATAATTTTCTCAGGAACTACTGAACAGATTTACACCATTTAACAAAAGATCGCTTTCTGAACCAAGTGCTACCTTTTTTCCAAATTTGGTGTAATTGTGTTCAGCAGTTCAGGCTGTAGCCTTGTTTAAAGTTTCCTATGGAAATGAACATGAAGAAAACCATTTTTGGGACCACCCTTCTTCGCGGCCCCCACTTGATGAATCACCCTGAAACGTTCAAGACAGGAGCTGCCCGGAGCGCCCAATTAGTTTAGAAACTTTCACGAAGATTCATCAACCAGCCTGAAAGATATTGGCAAAAGAAAAAACAATTTTGAAAAGAAACAAGGTCCTAACTATCACTACCGACTGCCTACTGGCGACCGCCAGAAGGTAATACATATATATATTTTTTTTTTTCACTGAAAAAACCATAGGTTTCAGACATGTTATAGTTAGGAATTAGCATTTAAAAAACCTCAGAAATTCACTGAATAAAACACAGGTTTCAGGGGTGTTATAGTTAGTTGGACATTTCACTCGTGCAAACCCATTGAAATTCCCCTGTTATAGTATAGTAAGAGTCCCACCCTTCCTAAAGGCAAGAATTGGAAAAAATTCACCCAGAAGGCATTCGAATTTATGTTAATGCAGGATAAGCCTGGATGCGTGGAAGGAGTATGAAGAATGGATATCTAAGGCCTTAGACAAGGTGGCCCCATGGACCCTAAAAGCCCCGGTACGCAAGACTAGGTCCTCCCCTTGGTATAATGATGAATTGCGCGCTACTAAAGCCAGATGTAAAAGACTGGAACGCCTGTGGCGCAAAGACTATGACACTGTTCGGAAAGAGTCATACAGGAATAGTCTGAAGGAGTACCATGGGTGGATTAATAAGGCTAAAAGAAAATTTATCCAAGAGAGGATCGAATCTTCTGAAAACTCCTCCAAAGAGCTCTTTTTAATTAATAAGGAACTCACGAAGCTTACAAGGATAGAGACTAAAGATCTCTATTCCACTGAGATATGCAAATCTATCGCAGATCATTTTGTAAGCAAAGTGGAACAGATATATATGTCCTTTCAGCAAGGTTCAGCCGAAGTAAGTTCTGTGCGGGATACCGGCCAAAAACCCACTAAGAAAGCATATCTTAAGGAATTCATGGTGCCTCCGGAAGAGGAATTGATAAAGCTAATTATGAGTATCCAGTCAGGATCCCCTATGGATGTGGTTAAGCCTAAAATTCTGAGGGAGCATGTTAATCTCCTCTGGAACTACATTGGCAATTTGGGTACCCTCTCCTTTCAAGAAAGATATGTGCCTGAGGAATGGAAACTGGCACAGGTAGTTCCTATTAAAAAGGTTAACCTGAATATTTCCCAATTTGATAACCTCCGGCCCATTTCTCTTCTACCATTCTGTGCCAAAGTGGTAGAAAAATTGGTGAATAACCAGTTGGTCAAATTTATGGAGGAGAATCAACTCCTACATCCCTCCCAATTTGGTTTTAGGGCCAAAATTCCACAGAGACTGCCCTCCTCTTTTCTACAGAACTGCTCCGTCATAAAGTAGATGAAGGACAGACCACCACTTTAATATTGCTGGACCTAGGTGCGGCATTTGATACCGTGTCGCACTTTAGACTTCTGGCCTGTCTGAGTGAGCTGCGGATTGATGGGCCAGCCTATGAATGGATGGTCTCCTTTCTGGCGGACAGAAAATTTCAAATACACTGTCCCCCCTTTAGGTCCATGCCTAGAATTTTAAAACAAGGGGTCCCGCAGGGCTCTATTTTGAGCCCTACGTTGTTTAATCGCTATATGGAACACCTGGCTAGAATGGTGGAATCCTACGGGGTGGACATTGTATCTTATGCGGATGATACGCAACTGGTGGTTACTCTTTCCCACAACCCAGTAGATACGGGAGATAATTTCTCTGCCTGTCTAGTATCACTCGAAGCATGGATGAAGAGCAATTGCCTCCGCCTTAATGACAATAAGACCGTACTTTTGGTGATTGGTTCTTCTCCATCTATTTGGACATCTGTATGTATTGGGTCCTACACCTGTCCCCTCAAATACACTGAAGAACTTGGGTGTTCTTTTGGACCACAATCTTTCTTATTCCCAACATATTGCCAAGATTGCGGGGAAATGCTATGGCATATTGAAGGTCCTGCGCAAAATCTTGGATCTCCTACCTATTACAGCTAGGAAAACATTAGTACATGCCTTGGTCACGTCCTATCTTGACTATGGGAATTCCCTGCTCTGTGGCCTTAGCAATAACGGCCTGAACCAGCTGCAATTTGTTCAAAACGCGGCGGCCAGGTTGGTTCTAAAGTTGCAGAGGAAGTCCTCGGGGAAATGTGCATTACAGACCTTGCACTGGCTCCCCATGCGGGAACGCATCCGGTTCAAGACCATGTGCATAAGTCATCGGATTGCACACGGCAAGGGCCCGACCTATCTCCATAGGTTGCTAACCATATATCGTCCCAAACGCCTTTTGAGATCTATGGGTAGTATGCAGTTCTCGGTTCCCCGCATCTACAAAGTACGGATGGGGGCATTCTTTTAGATTCTTAGCTAGTAAGCAATGGAACTATCTCCCTGTTGAGCTCCGTATGGAACCGTCGGAAAAGAGGTTCCGACAGAAACTTAAGACCTATTTGTTTCCTGTAGTTTAGTATTAACTCAGCGCCCTCCCTGCCTGTCTTTGCCCCTTAGTATGAGGTGATCTTTGTTTGATTTCAGATGGGAATGCATCCTAGCGCAGCGACGCACTGTTTTAGTGTAATCAGGCGCTTAATAAATGTTTTTATTATTATTATTATTATTAGCTGTACTAACTATAACTCACGAGCCTGCAATCCACTGCTGATGATGGCACATATTACATCATTCATGATTACGCAAATTCTCCCACCCCTACTCAGGTGCCCCATGCATTGCAAAAGTAATGTTTTCGGCAATAGTGTATTTTATTACGGTTTCCAGCTCTTTATATATATTGAATAAGATACCTTGGTAGCTGTTGTTTCTGGGTAAATCACTTAATCCTGCCGCCTTTCATTATTTAAGTAGTGTGCCACATGCTGCTTCTTCCCCCATGCAGTGCACATGTAATCGATTGACCAATGTTGTATTTTAGCACGCTCTCCATATTTTTTAATAACGTTAAACTTGATTTCTTATTGTTTGTTCTACGCAAATCACTTAATCCTGCCACGTTTCTTTAATTTGCCGAGCACCACATGGTCGTTTCCGCACCAGTGTGCTACATGCTGTTCAAGTTAATGCGATGTAGTTTTTCTCATGTAAGTAGTGCGTCACGTACCACATTCATTGTAAAAGTAATATTTCGGCAATAGTGTATTTTAGTACAGTTTCCAGCTTTTGTATGTCGAATAACTTACCTTGGTAGCAGTTGTTTCTAGGCAAATCACTTAATCCTGCCGCCTTTAATTTTTTAAGTAGTGCGCTATGTGCTGCTTCTGCCCCATCCAGGCTAAATGAAGGCTGATAGCCAGAAACCGGTCCTTGGATGCTTGATTCCGGTCTGGGAAAGACATGGCTTGGTAGTTCGGACTGGACTGTTCCCATGGGGCACAGGGTCAGAGCTGATTTGCATATAGCCAGTGTCTAACCCAGGGTGGTGTGGAGTGCAAAAAAACGATGGATTTAGGCCCAGATCCTTGTACTGGGGTGAATGTATGACATTGTTCTACATTCTGTCCATCAACTGTGTTTTTTGCAATTTTCACCCCGAGTGTGCTGGGTATACTCAGACGTGAGCCCCAGGCTCTCCACACCACTGGAGTCAAGCTATCCAGGCTGAATGAAGGCTGATAGCCAGAAACCGGTCCTTGGATGTTTGATTCCGGTCTGGGAAAGACATGGCTTGGTAGTTCGGACTGGACTGTTCCCATGGGGCACAGGGTCAGAGCTGATTTGCATATAGCCAGTGTCTAACCCAGGGTGGTGTGGAGTGCAAAAAAACGATGGATTTAGGCCCAGATCCTTGTACTGGGGTGAATGTATGACATTGTTCTACATTCTGTCCATCAACTGTGTTTTTTGCAATTTTCACCCCGAGTGTGCTGGGTATACTCAGACGTGAGCCCCAGGCTCTCCACACCACTGGAGTCAAGCTATCCAGGCTGAATGAAGGCTGATAGCCAGAAACTGGTCCTTGGATGCTTGATTCCGGTCTGGGAAAGACATGGCTTGGTAGTTCGGACTGGACTGTTCCCATGGGGCACAGGGTCAGACCTGATTTGCATATAGCCAGTGTCTAACCCAGGGTGGTGTGGAGTGCAAAAAAAACGATGGATTTAGGCCCAGATCCTTGTACTGGGGTGAATGTATCACATTGTTCTACATTCTGTCCATCAACTGTGTTTTTTGCAATTTTCACCCCGAGTGTGCTGGGTATACTCAGACGTGAGTCCCAGGCTCTCCACACCACTGGAGTCAAGCTATCCAGGCTGAATGAAGGCTGATAGCCAGAAACCGGTCCTTGGATGCTTGATTCCGGTCTGGGAAAGACATGGCTTGGTAGTTCGGACTGGACTGTTCCCATGGGGCACAGGGTCAGAGCTGATTTGCATATAGCCAGTGTCTAACCCAGGGTGGTGTGGAGTGCAAAAAAACGATGGATTTAGGCCCAGATCCTTGTACTGGGGTGAATGTATGACATTGTTCTACATTCTGTCCATCAACTGTGTTTTTCTGCAATTTTCTGCCCCATGCACAGCACATGTAATCGATTGACCAATGTCGTATTTTACAAAATAGGAAAAAGGAAAGGCAGTGGTGTTCCCCTGTGGGGATTATCGGCACAATCACAATAAAAAAAATTAGATATTAGTTAAAGGACCAAAATGTAGAACTAATATAATAATATTAGCAGAGTGCAACAAGAACCCACGTCACTCACTACCAAGGGTGACCAGATGTTAAGTGTCCAAACTCAAAATATACACATTAGAAAAACTGGGTCAGGCGTGCACCATCCTAAGTTATAGTAATAGGGCAATGATATAATAATCACACAAATTTTGAACATACACTGTACAGTTCAGTCTAAATTAGAATCACAACAAGTTGTTCGAGACAGGAAGAATAAATCAGTGTCCTTAAGGTTTGGAAATCTTCATTCTGATTATTCATAAATTCATCAAAATGGAAACAGCCAACAAGTGTTTCGTTAGTACTAAATAAGTACCACAACTTCCTCAAGGCTGATAAGGATTCTGAAGACTAACAGGAAGAAATAAGGGAAATATACACCGTCCTATTCCAATGTGGCTGCGAAATGTAAGTCTTCCAAAGTCACAGAATCTCGTCAGTGTTGACACCAAATATGGAGACGTCGCCTAATTTGTAGTGGCGAAATAGTAAGATGACAAATAATATGGTGGAGAAAATCTGACAAATTTCAACCCGAATGAACTAGAGTCAATCGAAGGCGACAACAAATGATAGTCGAGTAAAATATTATCTAATAAATAGTGTAAGGCATCCAAAAATATCAAGATGTCGGTAGTGGCAAGACGATCAGAGCGAGTCACTAGAACTCTAGAATAGCTCCATGTTATACAGTCAATATCATGGAACTTACGTGAAGGAGAACGGGTCCGGCAGAGGGTAAAGATAAAGATGTTGTATTTTAGCAAGCTCTACATGTTTTTTAATAATGTTAAACTTGATTTCCTATTGTTTGTTCTGTGCAAATCACTTAATCCTCTCACGTTTCTTTAATTTGCCAAGCGCCACATGGCCGTTCTCACAGCAGTGTGCTACGTGCTGTTCAAGTTAATGTGAAGTAGTTTTTCTCGTGTAAGTAGTGCGTCACATGCCCCATTCATTGCAAAAGTAATGTTTTCGGCAATCGTGTATTTTAGCACGGTTTCTAGCTCTTACACCTCAACTATCTTGTCTTGGTAGGAGATGTTTCTGGGCAAATAACTTAATCCTGCCGCCTTTAATTTTTTAAGTAGTATGCCACGTGCTGCTTCCTCCACATGCACTGAACACGTAATCGATAGACCAATGTTGTATTTTAGAATGCTCTCCATGTTTTTTAATAACATTAAACTTGATTTTTTATCCTTTCTTCTGTGCAAATCACTTAATCCTACCACGTTTCTTTAATTTGCCAAGCGCCACTTGGCCATTCCCGCAGCAGTGTGCTACGTGCTGGTCAAGTTAATGCGATGTCGTTTTTCTCAGGTAATGCACATGTAATCGATTGGCCAATATTGTATTTTAGCACGCTCTCCATGTTTTTTAATAACGTTAAACTTGATTTGCCCCCTGTTCTAGCTCATTATACAGATGTCTCAACCAAGGGACACATTGGTTGCAACAAACTGTTTATTCCTGCCCATGCACTATCCCAGGTTGTGGTCAACAACTCCACACACCAGATCCACTGACTACTCTCCATATGCTATCAGCCTAAAATTGCAATGTACCTAATGGATATATCAGGTTTGACTTCAACATCTCATAATAGAAAAGCATTCTCAGATGAGCATTTGTATATTTCATGTGTTTGCAGACTGATAACTACAATTGTGGTGTTTTTTGCATGCTGGTAATGATACTTCCAAAAACATTAATTAGTTGAAGATACATTACTTTATGTTATTTTATGTTAATAACTGTTTTCGTTTGAATAGTTGTTAATAGAAAAGAGGGCTCCTAGCACTTATGAACGCCTACCGAGCGCGTCCATAGTGCCCCTCGAAAGCATATTGGTATTCGCATATGATTTTGTCTAACCACTAGTATGGTCCTAACATGGTTGGTTTGAAACCTCTGATGATTGCTATTCAACCCCAATCCTATTGAGAACAATTGTTTTTATGTACATTAAAATTAAGCTTGGACATATGTACAACATATACATTTTTAACTCTTTTTTTCATTTTGCAGAATGTTACATAAGTCAGCAGCAATTTGCCGAGATTGAAGAAAGTATATCCTCCTATTCTAGCTCATTACACCAATGTCTCAAATATGGCATGAACTAGTTGTGAGAAGCCAAAAACATCAACAAATTTTTTACGGATAACGTTAAGGTAAATACTCGCGATATGACTAGTTAACAAAGTTAGAAAATAACGGATATAAGTACTTGAGGTTTTTGCTGGCAGATAATCTCCACTTCACACTTGTAAGGATGGTCCTGATACAGGGTGGATCTCTGTATAACTAATGGATGATTAGGTATTAGGATGACATACATAGCTCCCAACCTTCTTACTTTTTCAATTAAAGGGTTCCAAATTGGTGACAAATATTAGGCTGTGCAGTAGAGGTTGACGGTGTTGTTCCACTGGTACTAGGGCTTTCTCATGAAGCAGGAGGAGCCTCTCTCAATCTCCTTAACTCTTCCCTTGCAAAGTTTACCGAATTCTTAGTCTGCAAGTGCTTCTGCATACTTGCAGTTCCACACCAGTACTTTTTATTGGGGTCTCCTCTTGAAAGTAGTCTTGCATATGCAGCAAATAACTTTTCTTGCATTCACCTCTTTTAAGACTTTTAAGAAATTAATTTCAAAACATCCATTTTGGTAGACCAAAGTCAGCATGTACAATGCCCAGTGGAAGCATTTTGAGAGCGGTTACACCCAAGATCAAGTGAAGAGATTTGATTGATAAGGCATAGCAAAGGAGTTGGCAACAACGGGGAGAAAGGTCCATGGGTGGTGGAGGCTGGGTTTGTAAATCTGCCCCATCTATAACTTTCTCTCTCTCTCTCTCTCTCTCACAGTTTTAATTTCGTTTTCTCTATCTTTCTCTCTCTCTCACATCATTTCTCTCTCTCTTTTAAAGTTATGGACGCTGCTGTCAACTCTGACGTGTAGAACCAAAGCTCAGTTGAAGTTGTGAACTCTGTTGCTCACAGTGTTTACACAAAGTAAGCAGAACAGCCTAGATATACAATACATCCAGTTAAATGTATTAGAAATAAAAGAGCTTATTTTCAAACCCCTTGTGCCACTTTTGCGTAACTTTCAACATGAGAAAAGCAACACAAAAGTGGCGCAAGTCTTGTAAATTAGCCCTAAAAAATATTGTCCTGCATAATGACTTGATCTGTCACCTAATTCTGTCTCATCTCTGAATCATTTTAAAGACCTGTTGATCTCAAATATAAATCTGACGCAGTAGGCACTTTTATACAGACACTGCTTGAATGCCAGCCTATAAGATAAGTGAAATGTATCAGGCACACTGCACACATTAAAAAACTTGTAAATATCGTCAAGTGTTACTTTGACTTGTAATGTTTGACCTCATTTAGTCACATCTAACTATTTTTAAACACTACTTTGCTTTTTTGTTTTGCACATTTACTACCAAACTTTCTATTGGAGTCCCCATCACATTTTGTTTATTATATTGTTTTGTTAAAGTTATGGTTCTAGTTATTTTTTGTATGATCTTTTAGTTATATTTCCAGTTTTTTATTGTTTTAATAAAAGTTAATAAAAAAAGTATACCTGTCTTTTTTTGTGGGGGTAGCATTCCCCAATAGAAATGATATTTATAATTTGAAGTATAATTCTGAGGCTAACTCTTTACCACATCTTTATCAGAGTCTATACCTATAGTGTGGTGACCTTATAACCTCTGTGCTCACGTAAGTGTTCCTTGAATTGTTACTATGGTAACACGCAGAAAGCCGTTTGGGGTAGGGTTAAAAGTTACTGGCTGTACAAAAACCGTTATATTTACCCTGGATCCTCTACAAGACCAAAAAGGAAAGCAAAGTAAAACAAACCACTGTGTACCAGATATACAACCCCCTTACACCACTTTCGCATCCAACCCCCCCCCTACAAAATTACAAGTATGTGGGCCTCTACGACCCCCTTCAAGACCCTTGAATCACCACCCCCGGGAGTTTGTGTATTACGGAGGCAGACTGTGTGGCCCTCCGCTTGGTGCCCTCAAGAGCCCTGGGAACTACCACGACCGGCTCCTGCAGTGACCCGGGGTGCCTACCCTCGGTATACTGCTGTTTGCTTTGACAGGGTGGGACTCTCACGCCTTCCGCCTCCCATAGCAAACTTAGTTTTCATTTTAAAAGATAGAGCAGTGAAATCTGTTGTCATTTTCAAAATCCAAAGAAGATTGCATTTCCACATACAAATTAGCATCTACCCATGCAAAAAAGTAATGCTGGCTCCCGAAGAACGCTAAATAAAGCAGCAAGCGTGCTTGACTTCTTAATATACCAGCTTATCCTACTTAATGTTCTTTCAATCACTTTCTGATAACCAATAAGAATCATGCTTTTAAAAAACAGAAACATGCACCCTAGTTTTCTGCGTAGAATGTTGTCACACAACCAATCATTTTTTTCTGTTTTTCAACACTGCATCTTATCCACCATTTTAGAAAGATCTTAGTTTTCAAACCACCATTTAATTTACAGAAACCATCTGAGTGCATCAAGACCTCCTTTCAAGATGCTTAGAGTGTGAATTGTGGGACACAATTATATTTTCTAGAGCCAAAGAAATGCAGAACACAAAAGAATTCTCAAAGACCAAGGTTTGCCAAATGTAGACATTAAATGGATTGGACAGAGAGGATTAAAGTGACACCAATTGATGCCATTGCTTAAATCCTTTTTGCATCTCCAACACCCTGAACACATAATTGTGCACTGTGGTGGCAATGACCTAGGCACTTTGACTGGGGTAGGTCTGCAAATGCTTATGTTGGACACCTTTGGAGAATTGATTTCAATTTTTCCCCAAACTCCCTTTGTCTATTCTAACATATGCCAAAAGCCCAAATGGAACTAGTTCAATCAATTTTGTCCACAGATTGAAAAAGAGGGGTGCCGCTCGTAGCTGTCACTGTACGTGGATTCCCTGGCTGTATTGACTACTGGAAACAACGCGAGTAAAGGCGGATTGTCCCTTGAAGCACAGAGTATCGTCTGGGGAGCTGCTCAAGCCTGTGCCGGTGAACGAGAGCGGGACTGCGAGTCCCAGCAGGAGTAGCGCTCCTGCCATCAGCGCACCTGCGACTCTTCCCGCCCTCTCTCCTCCCCCAGTCTACATAACTTCACCGACGCCCGCGCATGCGGGACGCGCGCGGGTCGAAGCTCAGGGCGAAGACCGGGCAAAGAGTGGGCCGTTTGAGGCCGTTTGAGAACGTTAGAGACTGGACTGGGCCACCCCACTTACATCAGGATTTTCCCCATTTCCCCCTTTCGTTACTACTAGATTATCTGTCCTCTCCCGGCGTCCTATAGCCATATTACTCATTATGAGTAAAATGGAGACGAGGAGCAAAGCCAATTCGGCAGTTAATGGACCCACGACAACTGCTCCTACTCAAGGTAAAATCGATAACTATTTTTTGAAGGCAGGATCCCTCTTGATAGATGACATCACTCTTTTAGAAAGACGTATTTCGCAAGAAATAGAGTGGGTTAGGAGGTCATCGATGGGCGTTATAGCGATGGCAAAAACTCCTGAGGATATGTAGATAGCTCACAGGGGGGGCCCAGCAAACCACTAGTATAGACCTCTCCGAGGGAACTCTAAGTGATCTAGAGGACATGAGCCTTCTCTCACTGCCATTGACACAAATTACTCAACCATCAAATACAACAAACATGGGAGAGGACACTGATCTAACCACCCAAAGCCCTATCCCACCGAGGGAAGAACCTCCCTCAACAACCGACACCCCAAACTTAGCAGGGCCATCAAATGCAGATCGGGGTTTAAGGGAGGGTGCCATACAAAAAAGGAAAATAGGGAAACAGAGCAATAAGGAAAGGAAGGCAAAAAAGCGAGGCAAAAGGCAGGGGCAACACACAATACACCTAGTACAGACCATACTATCCAGGATAGAATTTCACCCGTGATATCGATTGACCCTTCCCAGGATCCACTTAGTGACACTCTCACTGATCTGCCACCTCCCACCACTGAACACAATTCTGAGTCAGCTGAAGAGGATATAACATTAGCAGATATAGGAAATCTCTTTAAGTCAATCTTAAGCCCCCTAGAAGCCCGCCTGATGAAAATGGAGGCGAGACTAATTCAAATTGAGAAAACCGCATTACAGTTTATGGACTGTTGGAAACCTGGGGCTCCTGGCTCCACACTTTCTAAAACTGATCCAAAACATCAAAACAACCCCGATCCTCCAAAACTCGTAAAAAATACCGAGGCCGTAACAACTTCATCGGGTGCTAAAAACGCCAAATTACATAGTAACCAACCACCAAACCTAAAAGCTAAATCATCCACGCCAGCGACTTCTGCAGGTGCCCTCAAAAAGCAACCTCCTACTGCACAACAACAATCATCTTTAGTTAATGATAATACGCAACTCAATTCACAACACAAAAGTCCTCCCAAACCCCCCTTGATCATCAACCAAAATGTCCAAGACCTTAATACCTTAGCGGCAAAACCACAAAGAACAGTTACTGTTAATCTCCCGCCTGAGGTAGCTCCATATACTGTAATTCTAGCTGGGGCTCCCGAACTAAAATCGGATACAAATGAGACAGGGGAGTCATTAAAAAACAAAGTAATCAACTGGCTTTCAACACATAGACCTCTTCCCAGAGGTATGACCAGCGACATTCGCATAGTAAGAAGAGTCTCGTGGGTAGGCAAGAGACCTAAAACAATCAGTGGTGACTGTATACTGGTGAGTTTTAAAGAACCAGGAACAGTCTCATTTATTTGTAGTTCCTTTCTGGAGGACGAGGGGAGTACCATTCACCCAGTCCCTCTTTCGTTCTTTTTCCCAGCAAACGAACATACAATCAATGACCAGAGACGAGGATACCATCAGAACTCACAGGGAAATTGGGAGGGTAACCAGGGAAGGAGGAGACTCCCCTTTAACCAAATGTGAATACCCCCTGACCATCCGACTATATATAACAACTTCCAGGGATGGGAGACTGTAAAGAGAAGAGGAATGGGAATGGGTGGATTTGATAGAGAGGTGCCATGGCCTACAAGATTTTACCAGCCACCATTTCTACCGCTGTCTAACCGATACGACTGCCTTGAAATGGTGGACTGACATCTGGCCGCCGAAGAAGGGGTATACGGGCAAACACTAGGGTTTGATGAAGGCAACCTTGACACCCTTAATTCTAGGGAGGAGATATCTACTACTGGGAATCTAGATCCGCCCCAAGAGACAAAATAAAGGGAAACTATCGTGGAGGGTCCACCCACGGCTGAAGGGCATATAGATAGGGCATTACGACCAGCCCACACAAGTCAAACGGTTAATCAATCTGGGACGCAGACTGTCCCACAAACTTTAAAATTGTTTTCTTGGAATGTGGCAGGCCTGGCCAATAAAATAGACTCAGACTTATTGGCCGAGCTAATACACCCAAAAAGCGTCTGTCTCCTTCAAGAGACTTGGACAAGGGACGAGACCTCCTTTAGGGGTTTCCGGACATTCTCAATTCCAGCTACCTGGGGTGGGAGAGGCCGACAATCTGGAGGCTTGGCAACCTGGGTGGCTTCCGACTTAGGCTGTCTGGCCTCACGATATATAGTAGACTCGGAAGATATATTGGCCGTCCTACTCGAATGGCCGGGTCCCTTTAAATTACTAGTCATAAATATTTACTCCAGGCCAGTCCCAATAGCCACTACCTCTAAAACCATAGAGGCATTGTCTCGCCTCCTAGAAACCATCCCAGGGGATATGTCATACCTAATAGGGCGGGACTTCAATTCACATTTCGAACCATTACCTGGATTACTTGATGGACCCTCTCTAGAAGAGGATTCAAGTTGGCAGGTTCCTCCGACAGAAGCACCCCCTCCTAGAGCATGGACACCGCTGGCCGTTCAAATAAATACACTAAATCTCACCTACGGTCTGAGAGCTTGTAACGGCCGCACCAGGTCTGACATCCCGAGCAAATGTACATTTAACAAAGTAGGGAGGGAATCCAGATTAGATTACTTCCTGGTACAGATGCAGGTATGGAAAAGGGTAGTGGATTTCAAAATAACACCTAGGCAGGACAGCGATCACAATGCTTTGGAATTAGAGTACGCCATCCCTTGCTCGGAGGTGAATGTGTCAAGTGAGCAAGAATTGAGAGAGGGACACCTCCTGGACAACAACAGGAGGAGGATAAGATGGGAAAAGCTTGCCTCTAATGAAGAGAAGCTAGCCTCCCTCTATGCTGGAATTATCCCTATCCTCGAGGAGGCCTTTGACCTATGGAATCTAGACTCCCTAAAAGATACTAGCGAGGATTTAGCACAGGTACACGAACACCTAATCAGGAAGCTTGAAGTTGATCTCTTTAGCACCAGACGACCTAGAACCCAGGGACTGACCAAAAATACTTGGTTCAATAGTACTTGTCGACTGGCAAAACGAGACCTCCTATCCATCATAAAAGAAGGAGGCCCTAGGGAAGAGATCCGCTCTAAAAGGAGGGCTTACAAAACACTTATAGCTAATGCTAAAATAGAGAGGGATGTACAGCACTGGGAGAATCTATCGGAGTCCCTAGCTAAAAGAGACTCCCGTAGACGCTGGAGAATAATTAACCATGGAAGCGGGGACCTTCCCACGGCAATTGAACCCAACATTGCCGCAAATGTCTGGCAAGAACACTTCCAGCAGCTATATTCCCCCGAAAATGAGGAGCTAGAACCAACATTACCCACTACTCTCGACACACACACTTCTGACCCCTTTACCATAAAAGACATCAGGGTGGCGATAGCGGGGATTTCCTCTGGAAAGGCACCGGGCTTGGATGGGGTGCCGGGCGACCTCTTCAGGCAGGAACCTGGGATTTGGGCACCTTACTTCATGGTCTTATTCAATGCAGTGCTGGGGGGAATGAAAATTCCGGATACTTGGCTGCGAGCGGAGGTGGTCCCGATATTTAAAAAGGGGTCGCCCCTGCTCCCCGCCAATTATCGCCCAATCAGCCTCATTGATGTATCCCAGAAGCTGTTTGGCAGATTAATTCTTGATAGGCTGCAAAGCTGGATGGAGGAGACCGACATTTTAAGCCCTCTCCAGGCGGGATTTAGAAAAGGAGTCTCAACAGTCGACCAAATACTTAGATTAAACATTTTGTACTGGAAGACGGTACATCTAGAAAGTGGGTCACTGTGTGCGGTCTTCGTGGACCTCCGCGCCGCCTTCGATTTGGTCCCTAGGGCCAAATTGTGGGCGGTGCTGGCTGATCTGGGTGTCCGTGGAGATATCCTCCAGATTCTAATCAGGCTACACACAGACAATTACGCCTGAGTAAGATATGGAAACGGCGGTAGGCTGATAGATAGGTTCCCTGTCCGAAGAGGGGTAAGGCAGGGCTGTGTGTTGGCGCCGACCCTGTTCTGCCTATTCACGAATGGGGTGATAGAGCACTTGAGCAGGATCCCTAAAATTGATGCGCCACAATTGAACAGCAGCAGGGTGCCAGCGATTATGTTCGCGGACGACACCCTGCTGCTGTCAAAAACATCAATGGGGCTACAGAGAGTCTTGAATGGGTTCTTGGGGTTCCGCAATGAAAGGGGATTAGAAATAAACCCCTCCAAGACCAAATTCATGATTCTTAATCACAAACCCAAAAGCTGCCCAAATCCCCGCCTGGGATCCACATTCCTAGAAAGAGTCTATGTAATTGAATATCTTGGCATAACCCTCAACCAGAACCTGACCTGGTTGCCACACAAAACAAAAGCAACCACAAAACTAATTCAGAGGGCTGGTGCCATTACAAGAATCGCCAAAAAATCTCCTCTTCGCCCACTGGCTCCTGCCATACACATCTATAAAGCACAAGCTCAGGGAGGCATTACTTATGGGGCCGAGTTATGGGGACATACACCGCTACAGACCATACAGGTTGCAGAAAACAACTTTATTAGACAATTGGCGGCTCTTCCACCAAGCACTCCTCTTCTCCCTTTAAGAATGGACTTGGCATTACGACCAATTACGGAGGAACTGAGCCTTAAACCCTTGACTTACTGGAGGCGCTTGTGGAGCAGCCAGGATCTGGTACACTATAGAAGTGAAACGCAGGAGCTTCTCAGATCAATCCACGTGGCTAAAATCCCATGGCTAAAGTACATCAGGAACATGTGTACGACCCTCGGAGTCCCAGAGCTATGGTCCAATCCGGAAGCAATGTCCGCAAGGCTCCCGAGGAAAGAACTTTCCAAAGTGTTTTACAGCTTTATGCTCCAGAAATCTCTGAGTTCTATCCGGGAAGGATCCTTAACCGATACATTTATCAAGGCAAAAGACTCCTACAGTCTTGAGTACGTCTTAGACGGTATGACGCCAGTGTTTGTAAGGAAGATCTTTATGCAATGGAGGTACGGTTCTCTTCCCCTGCGGTCCCTTACTAAATCTTGGGACGGCAACCTGGACTCGGGGAACTGTCCAGCATGTAACTATAAATTGGAAAGTGATCTTCACATGGTCCTGTTTTGCAGAGCTTATAGCAGAATCAGGAGCTATTGGCTGGTCCTCTATTTAAGGAACCTGGGCTTCCGAACTTATGCCCCAGCCTACAGAGTACTCAAAACAGACTTAACACCTCCAACTGTGTTCGTAATGGCAACATTTCTGACGGCAATGTGGAGATTACGTGCAAGAATTATAAGGGACTCTAATGCTGTATGAACTCCTAGTTCTTAAACCAAAAATGTATTTATTTTAATTAGACTGTAATCATGAATTGTGTATTCTAAAACACTGAGCTTATTTCTTAATGATTTTAATGGTGGCATTTATTTGTACATCTTTTATGATCTCTCATGATCGAAATAAAGAATATTTGAATTGAATTGAAAAAGCTAGGAAACATGTGAATAAATCTGTTTCTGCTTTTCTCCGAGACTATAGAATGGGGTCCATATACCACAACAATCTGCGTTTCAATAAGGATGGCATCTTTAGGAGAAATGGTGTACATTTTACAGATGAAGGGAACAGAGTCTTCCTCATGACCTTTAGACTCTGCATCGGTACTTACTTGTAAGTACTAAAATCTCTCAATAAACACAAGGGTTCTTTTTAGAGCCACCCAACATCTAAACACATAAGCTTGATATATATCTCAAAAATACATACTTCGTTTTTTCCAGCGGCAAAATGTGAGGATCCTACGCGCATCCCGCGACTTAAAAAAAAATACTATCTTACTTTTTTTGCCCTACGGGTCCTTATAGGACCCCCTGAGCAGGCATAGGGGGTCAAGGTGTGTCTACCCTGCCCCTGTTCATCACGTTTTGCCAACAAATTTCAAAGACTTCTTCATTCTCGCTTCTACCGAGGCACAAAATGGCTGCCAACAGTTCCTAGTTTTGAATATTTACAACCGCTTGACAGCCAATTAGAATTGAGCACTTGATTGGGACGATGCGCTTATGCTACGATGCCAATCCTCGCACAATCTGCGGATCCACCACACCCATAGATATACAAATGACTTTAACCACAATTTTCTAAAAAACTACTGAACAGATTGACATCATATAAGCAAAAGGTACAAGTCGGAACTGAGGACTACCTCTCTGCCAAATTTGGTGTAATTTGTTCAGCCGTTCGAGCTGTAGCTGTGTCTAAAGGTCCTATGGGAAACTGCATGGCCAAAACACTTTTTGGGACTCCCCTTTTTTCTCCACCCCCACTTCACCAATCACCCCCAAACTTTCAGGGAAGGAGTGGAACTGAGCTGGCCAAAAGATTGTAAATTTCAGGAAGATTCATCAATCGATGCCAAAGTTATTGCCAATAGAATGTTGAAGTTTTCCTATGGATAATAGGTCCTAACTATAACTATCTACTGGCGACCTCCAGTAGATAATATGTATTTATATATATATATATATATATATATATATATATATATATATATATATATATATATATATGTCAAAACCATCTTCCCTCATGGAAAGAAGCTGAGTCGCACACATGACTTCATTTTATGGCCATTTTAATTAAAGGCGAACAGCGTGATTAAGGACTTTACTGACGCGTTTCGTTTCCCTTGGAAACTTTTTCAAAGTGGTGTCCTGCACCTCACAGGCAGTCCGTTAGTTCCACAGTTCAGTATTGTTATGTTTTACCTTGTTCTTCGATGACATTTCAATGTGGAAGCATTCCATTTTTGAGTTGCATTATGGAGCCTGTGGTCCCGACGGCTGTCTGCAAATTAAACCCTCCAGTGGGCGGTGAGTTGATCTTGCTGTTCTAATAAACCAATTTTTCGGCTTGAAGTTTTCCCATGTCAGCCCCCTTTTCAGGCTGACTCGGGACCAATACCAAGGTCCAGTCCTCGGCGGCACCTCTCTCCCAGGTCCGTATTACCGATTCCCACACTTTGGTTCAATTTGGGAGAGCGTGGCGCTCTTGTGGCGGTGCGTGTACTCTTCGGCGGAACCTAGCCGATATAAATGTCAAAACCATCTTCCCTCATTGAAAGAAGCTGAGTCGCACACATGACTTCATTTTATGGCCATTTTAATTAAAGGCGAACAGCGTGATTAAGGACTTTACTGACGCGTTTCGTTTCCCTTGGAAACTTTTTCAAAGTGGTGTCCTGCACCTCACAGGCAGTCCGTTAGTTCCACAGTTCAGTATTGTTATTTTTTACCTTGTTCTTTGATGACATTTCAATGTGGAAGCATTCCATTTTTGAGTTGCATTATGGAGCCTGTGGTCCCGACGGCTGTCTGCAAATTAAACCCTCCAGTGGGCGGTGAGTTGATCTTGCTGTTCTAATAAACCAATTTTTCGGCTTGAAGTTTTCCCATGTCAGCCCCCTTTTCAGGCTGACTCGGGACCAATACCAAGGTCCAGTCCTCGGCGGCACCTCTCTCCCAGGTCCGTATTACCGATTCCCACACTTTGGTTCAATTTGGGAGAGCGTGGCGCTCTTGTGGCGGTGCGTGTACTCTTCGGCGGAACCTAGCCGATATAAATGTCAAAACCATCTTCCCTCATGGAAAGAAGCTGAGTCGCACACATGACTTCATTTTATGGCCATTTTAATTAAAGGCGAACAGCGTGATTAATATATATATATAGAGAGAGAGGAAATCTTGGAGAAAATTCAAGAACTTGAAAAAGAGCTGGATAAACATCCCGAGAATGAGGAGAAAAAGAACTATTGGAGACCATGGAGAAAAAATTTCTTAAACACGAAGCGGAGGTGGAAAAAAGAAAAGCGAGTAAATTCAACCGAGATCGCATAGACTATGCTAATGGCAGGATATACACCTTCGCCAGGAAGTATGACTCACTTAGAAACAGAGCAGCTATCGATAGATGCATCAGTCATGACAATCAGGGTGTCTATGAAAGTTCTGACCCAAGTTCAACAGATGAAGAATCAGACTTGACGAAGTTGGATTTTCGTGGGGGAATGAGGCTAGCCCAAATGGAGACGCGACAACGAGGAGGAGCACAAGGGACCACATGGGGAAAAGGGAGGGGATCAAATTCCCCGCAACCAGACGCAGCAAAAGAAGGAACAAGGCCCAAAAGAGGAGAAGAAAAGAAAAAACAAAATTAAAAAAAATGGCACAAAATGAAAACTTGGTTATAAATTTGTCAAGTATAACCCTGAACAAAGACCACATCAGCCTCCTTAACAAAGGACTTTCTTTTTGCCCCAACACTAAAATGGACATCCCCAATTTTCGGATCGACCTATATAAATTTTGTCATAAGGCTAAACTAAATAAACATTTTGAAGAGAGACCGCCCAATAAATTCAACTCACGTTTATTACCAATTGAAACATCTCTGCTGACATGAAAGGAATTACCTGTCCTTAGGGTGATGTCAAATCTAGATAGTGAAACAATAGGAAGTAACTCCCTTGAGTCTACAACCAATTAAACTGATCTCGACATCTGCAGACGGGAAGGCATCATGACCAATAAGGGTGGAGAAAGTGGACTCAAGTCACAATCAAAATTTTGCCCACAATTACCACCTGGCAACAAAATAGATCTTTTCCATGAAATTGTTGTAGAGGAAATGAACCAACTTACCAAACAAAAGAAAAAATATGAAAAACCATCATGGAATCTCACAAAAGGAGAACAAAGGGCCTTGAAAGAACTGAGAGACAATCAAAAAGTCATTATAAAGGCCGCAGATAAAGGCGGAAATATTGTTGTGCAAGACCGAGAGCAATATATTACAGAAGCCAATTGAATAACCAAGATCACAATACTAAGTTAGAGACTAATCCAACTGAACGATGGACTAAAGAATATCATTCGCTACTTCTGAATTAGAAAGATAAAGGACTTATAAACTTTGAGGAATTCATGTATTTGAAGGTAGAGAACCCCATTACAGCAACAATATACTTTCTTCCGAAAGTGCATAAGTCTCTCATTTGTCCACCTGGCAGACCCATAGTTAGTTCCATGGGTTCCTTACTTGAGAAAACCTCACATTTTATTGATGTGTTCCTGATGGAGTAAGTGAAATTCCTTCCGTCCTATCTAAAGGACACAACAGCCTTTCTGAACAAACTAAAAAATCTTACTTGGAACGAGAATCTTACCATTGTTAGAATAGATGTAAACTCATTGTACACGTCCATTCAACATCAAAATGGACTTTAAGCTGTGAGGAAATTCCTGGATTCACGGTCACTTAGTTTCCTGGAACACTCAGATATGCTACTGGATATGTTGAACTATTGTTTAACCCATAATGTTTTTCTCTTCAATGGGGAAATTTACCTTCAAAGGCAGGGTACTGCCATGGGAACATCTGTAGCTCCAACATACGCAAATCTTTTTATGGCAGTATGGGAGGAAAACATACTAAAAAGCAAATACAAGTCCAATATATGAACCTGGATAAGGTATATTGATGACTTATTTGTCTTGTGGGAAGGAGATCACAACCACCATCAGAATTTTTAGAGGATCTAGACCACAATGACTTGAATCTAACATTTACATCATCCTGTGTTCTACTTAGATGTGGAAGTATTTGTCAAAAACCAACGGTTCTGTACAAAAATACATAGGAAACCCACTGCCACTAACAGTGTCCATCATGCTAGCAGTGGACATCCGGACCATCTAAAGTGGAGCATCCCGTATAGGGAGATGCTCCGCGTAAAAAGAAACTGCTCAGAACCAAAGGATATAGAACAAACTATTAAAGACACTGGTCTCAGATTTCTGGCAAGGGGATATCCTATGGAGCTCGTTGAACAGGCTAAGATAAAAATTCAGGAAAGACCACGATCCACATTACTGGAAACAATGGAGAAGGTGGAATATGAAGAAACAACTCGCATCATCACGGATTTCAACGTAGAACATCAAAGTCTTAAAAAAATCATAAAGAAAAATTGGAAAATCCTGATGTTAGATGATTCATTGAAAAAAACCCTTTCACCAACTCCACAAATAACTTACAAAAAGACAGCTTCTCTGGGTGATATCCTCACACAAAGCCACCTACCTACCATCAATCCACAGAATGAGAAAGTCAACAAATCACGGCTTACAACACCTGGCTTCTGGAAATGCAAAGCCTGTGAGCATGGCAAAAACACACTCTCATATGAAATACAAAATGGAAACATAGAAAAAATCACCGATCACATAACGTGTGAAACCAAATTTGTAGTATACGTCCTACAATGTCCATGCCAAAAACTATACGTAGGCAGTACAATAAATACATTGAAGCTACGTATATTACAACACCTTAGAGCGATCAAGAATCAGGATCTCGCTTACCCAATGGCCAAACCCTTTCAGGAGAAGCATTCTAGCAATAACCAAGAACTCAAATTTTTTGGTGCAAAACTTGTTAAGCAGCATGAAAGAGGAGGAGATAGAACCTTAGACTAAGAAGAGCAGAATCAAGGTTCATCTTGGCACTGGAAACAGAGAATCCTTTTGGACATAACCTGGACGCAGAATTGCATGTACATTTATAGAATAACAACATCTCTGGATAACACGTGAAAATATTGTTGATCGAACTGGATGAGAGAGTAAACAATCCAAGGTTTAAGAGGGAAAATGACTAAAAGTCCTATATAATTGAGTAAAAATTGTTTTATCAAATAAGGACAATGACCATATTAGCATTATATAGATGTTTATACTTAATGACATAATGTTAGGGTTAAGTTAATTGAATCATTGTATAAGGGGGTTTTATTATGTTGCTCACTATGCCCTGTTTGTGTAAGTCTACTTTAGCTTGATCGTAAAACAGATAGTGGGTTACTTTACACCTCCTCAGCTTCTCAGTGTATATAGACTGGTGGGGGAAACCTGGTTGAGAAGGGATATGTGAAAGGTCAAGGATAGGAATGCGTTTTTGCACACTAACGCTATTTGCACATAATATGTTTACATATGATAATTTGCACATTGCACTTGGCACTTTATTCGTAGTATAATTGATTGACTGACCTGATAGATAACTGTCATCTCTCCCCTCAATCCGTCTCCCTTCACTTTTACTTTTACCTTCCCCTATCTTGCCATTGTGATTAAATTCTTGATGTTTGTTATGAATTATTGAAATTGTTTGATATAGTTATTAGGAATACATTGTACCCCACACCTACTTCCCTTATTTTTATGTAACCTTTGAAAATTAGAATTTTGACTAAGAAGTCATGATGGGAGTGATGTTGCTCAAAAGAGGTTTGACTTGCCATTTTCTGTCATAGGGTACTTCACCTATATGTTTTTTTGCTCATAATACTGTGTACATAAATGAAAGTCTAAAATGGCCACTGAAAACATAAGTGATTAGAAGGGTTAACAGTCTAGTCTGTTTTTAATGGAAATGAAGAAGGGACTTTAAGCACTTTGCACTTTAAATGGACTGTTTGGACTGCAGGACTCTATGGTCCAGTCGAAGTCAACCGCTGAAACGCGTTGACCGTCCTCTTTTGTCTGCACAATGGTGTTGAAAGAATAATAAAAACAAACCTACCTGAAAACGAGTGTTGGACCCTGTTTGTGCTGTGGTGCTTCGGACGCTCTGGTTGCAAATTGGAGCTGGCTGTGTCCGTTCTTCGTTGAAGATATATATATATATATATATATATATATATATATATATATATATATATATATATATATATATATATATATATATATATATATATATATATATACATTACCATACTGGCGGTCGCCAGTAGGTAGTTATAGTTAGGATTTTTTTCAATGCAAAATCTCAACATTCTATTGGGAATAACTTTGGCGCCGGTTGAGGAATCTGCCTGAAAATTTCCTCAAATTTGCCTCGCGGCGCTTCGGTCCTTCCCTGAAAGTTTGGGGGGGAATCTTCAAGCCGGGGCCAAGATGAAAGTGGGGTCCCAAAACGTGTTTTCCCCATGTTAATTTCCATAGGGCGGTCGACCTCACTTTTAGCCAGAACGGCTGAATGGATTTCCACCAAACTTGGCAAGATTGTAGGGACTGGTAGCCCGATGTGCCTTTGCTATGTCTCAAGATATGTGCTCCAGTGGATTTTGAGTAATTTAGGTTTAAAACAATATATATATATCTATGGCCGCGCTCCGGTACGCGCACCGGGGAGCTCTCCGGGTGCGCTACACGATTTGTGCGCGGATAGCGGATTGGCTCTCGGGTGTCTGTAAATATTCGAAACAGTCTGGAGCGGCCGCCATCTTGTGTCTCGGTAAGATCGAGACACAAGAGGAGGCAAAAACAAAGGGGGAAATGACCATAAGGGGCAGAGTAGACCCCCCTGATCCCCTAGGTTTGATGTGGGGGCCATAAAAGGGCCCGGCGGGGCAAAAAAAAAAAATCGATTTGCTCGGGGGAGCGCCCGGTACACGCACCGGGGTGCGTACCGGGGAGCGTACTAGGGGAAAACCCAGTGAAATAGTAAAATAATAATTTAGAGTGCTTAGAGGTAGGGTAGCTCTGCATAGAGTTGTTGTGTTGTGTGGGTGATATAAGTACCAGCATGTAGGTACCAATGCAGAGTCTTAAATTCAATGTAGACTGTCTCCTCTGTAGATAATTTGCATGTTGTTACAGAAGTTATTGTGGTGTATGGAATCTATACTATAGTCTGTCAGGAAAGCAGAAACAACATGGAGGCAGGAGATGAAAAAGAGATGTAAAATACACATTGGAGATAATATAGTGGGAGAAAGGAAGTAACTATGAGCAAAATTACTATGTAACACAAAAAAAGTTGCACAGTATACTATAAGTCTCACTTTATATTATATTCATTTTGGTACTATTTCATGATTTACATATAAAAAAGAATAATGTCTTGAACAATTTTTAATTATTAAATACAAATTTATTGCTGTGATTTTTCAAAATTTAAAAGAATTTCCAACATTATATCGCCAGGTATGTCCTCATTTGGATTCGATGATTCCATTTCTTCCACACAATTAAGTAACTCTTGGTCCAGAGACTGATCTAAAAAGTCTAAATCATCAATCTCTTCCTTAGGATTGTTCTCCAGATCAATTTCGAATGAAATATTAAATTTGTTTTGTTCTCCTTCCATTTTCTTGATGTAAATTGCATGAAAAAATAAATATATCAGTAGAGATAGGGCACTGTTGGGTTTAAGTTCAGACAGGTACTTGTGAGTTTTTAACAGTTAAGTTATCTTTGGGCAGTGTATGGTATGAGGTAGGAAGTAGAAATATAAAAAAGTGTATGTGAAAAAGCCTAAGAAAATTCATAATTATACCAGAGAAGCCTAACTCAATCTATAAATATAACAGAGAAGCCTATCTCAATCTGTAACTATAACAGAGGGACAGTAAATAACTGTCAGTAAACGTTTTTACAAATGAACTTAAAGTGCCCCTTACAAATTAACAACTTACCTTATAGAAAGGTGATGAAGATAAATGAGAAAATCCTTTAAAGATGTATCTCAGGTAGTTGTAGTCAAAATGGCCGTGTTTCCCTCTCATTTTTCATTTATATTCATGTACATAACCAATCAAATGTCAGGAAAAAAAAGTAGAAAATGAAAGTAATATTTTAATTGGTTGTAAATTGTAACATTTCATATGTGTTTTTGTCATGTAATTTACCTCAGGATATTTAGACGGGGCTACAGCCCAAATGGCTCAATGGAATTCCACCAAACTTGGGAAAATGGTAGGGACTGCTATGGAGTAGGGCCTATTCTATATTTGGTGTAAGTGTCTGCAGTGGTTTTTATGTAAATTAACTTCCCACATTTTTTGGGAGCGCTTACCGGTGCGCGTACCGGAGCGCGCACCGGGAGCGCTACCGGAGTCCGCCATCTTGTGTTTCGGTACAATTGAGATACAAGATGGAGGACAAACAACTTTGGGAATGGGTAGAAGAGGGCACGGTAGACAGCCCCTGACCCCCTAGGTTTTCGTTTTCTGAGGGGAGTTTAGGAGGCCCATATAGGTCCAATAATTTTTTTTTTTAATTTCGAGGGGGGAGCGCCCGGGGAGCGTACCGGGGAGCGTACTTTGGTGAAAAATAGTGAAAAAAGTTAGAGTAAAATAATCATTTTGAGTGATCAGAGGTAGGGTAGCCCTGAAAAGAGCTTTTGGGTTCTGTGTGTGATTTAGTTACCTACAAGTAGGTTCCAATGCACAGTCTTAAATTCAGGAGGAATATTCTATTCCCCTCATCTGAGAAGTGCACACCATCTCCTCTGTAGATATCTTGCATGTTGTAACGCAAGTTATTGTTGTATATTGAACCTATTCCATAGTCTCTCATGTAAGCAGAAACAGATTTATTCACATGTTTCCGTGCTTTTCAAATTGTGGACAAAATTGGTTGGACCAGTTCCATTTTTGTCTTTGACATATATTGGAATATACCAAGGCAGTTTGTGGAAAAAGTGTCATCAATTGAGCAAAGGTGTCCTTTAAAAGCATTTCCAGACCTACTCCAGTCAAAGTGCCCAAGTCATTTCCTCCACAGAGCACTATTAAGAGGTCAGGGTTTGGAAGATGCAAAAAGGTTTTCACCAATGGTATCAATTGGTGACATCTCAATCCTCTCTGGCCAATCCACTTGATTTCCACATTTGTTAAATCAAGGTTGTGAAAATTCCTGCTAGCTGCATACCTTTGAGCCCAGTGGATGTAGCTATGTCCGATAATCCACACAGAATAAATGGTGAGAGAAGGTTCTGGTGCAGTCAGATGAAGTGTGGGAATGAAATGGCAGTTGGAACAGTAGGAGTTTACAAAAAAATAATTGTGGAGTTTCACTGCTCTTTAATCACAAGCAATGATTGGTGGATTCAGATAGTTGAAAACTAAATGTTAGGGTGCATGGTTGTGTTTTGTGAAAGAAGCAATTTGAATGGTTAAGAAAAAGTCAATTAAAGAAAGATTGCATCAGATAAGCTGGTGTATTGAGAGGTCAAACATCCTTACTGACTTCATTTGCAACATTGTAGAATAAACTTTTGAACCTGAGAGTTAAGTAAGGAGGGAGTTGCTATGGTAACAGATAGAAAGGGCTGAGGGGGGAAGGGTGTTGGTTTGAAAATAGTGAGGGAAGAGTTTTGATTGGTTGAAATGAGGCATATCTGTGTAGAATTAGAGGTTTTCTGTGCCAGTCAAGGTTGCAGTGTCTGGAGTGCATACCTTTTGCTCTGCTAAAGAAAAATTGTTGTGTGTGTCTGACATTGTTCTCTATCTCCCAAAGCATTTGGAAAGGTAAGAAATGATTCATTTAATTTAGATAGAGACTTGTATGCTCTATGGAGAAGATTTGGAAGCAGATTGTTTTTTTAATGTTGTTTTGTGTCATGTTTTTGGATAATGCTTGGTTAAACATATTTTGTGAAATAGTGAAGTTTCAGTATTGAAATTGAATGCTTGTACATAGGACCTGTGCTGTGTTTCTAAAGTGTTATTTAAAAAATGATTTTGGGGTAAATGAATGGGTTTTATATTTTTGAGAAGGAATTATTAGTGTTTGCCTCATTAAATAAATATATTTGAACCTTTTACAATGATGTCACCTGAATTACCTCAGATTAGGATGCAGATTGAGTTTCTTTCTTGTTGGTTTGTGTCATGTTTTTGGATAATGCTTGGTAAATAGGTTTTGCAGCATAGAGGAATTGCATTATGTAAAATTGAGAAGTTTCTCTAGTGACATGGAATGCTTGTACATAGGACCTGTACTGTGTTTCTAAAATGTTATGTAAAAAACGATTTTGGGGAAAATGGATGGCTTTTATATTTTTGAGAAGGAATTAATAGTGTTTGCCTCATTGAAAAAATATATTAGCACATTTCACAATGATGTCACCTGCATTACCTCAGATTAGGATGCAGATTGAGTTTCTTTCTTGTTGGTTTGTGTCTTGTTTTTGGATAATGCTTGGTTAATAGGTTTTGCAGCATAGAGGAATTGCATCATGTAAAATTGAAAAGTTTCTCTAGTGACATGGAATGCTTGTACATAGGACCTGTGCTGTGTTTCTAAAATGTTATGTAAAAAACGATTTTGGGGTAAATGGATGGCTTTTATATTTTTAAGAAGGAATTATTAGTGTTTGCCTCATTAAAAAATATATTAGCACATTTCACAATGATGTCACCTGCATTACCTCAGATTAGGATGCAGATTGAGTTTCTTTCTTCTTGGTTTGTGTCATGTTTTTGGATAATGCTTGGCAAAAAGGTTTTGCAGCATAGAGGAATTGCATTATGTAAAATTGAGAAGTTTCTCTAGTGACATGGAATGCTTGTACATAGGACCTGTGCTGTGTTTCTAAAGTGTTATTTAAAAAACGATTTTGGGGTAAATGAATGGATTTTATATTTTTGAGAAGGAATTATTAGTGTTTGCCTCATTAAATAAATATATTTGAACCTTTTACAATGATGTCACCTACATTACCTCAAATTAGGATGCAGATTGAGTTTCTTTCTTGTCGGTTTGTGTCATGTTTTTGGATAATGCTTGAATTGTCATTTAAAAAACCTTTGAAATTCACTGAAAAAACCATAGGTTTCAGGCCAGTTATAGTTAGGAATTAGCATTTAAAAAACCTGTTAAATTCACTGAAAAACCAGTTAGTTGGACTCACTATAACTTGCGCGCCAGCAATGCACTGCTGATGACGTCACATATTACATCACTCATGACATGGTCAGTGACTGGGTTGGGGACTGCCCAAACAGGTTTGGCTGGAGGCAGTGAAGGCAGCTCGCCCAGGTCACAGGGGAGTCAGGAAAGGTGGACGTGTCCTTTCAGCTCGAATTCGGCCTGGGTCAATTGACTATGTAAGGGCAACGACAAGATGGATGCCGCTCACAAAATGGAACCCGAGGGTTGAACACAGGAAGTGCGATTTAGGGGTGTTCCCGTCACTCAATCGTGACGCAAATGCACAGGCATAATGTCCTGATCATTACCGGTCTGCCGATACCAAATTCGTCATGGTATGATGATATTTTCTGACACGAGTTTTGGGCTTCTGTATATAATATTATAAAAAACAACAAGGGCACCCAATCGAGTCAGCACAGGACCTCGGGGAATATAATATAGCAGGGTCCAAAATTTTCAGAACCACACTATATAGGTTATTAGTTGGTTTTTTGAGTAGCAGTATGAGTGTCTGAGTGTCTATATGGTTCGGTGGGGGATATTACTTAGCACATAGATGCAATTAATGAGTGACTCACTGTTTGCATGTGTTTTGAAGACAGCATGTGTGCAGGACTGTATGGGTGGATGAGTGTGTGTATAGGTGTGTTAGTGAGTGAATGACTGTCCCAATACTGTCTTTATGACTAAGTACATATATTTTAAACTACTATATGTGAGTATTGGTGTATATAAGTGAGTACATATGAGAGTTAGAGATTCGAAGAGTTCCTGTATAACTAAGTATGTGTTTCTATAAGTGATTGTTTAAGAGAGTCAGTATGTGTATGTTTCTGTAGAAGTAAGTGTAGTGGTGTGTGTATAGCTGTATATGCATGTAAATGGATGTTTGATAGTTTATTTGCATGTGTAGATATGTGTGTAAGTAACTCTATGGATGAGTATCGATGTGTAACAGGATGTATAGGTGTATGAGTACATATGATGAGTGAGTACATGTATGGTGAATGAGTGGATGTGGAAGTAGATGTTGGAATTACTGAATAGGTTGTTGTAACTGGTATTGGTATCTCCATTTATTTGAAAATGTTTGTTTCTATTTTTTAATGTGTGTGTCAAAGGTTATATTAGAGTGAGAGGAGGTCTGCCACTCTTTCACAAGGATGATGTCATCAGTGATGACATCAGTGATGTCATTTGAGATGTCATCAGTGATGTCATGAGTGATGTCACTGACCATATCATGAGTGATGTAATATGTGACGTCATATGTAATATGTAACGTCAGCAGTGCATTGCGGGCGCGTGAGTTATAGTTAGCTGAACTAACTATAACGGGGGAATTTCAATGGTTTTGTATGAGTAAAAGGTCCAGCTAACTATAACTTGTGTGAAACCTATAGTTTTTTTCACAAAATTTCTAAGGTTTTTTAAATGCTAATTCTTAACTATAACGTGTGTGAAACCTATGGTTTTTTCAGTGAAATTCAAAGGTTTTGTAAATGATAATTTTTAAATGTATTAATTGTTATATTTCTCTCTTTTTATACTAATTTCTTATATTTTTATTATATTATATATATTTATATTTATTTTATTTTTTAAATTTTTTAAATTATATTTCATATTCTTAATGTAAAATAATAACAAAAAAAATACAACATATTTTTTTTATAAGTAATTTTTTTTTCAATATATTACAATTAAATTCTGTACAATTCCTTTTCATTTTTTGGTAATCGCACCGTACGCGTACGGTGATTGCACCACACTTTGTACTGTAAATCGTGTTCTGCCTGTAGCCGTGCACTCGTTACGGATACACTTTGACCTTGTGCGTCGCATCATTGCTTCTGCATGACGTCATTTACGGCACAAAAGTTTCTAATTGTTCAAAAACATATATTTATGTATTAAATGTACATATAAGGGAAGACATTATCTGGGACGATCATGAAAATAGTTTTTTAAAACTTTTAATAAGCGATTATAACTTTTAAAAGCAATTACGCAAATGGCAGAGGTACGTCGTACGTACACGCATCTTAAGAGCACCGTAAGAGCACGGTAAGAGTTCAGTAAGTGTACGCAAAGTCATGTGGCCATAAAAGGAGAGTTTTGATTGGTTCATAATACTTCCTATTCCAACTGTTCAAAGACCCCTCCTATTTTAATCCTCCTACTTGGACTTTCCCAGGAGAAACATCTATTCTGTGGAGCTGTAGTCTTTTAGAACCAAACTCTAAAATGGCTGCTTTTTTTGAGACTTCATTAGTACATTCCTCTGAGGAAGATTTTGTTGCTGAGCCACCTCAGAAAAAGAGAAAAGAAGCTTTCATTTGGAAGTTTTTTTCATATCCGGAGGGACAGAAAAAGGTGAATGCGCCGAAAGTAACATGCAAGATCTGTAAGGTTACACTTTCCAGGGGTGACCCCACTAAAAAGTACTCTTTCGGGACAGCCTCAATGGTTTGCCATGTCAAAAATTTGCATCCAAATAATTATGCAAGGATGTGTTAGGAGCGGATTTACAACCCCCTTGTGCCTCTTTTACACATCTTTTTCGTCACTTTTGTGCTGCAGCGGTGGTACAAAAGATGTGCCATGGAGTCTGATATTTACAATGTAATGCATATAGAAGGTTCATCATATTCTAAAGCCCTGCGCCACAAAGAGGCTTTCCTGCACAGAGAGGGAGGGGGGAGGGAGTGGAGGTGTTCTGGCATAGGAACGTCTCCTAAAAGTGACTGAGTGAAATCTATAACATCTCATTCAGTCATTTTTAGGCCTATGCTACGTCAAAACCCTGCACCTGCTTGAAACAGGTGTAAGGATTGACACAGCATTGTGAGCATAGAACCCCAAGAGCATTGCTGGAGCTGCGCTGGGCTTGGAACACAAGTCTAGCAATGCACCACCTTCACAACACAAATACATCACATATCTGTGCCGTTTTTCCTCTATAATACACCACATTGTAAATACGGTGCATCCATTGTGGTGATCTCACAGTGCACAATAACTGGCATATGGGGATGTACAACTTATTGTACATCTGCTGATTACTGTTTGTGTGTAGTTAATGGATTACTACACACTGATCAATGAGTCACTACAAAACTATAACAGGAATGACAGAGTGCTTAATGGAAGTGTAAAGATAAAGACTGAGAAATTAAAAATATAAAACATAAATTTGCAGGTGCATAGAACAGTACATGCATAGTAAATAGGAGTTTGAAGCAGTCCATATACTAAGGCCTACTATGCTCCATAATTACTTGGGTACTGACTGCATGATTACAGTTCTGCAAAGAGAGTGCATTACTGAATTTATAAGACCTTCATTTTTAGCACAGTGCATAGATAAGGACATTCTGCTGAATAGCTCAGTACAATACTGAATCAGTAATCACAGAGTATTTGCTGTAAGGATAGAGATTGGGGCATTGAAGGTATACAACACAAGTTTGCCGGTGCATAGAACAGTGCATGCATAGTCAAAAGAGGTTTTAAGCAATCCATGTTCTAAGGCCCACTTCGGTACTGGCTGAATGATTACAATTTTGCAAGGAAACTGTCTGGCTGAATGTATAGCAGCTTCACTTTTAGAACAGTGTATAGATAAGCACATAGTCCTGTATGGCTCAATATAATACTGAAACAGTAGTGTGATAGTGTTTGTTGGAAGTGCAAGGATATAGACTGTGGAATTGAAGGTATAAAAGATAAGTTTACCGGTACATAAAAGACTCCATGCAAAGTCTATAGGAGCTTGAAGCAGTCTATGACCTAAACACTATGTTAATGCATGAGTTCTTACATAGTGAGTGGAGGATTACAGTTCTGCAAAGAAAGTGCCTGACTGATTTTATAACAGCTTCAGTTTTACCACAGTACATATATAAGGAAATACTGCTGAATGGCTCACTACAATATTGAAACAGTAGAGTGAGAGTGATTGTGAAAGTCTAAAGATACAGACTGGGGAATTGAAAGTATAAAAAACAAATGTGCAGCTACATAGAAGACTGCATGCATAGTCTATACAGGTTTAAAGCAGTACATGGCTTAAGGCCTACTTTGCACCATGATTACTTGAGTACTGACTGGATAATTACAGTTCTGCAAGGAGAGTGTCTGTCTGAATTTAAAAGAGCTTCATTTTTAGCACAGTGCATACATAAGGGCATTCTGCTGAATAGCTCACTACAATACTGAATCATCAATCACAATGAGTTTGCTGGGAGTGTAAGAATATAGACTGGATAATAAAAGCTATAAAAGACAAGTTTGCCCGTGCATACAAGAGTGCATGCAAAGTGTATAGGAGTTTGAAGCAGTCCATGCACTAATGCCCACTTTGCACCATGACTACTTGGGTACTGGCTGAATTATTACAATTCTGCAAGGAGAGTGTTTGGCAAAATGTATAGCAGCTTCACTTTTAGAACAGTTTATACATAAACACATACTGCTGAATGGCTCAGTACAATACTAAAATAGCAGTATCAAAATGTTTGGAGGAAGTGTAAAGATACAGACTGGGCAATTGAAAGTTTAAAAGCCAAGTGTGCAGGTGCATAGAAAGGGGGCATTTATTATTTACTAACCTTCCCAAAGCCCCAAGCGCCAGCACACCTTTCCAAGGGTAGGATTACGATTTACAAATGCTAGAATTTTTTAAATTAAGAACCATAAAAATAACAAATATTAATCCTTTTTTCTTCTTCTAATCATAACGATATTTTTTTATATGTCTTCTATTTAGATGCTTTTAATCATGAAAATGCAAAGAACACAGTTTACCGACTAACACTTTTTAAACTCTCCAACGTATGTAGATAATAATACCTTACACGTGTTACTTTCGAAATCGAAAACTTTACAGCTTCACAGTTTGTAACTTTTCCGAACATGTGCAGAAGAAAACCAGTTAAAACGTGAACATGTGTAAACTGCAAAACGTGCCATCTAAATAGGCGGAGCCACATCTTCCTTCCATAGACTACTAAACAACCAAAAACTATATAAACCACACCTACTGTGCAATTAGTTTAGTTTTCGCAAGTTATTTCTGAATCGCCAATCTCTTTTGCAGGTTCCATTTTCTAGCATCAGATTCTCTTTTTGCGTCAACAAACATATTCCGGAGTTGTAAGTTGTTTCAATATGGCATAGGCATAGTACTTAGTTATAATTTGTGGCTATTTGTCAATATTTAAACTATGATATGTAGAAAAAATGTTATTGCATGTTTTTCACTTTTTCTCTGTAACGTCAGCAGCTTGTTTTTAGAAACAGATAGATTATAAGAAATATTGCTCCTTTTCTAGTTCCTTTCACCTTATATATAGTGACGTTTTAAATTATAATATTGATACTGTACTTTGCTCGAGAGGTGTTGCTGACCCCTCGATGCAAACCCTAAATATTTACAATCAACGTCACAATCTTACACTTGTTATTGTGTTTTCCCCTAGAGATCACATACTGTTAATATGTAAATTATAACATTAACAGTCTTGGTAATCTTAGTGGAATTCACAATCCGTCGTCACAAACAGTAACGATAAGTAAGCAACGTTACCGGCTTGCGGCTTTCAGTCTATTTTCCCCTTGTGATCATGTGCTGTGAGAATATATACATATTATTATTCTCACCGTCATGATCTCAGAGGAGTTTATGACCCGTCGCCACGAAGATCAAACCTTTTCACCTCCCGGAGAAAAGAAGTTCAGTAAATAATTACCGCTCAACAGTATTTCAAAATGGATGTTCTGTTAAATACATAAATTTATTTTCCTTTTCTTTTTACTGTAACAATGGTATCAATCGTTATATCATAATAGATTGTCCTGTTGCTACAGAAGAGGAATGGGAGATTTTTCAGCACCATCTGTAATATATTTATCAAATATTAAGAAGTACTTGATCAGATATTTTTATATATATTAAAATATAGCTATCATACATACTTTGTTACTTCAAATATTTAATAAACCCTACATTTCTCAATGTTATTTTCTAATTTCTATTCTTATTTGCGATTCCTATTCACCTTCTCTGTAAAGAATATATAGGACCTGTACTATATATTATAAGAGTACCATTCTATATATTCTTTTGTGAGTATGTGATTTATTAGCGGAACAGTCTGCAACCTGTAAACACTACGACAGCACCTTTCTGAATTGTACAGAATACAAATTTGAAAAATAATAATTCATGCATTTCTATGTAATATGAAATAATTTATATATAACTGTTTTACTCTTGATCTGAGATAATGTAGTGTGGAAGTGTTTGCTGTAGCACTTCTATTCTACTTTATCTAAAAGTAACTGATGCCCTCTTACATCAGAAAGAATGTGGGGCAACACTTTTACAAACTGTAGCATAAAAAAGAAGTATATAGCCACGCTTAACTGATATTTTATGAAATTCCATGTTTAATTGTCACCCATTTCATATATACAGTGACAGTTTCTGAAGAAAGTTTATTTGTATTTGCTTAATAAAAACTATTTCAAACCTAGACTGAATTTTTTGCTGCGCAACCACACCTCCCCATCAGGAAAGTAAGCACCATATTATAAGTAAATAGTACTCCTAAGAAGTATGTCACCTACAAACTTGATAAAAGAAAACAGCGCAAGACACTGTCATTTTTCCGCCGCGATTTATACACCACACAGCAATTATAAACTGGCCCTTGAAACATATAAATAAAATTGTTTCCCTCATAATTCCTCTCCACCACCTTATGTTCACTGTACAGAGTTAATAGTGTTTCTAACCTTCCCTCTACTACTTTCTTTCCCCATACTCCTTTGGAAAATACATCACAATATCACTGACAACAGTGAACCGTTCCCACCCAATAGGAGCAAACTTGTGCTCGGAACACTTCAGCCAATAAAATGTCCATGTTGTTCCACAGACGAGCAAGGAATGACTGCTAAACCTTCTACTTTTAATACTTCACAGCCAATGAACATTAAACTTCGTAAAGTCCCGCTTGGAGCACGTGACGTTACCCCAATACTCCCCAAACAGGAAGGAATCCCTAACAAAACTTTTCCACTGACTTCTTCTACGACTAACGGTTCCTATGAAAAAAATAAATATAAATCTCCAGCACAGTAACTATTTCAATTAGCAACATATTGTGGTGAACTTCTAACCTCTGTACTCACGCAAGTGATACATGAACTGTTACTATGGTAACAGGCAGAAAGGTAGTGGCTGTACAAAAAACCGTTATATTTACCCTGGATCCTCTACAAGACAGAAACGAAAGCAAAATACCACATTTACAACCCCCTTTGCACAGTTTTTTTAATAAAAAGAGGCCCGGGGGGGCTCGAGTGGGGGAGGAGGCGGTCCCCGGAATTCCGGGGGACCATGAGCCCCCCTATACATATAGGTAAAGAGCCGGGGGTAGCGATTCCCATGCAGGGGAGACCCTCTGAGCCCCCCATTATGAAAAACAAATTGCCCCAGGGATTTGGCCCCTGGAGGCTAATCAACAATAAAGCGGGCTTCACATTTTTTTTTCTTTTTCGCCCAAAAGGCGAACCCTGCATTTAAAAATTTTTTTTACAAAAAAATATATCCCGCGTGACGTCATGTACGGCGCCACGTATGCGTACGGTGCTAAAGATTGTATTTGTTCAAAAACATATATTTATGTATTTAATGTACATATTATGGGAAAACATTATCTGGGATAATCATGAAAATAGTTTTTTTAAACTTTAAAAAAGCGTATATTACTTTTAAAATCAATTACGGAAATCGCAGGCGTACGTCGTAAGAGCAAAGATAGATTGAAGACTAATACATTTTATAAAACAATATAGTACTGCACGCTAAAGGAGAAAAGTTAGCACAATTATTGAGCCCTCTCCCAACATTTAAAAGCCCCTGGGGGAGGTGGTCAATTAATCGAGACTGAATACGTTAGTACAGCCTACTGTGCTTACGCTATCAGAAAAACACAACAACAGTACAAAGCCCAGATTTCCATTGTAGTGATTTCTTAGTTGCAGGTCTAGTTGTCAGATCGACCCACACTCTCTCATAGCTGGTATAGACCCACACCACACCCATCCAGCACATCCGTCACTACACACGTGACCCTATGTATAAAAAAGACAGGGCGCACTTGTTCTACGCCATTTTACAGTTGTTCCCAAACTACCGAACAAGGGGGCCCACTACTACATGCATGGCCTCTTTGGTCACTGAGTTAATGGTGCCCGAAGCACTGAGCGGGTGAAGAACCTGCAATGATAATGAGGGGTGCACAAGTATGTCGTTAGCCATATACACTTACCACCCATGATAAAGGCATGAGCATGATAATGGCTTTGTGGTGACAGACATGCGTTATAATGGCTGTGGCTTACGTGCTTCAAATTAGTTTTTAGGTATGCGTGTGACCAAGTCTGATAACATCGGAGGCCAAGTACAAACACTGTGGTGTCTGTGGCAGGAAATCTCATCGTTCACTGACAAGATAGGCGGAGGGTTAAATGAAAGTAACAGGTATAAAAAAAATACCGGAGGAAAACTACTAAAGTGGCGGAGGACGGAGTATGCAATCAACGTTTGGCGCCTCGGCGATATGATTATTAATATATTACAAAAATATATATCAGCAGATGACACACACGGCCCGGGAAAAGAAAGCGGCAAATTTAATACCTGAAATGAGGACAGCTTTGCTTGGTGAACTTAAAGAAAAAGAAAGAAATATGGTGGGCTTGGAAACGAGGCTGCTCATGCTTAGAGAGTTCAACTGGCGCACAAAAAGAAACGGAAAGTTTCACATACTATCAGAGAAACATAGCTCTTTTTTTCACCAGTAAAGTTAGTTCTCAAAAAGAACTGTTTTTTTTTTTGCCCCAAGGCCCCCACGATCCTCCCCGCGTCCTTCGAGAGCCGGCATTGCTTTGTCAGAGAAAGCAGCTTATATGCTGCTCTCTCTATCGAAAAGCAATCTGCTTTCCTAATTGAAAGAGAGAGCAGATTAACTTGCTCTCTATTTCAATTAGGAAAGCGGTTTGCTGTGGTAAAGTGGGAACAGCGACGCTCCTGCCCTAGCATAGCAAACAGCAGTGTCCCCGGGGTAGGCACCCCGAGACACTGCAGGAGCCGTCCCTGGGAGGGGGTAGTCCCCATGGCCATCAAGGGCTCCAGGAGGGGTGCCGCGCGACCCCCTCCCAACATTAAAAAGCCCAGGGTAGTGCAGGTCCCCGGGGCAGAAAGGTCATTTTACATACTACTGCCCCAGGAAGGTGGCGGTCCCTGGGGCGTGTACGGGGGGAAGGGAAGCTGAAAACATACTTTTTTTTTAAACCCAGAGGGGGTGGCGGTCCCCGTGGCTGCGGAAGGCCTTACAAGCCCCCCATTATGGAAAACAATTGCCCCTAGATTTGGCCCCCTGGGGCTAATTAAGAATAAAACAAACTTCAAGTTTTTTTTGCCTTTTCCACCGTGCACGCATACTTTACTCATACCCCGTGATTTCCTATTTAAAACAATGGGGGCCTAAAAATCCATCTGGAACTTCTGAGCAGGCCTAGAAGGTCAGGATGTTTCTACACTGCCCCCTTTCCTTATTTCTCAACTTTGTTTTACTGTTTTCTTGTGACTTGGTTCTACCAAGGCTCAAGATGGCTGCCAACACTTCCTGGTTTGGAGTGTTGACAGACAGTTGACATCCAATCAGCATGCAGCTCGTGCTCGTAATTGAAAGGATTTCCGTACGCGAACAGTACTTCGTCTATAGATATCATTATGAACGGATTTATACCATTTAAAAAAAAGCACTATCTACGATCCAAACTCTACCTCTCTGCCAAATTTGGTGTAATTCTGTTCAGCCGTTCGGGCTGTAGCCCTGGCTAAAGGTCCCTACAGAAAATTGCATGGGGAAAAGATGTTATAGGACCCCCTTTTTTCTCAGCCCCAACTTGACGACTCACCCCAAACTTTCAAGAAAGGAGCGGAACCGAGCAGGCCATTTTCTTGGAGAAATTCGCGAAGATTCGTCCACCGGCGCCAAAGTTATTCCAAATAGAATGTTGTGGATTTCCTATGGAAAGTAGGTCCTAACTATAACTACCTACTGGTGACCGCCAGTAGGTAATATATACTCACTGAATAAAAACATAGGTTTCAGGGACTTGATAGTGAGTTGGACATTTCACTCCTACAAAACCATAGAAATATCACCATTATAGTTAGTTCAGCTAACTATAATTTGTGCCCCGCAATGCACTGCTGATGACGTCACATATTACATCATTCATGACATGGTCGTTGACATCACTGATGACATCTCTAAATGACATCACTGGTGACTCCACCGTGTACCTAGATATCGAAACGTTTTTTTTTCAAATTTCTCAGGAACTACTGAATGGATTTACAACATTTAAAAAAAGGTTGCTTTCTGATCCACGCACTACCATTTTGCCAAATTTGGTGTAATTCTATTCCGCAGTTTGGGCTGTGTCTAAAGTTTCCTAAGGAAAATTGCATGGGGAAATATGTTTTGAGACTCCCTTTTTTACAGCAGAGGAAATGTTCAGCCACGCTGCTCACGCATTTGTATTTAATCCAAACACCCGCCCTGGTGGGCGCGGCTGTCAGCGCATCCACTGTGGGAAATTGAATAGAACTACAAACACCAGGAGGCTGTGCTGACAGCCGTGCCCACCAGGGCGGGTGTTTGGATTAAATACAAATGCGTGAGCAGCGCGGCTGAACATTTCCTCTGCTGAGCGACTGAAGAAAGGATAGAAATCCTGAAACGCGTCTGGCTATGAACAGTGATGCCTAATTCAGGTGGAGTACTGCTTGCAAGCTGCTGATTAATTAAAGATGAAATTAACTTTACTTTGCTTCCTGTGGCCTCTCTAAGCTTGGTGCTACCTGTTGTGTTGGTATATATATATATATATATATATATATATATATATATATATATATATATATATATATATGTATATATATATTTATATATATATTCAGTGAAAAAAACATGGGTTTCACACCAGTTATAGTTAGGAATTAGCATTTAAAAAACCCACTAAATTCACTGGAACAACTATAGGTTTCACACCAGTTATAGTTAGCTGGAAATGTTACTGACATAAAACCATTGAAATTCCCACGTTATAGTTAGGTGGACTCACTATAACTTGCGCACCTGCAATGCACTGCTAATGACGTCACATATTACATAACTCATGACATGGTCAGTGACATCACTCATGACATCACTGATGAAACCATCCTTGTGACAGACCTCCTTTCAGTGTAATGTAACCCTTGAAACACATATTCAAAAATAGAAACTAAAATGTTAAAAAAATAGAGATACCCATACCAGTTACAACAACCAATTCAGTAATACCACCATCTATATACACATCCACTCATTCACCAACAGTTCTATATAGTCACTCATACATATATTCAATCATCATATGTAGTGAAACATCTATACATCCTGTTACACACCGATAGTCATCCAAAAGTTACTCACACACATAATCACACATGCAAATAAACTATTGATCATCCATTTATTTGCATATACAGCTATACACACACTACCACCTAATTTCTAAGGAAACTTACACATACTTACTCTCTTAAACAATCACTTATAGAAACACATACTTATTTAAACAAGAACTCTTTCAATCTCTCACTCTCACATATACTCACTTACATACATCAATACTCACATATACTAGATTAAAACATATGTAGTTACTGATAAAGACACTAGTGAAACAGTCATTCACTCACTAACACACACATAAACACACTCATCCACCTATACAGTCCTGCACATATGCTGTCTTCAAAACACATACAAACAGTGAGTCAGTCATTGATGCATCTATGTGCTAAGTAACACCCCCACCAAACCATACAGACACTCATACTGATACTAAAAAAAATCTAATAACCCATATACACACACATATAGCTACTCACCAACCCATGCAGCCACTTATACACAAAGTGAAACACTGATACAAGCATTTAAATATTTAAACAATACCCGCTAATATAGGTATTCACTAAGATACACTTAATAAGCCAGTTAACCAAACAATTTTTTTTTAAAAACATCCATTAAGACACTTATTTAAACGTTTATTCTTCCATCGACCTTTACATATACATATATAAAACATATTTATTTTTCAGAAAGACACACATTCACTGGATGGTGTCATCAGTGATGTCATGAGTGATGTCACTGACCATGTCATGAGTGATGTAATATGTGACGTCATTAGCAGTGCATTGCAGGCGCGCATGTTATAGTGAGTCCAACTAACTATAACGTGGGAATTTCAATGGTTTTATGTCAGTAAAATTTCCAGCTAACTATAACTGGTGTGAAACCTATGTTTTTTTCAGTGAATTTAATAGGTTTTTTAAATGCTAATTCCTACTATAACTGGTGTGAAACCTATGGTTTTTGCAGTGAATTTCATAAGTTTTTTAAATGCTAATTCCTAACTATATATAGGGCCTCAAACCTCTGAAATGTAATATTTTTTATAATGAATCCTATATTGTTTATTTATATAATACTATTTTTTTTTTGGCCTGGAGCGCTCCCGGTGCGCGCCCCGGTGTGCGCACCGGAAAGCGCAGTTTTTCGTCGCGCCCCGGGTGCACCGGTTAGCGCCCTGTTAGCGCTATTGCCGCGAACGAAAACATCATCGTGACGTATTGCGTAGCCGCGTCCGCGTGATACGCACAGCGTAAGTGCACCCGGAAGCACTCGAGCGAATACGATCGCGCAACGTAAACATCCGACACTCTTTCGCGACGCAAACCGGGGTGCGGGGGCGCACCGCGTAAGCGCGTCGGGTCATGTGACCTGAAAATAACACTTTTTATTGGTGCAGAACAGTTTTGGTTTCCAAATGATGAAAGCCCGGGTCATGTGACCTGAAAATAACACTTTTCATTGGTTCAGGACAGTTTTTTTTCCAAATGATGAAAGACCCCACCTTTTTTCCTTATTCTGACTTTGTCCTTTTTTCCTTATTCTGACTTTGTCCTTTGACTGAGGAAGACCTGTTCCAACATCTTTGAGAACTATTTTGTACTTTAAAATGGCTACAGTAGCAGCAGCAGCTGGAGCATCTGCACCACCACAACCACCAAGAGGACCACCACAACATTACATTGGTGGTCAAGAAGAGGAGGAGGAGGGGAGAAGGTGGCTGCAAGAAGACAATACCCCATACAAGCCAAGGCCACACATTGTATGGGAGTTTTTTCTATCCCAGAGGGCAAGAAGAAAGTCAATGCGGCCAAGGTGACTTGCCTAATCTGTGGCATGGAACTTTCGAGGGGGAACCCGAACAAAAAAAATATTCTTTTGGTAATAATACCATGATTAGACACATGCAGGGCAAGCATCCGAACAACTATTGTGCTGCAGAGATGAGAGAACTGACCAGTAACCCTCCCCAATCTTCAACCACTACCTCCAAAAGAAAGCAACCCACTCCATCGGGACCAGAGACAAGGGAGACAATCCCTTGCATACAACCACGGTTTGGGGAATTCAGAATTACATGTAATTTTTGTGGTAAGACCATCTCCTATGGTGAACAGAGCATAAAGCTCATCCTCCTTGCTGGTGACAACCACCATTGCCCCAAAAAACCCTAATTTTTTCCTTTTTTTTCTTTGCTCCAGTTGAGCCATTTTGAATTCCCTGTTTTTTGTTTCTCCCCATAAAAATAACAAAAAAATATAAAATAGTTCATAAAAGCCAAAAAAAGTACAAAATGTTCAAAAAACATTAAAAGAATATAAAACAACAAAAAGAAGAAAAAAAACAGTTCTTTTTAGAACTACCTCAAATTTATAAAAAAAAGGCTAATTTTTTTTTAAACTCTGTCATTCTTTTTTCCTCATTGAACGCTCCCCGGTCCGCTCCCCGGTGCGCGTACTGGGCGCTCCACCTGCGCAAATAAAAAAAACATTTCTTTTGCCACGCGGGCCCTTTTATAGCCCCCACATCAAACCTAGGGGGTCAGGAGTGGTCTACTCTGCCCCCTTATGGTTATTTCCCCCTTTGTTTTTGCCACCTCTTGTATCTCGATCCTACCGAGACACAAGATGGCGGCCGCTCCGGACTGTTTGGAATGTTGAAAAACACCCGAGAGCCAATCAGCTTTACGCGGGTGAACTCGTGTAGCACGCTGGTTAGCGCCCCGGTGCGCGTACCGGGGCACGGCCATAGATATATATATTTTTTTTAATCTAAATTACTCAAAATCCACTGGAGCACATATCTTGAGACATAGCAAAGGCACATCGGGCTACCAGTCCCTACAATTTTGCCAAGTTTGGTGGAAATCCATTCAGCCGTTCGGGCTAAAAGTGAGGTCGACCGCCCTATGAAAATTAACATGGGAAAAACACGTTTTTGGACCCCCCTTTTATCTTGGCCCCTGCTTCACGAATCCCCCCCAATCTTTCAGGGAAGGACCGGAGCGCCGCAAGGCAAATCTGAGGAAATTTTCAGGCAGATTCCTCAACCGGCGCCACAGTTATTCACAATAGAATGTTGAGATTTTGCATTGAAAATAATCCTAACTATAACTACCTACTGGCAACCGCCAGTAGGTAATATATATATATATATATATATATATATATATATATATATATATATATGAATGGAAAAGGTCAGTTCAAATTCCTCCCAGCTATTCAGCTGTTTAAACAAAGACCAACGAGTCCCAAAGTTTTTGGCAAAAGGGTTTATTCCTGCAAACTCAGCAGCGCAGTAGATGACGCGTTTCGGGCAAAAGCCCTTGATCACATCAAATTTAAATTCCCACAATGCCCTCTTTAAATGCTTGTGAATACACCATGTGACTAGTGAAACTAGATAACATACTACTAGTAAAAGTACTTGTTTGAAAAGGGGTACATGGTTGTATTATTAGGTTGTTCCTATGTCTTTGATACATTTTAATAACCAAGTTAATATAATACCTGCATGAATGCTGGTTAATTCAAAATTAGCTTATAGTCCAATATGAGTTATACTCCATAAAGTGCATATATATATATATATATATATATATATATATATATATATATATATATATATATATATATATATATATATATATATATATATATATATATATATATATATATATATATATATATATATATATATATATATATATACATTGTCATTAGAAACTCAGAAAAGGGAGGCAACGTGGAGTTGCGGGCCCAAAAAGACTAAATGGAGGAGTTAATGTCTCAGCTGAATGATAGAGCATGCTATAGAATGAGTAATGCTTTGACCTTAAGGGGAATTTTTAATGATTGTTATGGAAAATTGGTGGATTGGAAAAGTGTGAGACTTTCAACTATGGACGAGTATCAGTTTATACCATCTATTTCATACCTAAGATTCATAAAAATGCTCTGAAACCTCCCGGAAGGCCAACATTTTCGGCACAACTGAGCCTACTTGAAAATGCATCCAAGTATATTGACTACTTTTTACAAGATTGGGTTCAACAACTACACTCGTATATAAGGGACACAAGTGATTTTATCTCAAAATTGAAAGATTTTAAATGAAACAGTAACAATAGGTTTTTTAACTCTGGATGTTGTTTCCTTATACACTTGTATAAATCACAAAGACGGAATACATGCAAGCGAATATTTTCTGGGAAAGAACAAGGCGACCTTGCCCCAACACAATGTGATGTTAGTGAACATGTATTCATGTTTGATAAGACCTATTATCAGCAAGCGCGAGGAGTGGCTATGGGGGCCAGCCTCTCCCCCAGCGATGCCTGTTTGTTTATGGACTGGTTGGAGGAGCTGGCCCTCATGGACACTCACAAGCAATATATGGACAATAATGTTAAAATGTTTTACAGATACATGTTCATTGTATGGGAAGGTTTGCAAAGAGAAGCTATAGAATTCATATCATGTATTAACAAAAATAACATCAACCTTAGCTTCACGGCCACTATCAATGATACCAGTATAAATGCTCTTGATGTTGAAATATACCCCAATAAAAGCAAATTAGAAACTAGAGTATATAGATAGAACCCGCTGGTAACTCAGTTCTTCACTCCTCAAGTTTCCACCCCAGAAACTTAATTCAGAGTATTCCCTATGGGGAAATGCTGCGCCTTAAGAGAATTTGCAGCAACCCCAGAGATTTGATAAAGCTCAACAGGAAAGTAAGAAAATATTTTTATCCAGAGGGTAGTCAAATAAAACCCTACAAGCTGCTGTAAATGAAACACAAAACGTAGACAGAGAACAACTGCTAATCCCTAACAGAGAAAGAATTACCACCAGGTGTCCCAAACATAATCCTAAAGAATTGAGACTTATCATAGCATTTAGTGCTCAAGAAAAGTTAATTAAGAAAATAATGCAGCGCAATTGGCCTGCTGTTAAATATGACCCAGTGATAGGAATGGAACTATCTTCAAAACTAAGTACAACATATAGGAGAGCTCCCTCCATGCATAATAGTCTTGTCTCCAGTAGCCCAGAATCAACAGATATCTCTGAGTGGCTGGTGCAACCAAATGAGTTCACTAAGTGCAGGACTAGTAAAGCATATTTGTATGGCAGGAACAAGAAAAAGTACTCTACTGCCTTAAGTGATTAGGACATTAAAATCTATAAACCGCTCCACTGCAAAGCTGAATACACCATTTACATGTTAGACTGCGCCTGTAATCTCAAATACGGTGGGAGCAACAAATTAACGGTGAACAAGAGGATTCTGCAACATATTACAGGGATAAATAACTGTGACCCCACTTATCTGGTCCCCAGACACTTCTGAGAAGCACATGAAAATAATCTTAAGAACTTCTCTTAATATGTCATTCATGTCATAATTAGCGCCAAAAGAGGAGGTGACAGGGAATGCCAACTTAAAAAACTGGAGACAAGATATATTCTTAATATGGATAGTAAGAGCCCTAGGGGATTAAATAATACGGAGGATCTTTGTACCTGCTCATAATGAGATAATGTGAAATCTACCTGATCTGATTAGCTCTGCATAGCTTTTAAAACACTTTATACGCTTTGATTTAAGATCTGTGACATATTTATACATTTATGCTTATATTTTTTTAAATATTTATATGTCTATGGATTGTGGATTCCCTTAGCTAGAAAGATGAATAGGAACTAAATGAAATGTACCACGGTGGATACCGTGCAGTGAGGCTGCTGTCTTACCTTAACCATTGACCATCATGGTTTTTTGAAACATGCACTATATTTAAAGCACTAGGTTTTAGAAATCTAAGACACAAGATGTTATGGGGGTGATTATATAGGAGATTATAACATTTATGGTTAGAAGCACGAGCACTTTATTAAAGAATAGAGCTTAGAGACCATGTAGAGGACAAATAGATCAAATGGAGAGAACTATATGGAAGCATTTAAGCTAGAATTTGATTTTGGAAATGTAGATGGGATTGATCCAGGTTTTTTATGGACATGAGTATTCTATTGCAAATGCCTTTTACACTAGAAATATTTATATATTTATATATTTGTTGAATTCATTTTATGAAATGTATTTATAGGCTTTACCCTTTCAACAGTATCATTTTAAACATTGATGATGTATAAGTTTCCATATGTCAAGCTATTTTTAGTATTTATACTTCGTTTTTAACCTGGATTATATGTTCCAAATGTTCTAACAGTACCATACAAAATTAGTCTTCTATGTCTATGATTTACCACCACTCACATTAAGCATCTAGCACTTTAAATAGGTTGTGAACGCGTAGTAGCGTTGTCATGTGATCAAGGTTCGGCTGGACTGAACACACATTATGGTTGACAATAAATCATCATCTTAAAGCACTTATTTTGTGGTCTGTGTCTGCTTTGCTGAAACGAAGGGAAAAGCGAGGAGCAGCTCATTTTGAGAAAAATATATGGTGAGCCAGGTGGTAAATACCGTTGAAACGCGTCTGGGCCGTTGTATCGGAATAAAGGAATCTTACTTTGAAGTTTATTCACGGAGTCAGCCCCTTCTTTTGAATGAGAGTTTGGACTGGTTTGGGATATATATGTATATATATATATATATATATATATATATATATATATATATATATATATAGTGAGCAAGGCGGAGGTTGTCACCGAAACGCGTCTGAGCAGAAGTTGATATGAAATAAACACCCTTGAACTAAGATACACGGAGTCAGCGCCTTCTTGGATGGTGAAGTTTGGTGTGGTATTAATATATATATATATATATATATATATATATATATATATATGAAATTCGAAAAGGTTGCCCCTGTGAAAGAATCCACAAGCAAATCTTATTTCTTCCTTTTTAATGGACTCCGCCTGCCGGTAAATGCAGCGTGATTACCACCTCTTGGATGCAAAAAATTCTGAGGCTTCGTCATAAAGCAAGGTGAATGGCAGAGATGTGAAACCCCCTCCACCCACTGGGGCAACAACTATGAACTATCTGTGAGTGTTCATTCTACTCACTGAGAGTTTTAAATTGTCAGGCACTACGAGTCCCAAGATGCCAGGAGTCACTCCCACAAAGGGGCAGGACGTTTTAATGAATATAGTGCTAAGAAATCAGAATGAACTCGAGCAGTCAGCCCACAGCCACTGAGAAAGAGGACAGAGATCCTTGAAACGCGTCTGGAGTGTGAGCCTAAGAACTTTGTAAGAGGTGGTAATCACGCTGCATTTACCAGCAGGCGGAGTCCATTAAAAAGGAAGAAATAAGATTTGCTTGTGGATTCTTTCACAGGGGCAACCTTTTCGAATTTCATATTTGCGGCTGTGTCCGGTTGCGAGAGGATCCCGCTGCCTGAAAGGCAGACCATTGCTGCTTCAAGGATGAGACAGCGCGAAATGGATGCAAAAAATTCCGAGGCTTCGTCATAAAGCAAGGTGAATGGCAGAGATGTGAAACCCCCTCCACCCACTGGGGCAACAACTCTGAACTATCTGCGAGTGTTCATTCTACTCACTGAGAGTCTTAAATTGTCAGGCACTACGAGTCCCAAGATGCCAGGAGCCACGCCCACAAAGGGGCAGGACGTTTTAATGAATATAGTGCTAAGAAATCAGAATGAACTCGAGCAGTCAGCCCACAGCCACTGAGAAAGAGGACAGAGATCCTTGAAACGCGTCTGGAGTGTGAGCCTAAGAACTTTGTAAGAGGTGGTAATCACGCTGCATTTACCGGCAGGCGGAGTCCATTAAAAAGGAAGAAATAAGATTTGCTTGTGGATTCTTTCACAGGGGCAACCTTTTCGAATTTCATATTTGCGGCTGTGTCCGGTTGCGAGAGGATCCCGCTGCCTGAAAGGCAGACCATTGCTGCTTCAAGGATGAGACAGCGCGAAATGGATGCAAAAAATTCCGAGGCTTCGTCATAAAGCAAGGTGAATGGCAGAGATGTGAAACCCCCACCACCCACTGGGGCAACAACTATGAGCTATCTGCGAGTGTTCATTCTACTCACTGAGAGTCTTAAATTGTCAGGCACTACGAGTCCCAAGATGCCAGGAGCCACGCCCACAAAGGGGCAGGACATTTTAATGAATATAGTGCTAAGAAATCAGAATGAACTCGAGCAGTCAGCCCACAGCCACTGAGAAAGAGGACAGAGATCCTTGAAACGTGTCTGGAGTGTGAGCCTAAGAACTTTGTAAGAGGTGGTAATCACGCTGCATTTACCGGCAGGCGGAGTCCATTAAAAAGGAAGAAATAGGATTTGCTTGTGGATTCTTTCACAGGGGCAACCTTTTCGAATTTCATATATATATAAACATATATATATATATATATATATATATATATATATATATATATATATATATATATATATATATATATATATATATATATATATATTACCTACTGGCAGTCGCCAGTAGGTAGTTATAGTTAGGACCTATTATTCATAGGAAATTAGTAACAATCTTTTCCCAATAACTTTGCGCCGGTTGACCAATCTTCGCAAACTTTTCAAAACATATCGCCCCTCCAGTCGGCTCCTATCTTAAAAGTTTCGGGATGATTCAGAAAGCAGGGGCAGAGAAAAAAGGGGGGTCTCAAAACGTGGTTTCTCCATGGTAATTCCCACAGGAAATTTTAGACACGGCGACAACCCGAACTGCTGAACGGAATTACACCAAATTTGGCAAAAAGGTAGACCTTGGTTCAGAAAAAACTCTTTTTGTTAAATGGTGTAAAGCCGTTCAGTAGTTGCTGAGAAAATCAAAATCAAAAACATATCGATATATAGAGGAGCGGTGGATCCGGGCACCCTGCCGATCAGAAGCTGCGTTCTAATTAGCTGTCAACAATCCAAACCAGGAAGTGTTGGCAGCCATTTTGTGCCTCAGTAGAACAGAAGCACAGGAAAACAGAAAAACGAAGGTGCAAAACGAGAAAAAGGGGGCAGGGCAGAAACCTCCTAACCCCCTAGGCCTGCTTAGGGGGTCCCATAAGGACCCCCAGGGCCAAAAATAGCATTTTTAAAAAAGGAAATAACGAGATGCGCAGAGGATCTGCGGATCCAGCTGCAAAAATAATAAAAACAAAGCGCAGGCTTCTGCGCTTCTATATTAATTAGCCCCCGGTGGGCCAAGTCCGGGGGAATCTCAAAAATAATTTGCGGGGCCCAGGGGACCCCCGCAGCCTAGGGGACGGCCACCACCTGGGGATTCTCTGTTAAATGTATGGGGGCTCAAAGGCCCCCAAAGCCCTGGGGACCACAAACCCTGGGGCTTTCAGTAAGTATTGTGCGGGGGCCCACGGCCCCCCTGCTGTCCCTGGGACTGCCACGCCCGGGGCTTCTTTTTTTGAAAATAAATACCTGTGTGGGGGGGCTCAAGCCCCCTACATGCCCCGGGCACAAATATGTAAATTTGGGGGTCTGTTAAGGATCCCCCGAGCCCTGGGGACTACCACCTCCCTGGGGCTCTGCATGTAATGAGAGGGGGCTGCACAGCCCTCCTCCTGAAGCCTGTGATGGCCTGGGGGCAGCCACCCACCTGGGCCGACTCCTGCAGTGTCCCGGGGTGCCCACCCTCGAGACACTGCTGTTTTCTATGACAGATGTCATCTCAGGCCCCGCCCCTTCCTTCACTGCTGTGCAAACGTGCCCCCTGGTGAGTTGTAAGTTGGGGAATCAATTCCCCTTCAATACCGAGGGTCCCTGGGGACCAAATAGCCCACCAGGTACTTCCAGTATGCGCCAGGGAGATTCCTTGAAGAGAGCTGTTCAGAGGCCACACCCATTTTTACACCTCTCTCCAACACAGCTTGTGGCGCTTCCTGGCCGGGCCTGGGGTGACATGTGTGCAAACACACACTGTGGCGTTTTTTAAGTTGGGGAATTAATACCTCTATAATCCTGAGGGTCCCTGGGGGCCATCTAGCCAACCACTTACCTCCAATAAGCGCCACTGCACTGCGTTGCAGAGAGGTGACCCAGGTCATGCCCCTTTTCACACCACTCTGCAGCGTAGCTCTGTGGTGCTTACTGGAGGTAAGTTGTGGGCTAGTTGGCCCCCAGGAACCCTCAGGCCTCAAGGGGACTTAATCCCCCAATTTACAACGCACCAGGGATGAATTTGTGCTTTGGTGCAGGGAGGGGGCATGATCTGATGTTACAAGTGTGCAAACGCGCCCAGTGTATAATCCATTCAGTAGATGGCTTTCCAGCAACTGTAAATGGCAATCTTTCCCGTTTTTTAATGCTCAGCACCATATACTCTGCTCCCCTTTGTGCCAATTTGTTCTGTATATCAGTGAAATTGAATTCTGAAAACTGTGACGTAGTATTGATTAAACGCCAAGGCACATAGCCTGAATGAAGGTTTTGCAACGTCCAGCCTAATAGCATGATCGAACATAATTGCGGCTGACCATGTTGCAACATGACCAAGTCCTGTTCCATGATGTCTATGGCAGAAGACACTATGCTGTCCAATGAATATATACTGGGCGACAGAGTCGTTAACCCATTGTCAACCACAGAGAGAGTTTTCTCTAAATTAATATGATCAATTTCTCATATTTTTTCTGCAGTCTCTGATTGAGTAATCTTCCATGCTTCATTATAAGAGGATAGATACCAGCATATACAAATCCCGACTGGTCAGGGAGAATTAAATACTCCATCAATAGGCTCAGTCTTGTCGCTATCATTTTGGCCAATATTTTGGCATCGCAGCTAAGCAAGGGGAGTCACATTTTATAGGCGACCTCCCTGGCTTCAGCAGGGATAGTAAAATAGCTTCTCTCATGGAGCCAGGGAGGTGTCCCACCTCCAAAGTGTCCTCATAGACCTCTCGAAGTATGAGGGCCATCAGATCGATATAGGTCTTATAGAATTCGCTCGGAATGCCATCCGTACCGGTGGCCTTCCAAGATTGCATAGTCATTATAGCTTTCCTTACCTCATCTATCTCAAACAGAGCACAAAGGAAGGTCCTCTGTACATCACTCAACCAGCCTAATGCTACGTCACGCAAGAATGCTTCTAGGTTTAGTTAATCTTTTCTGCTCGTAGTGTATAGTCTCTTGTAATGTTCCAGAAAGGCATTAAGTATGTTGGCCGTGTCCCGGCACACCTTTCCCTCCCAGTCCTCGACTTCCAGTACATAGTTGTTACATCGAGGTTGTTTTATTTTGTGTGCCAACGATTTTCCTGGCCTCTCCCCTTCTCCATAGCTTCGAGCCACCTAGTATCTACCCCTGAACCGCGCTTCTTATTGCGCTTCATCCATGTCCTCTGTGAGTTTGTCTCTGAACTTGGCTCTAGCAGCTCTATCCTTCCCCTCGGCGGCCTCCAGCTCCAAAGCTCTATGGTCCGACTCAAATCTATGCAATGTGTTAAGTATATCTCTAAGTACCCCTGATCCTTTTGATATACCGTATCTGCAAATCGTTACCTTAAATGCCTCCCATATAACTTCCACACTAGTCACTGTGTCCTTATTACGCGCAAAAAAATACTGGATCGCTTCAAGCAAAGACTGTGTTTAATAAGATAGGTGCATGGAGCCTCCAGTAACCGCACGGGATCTCGAGGTCAGCGGAAGAATGCCTGAGAAGCACTGGGGTGTGGTCCGAGTACGTTCTAGTCAGATGCTCCACCCGAGCTATTGCAGGGGCTAATCCTCTGGATACAAAACAATAGTCCAGTCGTGCCCATGATGCTGCCTGAGCTGCATAGTGTATGCCTTCTCATGTTTGTGCATGTCTAGGCCTCTAGGAGTCTATTAGTCCATAGCCAGTGATTGTGTCCTGCAGTACCGCTCCTGCCTTGGTGTAATGGCCACCCCAAATGATATGAGTATAGTCCTGTTCAAATATCTTGGCCCAGACCGAGGTAAAATAGTCCGGGTCATCAGTGTTCGGCCCATAGCAACAGGTCAATGTAACCGACAATGAACCCAGTCTCCCACACGCAAGGCAGTATCGCCCCTGCGTGTCCCACGTGGCTCCTGATAACTAAAAAAGCACTTGTTTCTTTATCAAAATCGCAGTGCCCCTAGAATATGTGGAGTAAGAGGAAAAGATTCTATGCTCCGCCCACTTACTGGTAAAGCCGTTTGGTTTCAGAGGCGTAAAGTGAGTCTCTTGAAGCATCACAATATGCACATTATGTCTATCTAAATACCGCAGTATATTCCTTCTTTTTCTGGGATTCCCCCAAGCCCCTGACATTCCATGTTATAATATTCATAGCCCCTGTGTGTACACTAGCCATGGTTCAGGAGAGCATGATCCTTTCCCTATTAATTTACTTGTGACGTTACCCAAATCTGTAATGTTGTTAAAAAAACCTGATGTAGCGCTCTTATGATGCTTACCATTTTCCTCCCCTGCCAGCCACGCACGTCTCTGGCGGCCAGCAACAGAATTCTGAAACACCATGTTATTCTCAACCCAACTCTCTCCTTTCCCACCCTCCACCCACTGAAGCAACCTCAACTTGCCAGAATACTTCCCCTCCCAACCTCCCCAAGCCCCAACTGAACTAAAAGCAATAATACTACAAACCTTGTATGAGTCGAGCTGTGGTATATCAATGGTGGATACCCTCTGGGGGTCATGTCTAGGCGGTAGCACAGGAACCCCCTCCCCCAAGGCTCTCCTTGATTATGCCTCCCGGGGTCTTTAATGGGGGGAAGTGGAGGTCCGGCGTGCTACATAACGAGCCCAAATAACTCATTCAATAATCAGCAATCATATCTTTTGCCTGAGAGTCTACACGTACACATCCAGCCCAGTATTGGTATCCCAACTATAGTTAAGAACATCTTATGCTCCTTTATTATTGCTGTCCTTCCCTCGCCTCGGCTGCAGCTTGTTGGAATGCGCTCGGGTTTCCATCAGCTCTGTTTTCGCGTTTCGTGTGATGTGGGAAGACCTCCACCTGCTGTGGGTTAGTAAAGAATCGCTGCTTCCCCTGGTGTGTAACCCTGAGGCGCGCCGGGTGCAACAGCGCATAGTCAATCTGTGCAGATCACAGTTTTTTCTTTACATCTATAAATTTATGCCTCTCTGACTGCAGAACGGGTGTAAAATCAGGGTAGGTGGAAAGTGTGTTGCCATCATATGAGAGGGATTGCATACTCCTTGCCGCACGAAGGGCCACATCTCGGTCTTTGAAATTCAATAGCCGTGCAATAATGGGGCGTGGAGTGTTGCTCGGAGCCGGACGCAGCCCATGGGTTCCATGCGCCCTTTCCACAGCAAACTGGGTGGAGAAGGATTTGGCTCCACTAGCAGCCTCTCGATGTATTCCTCCATCCTCCCAGTATTGGTTGACTCGGCAACACCTAGGACGCATATAATATTCCGTCTGCTGCGCGCTTCCAAGTCCTCATTCTTGGCTGCAATTATTTTCAAAAGCTTATCCATACGATTTATTTGCATCGTATTCCTGGTGGTAGCATCCTCTGCTTCAGAAATGCGTCTCTCAATTTCTTGAATGCGGTTCTCGTGTCCATCAAGTTTATGTGCAATGGCATCCATTCTTGATGACATTCGATCTACTTTATTCACTCATGTGGCGAATCCCTGTCTCACCTTCTGCAGTATGCTCTGCACATCCGAGGTTTATGAGGTGGCTTCATTCTGGCTCTCCTCTCTCCTCTCAAGGTTCTGACCATCGTTTACACCCCGCGTCCCCCTTTTCGCACCTTCAAAGTTCAATTTTAGCTGCCTCGGGTCTGGTTTGCCCATGCTGCTACAAATGTGTGTGTGGGGGGGGGGGGTTGAGGCGTACGTCACTATCCAGCACTTTCACCTCGCACTACACTGCAGCTTCACCAGCACAGTCCTCGAGTCTCTAGTGTAATATGCCGGAAGTGTATCCAGCTTCGTAAGATCAGTCTTCTTCTCTTACTGTGTGCAGCCAACTTCGACCTGTCTTACCTCTGCCATCTGTCACCCAGGTGCATCTGCCACAGCACTTCCCTCCAGCCCCAGGTTCTATGTAACAAGGGTGCCCACCGTCTCGTGTGGCCCGCCTTCCCTTCGCACTGGGCTCAGTTTGTAGTTCTAAAGGCTAACCTACAGCCGCCTTTCAAAACCCTCCACAGCCGTTCCCCAGTGTTGATTTGTATTGTACCAGTTCACCACCGTGTGTGTGAGTGCTAGCTCTCAATTTGCTCCAGTCAGATGCCCTACCCACAGTCTCACCACAGGGGGGGGTGTTGGAAGTCGATATACAGAGTTCCTGATGTTATGGGACCTCTCATGACGCCTCACGTAGCAGTTGCACCCACATGTGTTCACTTTTGCGGTGAGCTTCTCAAGATGGCGACCGGCGCAACTTCCTCTCAAAATGGCGCCTAGTAATGGACCTCAAGGGGCAGCCAGCTAACCTTCAGTACGGTACGCCGCAGTTATATTCGTGGCTTCCCCTAAAGGTCTTCCAGGGGGGCGATCCTCAGCTATCTTCTCAATCAGGCGCGCCGCCTGCCGTGCTTAATGGCTGCAGTAGCGCTCTTTTCCCGATCCAGACTCTGGGGCCTCCAGCACTCCTAATCCTGCAAGTGGGACCTAGTCCCAGCCAGCGTTCCCGTTGTGGGCCGGGCGGACCTCCGGGGGGCTTTACAGTCGGCTCCTAGGCTCTGCGGTCACAGCTTGTGCCCCCCTAAATACAGCGTAGGACTGGAACAAATATTTTCAGAGTGGTGGAAACAATAGATAACTATTTTACTCAGTCAATCGTGCATGTTTCGTTTCTTCAGAGTTGCAGAGAAATAGTGAGAAGGGCGTTTTCAATAAAAGGGTTTATTGAACAGTCTTCTTTCTCATGCAAGAGAGGTGAACTGCTACAACCATTAGACAGAATGCAAAGTATAATACGTACAGCGAGAATAGTATTATAAAATAATACTGTAATAGAATTGTATGGTTTCTAAGCCATATAAAAATACATACATAAATAACACAGGCTAAAATACACAACTGGTGCTTCTAAAATACGCCTACCCCAACCTAGGTCTAGCACGAGGGAAGAAGGAAGTGCTGTTTAGCATAAGTTTTAATTCTGCCAAGAATTGTCAAAGGTTTCTCTAGGTTCTAATCAGCTCCATACCTTCAGAATGAAAGAAAAATTAAACTTATATAGCGCGTAACTACCCTGATGCCTCGCAGCGCTTTAGCTAGAACCATTCAGGCGGCAGGGCAGGGCCCTAAGCTCTTGCAAACAAATGCGTTTTTAATAGCTTTCTAAAAGCTGTCAGGTTGTTATTTTCTCTCAAAACCAACGGAAGAGCGTTCCACAATCTTGCAGCACTGTGCGAAAAAGAGCGACCACCCCGCGGGATTTTTTTACTTTTGTGGTGGTGGCCAGATGTAGCACACTGGAGCGGAGAGCTCTAGAAGGGAAGTATGGAGTGACCAAAGGAAGCATGATGGATGGACCTGACTTACGAAGAGCCTTCTGAACCAGGCACATGGATTTAAATTGTATCCTGGACGCTACCGGGAGCCAATGCAACTTCTTAAGGGCAGGTTTGGCCGACTGCCAGCGAGCAATCTGAAAAAGTAGTCTGGCTGCCCAATTTTGAGTAACCTGGAGTTTGGTAATTGTAGCAAGGGGGGCTCCAAGGTAAAGTGCATTGCCGTAATCCAGGCGTGAGAGAATCAGGGCCTGGACCATGACTCTCCTCGCCTGGAACGGCAATAGAGGGAGAACCTTCTGCAGCATTCTCATAAGTCCGAAGCACGAGGCAGAAGTCTTAGTAGCCTGGACAGTGAAATAAAGTGAACTGTCTAGCCAAACTCCCAGGCTCTTTATCTGGGGTTTGGGGGGAAGAGGGGGACCTAGACAGGAAGGCCAGATGGGGGTGAGGATGGTAGGTGAGGGATTACCCAGAAGCATGACTTCCGTCTTTTCTCTGTTTAATCTGAGACAGGAAAGTTCCATCCATCTGGCAACAGCCTCAAGACATGGGCTCAGAGTGCTAGACGACCCCTAAGCATTGTTCAAAGATACCACAAGCTGAGTGTCATCTGCATAGGTGACAATACGGACACCAAATGGATGGACGATCTGTGCAAGGGGCCTCATATAGACATTAAAAAGTATGGGGCTCATGGCAGAGCCCTGAGGCACCCCACAGCTGAGTGGCTGTTTGGCGCAGGTAGCTTCCCCTTCAAAAACTTGGAAGAAGCGTTCCTCTAGGAAGGAGGTGAGCCATAACAGTGCCGAGCCCGACACTCCCATGCCACTAAGACGGTGTAATAAAGTGGCATGGTTAACCGTGTCGAACGTGGCGCTGAGATCTAGTAGTATGATGGCCGCTTTTCCTCCCTGGTCCAAAACTGTTCTGGCCTCCTCAGTCACTGCTAATAGAGCTGTCTCTGTCCCATCTTGAGGACGGAATCCAGTTTGAGAGGCACATAACAAATCATTGGATTCAAGATGTTCCACTAGGATGTTATTAATGTGCTTCTCCAGCAGCTTACTCATCCATGGCTACAGAGAGATGGGACGAAAATTAGCTAAATTATCTAAATGAGTTTTTTTTGTAAGGCCCTAACCATTGCACATTTCCAGGACTTTGGGACGGTGCTTGAGGTGATGGAGGAATTTAAAACGTCCAAAATGGCTGGGCGAATCAACTCAATAGCCGAGGTAAGGACTTGTGGCATTGCAGGGTCCTTGGAGGAGCCTGAGGTGACTTTAGAAATTATTTTGTCTAGCAAGACTGGGTCTATAAGGGTAAATTTTTCTAGAATACAGGAAGGGGTGTATTGGGGATTGCTACTACCTCGGCCTCAAGGACGGTCGGATCAGAAATAAAAGAGGTATAAATGCTCTGAATTTTTTGATAAAAGAAAGTTGCCTTAATTTCAGTTTCATAGAGTCTGATGGCGGCTCTATAATCTGCCTTTTTTTCCTGTGCCCGATCTTGTCTCCAGATCCTTTCTAATTTGCGGCATGATAATTTCATATCCCTTAGTCTGGGGGTGTACCAGGTAGCTACTTTTTCCCTTTTTATACAATGAAGGGCTTCCTTCGGAAGAGCTAAATCAAGGGAGTTGTTAATCCAATTATCAAAATTGGCACTAGCTATATCAGGGTTAGGGGACCTCGGAAACTCACATGCCGCAAGCATGGATTCCCATTTAACCCCTTCACTGCAGCGGCTATTCCGCCGCAGTGCTAAGGGGGGAGGGCGGCCGAGCGGCGGGCGCATGCTGGTGACGGAACCGCTCCGTCACCAGCGTCAGTTGCGCTGTGCTTATGACAGAGCGGTTCCGTCACGGCCCCACCCGCTCAATAGAACGCTCAGCGCAGGTGCGGAATGCGCGGCGAGCAGGCATGCCGAGCAGGCCGTGACGGAACCGCTCCGTCATCAGCACAGCAAGACCGCGGCTGATGACGGAGCGGTTCCGTCATCAGCAGGGGAGGGGTTAATGAAGGGAAGTTTTGACCACTTCAAAGAGGTTGGTATCTCTGTCTCGGGACTCGATTTCCCAACACCCCGCAAGGGGAGTCAGAAACACTGGAGCTGGATTCTCGGCAGAGGAGGACAGCTTTTTGTCAGTGGGTCAGCTGGAGAGTCGGCTTCCTTCGGCACTTGCTGTAGAGAGCTGCGTCGGGCAAGTAGGTTGTCGAACTGTACTGAACCACACCGTGCTTTGCCATAGCAAGTGAAGGTATATTTATACCTTGAAGGTGTTTAGGAATGCCATGCTTGACGTGAAGTCGGGCATATGAATGTCAGGCATGAACCCCTAAGAAATAGTTGTTTATGCATAATAATGAGTTTCTTGGAGAAATCAATATCCAGGCTAGGGGAAGGCCCTTCTCCTTGAGAGCCTGGTTTTCCAAGAAACCATTGTGACGTTGATGAACGGATGGAAGTAGCCATGCCTGTATGTGGGTAGCATGGGCTATGCCTAAATAAGGGCTTGCTTTCTATGCCTATATAAGGGCAACGCGGATTGTACCTATATAAGGTCATGAATCTGGAAAATGCATTCGGAATCTAAAATACCATACAACACCCACTGCACTTTCTTATGTATGACATTACTAAGTTCTAAACGCGTTGAACATATCTAACCAGATGTGTTAAAACCCACCCAGAACACATAAACGTGCAATGGTACTGGTTGTACACAAAAGCGCATTGGTGCTGTACCCATTAAAGTAATGTTTCATTCTAAGCATATAAGTTGAAATTTCGATGCCAAATGAATAAATCATGAAAATATACATTTATGAAATGGCCCGTAAATACAGAAGAAAAAGACCCGAAACCATTTCATGTCAGAATACATAAAACTGTTTGTGTATGTGGACAAGGTCAAATATTGTCTTCTGGAAGTTTTTCAAAGAATTCTTGTTCTCTATGCATAGATATACTTCAAGCAGATTACTTTTGCAAAAAAGGAAAAATAGAAATTTGGAAGAAAAAATTATTCATAGGAAAAAGAGTCCCAAAGTTTAGAACTTTATTTTGAAAAATGAAGGTCGAATTCAAAGTCTCTCAGAACACTGTGTGCTAAATCAAAAGTCAGTGTTATTGTTTGGAGAAAACATCATTTCTTCTAAGTCTGTAAAAAAGTTGTCTACCATTGTAGGTGAAGGTTGGATTACCTCGTTTAGAAGATTAACCGCACATAGATGTGAAGCATCGTCGTCAGCATTGGTCGCATTAGCAATGTTCGTAATGGATGACACCTGTGTGCCGGTTTCCTCTCATACCTCACCGTCAGCATTTTGCGTCTGTGAGATCTCAATGAATGCCACCATCAGAATTGGTAGCTGCTGGGGACAACACAGTGCATGAGCTGTTACTGGTTCAAGCAAAGTATCAACTTCTGTTGGCATGACTGATTGGAGTGTGAGACATGTGTCCAACACGCATTCTTCTCCGCATAGCAGGCAGCGTAGAACAGGTAAGATGCAATCTTGCCAAATTGGTCTGAATGACATAAACCATGTGGTATTTAAATTAACTTAAATGAGGTAGTCCCAAAAATTGGACGATGCGCTCACGACACTTCATCGCCAGTAGAGTTGCCTCCATGGAAAACTGGGTGTCACTGGTGAATTGGCTTGCCATATTGCAGCAGTAGGAAAAAATATAGTATCCCGGCAGCAAGTCCAAAAATGAGAGGCAGTCCGCCTACCACCGAGTGCACAAAGTTTGGAAATATTCCTAGAACTGCTTCAAAAGGTACTAACAGTCCAGAAAATATGGTCTTAAATACATGTACAATACCACCCATATCAGACATGTTTAAGATACGATTTAACATTTCTGAGAAATATACAGGGCAGTTTGTAGTTAATAGGGCATGTATCTCGGCAGAAGTCCTTGCAACTTGCAGATCATAGGTCTCTTTGGCCGAGGTCAGTGGCACAGTGTTTTGCTAAAGATGGCTTTCATTCTGCTTAAAGTTCAATTTGTATAGAAGAGATGTTCAGTGAAGGCCATAACGGTGACTCCCTGTCTTTCTTGGTCTTTGGAAGCAATACTTGCATACAGCAAGTGACCCTGGCTGACACAGTAACTAGATATGGTAAACCTGGCAACATGCCACAGCAGCTGTGATAGTTCAACCTGAGGTAACTTCCATTAGAAAGTTTTCCAAAAATTGGATCAATCACCACAGCTGGTGAACCTTGCAGGTGGCAGGATAAGTTGTTAGAGGAACCATCACAGGCCCGTGTAAGTGTATACCCTGACAAAGAAGGGAACAGCTTAGTGCGTTTTCACAGTTTCACAGAAACACTTCACATCTCCCACTCCAACATCTATGTGTGTACGGTAATTCCCAGGATGTCTTGATGTATTCTTTACCCAACCTTTCATATGTGCCTGCTGGTATGTGTTTTAGGCAATATTGAAAATGGAAAATTGTAACAGGCAGAGTGATTGCTCTATGTGTAATCCATTCAGTAGCTGGCTTTCCAGCAACTGTAAATGGCAATCTTTCCCGTTTCTAAATGCTCAGCACCATATACGCTGCTCCCTTTTGTGCCAATTTTTGTGCCAATTTGAGCTGTATATCAGAGAGATTGAATTCTGAAAACGGTGACGTAGTATTGATTAAACACCAAGGCACATAGCCTGAACAAAGGTTTTGCAACGTCCAGCCTAATAGCATGATCGAACGTAATTGCGACTGACCATGTTGCAACATGACCAAGTCCTGTTCCATGATGTCTATGACAGAAGACACTATGCTGTTGAATGAATATATCCTGGGCGACAGAGTCATTAACCCATTGTCAACCACAGAGAGAGTTTTCTCTAAATTAAAACAATCAATTTCTCGTATTTTTTCTGTAGTCTCTGCTTGAGTAATCTTCCATGCTTCATTATAGGAGGATAGATACCGGCATAAATAAAACGTTTATGACGCGGTGTTCTTGCTCCTAGCAAGAATTTCCTAAGATCAGTACCATCTTTCAGTAAAGATAAGTGTTGCTTTACATCCTTAAGTGTAGATCTTTGTAGCCAATCAAGGCAGAGCTTCCCTACACTGTATAATATTACTATTTCTGGATGCTATCTTTGAACATACTGTATTTTGTTCAGGAATCTATCTTGACAGTTGTTTGTGTCTGTGGGCCAGATTAACAATTTTTTCCAATCTGGATCTGTTCTGTTGTGATGCAAAATAGTATATATGTCAACCTCCTTCTCTGAAGTGTTACTATCAGGTGTAGGTGTAGGTATTGACAGATTGTTCAGGTCTTTTATCTTGACTAGCCCAAGACAATACCTCTGTTGGATAGTGTCATTCAAAAACATAATTTGCTCAGGGATGATACAGGCTCTAACCATAACTTCTATCCCCTGTACCTGCCAATCTTTTGTGCCCCAGACAGTTATTGTGTCAATGTTGTCTTTCCAAAAGTCTAAACCTAGTTTGGACAATTGAGCATGAAAGGCTGCAGGATACATTTGTTTGGTATTTGTCAACATACTTTTCATTCCTGTTTCGTTCACATTTTTAAAGTAAAATTATTCCGGATTGGATGCATTGAACCCTGAAAACTTTCTAAAAACCGTTTTTGAGCTACCCTTTGGTGGTGAAGGACAATGTTCCCATCGGTTATACATTAATACATTTCTAGGATTTGCAGATTTGTGCAAGAAATGATGACCATAATGATTATAACAATACATTTGTTCATAGTCTGATGAACCTTCTAAATATTAATGATTAGTGAATACTGCAGACATTTCTAGGTCTGACATCATATTATTAACAGTCTCAAAGTCCCAAACATCAGAAAAGGTACTAGATGAAACAAAGTCATTCAAGGAAATATTGAACTGGTGTGGATTCTTCAATTGCTCCGAAGGGCCAAAAATGTCATAATCAGTTCTGTCCCAAGCTATACCACCAGGTATAGGAATGGCTGTGATGTTCACTGATGACAAGTCTCTTTGTTCACAATGAGATGATTTGTGTGATTTGAGCAGTAAGTTGATTTCTTACTTGCTGTGTCCTTTTTTTTTACATATATTCCATTTATCAGCATTCCCAAAGTTATCACCAGAATCAACCAAAGTAGAATGAAAAGTACACCCAACACAATCCAAAGTTCAATCCACGGTGAAACCAGATAAGTCTTTTCCAGGTGACGAAAAGGTCTGTTGCTTGTTCTTTGAAAGTTCTTTTTGCTGGCGTTGTTTCAGGTTCACTGGGATCCTCGGAAAAAGTATCAAAGTTCATGAAATAGCCAGAGGTAGTTCTGTCAATTGTTGGGATTGCAAAAGGATTCGTTGATATCTCTGGAACCAATTGATCACTTGCCACTTCATTATAGACAGGTGTTTCTTAACTAACTGTTATTTGGGTCTCAAGAGGTACAAGTTCCATGGCTTCATTGCATAGTCCTTCATTTCACATTACAGATTCCTCAAAGGTGATGAGTCTCTCAGTTTGAACCCCTTGGATAGTAGCCAGATTAGGGCGTGTGCCACTTGGTCGGAGTCCACTTGGCCTACTGCTTATGATCGGCCACATGATGTGGTTTGACCTGTTCAAACCTGTTCGCCTTTTTACCAGCAACGGGGGGCAGTAATACTGTTCTTGATCCGTGGATTGCTGGTTGTCTGTAAGAAGTCCCAAATTCCTTCTTGCACCGCGATCTTCTCTCTGACTAGATCCTCAAGCTTAGGAATCCAGACAGGCCTTGCTGGAATGGTCAGTTTTTCTTCAGTGGTGGTTGGCTTCAGGAACACATTACTTTGTTTAATTCTTATTTCATTTAAGTCCTGTAAAACAGCCAACCGTTCTTTGATACCAAAAGGTTTTTGGTCTACCACTGAAGTCTGACAATCGAGGTCTGCTACTAACATTCTGGTCCCAAAAAGGACTTCATATGGAGTGATACCCCCTATAGAACTTCTTGGCAGATTGCTAAGATTACGTTAGACACTTATTAGATGTTTTACAGACCTATCACCCCAGCCTAATACCCTAGCTGGTATAGATTGCTTTATGTTCTGTTTTTCTCTCTCCACAACCGAATTGCCCTCAGGATGGAATGGACTAGACTACCGCAATACAACGCCCAATTTGGCCATGGCCTCCTTGTAAGCTCAAGAGCTAAACGCAGGACCCTGGTCAGAATATAGCGTGCAGACTGCGTATGTGCTGATAAAGACTCGAAAATCTTTTATAACAGTTCAAGCGTCAGGCGAGCGCTGAGGCCACATCCAAATGAACCTTGTCTTAATATTTGTGGGACCGCATTTGTCCACAGGGACGTATGCGTGTAGAAATTCTAAAGCGGTGTCTGTACTTGGCTGGCTAAGCTGCAGTCAGGTATCTGGCGGCGTTCTGTGCTACGATCTCTGTTGCAGTACATGCAGTTAATTACAAATGTGTGAATGTGTACATTCATTCCTAGCCATCAGTACATCTCTTTTAATTCTAGTATAGTCTTAGAGATCCACTGATGTATAAGACCCTCTCTCAAATGTGCTTCGTATATCAAAGCTACTCTACGTCTCCTGTTTGGAATTACCCTATCCCCCACTCCAGGAATTCGAGCAAAAGGAACGGAGTTTGCATCAGTTATATATGAGTATTTGAGATGAAAATGATTAGGTAACGCTGCACCGCTGCCTTTGCTTGTGGCATTGACAGCTAGCATTATTTCGCTGTCTATTTTTGTTTTTGAACCAGTGATTGCAGCTACTGAAGCCGTTTGCACAGCTGCCATTGCGGCTTCATCAGCCAATGAATTGCCTGCAACGTGAACGCCATCACGTTGATGACTCAGTGTATGTATCACATGAGCATTTTGTAATCCTTGTCGTAAATGAACTATTTGTTCCCAATCATTTTATTCTTGATTTTGCCATCTTTTGCATCTTTGAAACCTTTTTCGATCCAGTTTTGCAAGTATTCATTGTAAGATTGAACACAATAATACGAATCGCGCACTATGAGTGTGGGGAATTCGCGATCTGTATTTTCAAGTGCCATCTTGAATGCTTGTACTTCAGCTTGCTGAGCTGTACAATCTCATAGAGATTGAGTTTTAGTGAACATTGGTCGGAATTTGCCATTTCGCCAGCGACCTTTAACGATCGCACACGCAGCACTATAGGCTTGTTTACCCCCTGTGGCGGGTTGAGCTAATCCGTCAGTATAAATTATACATTCAGACTGTTCTAGAGGCAGGATTTCAGTAGGCAGAGGACATTCTTGTTCATATTGTAGAAATGCTTGTGTTTTTAAATATGGATCAAAAACGTATTCAACGTCTGTTGCAGCAAGAGAATTAACCAATTGTATCCATCTCAAATGTAAAGCTTTAGCATTTGGAATGCTCGCTTTTGTCACTGCCTCTAAGGCAGGTACAGGTGTAACGACCATTATGCGCGTACCCTGTGCGAGGGCTATCTCTTTTGCTACTGCAGTTTGAACCGCTGTCAGCAGTTTTTCTGTTGAAGTGAATTTCATTTCTGCTTGTGTGTACAAGTGTGATTTGTAAGCTATTGGCACTTTTTCACCTTCGTTAAACGTTAAGTACGTGAATCCGCATTGTCCTGGAATGATTTGGATCACTAAGTTGTGTACAATTACGCGTGTTTGTAAATGCTTAGTTGCTAACACGTCTGTTTGGAGTGAACGCAAAATTTCAGTGTGTTTTTGTGTCCATTTAACTGTTTTAAAATCAGGTTTTATTAATTCGTAGAGAGGTTTAACCCTTTAACCCGTAGTTTAGAATGTAAGTTCTTCCAAAATTCAGGAAATTTAGAATCGACTGTAAGTTTTTCAGCATTTTTGGAGGTTGGAGCAGCGCACATTTCTACAGAAAGTTGGCTACCTAGCTTTTACCTTCACTTGGTAACTCGTATCCCAGGAATAGGACGTTGAGGTGGGCAATTCTTGATTTCTTAAAATTTAATTTGTACTCTTCAGAGGCGAAGCCCAGTATAATGGTGTTCACCCTGTTCAAGTTCCTACCCAAGTCATCGTCTGTCGGATAGATGTCATTGACATATGATAATGCTTCATCATCATACCTTTGTAGTAACTCTGTTACCCTTGCTGAATATAACGCAGGACTATTCTTTAATCCCTGAGGGAGACGACAGAAATTACACTGTGTCCCCATAATTGAGAAAGCAGTCAAATACCTACTTTCTGGTGCAATGTTTTGACAGAAGAAACCGTTAGAAATATCTAATGTGGTTTTATATTTTTTCTACACACAATGTTGTTCATTACTGCTTAACTATGTGCATTGTGCACTGCAAATGTTTTGCAAAAAGAGTTTAGGTGTCTGTAATCCTAACCTATTATAGATAATGGGGTAACCCTGTAAGTCAAGACGGACCTGGGTACAGACAGGAATGAAGAAGTGGTCCGTGACCAATTATGTTGGAGACTTGAGTTCAATAATTTACACTGTAAGTATTATGTGAAGTACTATAATACTGATATTTAATATCTATAAAAACTATAAGTAATACTCAATTACATTTAAATAGTACACGTATTTTGGAGAAACCACACAAGTAGCAAAAGAAGCACCAAACCAATTATCTATACTACTATTATAAAGAGAGAACTTGCACCTTTAGGCAAGGTAAACTCGGGAACCACAGCGCCAATCTACACACCCGATACACCGTTGAAATCGGCAGGGTGTGCAGATGGTCATAGGCTTTTAAAATGTTAAAAATAAACGTTATATAAAAAGTTTTTTTTACAAAAAGTAGTTCCCCCAAAGTAGCGCCGGCCGCGTCTGTGCGTCTTCACGTCAGGAGCAGGGGAGGAGCAGCGTCCCAGGAGCGGCAGACATGGCGCGCAGGGGAGGAGCGGTGAAGTGAGGCCAGCGGCGGAGCGGAGAGGCGGATATAGTGTGGCTCACTGGTTAAGAGGCGGCAGACCCGAGAGCAGAGGACGGCCCGGGACCAGGGTTCGATTCCCGGCGCGGCAGGTTTCTGGACCAGGGTCAGCGGACTCGATAATTCTCTCGCCTCGGTGCCCACTCTGATCAGCGATCACACTCGGCAACTCTGGGCATTAGCTTGCCTCATCTTCACTAACGGCCCCACCAGACCGCCGGGGATGCCTGGTCTCACCCTGGAGATACCCATTAAGGGACCATCTCTCAGGGAAGCCAGGAAGGGTTTCGCAGCGGTCGAAGCGCCTTGGGACCCTACGGGTAAGTAGTGCGCTATATAAATGCCTATACATTTACATTTACATTTACATTTACGGGGAGGAGCGGCGGCGGACAGGTGGTGAGTGGCAGAGCGGCGGAGCGTAGAAATATGGACCGGCGGTGTGAGCAGCAGAGGCAAGGTAAGAATCCGGGCAGCCAGGGTTGGGGCGGGCGGGCGGGGCACGGGTTGCTGGGGAATGTCAGGGCAGGCGGGGGTAGGGGAAGCCAGCATTTCAGGTTTTTTATTTTTTTTTAATTTTTGGAAGACCTTTATTGACAAAAAACACCACATACAATACAGCAACGAGCCCGAGGGCTAGCAAATACAGGACATTGCAGCAGAAAAGGCGCTAAGGACATGTAACAGGAATAATGAGGTCTAATTTTAAAGATTTTTTTTTTTCCGTAGGATAGACAAGAGAGGATATCGAGGACAACGAGTTGGATCTGGCGTCGTAGAAACAGGATTGACAAATAGGAACCGTAATAAAATGCCAGATTCGCTGCCTACCACACATGGGAAACGTCTAAACCCAGAAAAAGGAAAAAAGAAAAAGAATAGAGGGCCCATAGAGAAGTGTGGCTCAGGGGTTAGAGGCGGCAGACCCAGAAGCTGAGATCGGCCCTGGACCAGGGTTCAATTCCCCGCCTCAGCGGGTCTTGGGCTCAAAAATTCCACGGACACAATAATTCTCGCTCCGGTGCCTTCTCGACTCACGGGTTCACACTCTGCGACTCTGGGCAATAGCTTGCTTAATCTCCACAACGGCCCCTCGCGGTGGGATGCCTGGCTTTCACCTTGTGGATAACCTGCCGGGGTTATCTCACAGGGGAATACCAGGACGGGTTCCCAAAACAAGCGCCGGGAAACCCTTTGTGGGTAGCTGTGTGCTATATAAGCTCAAATACATTTACATTTACATTTACATAGAACCTAAAAGAATAAACAGAAAGCCCCCCCTATCCACCCCCCACCCTGCACCCCTGCAGCTGGCTACGGCCCAACCCCCCCTAGCAGTGTGCCTGTCGCCCAGTAGAAGGAGTCCCGAAATATAGAGAGTAAGAAAAGAATCCTAATCTATAACTCTCAAAAATAAAGAAAGGTGGGGAGGAGCCCACCGCCCGTCCCCCGGCTCCACCGTCCCGCAAGTCCAGCAACAACACAGAGTAAAAAGCCCGGTGATATTAAGCAGTACAATCAGGATAAATTAGAGATGCAGAATCGACACATAGCGCAGTCAAAGGCAGCGACACACCACCCACATGCCCAGGTCAGCAACAGGAGATCCCCAGACCATAACAATAAATGTTCACCCCTGGCCAGTTCTCTCTCCGCCACCACTGCTAACCACGGAAACCCAGAGAATCCAGGGAGATGTGTACGATAGTCCAAACGGGGAACATCGACTGGAGCACTCAACCATGTCCCGCATATACAGGGCCAATGAGAACAAGCTGGGCCAAGAGTACGCCACACCCGTGGCACAGAGCGGAATCGAACCAAGGATGAAAGTTTCAGTGTCAGGCCCCTTCCGGAGCGATCTCCGAGTAGAGGGAGATACAGTGCTGGGATAGAACACTCGCCGTGATTGCAGTCCGTACTTTCCACTTCGGCCAGGGCAATAATCAGCAGTAGCAAGAGGCACCCCGGGGTCTGGGGTCGCTGGGCAGGCACCGCTACGCATCGCCGCCATTTTGACGCGGTCAGACGTAGAACAAAGAGCCCCGCTACAGTCGGACGAGGCGGCCATTTTAGAGCATCCACGATCACTTATTAGAACATCCACCTTGTTGATCAGGGTTTTTGCAGGGAGACAATAGCCGCCAATAAATCTCCATAGCCCCGAGCAGTTCCATGTGTCTTCCCGGTCAAATCGTCTCGCACCACACATCCACCATCACTCCATGATACAGTCTCTCCGAAGCTGCCCTCCATTGTGCAATTCATAATCACCACTGGAAACACCTCGAGTAGTGCAAAGCCGCTAATATTGGCTAAAGGCGTACAGCTCGAGGAAATGCGTTAAGCAGGTCCAAAAAGAGGCCGCAAACATCGCCCCAGAAGCAAGCCGCTCCCCCCGACTCCGAGGGGGCAGAAAGATCGGGAACCTCCCGCCGCTAGCAGGGCAGTGTTCAAGCACTCTTCTGCAGTCGCGATGCGGACATCTGCACTCATGCAATCCCTGCGGATAGTCTGCCAGGCATAACCAACGCAATACCTGCAGTCCAAAGGAGCGCACGTTCCAAATTCGGCCGCTTCTGTTGTAAATTGTCCGACCTGGTCAAAGCCGCTTCAGACGCCCGGCGTTGATCACCCGGCAGCCGGCCCCAGCATCCACTCGAGGCCCCGGACTCGGGTCCGCCGCGGGCCGCAAACTTCAGTCGGACATTGCTCCCACTTGCAAAGAGTCGCAGGACTCAGGATTACACCGCAGAACGCCTGGGCACATCGGCTTCCACGTCGTGTCTTCCAAAAACAGGATCACCGGCAGGATAGGCACAAAGAAGGAGACGGTCTCCGGAGCTGAGGGACTACACGTCCGATCAGGTCACCATCTTGGCTCCTCCCCCCCAGCATTTCAGGTTTGCCTGCTCTCCCGCCCCGGCCCCCGCCCGCCACAACATTGTCCGGGACACAGACAATGTTGTTGCGGGCAGGGGCCTGGGCGGGAGAGCACGCAAACCTGAAATGCAGCCCCCAGCCCCCTTCAACCCCAGGCAACGCTGGGGCGGGCTGCTAGTCATTCATAAAGCTTTATTAGTTCTCTGGGTAAGCAATTTGTTCGAGCACAATAGGTTGCACGCAAAATGGGGAAAAGGGTAGGGAGTGGTAGTGGTGGGTGATAGAAGTGTAAATCAAAGGAATAGAAAGAAATACAGTACAGTATCTTGAAATTACTGGTGGTCCAAACCAGTTATACAAGACCTGTTCGATATACAACAATTATTTACATGTAATCTATAAATATACTGTAAATATACTGTGTGCACCAAATGCAACTTCAAGGGATATCGAGAGGGGAACTGATACAGGTCAATTGGGGTGGAAGGCATCGACGTTTCAACTCAACTGATGCATAGAGGGAAATTGAGACCTCAGCTGCGAGTCTTCATCAGGACAAGAGGAAGCAACCTATGGGTGAGGGTACTAAGTTAGAGGAGGCGCTGTGTGTGTGGTGACAAGGAATAAGGTCAAGAGAAAATTCACTAACCTAAACCTGGTGCCAAGCCTGGCTGCTCAGGTAAGAATTCCAGAAGAAAAGGCCAATGGCCCAATTGTGCCAAGGCACCAATGCTGACGATGTCTTGTCAATCAAACATTATGCAGTCCTTCATCTGTGAATTATGATTGTGATGTGAATCACTTTCCTATGGGTAAATATATACAGTGAGGCGGGGGGTTAATATCCTATATATATATACAACATATGGGTTATGTGGGGTGCAAGTGACAATAGGCTATTATCCCCACTTAATGGGTGGCGTGATGCACAGTGCCAAATAGCGGAGGAATGAGGTTGGCCACCGGCAGACCGCAGACAAGGTGAAGGCGTTGAAGGCCATGTGGAAGTGGGCCTGGAACCAGCTAAGCATGCAGCTAGTCTATCCTCAAGAGCGCATGTTCCCCCAGTCAAGAGGTGGAGAGCCAGCATATAACCGTTGTGAGCTGTGCCCCCAGCGGGTCTCTCAAACATGTGCGGACCCTGTCTAACAATGCTAAGCCAGTGTGTAAATATTGGAAGCTGATATTGACGCGTGCCTCTTATACAAGCCCGTAGGAAAAAGGATCTGACGCTTCATGTATAGCAGGTCAAAAGGCGAGTGAAATATTATCCAGGGTTGTTGCGAGTAAGCATGGGCGAATTTTGCGAATTCGTGATTCGCAAATTTGTGTATTCACAAATTTGCAATCCGCAAAATTCGTGAACTTTCGCGAATTTTCAGATTTTTTTTGTGTTTGCAAGGGTTTCTGCCATTTTGCGAGGGTTTTCACCAGTTCGCAAACGCGAACTTACTTGTCGGGTCGCAACAGTCGCGACCATGTTGTTTCTACGTCTGGTTCATCACAGCACCCTCTGTTTCACCACTGCCACCCTCTGGTTCACCCATGCCACCCTCTGGTACATCACTGCCACCCTCTGGTTCATCACTGTAGATTATGGGGGAAAAGCACACCTGCCCTGCCTCAACTGACATGAATTAATTTGGGGCTGATTAATGTGTCACTGAATTTGAGCTGGCACCTGCTTTCTTAGCTGTAAGTGCTTCCTGATTAATGATAAGCTTGAACTTTTGCACCTGCTAAGTGCTTTCAGTTTTGCAAAATTCGTTAGCACATCTGCCCTGCCTCAACTGACATGAATGAATTAGGGGTTGATTAATGTGTCACTGAATTTGAACTTCCAGTCTGGCACCTGCTTCCTTATCTGTAATTGCTTTCTGTTGCAGTGTAAGTTTTTTTTAACAGGACCTTTGTGGCATACTTGTAGCTATTCTCTGAGCCTGCTGTGAGGGTCAGAGCAGGGTCATAGAATAGTTGCAAGTAGGCAACTGAACTCTGGAGGGGCCTCTCAGGAAGCACTACAGGAAATGGTTACTAATGATGAGCTTGAACTTTTGCCCCTGCTGAGTGCTTTCAGTTTTGCAAAAATCGTTTTTCTGCAATTTCACGGGATTCCCGGGGCACGAATTTGCGCGAGATCGAATTCGGAAGCCGCGAATTCGTGCGAATATGCGATTTGTTGTTTTGCGGCGTGTTAGTTTGCATGGTTTTTTGCGTTTTTGCAAGCCGCTGGTAGCGCAACGACGCAAAGTTACCCTAGCACAGTTGCGGCCATCTCTTTTGCGTGACGTATTTCCATTTCCGGGCGCTATGTGTAATCTTGCAAAGTGTGTGGCTCGCTAGTACATGTTCGCGTGTGATCGCGGGGGAAATCTCGCGCGAACTTACCCACGCGGTCGTGAACGGGCGCGGCCATCTTGTTTTTCAATTATTGCTATGGTTCTGGGCATGCTTTCTGTATCTTCTCTCAATCTCTGCCATCCTTTGCTTGTTTGACATTTTTTTAATCTATTTTACTTCTTATCTATCCCTCTATTTTTCTAGCTCTATATTTTTGTGTTTTCTGCTACTTTTGGTTAATTTTAAACTACTTTTTGAAACTCTTTTCTTTTCTTCTTCCCTATTCTATTTCTTCTTTCTTATTTACCTTCCTTTCTGCCCAGACCATGGTAAAGGGAGCCAGGAAGCAGCCCGAGAAGGGGGAGGGTCCCGCAACCCGTGCATGGCTCCCGTGCGGGCGTTTGAGGAGGGAGCTAGTGATGCCACGTGAGATCTTTAGCGCGGAGGAGGTGGCCGCACTAGTGTTCCATGTACAACGCCACCTCCCCAGGACCATCATGGCAGGCGGCAAGATCGCAAGCGGCTACGGGCTCCGAGAGCGCCGGAAGCGGTGGGAGAAGGTGTGCCGTGTATGAACACTCTCGGGTCCGGCGCACCTACAACCAGGCCACCCACTGTTGGACGATTCTCCTGGACCGGGAACGTGACCTGCTCGACCTGCTCGGCGTCGAGATCCCTGGGCTTGGTGAGTAGTAGTAGCTATTTCATCACTACTCTGTTTTCTCCTGCTCTGTGTGTTATTATAGTGCAATTTTTTGTTTTTTTACCAAGAGCAATAATGCTGCTGATTACATTGTGGGTAAATTATATTTTAAAATCTTCTGTGCATTTCAGGTGCACTGCTCTCCTTCTCAGTAGCGTTGCTACCATGCTTATTTGTTTTCGATTTTGTGTTCATTTCATTGGCCTGAGAAATTATTTATGAGTGTAGTTTACAGGACTGCGTAATGCTAGACACTAAGGGGCAGATTTGCAATTACCAGCGCATCCCTGCAAAGTAGCAGGGATGCACCAGTAATTGTGCGCCACGCCACCACCACCCATGGTTGCCGTGTTTACAATGCGGCGCACCATGGGCCCAAAACATCACCGAAGCGCTACGCATCTGTGCCGTAAAGGCGGCGCATTGCTGGAGTTGCGTCGCAACGATGGCGCAGCTCCAGCAATGCTCTGGGGTGCCCTATCTCCCCAATGCTGCGTCAAGCCGTACGTCTGCTTCAAGCAGGCGCAGGGTTTGAGTGGCGCATCATTGTCCTAATAGTGACTGATTGAAATCTTGTAGATTTCTCCCAGCCACTTTTAGGATGCCAGTCCAAAAGTCTAAACCTAGTTTGGACAATTGAGCATGAAAGGCTGCAGGATTAATTTGTTTGGTTTATGACGCGGTGTTCTTGCTCCTAGCAAGAATTTCCTAAGATCAGCACCATCTTTCAGTAAAGATAAGTGTTGCTTTACATCCTTAAGTGTAGATCTTTGTAGCCAATCAAGGCAGAGCTTACCTACACTGTATGATGTTACTATTTCTGGATGCTGTCTTTGAACATACTGTATTTTGTTCAGGAATCTATCTTGACAGTTGTTTGTGTCTGTGGGCCAGATTAACCATTTTTTCCAATCTGGATCTGTTCTGTTGTGATGCAAAATAGTATATACGTCAACCTCCTTCTCTGAAGTGTTACTATCAGGTGTAGGTGTAGGTATTGACAGATTGTTCAGGTCTTTTATCTTGACTAGCCCAAGACAAGACCTCTGTTGGATAGTGTCATTCAAAAACATAATTTGCTCAGGGATGATACTGGCTCTAACCATAGCTTCTATCCCCTGTACCTGCCAATCTTTTGTGCCCCAGACAGTTATTGTGTCAATGTTGTCTTTCCAAAAGTCTAAACCTAGTTTGGACAATTGAGCATGAAAGGCTGCAGGATACATTTGTTTGGTATTTGTCAACATACTTTTCATTCCTGTTTCGTTCACATTTTTAAAGTAAAATTATTCCAGATTGGATGCATTGAACCCTGAAAACTTTCTAAAAAACGTTTTTGAGCTACCCTTTGGTGGTGAAGGACAATGTTCCCATTGGTTATACATTAATACATTTCTAGGATTTGCAGATTTGTGCAAGAAATGATGACCATAATGATTATAAAAATACATTTGTTCATAGTCTGATGAACCTTCTAAATATTAATGATTAGTGAGTTTTGCAGACATTTCTAGGCCTGACATCATATTATTAACACAAAAATAGAAGATTATAATAATTAGAGGCCGCAATGTGCGCTATAATAGCAAAAAAAGTCCAGCCGGACTTGCAGATTTATTCAATAATTCAGTAACCAATTTAAAGGGAACAATAAAACAGTGGGACACAGTCCTGTATCCACAACGCTTACAGAAACTTAGAGACAATACAAACATATATAATGTATCAGGCATGTAAACAAAAATGGAGCAAGAAAGGAAAACTCTATAATACGCTTGCTTCACATATGTGGGGAACAAAACATATTATGCACATAATAGTGAACTAGTGTTAAGCCCACATATCATGTCGACGGCGTTTCGATCCATTCACGGATAGTGGATCATCATCAGGACTACCATTGTCTGCCTGATTAAAAGCATCAGGGCGATGAGAGCTGCCACGATAAGTCCAGAAGGGCTGGGGCGGACTGGGTCACAGCTACTTAGCCGTGGTGCGCCAAGGCGCTTGTACCTGAGGTATCAGTTTTGGGGCAGCTGTGCGGGGATCATGGAAGTGCTACAGCTGGAGGCGAGGTATCATAGGAGTTGCAGCGTGGGTCTTGAGTGACGCATCATTGTCCTAATAGTGACTGATTGAAATCTTGTAGATTTCCCTCAGCCACTTTTAGGATGCGTTCCTGCGCAGGAACACCCTCCCTTGCGCCGTAACGCCCCCTGATGGCGCAGGGCTTTACAACGTGATGCATCTCCCATATGCGTCACGTTATTAATATACGCCGCACCATGGCGCCTCTTTTGTTCTGCCGCTGCGTCACAAAAGTCACGCAACAACGGAGCAAAAGAGCTGCAAGGGGCTTGTAAATCTGCCCCTACACACTCAAGTCCAGTCCTTCCTTTGTACACCTGGCAATTAGAAGAAATAGTGGTGGTGGATTGATAGTTTGAGTATTTTAATGACTGGTTAATGTAGTAGGAAACTTTTTAGTATTGTCACTGATCTGCAATCACGATGGAGTTTGTCTATCACTTCGCGTGCTGCGGACTGCTGCCTGCCAGTCCTAGGTGAACCTTTTTAGTAGTTTTTTAGTGAGTTCCAAGTCTACGGCCCACAAATCAAGCAATACTAATATCGTAGTAGACCACATGAGATAGGTCAATATATCCTGTGGAATAGTTGTCTATTTGCTATTTCACCAAAATATTTTGGTATTGTTCTTTTGAAATGTTTGATTTGGTTGACAACAATCATCCATGTTTTCGGGTCTTTCTTTCTTTCATGTTGTACATCAGCTCCCCCCAGCCACAAGAGGAGAAGGTGGTATCGGCTTTAATTTTAATATAGAGTACCTATTTTTTCCTCATTCGATTTTTTCTAAATCATCTTTGATCTTCTTGCAGACTGTATCTAAATTCTTATCCTGCCTCTACTATGACTCCCTGTGGTATTACTAGATTATTCTTATTATTCTGTCTGTGTAGCTAACTAAGATTGCACATTTGACAAAAGGTGTTAAACAAAACTCCCATTCTAGTCAGCAATAGCTCTATGCACTGAGTGCAGTCCTCTGGGATTGTCCATAATGTCTTTTCAAGTCTTCTAAATGTTTAGGCTTTGACAATTCCCAACAATAAAATGTGAATGACCACCAAGAAAGACTAAGACACTACTTTACTTTTGGTTTGGATAGGAGGACAATCCATACTACTACTGTTGCAGGGACAAATCTGCACAAACAGAACTATGGACACTAAATAGTGCATTGTTTATCAATTATAATAGGCGCAGGTAGACTTTCCACATACCTCAGTGATATCAGACTTTGAAGAACCCCCAATCTCCTTACTGACTTGATAGTGTGGCAGAGTCATTTAGCTCCCAAATTCATTGATGATTGATCCCCAATGATGATTATCCAACGCAGGACAAGAGTACGGAGTCAGAGTCCAGAAGTGTCAGAGGCACGGACTCATGCTTGCAAAGTGCAAAACCTTTTGCTCAGTCACTCTTGACCAAAAACCACAGAGTCTATTTAAGTTTTAAAGCTTTATTAAAAGTAAAAACATTTATTAAAATCAAGCTTTTCATAAAACATAAACGGTTGATTAAAAATGGAAAAGTACTTAGTGATTTATTTCACACATTTATTGTGGGCGAGCCGAGCCCTCACCTGGGTTGAACATTAATTTTTCTTTTTGGTGCGGAATCATTGGTCACTCCGTCCTAGTGATGATGATCTGATCTTGCTCTTGTTCTTAGAAGTAAAGCTTCTGTCTGTTATGAGAAAAATGGTGCGTGTTAAAAAGCAAGCATTCATCAGTTTTGCCAAAAAGTGCAGCAAGACAACACCCTTCCCTTGAAAAAGGGACATTTTTACTTTAGAGTAGACAGTCACAAATTATTAGATTGGTTTCTGTATTCACATTTCTTCATTCCTAGACAAAATACTAGTGAGTGGTGTATGTCTATGACATCTAACATTCTTAAATGTACTTTGTAGGTGGAACATCTGGTGCCCGGGCCAGCGCGGAGGTGGAGGAGGACACTTCTGGGGAGGAGGAGGTGCAAGTGCCGGAGGAAACAGCTGTGAGGGTTGCCACGGTAGTGGCGTGCAGTGGTAAGCTCTTATATTCCTTACTTATTGAGATTGCAGACTGCAGAGTGTGCTCTCTGCACAGGTGTAGTATACATGTTCTACAGTTAAGGTACTATACTGTTAAGAAGACTTTCAAATTTAGAACAAAGTTTTTATCAACCAGGTAGTAGCCTCCTCTAAATTTACTTCAACTCACGGTGAATTTTTTTTAGAGAATCCAAATCAGATCTGAGATGAACTTGATGGATGGGATGAACGACGAGCGAAAGAAGGGTGTAAGTAAGTGTGGAAGGACGAACAAGTTAAAAGTAATGATGACTGACAAAGAAGAATGATACATGTTTGATTGGTGCCCGAGGTGGCTAGGAAGGAATATGATGCATGGCTGGGTGAAGGATGAAGCAAGGATGGGTGAAAGAAGAACAGCCTCGGTGGGTGAAACAGAAACTGTATGTGTGCGCAATATATCCTTTGGTTGAAATTCGAATGCGAGTCAAGCACGGATGTATGGCTTGCGGTTTCCCAAATAAAATGAAAAGGTTGTTTTCCCGTGAGAAAACGTAAGGTTTGTCTGGATGACAGTCATAAAGAAGAATGATTGACATATAGTTTGAATGGATGGATGCCTGGATCATGGTACTATCTGACTCTTAGATAGCATATGTGTATCTAGAGAGAGTAGACGGTCACTGGATGAACTAAGTGTTACTTTGAAGAGCATGTAACACCGCACCCGCACATTCGTCCCAGTGTAGGAAAGGCAAGGAAAAGAAGTTTTAATTTTGTCTGAATACTACCATAAATAGTAGCAGTAGTTTGTATTGCAAGCACAGGATATATCCGGCTATTACGATGGCCACTCAATACCTCTGTTAATAAGTTTAGTAGAACTCAGTCATTCATGTGTGGCTGTATCACTGTTCACTCAATAAAAAGCAAAGCACCGAAAGTCATCCCATATGTAAGCAAATACATACCATGTGCATTGAAAGATAATCAGATTATTTATCTTCTTCATTTTCCTTTTCTAGTATTCATTGGCACTGTAGGGTGAAAGTTAAATTAATTAGGCAGTAGCCCTTGTAACAGAGTATTCTCAGTGCCACCCATAATAGAAAAGTAAGAGCATCACCACCTGCATGTACTGGACTGGTACAGTAACGTAAGACTGTCTCACTCATCATGGCGGGCGTCTGTTTTTCTCGGGTGCAAGTTGACTGCGCTGGCATTGTACCGGTTTGCAGAAGTTAACGTACCAATTTTGGTAAACAAGAGAGAAGAAGAAGAATAAGACTTGTGTACTGTCATAGTCGACACTAATGGAGTGAGTCCATAGTGCTCGTAGAATTGATTCCTTAAACTCCCACTAATGTTAGGGCAACGATGAAGAAGTGGGAGATTTGATAGATACTGGCCACAATAGTTATGTACTGCGCTTGCAAGTTGCTAGTTCTACTGTGACACAACTTTCTGCTTAATCATTTTGTGTTAATCTTAAAGAGCATTGGTTACAGACTATGTCTTTCTTTCTTCATATAGATGCTCCTTCCAAACCAACATGGAAGGAGCTAGCTAAAAGGGCCCGGCAACGGAGACTAGAGGCGACTGTCGCCGAATATCGGCGGCTGATGGCCCAGGAGGGGGGGACACGCAGTCGACCACAACATCGATCGGGACAGCTGCATCCTCCTCCGCGCTCCCTGGGTCAGCCAGTCTGCGCAGCAGGTCTCCAGCGGTACGGAGCCGGGGTACCGCAGCCACCCGCCACCGCCGAGCAGCAAACAAATCAGCTTCCCCCCACAGCAGTACCAAAAAAAGGTTGCACCGCCTTTCATTTAGGGTGTCCTACCTCGAGCAGGAGCTGTTGAACACCAAAACCCTGCTCGAGACCCTCCGCAAGGAGCATGCCGACTTGGCCCAAAAAGTGAACAGCAGCCAGCAGTAGGAGGAGACTGTCCCTTGGCCCTTTTTTAAAGACTTCTGGGGGTGGGAATTGGGAGTTGGGTTCTTTGGACTTTTCACGGACATTCGTTTTGGTTAGGGAGGGGGGTGGGTTGGGTCTTGCGGGAGATTATTTATGTTAGGGATATAAATGTACTTTAAACTTTATCTTAGCATACGTGTTTTTTACTTCCTTTGAGGCTGGTGGGTGGGGGTTTAACAGTTTTTAAGTGGCATCTTGATTCAAGTTGTGTAAGTAACTACTAATTGCCCAAATGTTTTCAAAACTAAGTGACTCTCACAGAGTTAGTGAATTCAATAGTCCTAGGACTTTACTAGTACTACTGTCAGTCTCTCGTCTCTCCTAATACTCCATTATACTACCTCCCCCAAAATGCTTATCTTACCTGTAATTTGTGTTTGGAAATAGGGCTAGGCACAGGGCTGGCTGCACAGGAAATGGCGATTAAGGTTGGCAATCCTGGGCGGATAAAATGTCATCATTGCGGTGGTACTAGTGGTGTTACACAGTGGCAGTTGTAGCATATGAAAAAAAAGAAAATTAAACCTTGTTTGTCATTATCGTAGCATTAGAACGGTACGATAGAGAATATAGCAGGTGACAGTACACTAGAACAGTGCCACAAAGTAGCCTATCAAATGGTAAAGTATTGAAAGTATAACTAGTACTTGCGTTGAATTTCTTTGACATTGGCTACTACTACAAGAAATAGTACTGAAGGTGAAGGACAGAGCAGCGTAATAATTTGCCATGTCTAGGAGGAGGATGTTCTTGATGATCAATCAAGTTGATGGCGCACATGAAAATCTGCTTTCATTTGCCAATAGTGACTCTGTGTCAAGCTGAGTAAGAATATATCCTCGGATTCCTTCACCAGTCTGTTGCTATGACCTTATCCTCCCCAGCAAGTGTGTGGAATTATTGCTGTCATTTAGTCACACATCAATCAAAACCACACAGCCCGGGGGAAGAGGGTTAGGGTTTAGAAAATGGATGGGAACGGGGGTTTTGGGAAAGTTTTGTTGAGAGAAGAAAAAAAAAGCACAGCATGTACAAACAATAATTGAAGATAAACAAATCTTTGGGTACAAAGCTATCCATAAATCTTTTAAGTGACATAAAGGAAGTGCATGCCCTACTGCATGCATGGTTACTGAAAAGTAAGTAGTACTTTCGACAACCGTGAATGAAAGAATGCGACAGTACAGGTCTGCAGTAATAATAATGCATTTTCACGTGCCTATCTCTGCACTCAGAGAAACACTTTGTACATTAAATTAGGTTTGATAAATAGCAGAAGTAAAACCTATACAATGGCTGTAGGGATGAATTTAGAAGCAGAGATCAAAGAAATGCAGAGTCACACTCATAGAAGTTCACAGCAATAACATTACTTAAAAGATAATTAGAAAAGAACGGATACTGTATCTGTATGTTGTTGTAGTTGTCCTGTTGAATTTGGTAAGTTGCATGCATCCAACCATTCCTCTTATTAGCGGGACTCCTCCATTCCATCTGACGCTCCGTCCATCAATGTTGGTGACCAGAAGACACCCTGTCCACTGCCTGCCTGGCGGATGCTGAATTGCGGCTCGCTAATGTGAAGCCTGACTTCATCCTTTTTTTCCCATTGCACAGGCTGAAACCTGGCCTGTAATTATTGATGGAAAAACAGGAAGTGATATTAGAACACCACTGACAACTAAATATAAGGTATGTACGCTGTGTAGTGCAAAAAGTCACACTTTGAGTTTCCTAATAGACAGTACAATATTTTTGAAAGTGCATACTCTGTCTGAGTCTCCTTTTGAAGGATAAATAGGTATGGGCGAATTAATTTAGTGGATTTTTCCCCTCAAGCTAAGTGTACTGTAAACTGTGTTTTAGAACAAAATTAGACCTTCCCAGCAGTGCTCCCAGACCCTTACTAAACCCAGTCGCAAAAATGTAGAAGACCCCCAATCAGATCTCCAAAAACGAGGCCTAGTAGAAAATGGTGACAAAACGTACTTTGAAAGTAAAGTAGGCCCGAATCCCCCCTTACCCACCATGGATTGTATTCAAACCACTTGCAAGCAAGCAAAAGAATCCATACCCAGCATTGCTCCAAGACTCGCAAAACCCCCCACAAACAGCCCCCGAAAACGGTAAACTGGCACCTACCAAATCACTCTCAAAAAATAGAAATGTGCCTAAAGCTCAGTGGTATACAACAGAACTAAAAATTCAAAAACAATTAACCAGGAACAGGGAAAGACACTGGCGAAGATCCTATGACAGTGAAAATAAGGAAAAATATAAAAAAAAACCTTGCCACGTACAAAGCTATGATAATAGCAGCAAAGAAAGATTTTTTCACACGCCATATAGAAACTGCGAAAAATTCCAGTAAACAGTTATACAACATCGCCAAAACCCTCGCCGGTAATGCCCCTGATCTTAATCCACCCCCATCGCAAGCACTATGTGATGCCTTATCGGAGTTCTTCTTTGCAAAGGTCAATGATATCTACCAAGCCTTTAACTCAGTCCAGGCTAGCAGCAGCGCTACAACCCCCATGACTACTCCCAATAGCACCATGACCTGTTTTAGCCCCCTCACCACTGACCAAATTAAGAGCATAGTAAAATCAATTAAAGCTGGTTCAGCTCTGGATCCATGCCCTACCTCCGTGATCGCTACTGTACCAGACACAGTTATCCCCATTATCACCGGTGTCTGTAACACAATACTGACATCTGGAAGTTACCCTGACTCATTAAAAAACATGCTGATCAAACCTCTGCTCAAAAAGCCTGGTCTAGATAAAGGTGAACTAAAAAACTACCGCCCTATAGCGAGCCTCCCTTTCCTAGCCAAAGTCACATAAAAGGCGATGAATCAGCAGCTGTCAGCCTATATAGAAAATCACAACTTGCTGGATGATACTCAGTTCGGTTTCCGTAAACATCATGGCACAGAAACCGCTCTCATCAAAGCAGCTGATGACATAAGAGTCATCCGCGATCAGGGAGGAACTGCACTGCTAGTTTTCTTGGATCTTTCAGCAGCTTTCGACACGGTCGACCACAAGATCTTGGTCGACCGTGTCGAGAGGATGGGTATCCAGCTCACTGCTAGGGACCTACTTGCTTCCTTTCTGGCCAACAGAACCCAGGCGGTCACACTGGGCCGCTTCCAATCAGCTGACTTGTCGTTACTGTGTGGGGTTCCCCAAGGCTCATCCCTAAGTCCGACACTATTTAATATATACGTGTCGGACCTTGCTAGTGTCATCAAGGCATATGGGATGAGCCTAACCTCATACGCCGACGACACTCAGCTGGTGCTGGCAATAAAGGGTGATGGACAGAGGGTGGTAGAGAGATTCCAAAGTGGGATGATTGCTATCGGCGAGTGGATGGCAAAGAATTGCCTGAAGCTTAACTCCGATAAAACGGAGGTGGTTATCTATGGTAATCTCTCGCCAGTTTGGTCAGCAGCCTGGTGGCCATCGGCCTTAGGTACACCACCCTGCCCCACGGTCAAAGTCAGAAACCTAGGAGTTACTTTCGATGACCAGCTTAACTTCATGGCCCATGCAAAGAAGGTGGCAGCTAACGCCCACTTCAAGCTCAGAATGGTAAGAAAAATTTTACCTTATCTACCTGACTCAGCAGCCAAAACACTAGTTACCTCCCTAGTTCTGACATCGCTAGATTACTGCAATGGTCTGCTGCTCAATGCACAGAGCAGAGTTATCAAAAAACTACAGACCGTGCAGAATGCTGCTGCACGCGTACTGTAAAAAAAAAACAAATTTGCACCCATCTCGGACACACTGAAAAGCTACCACTGGTTGTCCATCCACAACAGGGTAAAATTTAAATCAGTGTGTACAGTCTACAAAACACTACAGGACCAAGGACCTTGCTTCCTCAAAGAGCAACTGACTTCCTATAACCCGCCGAGAACTCTCCGATCTACCTCACTCAACCAACTAGTGGTTCAACGAAGTCAAACAGCTTCCTGGGGTGATCGCCGCTTTTCAATTGCGGCCCCTAGACTTTGGAACACCCTACCAAACCACATAAAAATAAGTCCCTCACTTCTTCAGTTCAGAAAAAAACTGAAAACGTGGTTATTCAATCAGTAATTCAGATCCCTGTACCTTCTGATCATGGTGAGACATCAATGCATCTAGCGCCGAGACGCCCACGGGTAATTGTACGCGCTCTACAAGTGTCATTAATAAATAAATAAATAAATAGAGTGAGCGAAATCTCAGAAAACGTTTTCCCCAGGTATTGTCTCCAAAACACTTTCTATCGGGTATTAGACCTTCCCAGCAATGGCCCCAGAACTGTCAACCCGGGCGAAAACAAGTTTAACACCCCCAACAATCCAAAAGGCAAAACCTGGGAAAAGCCACACTTAAAAAACTTTGGGCCTACTTGGAATTCAGCCCAAATGAGCTCTGCAGCTAGGCCCCAACTCCCCTTTTCCACCATGGATTTCCTGTAAAACAAATGCAATCAACATTAGAATGTGCCAGCAGTGCTCCCAGACCCCAAAACCCACACACAAAAACCTGGAAGCCCCTCAAACAGCACCCCAAAGAAAGGCAAGTGAGCAAAAACGCAAAAACTTTTTCACCATGGATTTGGTCCAAAACACTTGATTCCGATATTAGACCTTCCGAGCTATGCCCCCAGACCCCTGCAGCCACCCGCAAAAAAGCAGAACACCCTCAAACAGGCAAAAAGCAAAAATGGGCCTACCTTCAATTCTGTCTAAATGCGCTGTGCAGCTAGGCCCTAACTCCCCTTTTCCATAAAAGATTTCCTGAACAACAAATGCAATCAACATTAGACTGTGCCAGCAGTGCTCCCAGGCCCCAAAACCCACCCACAAAAACCTGGAAGCCCCCCAAACAGCACCCCAAAGACAGGCAAGTGAGCAAAAACGCAAAAACGTTTTCACCATGGATTTGGTCCAAAACACTTGATTCCGATATTAGACCTTCTGAGCTATGCCCCCAGACCCCTGCAGCCACCCGCAAAACAGCAGAACACCCCCAAACAGGCAAAAAGCAAAAATGGGCCTACCTTCCATTCAGTCCAAATACGCTGTGCAGCTAGGCCCTAACTCCCCTTTTCCACCATGGATTTCCTATAAAACAAATGCAATCAACATTAGACTGTGCCAGCAGTGCTCCCAGACCCCAAAACCCACCCCCAACAACCTAAAAGCCACCCCAAAGACAGGCAAGTGAGCAAAAACGTTTTCACCATGGATTTGGTCCAAAACACTTGATTCCTATATTGGACCTTGGGAGCTATGCCCCCAGACCCCTGCAGCCACCCGCAAAAAAGCACATCACCCCCAAACAGGCAAAAAGCAAAAATGGGCCTACCTTCAATTCAGTCCAAATACGCTGTGCAGCTAGGCCCTAACTCCCCTTTTCCACCATGGATTTCCTGAAAAACAAATGCAATCACCATTAGACTGTGGCAGCAGTGCTCCCAGACCCCAAAACCCACCCCCAACAACCTAAAAGCCCTCCAAACAGAACCCCAAAGACAGGCAAGTGATCAAAAGCGCAAAACCTTTTTCTGCTCCGATTTTCTCCAAACCACTTTTATCCGGTATTAGACCTTCACAGCGATGCCCCAGACCCGTCAACTCACCCACAAAGAAGTTGAACACCCCCACAAGTTAAGCGTCTTTCTTCATTGGGCGTAATCCAGCCATCTGCTTTGAGGGAAATAGGAGTCTGGAGTAGGAGGATAGAGGAGCATGTTCTTGTGAACATGTGAACCTGAAGAATGCAGACTGCGGCACCTTCAAATCAATAAGCAAATAAGCGAAGACAGTTCTGCTGATGGGCTTGTTTTTGTGATTAGGTGATTAAAGTTTTTTTATATAGATTTTGCAAAACAAAGAAAGAACGACACACAGGAATAAAAGTGAATAAGGACAAAAAAGAAAGTTAGTGATTCATTGACTCATTCTCAGGGCTCTGTGTCAGGGAAGAAGAGCTCGTCCTCAAACTCTGCGAATTCAGACGGGAGTAGGTCAGTTAACAGAGAAGAACTTCCCTCATCTAAGTTGATGTCCTCCTCGTCTTCTTCCTGCGTGCATTCTCGTATTGTGTAATCTGGTTTTATGAGGTGCTGATTCATCTTGATCATTGTTAACCTCACCACATTTTTAGGCGAGAGGCGGGTCCTTTTGGAAGTTACAATGCCACCAGCAGCACTGAATACACGTTCAGAAGACACGCTTGCGAGTGGGCAAGACAAGTAATTTATAGCCAGGTTGGTGATCTCTGGCCACACATCTCTTTTCCCATGCCAATACGCCAATGGGTCATGATGAACATAGACCTCTGTTGAGTCATTCAGATAGGCCTGCACCATCGACTCAAGGTTCTCCAGGGTTCCTCGACTTTGCTTACTTTTTTCTGGGACCTTTTGAGAAGCAAACCCAAGCTGAGTTAGCCAATCCTCTTCTTCACACAATGTTACTGTTGTGTCTGGTGCCGATGATACGGTTGCTGGTGTCGTTAATGGCTGAGAGGGAAAATCACTCACTTCTGCCACAGCCACAGATGCAGAAGTGGACTTTTTTGACTCCGGATGGCCTGCTGATGCTGATGTACTGCTTTTTCCTTCAATTTCCAGCCGTTCTCTTTCAAACCGACTGGCTGACACAGCTAGCCAATGTTTGTACTTTTTAACATCTGCGTCATCAAAAGGAAAGAATACTCTGCCTGCCACTGCCTTTTTGTATCGTGGATCCAGAATAGTAGCAGAAATGTAATGCTTTTCTGTGTGGATCTTTTCAAGACGTTCATCGCAAAGTAGGCGCTGTAATAACTTCTCCGCCAACTCAAATGCTTCTTGCTTTCCATCTTTTTGAAACGTAGAAGACACCGCCTTCAGTTGGTTCTCTAGCATGCGCAACAATGGGATAGCTTTTCCCAAATTACAGTCCTCCCTGCTGAGTGCACACGTGAAGACCTCAAAAGGACGAAGCATGTCTGTCAGGCTTTTAACTAGCTCCCAATGCTCCACCTGTATCCTCAGGTCTATCATAGGTGTACCCAGTTTAAAGAAATACTGATCGACTACCGCATACTGCTCATACAGACACTCAAGCATGTAGAAGGTAGAGTTCCAACGTGTTACCACCTCCTGGATGAGTGCTTTTACTGGCACTTTACGTTCATGTTGCAGGCACCTCAGCTGCTTCCGGGCCTTAAAAGAATGGTTGAAATGTGTGCACATTCTACGGCAGGTGGTCAGTAACTCGTACACTGGACTTTCTTCACTCAAGAATTTTTAACAACCAGGTTTATACAGTGCGCCAAACACGGCACTCTGAAATAGTTACCCTTATCCATGGCCTTAACTACATTGGCGCCATTATCCGTGGGAACATTACCAATCATGCGTTTTCTTGGGGTCTGCCATTGAAAGACCTTTGTGTTAAACTCATGCAAAATGTTTTCTCCTGTATGATTTTTCTCCATGGCAAACATGGCTAGTGTTGCATGTTTCCGAGCAGCTTTATAAACTTTGTCCGTGTCAACACCTGCGTTTACCTTTGCTGTAACCCCTGAAAAAGAGGCCCAGTGTGCAGTGATGCTTGGCAACTGGTCCACATGTCTGTTGTCAGATGTATAGTGTGAACAGCACTCTTCTGCAAAGCCGCCCCAATCACCTCCAGCACATCTTCATGTAGTGCTGGAACCGCAACTATGGCACAATAGAACCGGCTAGGAACCTTCCGTTTAGGGCAGAGCCTTACCACTAATTCAAATAAACCCACCCCTTCCACAAAAGAAAAAGAGAGAAGGTCCAGCGCTAGCATTTTTGCCAGCTTAGTGTTATACAGACGCGCCGTTGGGTGGTTGCGTTCAAATGGCGCACCTGAAAACAACATGCTTATAATGGTGGGCTGGACCATTTTATGGGATGATGATGACTTCTTCGACCCAGTTACACTCAGTAATGATGAGCTTTTTCGCATTGGTGTCTCACTCTCTCCCACACTCTTAGTGTGGCTCATACATCTTGCAGGGGGTGAGCTGTAGACAGGGGTACTGGGTGTAACTGAAGAAATGTTTGACGCTTCTTCCTCCTCGTCATCATCAGATGAAACATCAACGGATACAATTTGTTGACTTGCAATTCGGGCTGCCTTGATCTCCCTTAGGTGCGCATGCCATTTGACAGTTTGCTGTCTCTCAAGATGACCTCGCTGGTCTCCGGTACCATAGTTGGTACCAAGCTTACCACGACTAACTCGAACCTTACAAATGGTACAAATGGCTATGTTTTCCCTTGTTGGGCTAACACTACAGAAGTCCCAAACTGTGGACTTCAAATGTCTGTGGGGGTCGGAGGAGGCGATACTGGGAATGCTAATGCCAGATGAAGTGGAGGATGTGTGTTGGTGAAATTTACTACGTTGTGCACTTACAGCAAAATGGAAAGACCAATAAAATGCACCACTGACAGAGTACCCCTGGGCATAATGGATGAAAGCATGGCAGACTGGGTGCAGGCCTATGGCACAACAAAGCACACTGCCTGGCTTCAAAATGGCCCCTAGACCCCCACCCACATGACCAGGCCCTGCCTGGAACAGGCCTCAAAATGGCCCCCACCCACATGGCCATGCCCCATCAACACCCCAAAAAATCGAAAAACACACAGAAATCACCACAATCCAATGCCATCCATGCCCTCCATGATGTTTACATTAAAGAGACCCCACAGAAAGACTCAGTCCATGCACCACTGAGTACCCCTGGGCAAAAGGCCCCAACAACAGCCCAAAAATTGAAACACACACATAAATCACCACAATCCAATGCCATCCATGCCCTCCATGATGTTTACATTAAAGAAACCCCACAGAACGACTCAGTCCATGCACCACTGAGTACCCCTGGGCAAAAGGCCCCAACAACAGCCAAAAAATCGAAAGACACACAAAAATCACCACAATCCAATGCCATCCATGCCCTCCATGATGTGTACATTAAAGAGACTCCACAGAAAGACTCAGTCCATGCACCACTGAGTACCCATGGCCAAAAGGCCCCAACAACAGCGAAAAAATAAAAAAACACACAAAAATCACCACAATCCAATGCCACCCATGCCCTCAATCATGTTCAAATTCAAGACACCCCACAGAAAGACTAGACCCATGCACCACTTAGCAACCCTGGGCATAATGGATGAAAGCAAGGCACATTGGATGCAGGCCTATGGCACAAAGCACACTGCCTGGCTTCAAAATGGCCCCTTGACCCCCACCACATGGCCAGGCCCTGCCTGTACCAGTCCTCAAAATGGCCCCCACCCACATGGCCATGCCCCATCAACACCCCAAAAAATCAAAAAACACACAAAAACACCACAATCCAATGCCATCCATGCCCTCCATGATGTTTACATTAAAGAGACCCCACAGAACGACTCAGTCCATGCACCACTGAGTACCCCTGGGCAAAAGGCCCCAACAACAGCCAAAAAAAACCAAAAAACACACAAAAAACACCACAATACAATACCATCCATGCCCTCCATGATGTTAACATTAAAGAGACCCACAGAAAGACTCAGTCCATGCACCACTGAGTACACCTGGACAAAAGGCCCCAACAACAGCCAAAAAATCGAAAAACACACAAAAATCACCACAATCCAATGCCATCCATGCCCTCAATGATGTTTACATTCTAGACACCCCACAGAAAGGCTAGGCCCATGCACCACTGAGTAACCCTGGGCATAATGGATGAAAGCAAGGCACATTGGATGCAGGCCTATGGCACAAAGCACACTGCCTGGCTTCAAAATGGCCCCTTGACCCCCACCACATGGCCAGGCCCTGCCTGTACCAGTCCTCAAAATGGCCCCCACCCACATGGCCATGCCCCATCAACACCCCAATAAATCGAAAAACACACAAAAACACCACAATCCAATGCCATCCATGCCCTCCATGATGTTTACATTAAAGAGACCCCACAGAACGACTCAGTCCATGAACCACTGAGTACCCCTAGGCAAAAGGCCCCAACAACAGCCAAAAAAACAGAAAACACACAAAATCACCACAATCCAATGCCATCCATGCCCTCAATCATGTTCAAATTCAAGACACCCCACAGACAGACTCGTTCATTCACCACTGAGTACACCTGGGCATAATGGATGAAAGCATGGCAGACTGGGTGCCGGCCTATGGCACAACAAAGCACACTGTCTGGCTTCAAAATGGCCCCTAGACCCCCACCCACTTGGCCAGGCCCTGCCTGGACCAGGCCTCAAAATGGCCCCCACCCAAATGGACAGGCCCCAACACTACCCCCAAAAATCGAAAAACTCATAAAAATCACCACAATCCAATGCCATCCATGCCCTCAATAATGTTTACATTCAAGACACCCCATAATGGATGACAGCATGACAGACTGGGTGCAGGCCTTTGGCACAACAAAGTACACTGCCTGGCTTCAAAATGGCCCCTAGACCCCCTCCACATGGCCAGGCCCTGCCTGTACCAGTCCCCAAAATGGCCCCCACCCACATGGCCATGCCCCATCAACACCCCAAAAAATCAAAAAACACACAAAAATCACAAAAATTCAATGCCATCCATGCCCTCCATGGTGTTTACATTAAAGAGACCCCACAGAAAGACTCAGTCAATGCACCACTGAGAACCCCTGGGCAAAAGGCCCCAACAACAGCCAAAAAAATCGAAAAACACACAAAAATCATCACAATCCAATGCCATCCATGCCCTAAATCATGTTGAAATTCAACAAAACAGTTGTATCATGCACCCATAACTAACCCTGGTCCTACTGGATACTGTGGCTACCCACAATATATTTTATTTAATGTTCTGAAAAAGTTCCAAAATTGTAGTTGCAGCAACTGTAATGCCCCAAACAAGCTTACTTGTGAAATTTCTAATCCAAAAGTGATCCAAAGAAAGTCAAAAAGGCCTCAAATCAAAATATCCAGCAGCATCCACAAAAAGTAATCCTTCCAGGTCAAGATCCAAATCAAAGTGACCAGGACATGAACAAAGCACTGGGAGGAGCCTGCTGGACAGGAAGAGGAAGTTGGAGACTATGGGGCACTTCCTTCCTCCCACCCCCCCTCCCCCAAAATGGACTCCTTGCAAAAAAAAGTGCAGGCAAATGTCAACCTGAGGAGTTATTCTGATAAAAATTATCATTTTCAGAAGGTTTATGCTGCCTGCTGGTGGAATTCTTGTGCAGACTTGCAAATTTAGCAATTTCGCAAACGCGAGATTGTTGCTGCCCGCCGCATCTACGTGTTCGCAATTGTTTACTCCCACAATGCGTGATCACGGGCCTTTATGACGTACTCGCGTTCACAAACTCTCGCTGTGCAAGGTTGTAAGCCGCGATGACGTAATCGCAGTCGACAAACTCCCGCGGGATCCAGCAGCAAGATCCAAAATGGCGCAGCACACGCAATCATGGAGAAAAACAACTCTTCAAACGCTGAATGGCGGTAAGTGAACGCCGCGCGCCGCAATATTATATCACCAAGGAAAAAAATCCGCTGCGTGCATATTTGTGAATTTTCGGCAAATTCGCAAGAATTCGCGGATTGCAAATTTGCTGAAAATTTGCTATTTCCGCGAGCGGAACTGATTTTACACCCATACTTAGTTGCGAGTTCACACCTTAGTAAAGCAATAGAGTTAGCAGCGGCCGTTCGGTGCAGCAAGATCCGTCGGCTGGTGAAAAGTGACTGAAGGGCTGGCCGAACCGGTAGATAACCGGTATGGAAAACGTGCTTAACATGCACTTTGCAGGGGTGTGTCAGGTTCACAGAATCGAGCCCAGATGCTGATGGGCGATGCTCAGGATAAGCCGATGTTCTTCTCCAGTAGGACGAGCAACTTTTAATGCACGTGCGTGGCGGAGTGACTTGTATAATAATGTAGAGTAATGTAGAGGAGTCACCCTAAGGGCAGACATCCTTACAGTCAGCAGGAAGGAAAACCATGTCCTGGTGCAAGAAGTAACCAGCCAGTATAAGTTCTTAATACCCCTGGATGCAACTGGGGGATTGCTGCAATGTAACCCGCCAGTAATACTGATTAGGTACCTAGCAAAAGTAGATGCAGAGTGCATTAAGTACCTGGTACGGCAATTCTAATGGCTAACGTGTCTGTGAAACATTACGTGTACATAATTGTAACAAAGGGAAATTACATGGGAGAAACAATTGAATTCATTGAGGCAGCAGTATCACATATATATGCATCTATGTACATTCAGCCAAATACACAAACAATTGACCTGTCCCTCTGAATATCGGGTGGATGGTGCCTATACAAACCCATGTGACCCACAGATATAAATATGGAAGAAATAATGTATTTCACATATATATATATACAACTATGTACAATCAAGACGATGAACAACCATAGGGTTAACCAATTAAGCATGTCCTCCCTTATGTCAGGTGGACAGGGCCTAACCATGGCAAATGCGCAACACACAACTACATAGACTCATGGTGTGTGTGTTAAAGGGAGGGTGGAGGGCAGGATGGCCTACCCGATGCGTAAATTGGCTGCCTGTCTGGCGATTTCCTCATATTCGTTGAGTCCCTTATGTTCAGTATCGAAAGTGTGAATTCATTTGCATTCACGGTAATTGAGGTTATGGGAGAGGAACCCTCCCCTGGCATTAGTGTGTACCTTCTCAATCACCCACCATCTCAAGTCTTCTGCAGTGTGTCCAAACTTGGTGAAGTGTTCCACTAATGGGGCTCCCTGAGTGGCGCACCTTATCTTACTGCAGTCACTAGAACAAAAAGAATATGTGCGCTTCAATACCACCAAAAACGAACGCTCAGCTCTGATCTCTCTCAAAAATAACACTGGTAAGCGCATAACATGAAGCACTATTGTTAATAACCTAGCGGAAGGTACCCACTGGATAGAGATGTGAGCAGAGCGAAGGTCATACTTGAGGTTTTCCTTAGCACACATATTTTATGAAATGCATGGAAAAAGTACCTGCATGTGAGAGCTATCCTGGTTAAAGCAGGTGTGACAACCAGCAACTCGAGCACGGCGATTTCTTATAATCCAGTATGCCTAACACCCCGTATATTTATATGCTGTAATAACGAAGATTTTAAAGTCAGTTTGACTAACGATGAAGACTTTGGTATCCGCATGAGTAACAACTAGGCATAATAGCTCATGCATGTTGCCTAGTAGAGCCCCATAGATATGAGCGACATGCATGCGTGCAAACTACATATAGACAGAGGAAAGGATGCTATCCTAGTGACATAATGTACTAAAGAGATACCATTTTACAAATGATAGGCTTTCAATCATTGAAGAGTCCTTTAGAGACATTATAGCAAACAGGAGATGTCTGCTCTACATTTTTAAATTGTGATTTTAAGTGTCCTCTCTAAAGAAGGGGTCCGTTTCTGAGTTGTGAAGCATAACATTGAGCATACCCAAGAGGGACAGATAAAAGAAGCTCTTTCAGTCTTCCTCTTTTCTTAAAAGTCATTTCCCTCTATTACAGGGCGGGGTCTCCCATACCTGAGTTGTTACCGGGTGAGAGGAGGTTTTGACCTCATACAAGACAGGTGAGTGCACCAGCTGACCAAAGGATATAGCGGTGTAACATTTAGAACTAATTGGTAAATGTAATTACCAGTAAGGTCATTTGTAAAGATGAACTATTGTTAGGGAGCATTTGTAACTGTCTTATTATTTCACAATTAGGCTTATGTGTTTATCTGTTACAGGTGTGAAGAACATTCCGCTTGTACTGAGGAACGAAGGTTGTATTCTATGACAGTTTTACACACAAAAAAGTTCTATGACCAAATTGGTAATGCAGTAGCAATATGTTACAATCTTATATGTGTTTCTTCTGTTGCGTTATATTTTAATAAGTACAACTTTGGTATGTTCCATATACCCCCGTGCTGACAGGCCTGTTGGTACCTTCCACCTGTGAAGCTTATTTTAGAATGTTCATGTGAAGAGTGAGAGATTGCTGGAGAGCGGAGCAGTGAAGAATAAAGGCAGTTAATCTTCTACGTGTGAAGTCTCTTGTGTTACAGTAGACTTTATAACAGTGGCGACGATCTGTGGAAGGGGACAGATGTTCCTGCTCCTCCCCTTTTGATTGAACTCTGGCAGCAAGGCAATTAAGCGCAGCAAAGATAAGAAGCACTTTGAAGAAGAACAGCAGCCAGTCACTTGGAGATTGATACTTAAGCAAAGTCAACTGGTGAGATCTCGTTACCATTATTAACTGGGCAAAGGATGCTTAGCTTATGAACATAAGAATAGAACATCTGACAAGTTACAGACAGTATTATAAGCGTCCTGAGCAGCACTAGCATATACACGTGGTAATTTACGCTGCGGACTCAGTCTAAGACTGTCTGAAGGATACCTGATGTAGTGCCTAGAAGCATAATGACTGTTAATTGTGGAATCTATTCAACTTAACAGTCAGGTGTTCTGGATAAAGCATCACCCAGAGTGGTGTTTGTTGATGGGCGCACGGGTCTTGTGTCTCATATACTCATTGAGCAGGGTCCTCGCAGTTGAAACCCAGTTTTCCCTTCACCCGGTGTATTGTTGAAGAGAGGAGCCGAGACGCCATCCGTGCTGTGTGCAGAATTATCCCAGCGCCTAGGCGAAAGAATAGTGGGCGGTGCGGAGGGGTCACGAAAGAATCAGGACATAGGCGTCTAAAGACTCCTTGGTGCCTGCTCTTGCAATCCCCTGCGGCACCTATCCAGCGTTGCTCAGGCTTCCCTCAAGCTTCTCGGCATTGATCCCAGTGAATTGCAGTGGCGCCTACGCGGCAGATATTCAGCGTTGCTCAGGCTTTCCTCAGGCTTCCTGGCATCGGACTACGTGAACCTCAGAAGTGCCGGCGAGTGCGCATCTAACTTCGACCGCTCGAGTTTCCTCACCGCTGCGCTGCATATTCCAGTCAGGATCGCCCCGGTGCATGGTCCTCTTCCTACTCAGCAGTAACTCAGGGCCGGTAAACATACGGCGCGCAACACAATCCCATTCTACAGAGATACGCACTCCTGTGTGTGTCAAAACAAGGGTGGAATTGAATCTCCTCACAGTCACATGCACACCAAATTGCATTGTATGTAAACAATGGAGATACGCACTCCTGTGTGTGACAAATCATGTGGTGAGTTTGAATTCGCCCACGGTGACACGCACACTAATTTGCAAACCATAACTATTATTATACAGAGAATAAGCTATATTAAATAGTATGATTATTCATGTCATTGAAACATTACCAGTAGCAATTTGAAGGTGATATCTGTTGCTAGCCTTGGTACCAGGGTTACTCCTAGACATTTTTAAATTTGAATGCTTCTACAATTATAATTTAAATGCATATAATATACTATCTAGACTGTCATAAACTGCTATGTGATAAAAAAATATGAAAGTAATGTAAGAACCTTTTCTATTACTATTTTTGTCTATCTTGGTTATTTGAACACATAAGCTCAAAATCCCTGGTTTAAAAGCAGTGAGGATATTAATGGATAAGAATAGAGACATTTGCTCAAAAGTCAGTGTGTTAAAGTATCTAGAATACCATTCAACTGTGTGTATGTGTGGTCAATAACACCTGTTAACACACACCACTTTGAATGGTGGTGTTCATCTGAATAATCCTTTTCAATAGATATAATTATCCTGTTTTGAATTTATATCATGGCAGCTGCCAGCATGACATAACCTGCACCATTCTTAAATGAAATTGGGGAACCTAACATGCCATGGGAAGAATGGGAAAAGATTTTTGAATCCTATCTTGTGGCAATTGGAGGGGAGAAATTCAGCGAGTTTAGAAAACAACATATTTTGTTGCATAATTTGGGTCGCACAGGCAGAAAGGTGTTTGAGTCTCTTCCAGAACCGGAAGAGGAGGAGGACGACGATGACGATGAAGCGGTCTGTTACATCACACTAGTTAAACTATGAACTCATTTTGGGGATAAAATAAACATAGTTTTAGAGATACATAAGTTCTTCAGTCGTGCTCAAGGAAAACAAGAGAGCGTTTCAACTTATGTAGCTATACTGAGGGGTCTCAGTAAATTGTGTGATTTCAAGGACTTAAATCACTCATTAATTAGAGACCTGCTCGTACGTTGTACAAACAACAAAGAAATTCAGAAGAAACTTTTACAGCTACAACCTGATCTGCAGGAAGCAATAAAAATCTCCAAATCAATTGAACACACCAACATGTGCATCAAAGAAATGAACAACGCAGATAACAAAGTTGCGGAAATAAAAAACATAGAAGAAGAAAGTGAAGTGTGCAAGATCAAAGGCGATTCACCACAAAACACAGTATAAGAAGGATGTGGAGCAAAGCCATGCAGGGAATCCAGAAGGTTAAAAGTTAAAGTGCTTTCGCTGTGGAAGTAACAACCACTAAGCAAATGACCCCAATTGTCAAGCAAAATCGGCATGGTGCAGGAAGTGTAATAAGAAAGGGGACCTGGCAAGGTTGTGTGGATGCTTCCCTAAGAAAACATGGAGCAATAGACCTGGAGAAGACAAGACTCAAGTAAAGAAAATAATTCTACAAGTCAACGAAGTGGGTGTGGAAAAACATGAGTATCCGGAGTGTGAAGTCAACATTGACGGGAAGAATTTTAGAATGTTTGCTGACTCTTGTTCCCCATTCACCCTAGTGAACTAATCAGATTTTGTATCAATTATGGGCCAAGAGGGTAAGAAACTGACAAAAGCAGACATAAATCCTAGTGGGTATAATAAAGACTTTATTCCAATGAAGGGAATGCTCAAATCCATAATTGCATTCAAAGACCGCACCACAATAGGCAACGTATACATTGTGGGAAAGGGGTCTAACTTATCAGGGTGGCAACACCAGAAAGAACTGGGAATTAAATTGGACCCTAATCATCCGGAACAAGTACTGTGCACCAACCCAGGAAATGACTATGAGCATATCGTTAAAGAATTCAAGGAAGTTTTCTCGGAAAACCTAGGATTGCTTAAAGACTATTGTGAGAAGTTGGCCTGGTATATAATGCTCACTAATTCTAGTGATCACTTTGTACCATGCCAAGCAACCCTTATGATGGCATGTGAAGCCAGCTGTTATACCATACACAACCCCCTTGAATACCAAATGAAAGGGACACCACACAGATATATATTGAAAATATATATTGATTTATTAACTATAAAATCCCCTGGTCTCTTTATGAGCACAGAAGCACAAGCGTTAAATCACAAGACAGTTTAAAATACACAAAAGTTGCACAATATGGATGAGCCCTAGGGGCCACCTAAACCATATACTAAGAAAGTGGTATAAGAGATACCCGGAGGAAAGTGAAGAGGCCTAGGGCCTTGGGAATCGCTGGAGCTATTCGAGACTAGCAATGACTAAGTCGGGAGAGGCCCACGGGACTCGGGTGCAGTGTTCAAAGTGCACGCACTTTCCAATGCAAAGTCTATGGTGCGTAAAAAGTACAAAGTTAGAAAGTTAGGAACCTTCCGAGTGACCTACGGAGTTAAAACTTAAGACACAGGCCCTTGAGATGTGTACCAGTGCAGGAGCACCGGCGGAGCTGAGTTACCTCACCCACAGGAAGCGGGTGCAAGGGCCGAAGTAGTGTCGGGTTTCGTCACGCTGGTCGATGGTGCTTGGAGCTGAAGATGCTGCAGGCGGCTCGATGAGAAGAGTTCCGGTGGATCCAAGGGTGGATCTGAAGATGTGAAGACCTGAAAGCAGAGGGGACAGTGTTCAAAGTCACTAGCCAGTGACTACCGTGGAACCAGATTGGAACCAGGCGATGTCGGGTACAAACAGGCGTTGTCGGGTAGCTTCTTTCTGCAGCCACGTGGATACCCGGGGTCGAGGACATCCAGGAGTCGGTCACGAGCTGTCCCACGTAGGCTTCTCCCTGTTGGCGGTGTTGGCGACCTGATCGGAGCAAACAGGCCTTGGCAAATGCAAGCCACACAGAAGTTGAAAGATGCTGTTCACTCAAACCAGCAAGGTCAGAGCGGGTGCTCCTTTTCACAGGAGCTTGGGTAGGTCTGGAGCAACCAGACCTGCTGTGTAAATTGTCGGGTTCGTCGCCAAGATGGCCGCTGACCACGTAGCTAGTGGCCGGGATGGCGTGTCGAGTGGCACAATGCAAAAGGGCCCCACGCAGATCGTGGAGATGCTGGAGGGCTGATCTTCGGTGCAAGGGCTGCTCGGTGGTGGGGGTTCTCAGTCCCCAAAGCACAACGTCAAGGATGCCTCAGAAGCTGCGCAGTCAGCTTTTCGAGTGTCTTCCAAGAGGTCCGGTCCCACGTCACTCGGTGCCTCCACGGGTCCCTTCTTTGCAGGGACTGTGGATCGGGCTCTGAGAGGTCTGGGAGTCTGGTTCTTGTCAGGCTCTGGGCTCGTTCTCCAGCGGGAGGCGGTGGCAAAGCAGACGTCGAGTTGCTGGTTGGTACCTGTGTTCACAGGGTGGCCACTCCTAGGCCACAAGGGAGATTCTCTTCAGTCTTCTGTGCAGCAGAATGTCGAAGTCCAGTCTTCTTCTTCGTGTAAAGTTGATTCAGGATGATCTGCTGTGCAATGGCACTGCTCCCACTCTTATTCCCAATCTGAGGGGTGGATCACCTACTAGGTCCCTCCTCTGGGAGGAACCAGGAAGGGGGGCGGTTACACCCCCTTTCCTTTGTCCAGTTCCGTGCCAAGCCTGGGTCTGGAAAGTCCCAGGACCGGTTTGGACTGGCCTATGCACGGGGACACCTTGTGTGCCCCGGGCATGTCTGATTCTATTCAGCCCTGTCCTACCCAATACACAAAACCCTGTCTAGGGTGGTGCTCGCACCTCCCCAGGCAGGAAACCCTTTGTCCAGGCCACCATCTGCCGAGTTTCGGTCAGCAGCAGGAGGCCAGACTCGTGTCTGTGGTGGCAGCATCCATTTTGTGATGCTGAGGCTCTGTTTAACTTTAACCGGGGTTAAGGCTACACACATGTCGTGTCCCTCTAGAAGGGTGGAATGCTATCCCCTCGCCAATTCTGGCGACGGGGATAGCATTCCACCCTTCTAGAGGGACACGACAATTCGTATGACACCTTACTCGACATGTTTTGATAAAGCCAAACCAAAGATAGCAAATAACCGCGAGGATTATAATGCACTTAAGAGTATATGGTATGGCAATATCCCGGAACAGCTTAGGGAGTGGTTCCCGACAGCTGCAGACAGGCTCAGCTCATGCTAGAGCACCATCTCACATATTTCCAAGCACTCTGCCTCCAGGATTGATGAGGCCTTCCATAGGAGTGGCTGATAGGAACGTATGTGTCCAGTTTAGGGTTAGGCACAGACATACTGTACCTAAGTAAGAGGTGGTTACACCGACTTACCCCAGCTGAGTGATCAGCCAGTTGTGTCAAATATGGAGGCCAGGCCAGGGGTGGCACAATACATGCTGCAGCCCCTGGTAGGCCTTGGATACACCTATGCCCTGGGCACCTAGGGTGCACTAATACAGGGGCTCATAAGGTGAACCAGTTCCAATTCGTAATGCACCTAGAGTGCATTGGCAGTAATTTAGAGAGAGAACAGCAGGCTGTGGGTCTGATTAGCAGGCCCACAGCCACATTAAGTCAGAAACCAGTGAAGCAAAAAGCAAAAATTTGGGGTGACCATAGGATAGCAGACCCTACTCTCCTACAACTATCAACATAAAATCCAGTTGAAACACAACGCTAAACCTGTAGTGCACAAAACTAGACCTATTCCCCACTTGATGTGGGAAGTACTAAGGAAAGAACTAAACAGACTAGAAGAATTGAAGATCATTGAACCAGTGGATTGCAAAGAATGGGTGGCCCCCATTGTTATCGCCAGGAAGAATAATGGTCAGGACATTAGGATGTGCATCGACCTGCGAGGCCTGAATAACAGCATCCTAGTTGAAAGACATCCCTTTGCCACGCATCCATGAAATGTTTGTTAAGCACCATGGGGAAGGCCACTCGTTTCAGTGTTCTGGAGTTAACTATGGAGTATCATCAGGTAGAGCTACATCAAGAATCTAGAAGGCTCACGGCGTTCACCACCCCTTTGGGAACCTTCATGTTCTCCCGCATGCCGTTTGGGCTAGCATCGGTGGCTGCTGTATTTCAAAAAATTATGCAGCGCATTCTTGATGGAATACCTAAGACACTTTGCTTCCGGGATGATGTCCTAGTCTATGGTGCCAACGAAGAGGAGCATGATCATATCCTAAGATGAGTCCTTTTCAAATTCAAGGACGCGGGACTCACCCTCAACCAAGAAAAATGAAAACTGGGTGTGGAATCTGTGGAGTATCTGGAAAATTGCATCTCCAGAGATGGGTTCAAACCTAAGTTCTGCCTAGTTGAGGCCGTAAAGGAAGCTCCTGCACCGACCAACAAGGAAGAACTAAAATCATTCCTAGGTCTAGCAGAATATATGGCAAAATACGTCAATCATTTTGCAGAGATCACTGCTAACCTAAGAGAACTAACTAAAAGAAATGTTCCATTCCAGTGGTTGGAAGAACACCAACGCACATTTTCAGAAGTAAAAGAGAGCATTATTTCCGACCCATATCTATGCAATTTTGAACATAACAGAAAAACCATCCTCACCACAGACGCAAGCGGGAAAGGGTTGGGGGCAAGTCTGTCACAAGTGATTGATGGCAAAGAGAGAATTGTGGCGTTTGCCTCACGTACCTTAAGCAAAGCTGAATTGAACTACTCAGTGGTGGAAAGAGAAGCTTTGGCTTGCTTTTGGGGGGTAAAACACTTTAAATTCTTCTTGTGGGGCATACAGTTTTGCATTCGAACCGATCATAAGCCCTTGGTCTTCATGTTCAATCCCAAGAACAACTCTTGTAACACCCCACGTATTGCTAAGTGGATTTTGGGGTTGGAAGGGTTTTGCTTTAAAATAGAGTATGTGCCAGGTACACAAAATTCTGCAGCAGATTTCCTTTCTAGGAGCCCACTCAATAGAGAAGAACAATTTGATGTAGGCGAATACTCTATCTTTCAAATAGAGCTATCAACAATTTCTTCAGAAGAATGGTTAGACCACATGAGCTCTGATAGCACAATGACACAACTCAAGTCATACACGTTACAGGGATGGCCCGAGTCTCAAGACAATTGAACGCTGACACAAGGAAATTTTGGGAAGTATGTAATGAACTTTATATAGACAAAGGACTATTGTTTAGAAAGGACAAAATAATTCCCCTTGAAGCGTTGAGAAACAAAATTATAGACCTAGTACACGAAGGTCATTTGGGCAGAATCTTAACTAAGGCAAGGTTACGGGAAAGCTGCTGGTTCCCAAACATGGATACTTTAGTAGAAGAAAAAGGTAAGAATTGTCAAGCATGCGGTAATAGTGATAAGACCAAAGTACCCAGAAAGGTCCCAATTTTCCCGCTTCCCATACCAAGTAAACCATGGGAAAAGATCGCTCTTTACATAATTGGTCCACTTAATCTACTTAGAGTGATTAAGAAATTTGCAATAGTCCTAACAGATTACCACTCACATTGGACGGTTGTTAAAATGGGTAATCAAATAACCAGCGCCACAGTGATTCAGTTTCTAAGAGACACCTTTGCTACAGAAGGCATACCTGCATCCATGGTCACTGACAATGGGGTTCAGTTTGTTTCCCATAGTATCACAGAGTTTCTCAGCATACTAAACATAAAACACATCACTTCACCACTTTACTGTCCCAGGGCTAACGGGTTGGTAGGAAGGATGAACCGCATGGTTAAAGGAGGAATTCAATTAGCCAGTAGCAAAAACATTCCTATTGAGCAAGGCCTTCAAGAAATGCCACACCCAACCAAATCACAGGAGTCTCTCCTTTCTCAGCATTAAGAGGGAGAAAACCCTGCACCAAGTTCTTTCTCAATTGGCTAGGTGGAGGGTCTCTCATTACCAGGGACATGAGTGTTTTTACTGACAGAATTCACAACCATCAAAACAAATACAAAGAGCATTATGACTCAAAACATGGTACTAAGAGCCCTAAATGGAAGGTGGGTGAGTGGGTTCGCATAAAAAATCCCAGGTGTAGCAATCCTGAAAGTAAGTATTCAAAACCCATGTGTATAACTGCAGTCAAGAGAAACACGGTCATCTTAGACGATGACAAAATGTGGAGCATGGATAGACTAGTCAAGTCTCAACAAGAACAAAACAGACAGACCCAAAACCTTCCCAGTTCTGAGCACCCATCCGACCTTACCCCTATCCAAAGAACACGCAAGACACCTGGTTGGCACAAGGACTTTATTGTGTACAAATGAACCTCCTCCTGGAGACATGTTATGTTAGACTGTATCGATAGAAGTTATTTATTGCATCGGTTCTAAGGGGGGAAGACGTGTTACAATCTTATATGTGATTCTTCTGTTGCGTTATATTTTAATAAGTACAACTTTAGTATGTTCCATATACCCCCGTGCTGACAGGCCTGTTGGTACCTTCCACCTGTGAAGCTTATCTTAGAATGTTCATGTGAAGAGTGAGAGATTGCTGGAGAGCGGTGCAGAGAAGAATAAAGGCAGTTAATCTTCTACATGTGAAGTCTCTTGTGTTACAGTAGACTTTATAACACAACACAATTTGTTGTTTAGGTCCTGAAGAAAGCCTGGGCAAGTGACCTACTAGGCTGAAACATGTTGACCATATTGTGATGCGGCTTTTGTGTTCAAAGCTACTTCTGCATTATTTGTAATGCAGGATTGGCAGAGATATTTGCATTAAAAGTATGTTTTTTTCTTCTAAATCCTTTTTAACTTCACTCACATGCACTGCACTTATAATTCCATCACCCAAAGCATCTAATATCCATCGTTAAAAACCTGCTACTAGGTGAACAAATGGTCTCTCCTTTTTTCGCTTTCACTTCCTTCTGTCGTGAATTCTGTGACCTGGGCGAAATCCGATCCACATCACCCTCCTCTGGGATCTAGAGGGGGAGTCGTAGGAAGGAAGGATGTCCAAATGATGACACTGACTTCTCTGAGTAGTTGATGGAAATCTGATTAGTTCGCAAAGGTCTTTGCTTTATGTTTTTTGTATTCTTGGGTGTTGGCACTGGTTGCGTGATTTGATAATTCTGTGTGAGATATGCCTTTCACGCTGCGTCTCCTCATATCACCAGGTCGAGGGTATGCCTTTAGAAGCAAGTCAGTCGGCTCGGAGCTCTGTGAGACAGTCTGTGGGTACGATCCCCTACACTACCCAAAGACTACTGAAACACCACTGCATTGTTGTAAACTCTGAAACAATACCCTCAGAAGGCCCCCCTACACTACACAAACAACACTGCACTATCCTGAGCCCTAAAATACTACCGCCAGCAGAACCTCCTACACTACCCAAACACCCATGCAGTAACCTAAATCCTAAAACACTGCTCTCAGCACGACCCCCTTCACTACACAAACACCACTGCACTGCCGGAAACCCTAAAACACTATTGCCAGCATGACCCCCTACACTACCCAAATACCACTGTAGTGCTGTAAACCTTTAAACACTACTCCCAGCACGACCCCCTACACTACATTAACACCTCTGAGTGCACTACCCTAAATCCCAAAACAGTACTCCCTGCATAGCCCCTTACACTACCCAAACATTAGTGCATTGTTGTAAATTCTAAAACACTACCTCTAGCATGATTCTTACACTACCCAAAAACCACTTGTTAGATATGGGGGTCTCTAATTGGCAATGGTATGCACCTTTGTCCAAATAGAGACCCTTACTACTAAGTCAGGATAAGGGGTTACACTCCTAAATAACCCCTGCTCACCCCCATTGGTAGCTTGGCACGAGCAGACAGGCTTATCTCAGAGGCAGTGTGTTAAGCATTTGTGATCATACACAATAATACAATGAAAACACTACAGATGGACACAACACAGGTTTTATAAAAATAAGTATTCTTTATATAGACTTAACACAAGACCACAAACGACAAAAATCCACAATACTGTACTTAAGATTGACTTAAAAGATGGTAAAAGTTACTTAGTTCAAGTTGATGATAAATGCGACAAAGTTCTAAACAAAATACCCGGATGTATCCGGGGAGATGATGCGTCGTGCCTCAATGCTTGCGCAGAGTGGGAGATGCGTCGTGATCCTTACCGGTGCCGGGTTGAAGCGTAGATTCTTGGCTTGTGGTCCGGTTACGAAGCTCAAGTTGGTGCCTCGATGTGATTCGATAATCCTGGTGATATGCGAGAAGATGGCACCCTTGATGTGAAGGTGTGATGACGCTGCAATAACGATGCGGAGGCACCCTGGCAGCCTTGCGACAACTCTGTACTTGGGAGCCGAGACAGGCCCTGCGACACGCTTCTCCAGTGATGCGATGGCGACTCTCTCGATGGCGTTACACTTCCGCTTTCAGCTCCCAGTGACACGGAGGCTTCTGCAGTTTAGAATTACTAGCAAGGAAATTCAGAGGGGAGCTGGATTCAAGCCCTTGGAGAATATTCTGTAGATGATGAAAGTCCCTAAAAAGTTCCTTCTCCTTTCCCTTGGCAATTAAGAAACCACTGCAGGCCAACCCAGCAAACAGCAGACTGGCAGAGGGGCAGTCCAAACTCCTGCAGCTTCCTTGGTTCTTCCCCTTGGTAAAAGGTTTCTTGTTCCCAGAAGTGATCTAAAGTTCTTGGGACTGGCTCCCAATATTTATACCCCAAAATCCTTTGGACTAGGAAGAGAGGCCTCTGCCTTTTCCAAACCAGATCCTGAGTACTCTGTTTATAGGACTCCTTCTTTCCTTTTACAGTGCAGGACAGAAACATCAGACGCCCCACATGAGGTGGAGCCAATATTGTGGAGGGAAAGCACAGCCTTGGAGCACTTTGTTGACATGATTCCTTCTCTTCTTTCACAGTGCAGGGCAGAGACATCAGCCACACCCCAGAGGGTGGAGCCAGCATTGGGGGGGGAAGGCCCAGCCCTATTCAGGTCCCTGGTGCAACTGTTCCCTTCCATCTAGATGCAGATCTCCCTATTCACCACTGGGCAGACTCATTCAGTCTCCTGGAAGCCCCCAGCCCTGTCACTCAAACTCCAGACAAGGAATACACAACCTAGTAGAGGCAGGATTTGGATAGTTAGACAAGAACATACCTACTTTCTAAAAGTGGTATTTTCAAACACTAAGGGCCTGATTCTGATTTGGGTTGGAAAGCTTCCCGACCAAATCGGTTTGGAAATGGTTTCCGACCTACTCGGATCGGGAGAGTCCGATCAATAGAGTACGATGCATCTGTATGCTTCCAGATACAATTTGGTTGGACTCCCATTGATCTCAATGGGAGCATATGTTCCTAACCGCATCATAATTGGGCCCTGGGTTGGGAAGACATGTTCCCGATCCGATTTGGACGGAGCAAATGCCATTAGGAGGCCTTCCTAACTGCATCAGAATCAGGCCCTAGGTGGAAATGCTTTCCTAACCGTATCAAAATCAGGCCCAGAATGTTAAAACCAACTTTACTAAAACATGTTTTCTATCATTCTGAGTTCAGGCTTTCTACCATGTTCCCTGAGTCAGTTAGGATTATAAAATGTAATAATCTAACTGCCTATTCTGGCTTAAGGAGAACAGGTAGCCTTGCAATAGTGAAAAACGAAAATGGCGTAATTCACTATTAGGACATGCTACACACACCAGGGTGTGTCCTACCTTATACTTACAATGCACCCTGCCCTTGGGCCTATCATAAGGGTGTCTGATATGAAGAAAAGGAAAGGTTAAGGGACTGGCAAGTGGGTGCACTTGCCAAATTGACATGGCAGTACTAGACTGCACACAGGCCTTGCAATGGCAAGCCTGAGACACACTTTAAAAGCTGCTTCTGTGGGTGGCACAACCAGTGCTGCAAGCCCACTAGCAGCATTTGATTTACAAGCCCTGGGCGCACATGGTGTACTGTACTAGGTTCTGACAAGTAAATCAAATAACCCAATCATGGAATCACTAATTAGTACATCAATTTAACATAGGGAGCACTTGCACTGTGGCACTGAAAAGCAGTGGGACAGTGCCCAAAGCATATAACCATCAAAAACATATCAAAAACAGAGGAGGCAATCCAACAAAATGTAAGGGAGACTCACGCCAATGATGCCAGGTCTAACACCACTGCACTACCTTAAACCCTAAAACGCAGTGTCGAGCATGAACCCCCTACAGTACCCAAACAATACTGTACTACCCTAAAGCATAAAACAGTACCAGCCCATCGGCTTGCAGCTGTTCGTCTGTGAGCCGTGGTGCCTCTAGCTGCATATGTGTAAGTCAGTTGTAGATAGACCCCTGACTATGGTCTCTGAGGTATGCAGACATAGCTTTGTTGACATCCCCCCTAGATTTTTCAATCTGAGGACAAAATTGGTTTGACCATTTCCACTTCTGTCTTTGGCATGCATTGGAATATATAAAGATAGTTTGAGGCAAAAGCAACATCAATTGTCTAAAGGTGTCCTTCATTAGGATTTCCAAACCTCCTCCAGTCAATGTGCCTAGGTCGTTTCCACCACAGTGCACAATCATGAGGTCAGGGTGGAGATGCAAACAGGTTTTAACCAAAAGAAATAATTGGTCCCACGTCAATCCTCTCTGTCCAAACCATTTAATGTCCACATTTCGTAAAGCTAGGTCTAAGTCAATGCGTCTCTGTTCTGCATACCTTTTGTACCAGAAAACTAAGCTATGTGCTTCAATTCACACTAGCATTTTGAAGGTATGGCTGGGAGGTATAGATAGATGTCTGTATCTCATGCAGTCCGTTTGTAGAATAAGAGATATGTTTAAAGATGGGGAACTTGTTTTTTTCCCCCATACAAAACGATAACTGATTGGGAGATGAAAAGCATTGTTTTTTAAAAGTAGGGTACACATTTGTTTTGTGGAATAGCATCTTTGTGATTGGTTAAGAAAAATCAGTTTAAACGTGGAGTACATATCATAGGATAACATTTGCTCAACTCAACCATATTGCTACTTGTATTTGGAAGGCACTGTTTGAACTTAAAACAATCGTGAACTTTTAACCTGCACGTGCCGTTAAATGTTCGAGAAAATGATGCAAAAAAATATTGTTAGGTTGAAAAAAATTGATGAACTTTTAACCTGCATGTGTTGTAGAATGTTCTAGAAAGTGTGTGATAGAATACGTTGAACTTCTCACCTGTATGTGTCCTTGAATATTTAAAAAAACTGTTTATATGGAAAATAAAAAAATAAAACAATAGAGAGAAGTTTTGCAATGTAACTATTCTAATTTGTTCTTTACATGTATTTATGTGTGGAGGAACAAAATTACGGACACAACAGCACCAGGAAGAGTAACACGCAGGGAGTGGCGGACGGGGGGGAGATGGGCACAGTGGCACACATGCACAATTAAGCACAGTACAACTACAGACAAACCATTGCCAAAATGAAACACACCAAAATGTAGCACAAGTCACACAGCCCGCCAACATCGCACCACTGAACAAGCACAGAAGTGTAAACCACACTGCCTGAAAGGGAGAAGGGTGAACAAAACCTTATATGAAGGGACATCTCACACACAATGCAGCACACACACATAGGAAGCAGAGTACACCAACATCCAGCACAATGTTGTCCAAACACAAACATTCACACAATCGAACACAGGACACAAATGCTCGAAAGATAGCTCAGACAAAGAGCCTTTCATCCCTACAGTAACTTCTCTAGCTGCATTCATACAGGATGTGTAGAAAGGCAGGTTGCGGGTGTTGTCGGATGTCTGAAACCCTGATCATCATGGATGAGATGCCCAGCATGTGGCACATGGGTGGGTTCACTGTGTGTTATGTTGCAAACAGCTGTTTCTCCCTCCCACAAGCCACCACACTTTTGTGCGGGCGCTGTTATATCACATGCACTCCTATGGCACACCATTGTTTTTTTTTTTTTTTTTTTTGGTGTAAGACATTTATTTGTAACAAAGGCCATGAAGATGTACACTGCGTCACGCCAACAACCCGGAGGCAGGCCGCTATCAGGAAGTTCATACAGAGATCACTGAGAGACAGACCGGAGTCTTTCACCCAGCCGGGTAAGACATACATATGAAAGCATGAGACACAACAGAATTTTGAGCATACGCAGTACAACTTCAGCAAGGAAACGGTCTTACTTTTCTCATAGTGCTGTCGACATTTGAAAGATATAGAAAATCAACGAGGTCGCCCCTGAGTAGGAAGTGGTTAATCCCCCGTCACAGCGGTACGGTAAAAGGATGCGTCCGTCAGCACCATTTTTCTCCCAACAACCCCCCCCAGCAAGTCAAACCAAACACTACAAACAGAGGTGCAAGTACATGGACAAACCATTCACACAACACGGCAGTCCACAACGAGGTCATATGGGCCAGCCTCAGGTCATGCAGGTAGTGGGCTAGCTACATACAGGGCGGGAATGTAAGGATATCTAGTCCGGTTATGCACAGTCTAGGGGAGCATGGGCGATGCGGGGGGGAGGGGGCCAGGGACAGAGGCTAGAACACAAGACTGCCAGTGGGGCGCAGGGCGGCCAGGGTCTCGATTCGGGTCAGCGTGTGCAGCAGTCTCCCAGCGTGCGTCCGGTCAGGGCCTGTCAGTGTAAACGCGGGACTGCGGGATCATCATAACTAACTTACGCATTGCGCACCTTCAGCCCATGTCGTCTGAAACACTCGTATCCCGGGAGGTATCTGGTGAGTCAGAGCCCTTGCGTGCTGTGGCCCACTGTATAAACGGGCCCCATATGTCAGTGGGTCTGGAAGCGGTGGGCATAGACTCCCAATAGTGCGTTAACTGCGTGTGGCCGTAAGTCACGTCCCTGATCCAGCTCTCAAGAGAGGGGGGGGCTGGTCTACCCCAGTGCAGTGCGATCTGTCGCTTGGCATATAAAAGGAGTAAGGCATGCAGTTTCCTGTCGCAGGGCTCAGTGTCCTTAACATACCCCAGCAGACCTAGCAGCGGGGAAGGTGAGTCCTCCCTTCGGGTGATTTGATTTATGGCCGTGAAGACCTCTGACCAGTATGTAGTCAGCTTGGGGCAGTTCCAGGCCATATGAAGAAAGGACGCTTCTTCACTTCCACATCTCCAGCAGTTGGCATCCTCACGGACGCCCATTCGGCGTAGTAGAGTCGGAGTGCGGTAGTATCTATGTAGGAATTTGAAGTGGATGAGCCTCAGACGATAGTTTGGGGACAGGGCTGTAAGTTGCGCACAGCAATACTCCCAGGCGTCGTCTGGTAGCTCGTCCCCCAGGTCCTCAGCCCAGCTGGTTTTGGCCGTGGCTACTGTCGCCGGGGCCTGTTCCTGCATGCAATTATATAACCTGGACACCAGCTTTTTGGGGGAAGGTCGTGAAAGCAAGTTTTGGAGGGCGGCAAGTGTGCGGGGTTCCTCCGGGAAGCACGGCCCCATCTTCTTGCAAGACTCCCTAAGGGAATGAAATAGCAATTTGTCATTAAATGTACAGAGCCGGTCGGCTCCCTCGGCAGACAGCTCGAAAAAGGTACCATCTGGATATAAGTCTGCAAAAGTGAGTAGCCTATTCCCAAGGATAGTGAGGACGTCGCCTCTGGCCGTCAGACACGGCAGCATCGGGTTGCCCCTCAGGGGGATAGCTGGTGCATAAAGCAGGGAGAGACCGGCTCTCTTTTGGAGTTCGCGCCATGTCCAGCGGACCATCTCTACTGTGTCTACCTCGCGTGACGGGCATGTAACCTTACCGTGCAGTGCGACTCGTAATGGCAAGGGGGCGACAACGGCTAATTCCACCGCCACATGTGGTTGGTAAGGTGTAGGGAATGCCCAGAAATGCAGGAACTGGGCTTGCGCACAGAGTGCGTAAAGTTTCAAATCTGGGGCACCTAGTCCCCCTTGTCGCAGCGGAAGCGTGAGCAGGTCCCAGGAGATTCTAGCCTGTCCTCCAGCCCACACCAGTTTAAGTAGCAGTGAGCGGACCCGGGCGTGGAAGCAAGCTGTCATAGGCAGTGGCACATTTACAAACAAATATAAGAATTTGGGGAGGACCACCATTTTAGCCAACGCAATTCTTGCTACCAGGGAAAGCGGTAGTTTATTCCAGATCTCAACCCTCCCCTCCAACCAATCCACCGCTCTACCGAAGTTCATCTGCCACAACTCCTGCACATCCCTGCTGATCCAGATGCCCAAATATTTGACAGTTTCAGTTTCCCATCTGAGGGGGTAGTCAGGAGCAGGGCGTTCAGTGCTCTCCGTCAGGGGGAAGGCCACTGACTTCGCCCAGTTAATGGATATCCCCGCTAATCCCTCAAATCGTACAAATTCCCGGAGTAGCGGGCTCAGGTTCTCTTTAGGATTCAGGACGTACAGGGTTACATCGTCCGCATATAGCGAGATTAGTAAGCTTCTAGCACTAAATCCGATGCCCCTGGCGGTATGGTGTTGTCTGACTCTGGCCGCCAGCGGCTCCATCGCAATCGCGAAAAGGAGCGGCGATAGGGGACAGCCTTGCCTAGTGCCTCGTGTAATACTGAATGGCTCGGAGACGAGACCATTGACGCACACCCGGGCCCTTGGTTCCTTATAAAGAAGCTTTATCAGGGTCATGAAGTTCTGACTGAAACCCATCCGCCTTAATACACTGAAGAGGTAGGGCCATTCTAATGAATCGAAGGCTTTGGTGGCGTCCAGAAACACCACTGCTGCCTGTACTGACGGGTGTAAATAGTGAAGGACCGAAAAGATCGTTCTGAGATTGTGTGACGTCGCGCGTCCAGGAATGAAGCCTGATTGATCTGGGAGCGCTATCATAGGCAACATCGGCTGTAACCTATCCGCGATGACCTTTGCGTATATTTTAGCATCAACGTTTATAAGGGACAGGGGCCTATAGGAGTCCAGCTGCTGTTCATCCTTATCCGGCTTGAGTAGTGTGATAATGAGAGCCTCTCGCATGGAGTCAGGGAGGGAATTCAATTCGAGAGCCTCGACAAATACAGAATGAAGTCTCGGCGCCAGTTCAGTAACATATGTTTTATAGAAGGAGGTGGTCAGGCCATCAGGGCCAGGCGCCTTATTGGCCGGCATACTCTTAATCACCTGGGCTATGTCTTGTACTGTGACAGTGAGGTCCATGTATTGCCTGTGGTTGTTGTTGAACCATACAAGTGCTATGGAGTCAAGAAAGTCTCGCAGCGATGCCGGCGGAGTGGGTTGTCGTGAGGTGTACAGGGTAGCATAGAAGTCTGCGAAGGCGTCTAACACTGCCTCCTGTCCCACCACAAGGCGTCCGGTGGCATCATGAATAGTGTGTATGAAATGTGATGATGCGCAGGGATTTATCAGTCTGGCAAGGGTCCTGCTTGGCCTATCACCCTCCCCATACCTGCGCGCTTCTGCCTGTTTCCCTAGAAACTTCACCTCCCGCTCCGCCTCCTCGTTAAAGGTCAGCAGTTTGGCCTTTAGAGCGCCTGCAGTCTCTAACGACGGGTTAGCACTAAACGCAACGTCTAGGGCCTGCAGCTCCCTCTCAATTTTAGCCAGCTCATCCCTGATGGTACGCAGCACCCCTGCCTTGCGCGCTATACATTGACCTCTGATGACAGTCTTAAATGCATCCCACACAACGGCCTCAGATGTGGCAGATCCCGCATTCTCAGCAAAGTAATTGTTAATGTCTTCTCTTATCTCTTCTACGAACACAGGGTCTGTGAGCACGTGTGGAGGGAGGCGCCACTGGAATGCCCTATGTGGAGTTCCCGGGGGGTGTAGTTCCAACATGCATGGGGCATGGTCGGACAAAGATCTAGCCATGATATCAACCTTTGAAACCCATGTCGCGACTTCGGGAGACACCAACCAGAAGTCCAGCCGCGACCATGCAGCCTTATGGCAGGTGTAACAGGTTCCCACATTCGCTCCCGGGTGTCTAGCACGCCATACATCAGACAGCAGACCTTCATTCATGATATCAGATATCGCCTGGCGCGTTCTATTGTGTTGCGGCCTGCTTACGCCACTGCGATCCATGTCATCATTCAACACAGTATTAAAGTCCCCTCCCAACACTACCGACTGACAGTCCAGTAACACAATTTTCGCCCAAACATTTCTGAAAAAATCCGGATCGTCCACATTGGGGCCATAGATAGCAGCTAGGACAATCCGTCGCCCCTGTAATGACCCATGCAGCAGAACATACCTACCCTCCTCATCCCGCACCTGGGAGTACTCCCGCCAATCCAACCCCCTTCGAATGAGTATGGCGACACCCCTCGCATAATTCGAATAGATGGAAGAATAAACATGCGCCCATCTGGAATTTTTCAGTCGAGCTGAGGGGGCGACATTCAGATGAGTTTCTTGAAGGAAGCATACATCTACATTGTGCCTAGACAACATTCCATGCAGTAAGCGGGCTTTCTTGTAGTCCCCCAGGCCCCTAATGTTCCAAGTCCAGAGTTTGATACCTCCCATTAAAGTACACAACCGTAACCAGCCCCCACCCCACCTCCCCGCCCCATAAGGCCCCTCAGGCATCCAGACGCCATAATTGCAGACTTAGCACGCGAACACATAGACAATTGTAGTAGTACATTGCACCAAATACAAACAGGAACTCGCAACTCAGGAATAACTCCCATCAACCCCCCACCCTCAGCAACCCCCCAATTAGGTCGTGATATACCCCAAAAGTCCTCACGCAATGCGTGGAAGTACCCCAACATCAACAACAAAGGGAGGCACCCCATGAGGCGTGGTGCGCTCGGCCAACACCCCCGCATACACGGGGTGGCTACAGTCAAATTTCCGTGTCCCTGGGATCTGACAGCGACCCCCATCCAGTAATCCGCCAGTGACAAAGTCTACCAATGTCCCAGCAGAGGCACGGAGTTAGCAGCAAAAGGTAGTATAAAGGCGGCCCAGTGACTTACCCAAAAGGAGGCAGTCCAGCAGGAGCATACCTTTACGAAAGATTGTTCCAGGCCTCCCAGCCCCAGTGTAACAGGCAGTTCGGTTACCGTGCCGGATGAGCGTTGCACAGGTTTCAGTCATTGTCACTGAGTTGCTCCGAGGCGTCCTCCAGCCGTGGCGATTTTCTCCTGGCTCCAGCACATATGTGTTTGGCAAACTTGAGGGCTGATTTGGCGTCAGTGAAGAAGTGAGAGGTGTTTTCGTGTTGAACCTTCAATTTCGCCGGGTATAGGAGTGAGTAGGGCACTCCAGCTTGCAGTAGGATCTTCTTCGCCGGTAGGAATTCCTTTCGTGCCGCTTGCACCAGAGGGGTGAAATCCGGGTAAAAGGAAATGTGGTTTCCCTGATGCGTGATTGTACCTTTCTCTCTCGCCAGGCGTAGCACGACGTCTCTGTCCTGGTAGTTGAGTAGTTTAGCCAGGATTGGGCGCGGTGGGGCGCCCACTGGGGGCTTTTTTCCAAGGGATCTGTGCGCCCTCTCCACCGTGAAAACCGGGGACAGATCCGGATCGAACAGTTCATGGAGTAGGTCTGATACATACGATTCCATCTTCCCGGTGTTTGTGGTCTCTGGAATGCCTGTAATGCGAACGTTGGATCTCCTGGAACGTGCTTCCAAATCGTCCGACTTGGCGCGCAAGCTGTCAATTTCCCGCTCCAGCGTTGTGATGTGTTTCTTGGCCTGTTGTTGGAATTCACAACACTCAGTTTGTCTATTCTCGAGACAGTCCAGCCTTTTCTCGTGAGTGTCCACTTTCGTTTTCACGGTTTCGAGTTGCGCCGCCATATTATCAAGCTTGGCGTCTATGCTTTTCAAGCTGGTTCTCACTTCCATGATGAGGGCTCCAAAATCTATGTCCTGGGCACCTCCTTGCGATGACGTTGCGCCTCCATCCGACTCCACCGGCGTGGTCTTTGGCGTTTTTCTATTATCAAAGCTCAGCTTTGGTTGCTTGGCTTCATTTTTCCCCATCTTCGCGAACAGAGTAATTCACCGGTCCCACAGTGGGGCAGCACTCCACTGCGTCCCAGCGAGCAAGTGTCCTGTGTGAGCGCGGTCGCCCAGGTGGTGCCAGTGCACTCTAGACGTGCCTATGTAGACTCAGCAAGAAATGGAAACCGCTACAGGCTCTCATGCGCGTATTCAGGGCCTCCACGCGGTCCAAAATGGCGGGCGCTGGCAGCGTTCTCTAGGACCACCCAAACACCCGAGGAGGAGCAGCTCAGGAGTTCCAGGGGATCAGTGCGGCAAGTAGGCGCATCAAGCGTGCGGTGTTTAGTGCTGCCGTGTCTCAGAGCAGCGGGGGGGGGCCATGCGCAGCTATCCACCAGTACGTGTCACCATGTGAAACCCCCAGCTCCGCGGCAGCACCCGCTCACCTCCGCTCTCGCACTGCAATGATGAGGATGGTGCAGGCGCGGCCACTCTGTCCTCCACCGGGCGCCACTCGTGTCCGCGCCGTCTTCGGCGGCCGCAGGATCCCTGCCACTTCTGCGCAACTGCACCTGTACAGCCGCTCCGGTCTCCGCTATCTTCCCGCGGTCGCGCGCCAGATGGAGCTACCGTCAGCCTCAGCGGGAGAGCAGCGTCAATACTCCTCCGGCAGCGCCCCTGGCAGCGGCGCGGTATTTCTCCTCCCCAAAATGACCTCGATCTGCTGGGGCCTATGCAGCCTCGGCCCACCGTGTTCCGCGGCGCCCAGTAGCAGGCACTTCCGGTTGGGGACAGGAGCCGCTCGCCGGCCGGCGAGAACGGAGGATGGTCCCGTCTCCGAGGGCAGCCGCCCCCGCGTCCAAAACTCGGGCTGGAGGAACAACCGGGTCTCAGGAGCAGAACCCCGAAGGAATGGGGGACTGCAGTCACCAGGAACAGGATCAGGTAAGGATTAATAAAAGTAGCCGGCGGAGCTCACTCAGAGAGCGGCCATCTCGCTGCTCGGCTAGCCACGCCTCATCGGCACACCATTGTAATGCCTATTTATGCAAGCATGTCCTGCGGCATTCCAAACACACCGTGACACTGCCCTTTTGGAGGTGGTGCAAGTCACTTTACAATATCGACTGCTGTGGCCCTTGTGGCGGCCACACCAGAACACAGAGACACACTTACCGCACTTCCTGCACACGGACATGTCCGAGACACCCTGTTCCCCTTGCCGGATAGGCACAACCCTGCACTGACCTGTGTACACCGGACCAGCACACGCCGCTTGTGCATGTAGGAGGATGCATGCGTAGCTACATGTCCAGGCTCAATGCCAACGCAGAGGTGACATGGTAACGTCTGCTGAAGACAGCGCACTGTGATGTTGCAGGGCATGTGCTCAACGTGCTAACACAATGACCACACGGATACACTTGTTCAGATGGGGGTTCGGGGGGGTTGGCAGTCCTGGGGTTGTTGCGATCAGTGTTGTGGGCCTCATGGGTATCCGTGTATCATGCTCATTGAATCTGTGGCACCTGTGGGTATTCCGGAGTGGCTCTTGGCTGTGTTCCCTTTCATGGTGGAGGTAGTCGTACTGTTTAACACCAGCAGAAAGCAGGTGTAAAATCCCTTGTGCTAACGTGGCTTATCGCCGGAATTTGTTTTGCATCACAGTTTTTGCCTTTCGTTGTGAAAGTTGTGATGTGGTTTTTTTCATGTACAGAAAAATAAACAAACTGGGCAGTGAATCCGGCAAGATCCAGCACCTGAGTCACTATTCCTAATCAATATAAATACAATGAGATTTCTTCATTGATTTTGTGTGTACACTGTAAATGCACCCACTACCACAGTACAATTCAAAACAGGATTTTAGTATTTAGAATAAACCGTAAAGGTGCATCTCGTGTCTTTTTGCATGGGAATGCCTACTTTGCATCTCATTATTAGCACTTAAATGCAACTAAAGTTGAGATAAATCTAACACACTATTCAGAAGCTGGTGCAAACTGCAGACATCACCAGTATTCCCGCGATAACTACCCCAAAATTTAACACCATGGTGGAGACCACGAAATAACAGTAATAAGAACGAGAAAGAGTCACACAACACTTAAGTAACAACCAAAAAGTTTATTGAATTTTTTTTTCTTTCTCTTTTTTTTCAAACTTTATTTTTCCGTAAACTTATATATAAAGAATAAAGAAAATGTAACAAACTCAACACAAAACAACAAGGCGGAAGACTCCTGTCGGGAGCATGAATGACGACACAGCCTGGAAAATAAAGTACAAAATAAGGATGTGTGTAATGCAAATATCAAAGGAATAAGACAGAGAAAGAGAGAAGAAAAAAAGACAGAGAGAAAAAGTGAGGGAAGGAAAGAAAGGGAGTGAGAAAGGAAGAAGGGAGAGAGAGTTAGAGAGATAGAAGGAAAGGAAGGAAAAGAGTGAAGAGAGGGAAGTGAGAGAGAGAGAGAGACAGAGAGAGAGAGAGAAAGAGAGAGACACTGCCAACCCTGCGCATCCATGACCAAATAATCCCCTGCTGCCACCGGAGTGTCTACTAGTTGGCACTCCACGTGCCCGTCAAAGCTCTGAGGCCCGGCAGATCTCACGGATGTCCTGAGTCATGAATGGCGGCGCCCACATCAGCTTCTCTGTGACCCGGCATATCTCACACATGTTGCGGAGTCCTGAGTCATCAATGGTGGAGACCACATCAGCTTTTGGTGCCGCTAACCCTGTGCAACGCAAGTCAGCGCCACGTGGTGGTAGGGCACTGACGGCCATACAGCTTAGGGTGCAACTAACCCTGTGGAACGTAAGTCCATGACACATGGTGGTAGGCCCCTGATGGCTACATCAGCTGCGGGAGGCACTGACCTGTACAACTCAACTCTGTGCCACGTGCTAGTGGGCCCCTGAGAGTCACCTCATCTTCGGGTAGCACTAACCCTGTACAACTCAAGTTCGGACCGCGTGGTGGTAGGCCCCTGATGGCCACATCAGATTTGTGTGGCACTAAACATGTGCAAATCAAGTCCACGCCATGTGGTAGTAGGCCCCTGATGGCCATACTGCTTAGGGTGTGACTAACACTCTGCACAACTTTTCATGGACTCTTTATGATTCAGAGCCGTGGAGCATCCGCCATCCAGTCATCACTGGCAATAAAGGATGCGACGTTGTCGATCCATTATATTTGCATGGTCACATGGCCTGTGATGCATTTGCCGGATGGATGTGGTGTATGTGCAAATTTGCCCTCAGGGAGTGGACGTGAGATGTTGACAACTAGACCACTGACCTGCACACCAACTGCGAGTACGCCTGCGACAGGTAGCTATGTGGGGCCAACGTCGGAACGTAATCGGAGTGACGTGGTGTACGACGGAACAGGGCAGGGATAGCCACAATGGTGCATAGGGCTTGTAGAACTGCTTCTGTGAGTCAAGCGGACGGGCAGCAGTTGTCCATCTGCCAGCCTGGGGGCGAACTGTTCATAAGTCATACTACATAAGCATTGAAAAGCCATTTTGTGATTCATTGCGTCAGCTGGCATCTATCCGAGGCATTTCTGAAAATATACCGGTGTTCTTTCTGTGAGAGATACCCCTTTCACTCTGCGTCTCCACACATCAGCAGGTAACGCACTCTCTTCCCACATTACCAACATACCCCCAACAACCTTTTTGGGTCCATAATTGTCCCTGTGCGGTTGGACAAACAAGTATCTTAGTCATGTATAGATTTACATATAACACATTTTATTTAAAGAAAACAAAACCAAATAAAACTGAAGGGAGTTTGGTGCTGTGGTTGCTGCCACAGACTTGGGGTCACTGCCATTCAGGACTCAGGACACAGTTCCACATGTGGGATCGGCTTGTGTTCTACAGGGTTAGTGGCACCACGTGTCGCCGGCCTTGCATATGGAAATATGCCTCACTAATTGAAGGGAGTCTGGTGCTGTGATCGCAGCCACGGACTTGGGGTCACAGCCATTCAGGACTCAGGCCACAGTTACACATGTGGGATCGGCTTGTGTTGAAAAGGGTTAGTGGCAGCACATGTCCAAAATTTGAATTGCGAGCTCTGCTGCCCGCAGTGTAGACTTGTATTGCTTATTCGTTTGCACCTGAAGATGAATTTGGTGATTGTACTAAAGCTATAACTGATATCAAAAAAGTTCTTGAAGCAAGTATAATAACTAGACGGATATTGTACAGGTTTTAGGCCTGTGATAGTTATATGGACTCTGTAATTAAAGACTCAAGACTTAATTTTAATTGTGAGCCCTGAGGACTGCAGTGTAGGGCAGAGGTAGGGGTTAGCAAGGGCCCATAGTAACGTGGTGTTGAGTTGAGGTACACAGTTAGTGGCACCAGAAGCATTGAGACTGTATGAGCCTGTGATGATGTTTGGTGTGGAAGGGCCACACTGGGAGCAATGTCTCTTGCCTACTGGACTGCGTCATCTCCAATCGGGACTCTTTCTGAATTGTGAGCCCTGTTGACCGCAGTGTATACCAGAGGTAGCGGTGAGCAAGGGCCCACAGCGACATGCATAGGTTGGTGGCCCCACCAGCTTACATAGTTCAGGTTCAGTGGAACCACATGATATAAAACAAGTTCTTGAAGCAAGGATACTAAAAGTATATTGTGTAGATTTGAGGGACGTTATACTTAGTTGGTATTTTCACCAGAAACTACAAAATTTTGTTATTTCTTTTTGAAACTTTACATCACTACTATCTTCCGTCTCTTCTTCAACACCTTCACTTATCAAACTGTTATTTTCTGTACACTTCTCTTGACTAAGCATGGGCGGAAAATCCGTTCCGCTTGCGGATTTTGCGGATTTTCGGTAAATTCGCAATCCGCGAGATTCGCGAATTTCCCGCAAAATCCGCAAATTCGCACGCAGCGGATTTTTTTTTCTTGGTGATACAATCTTGCGGCGTGCGGCGTTCACTTACCGTCATTCAGCATTTTCCGAGTTGTTTTTCTCGATATTTTGCGAGTGCTGCGCCATTTTGGATCTTGCTGCGGGATCCCGCGGGAGTTTGGCGACCACAATTACGTCATCGCGGCTTGCCACCTTGCACTGCGAGAGTTTGTAAACGCGAGTACGCCGTGATCACGTATCGCGGGAGTTCGCAATTGCAAACACGTAGAAGCGGCGGGCAGCAACAATCTCGCACTCGCGAAAATACAAAATTTGCAATTCTGCACAAGAAATCCACCAGCAAGCAGCATAAACCTTCTGGAAATTATGATTTTTATCAGAATAACTCCTCAGGTTGACATTTGCCTGCACTTTTTTTTTGCAAGGAGCCCATTTTTGGGAGGGGGGTGGGAGGAAGGAAGTGCCCCACAGTCTCCAACTTCCTGTTCCTGTCCAGCAGGCTCCTCCCAGTGCTTTCTTCATGTGCTGGTCACTTTCATTCGGATTCTTCACCTGGAAGGATTACTTTTTGTGGCTGCTGCTGGATATTTGGATTTGAGGCCTTTTTGACTTTCTTTGGATCACTTTTGGATTAGAAATTTCACAAGTAAGTTTGTTTGGGGCATTACAGTTGCTGCAACTACAATTTTGGAATTTTCGATTTTTGGGCTGTTGTTGGGGCCTTTTGCCCAGGGGTACTCAGTGGTGGGTGGACTGAGTCTTTCTGTGGCGTCTCTTTAATAAAAACATCATGGAGGGCCTGGATGGCTTGGGATTGTGCTGATTTTTCTGTGATTTTCGTTTTTTTGGGCTGTTGTTGTGGCCTTTTCACCAGGGGTAGTGAGTGGTGCATGGGCCTAGACTTTCTGTGGGGTGTCTTGAATTTAAACATAATGGAGGGCTTGGGATTGTGCTGATTTTTCTGTGATTTTCATTTTTTTGGGCTGTTGTTGTGGCCTTTTCACCAGGGGTAGAGAGTGGTGCATGGGCCTAGTCTTTCTGTGGGGTGTCTTGAATTTAAACATCATGGAGGGCATGGATGGCATGGGATTGTGCTGATTTTTCTGTGTTTTTCGATTTTTTGGGGTGTTCATGGGGACAGGCCATGTGGGTGGGGGCCATTTTGAGTACTGCTACAGGCAGGCCATGGCCATGTGCTGGGAGGCAGGGGGCCATTTTGAATGCAGGCAGTGTTCTTAGGTCTGCAACCATTTTGCCTAGCTTTCAACCTTTATGCCCAGGGGTAGTGAGTGGTGCATGGGCCTAGTCTTTCTGTGGGGTGTCTTGAATTTAAACATCATGGAGGGCCTGGATGGCTTGGGATTGTGCTGATTTTTCTGTGATTTTCGTTTTTTTGGGCTGTTGTTGTGACCTTTTCACCAGGGGTAGTGAGTGGTGCATGGGCCTAGTCTTTTTGTGGGGTGTCTTGAATTTAAACATCATGGAGGGCATGGATGGCATGGGATTGTGTTGATTTTTCTGTGTTTTTCGATTTTTTGTGGTGTTCATGGGGACAGGCCATGTGGGTCGGGGCCATTTTGAGTGCTGCTACAGGCAGACCCTTGCCATGTGCTGGGAGGCAGGGGGCCATTTTGAATGCAGGCAGTGTTCTTAGGTCTGCAACCATTTGGCCTAGCTTTCAACCTTTATGCCCAGGGGTAGTGAGTGGTGCATGGGCCTAGTCTTTCTGTGGGGTGTCTTGAATTTTAACATCATGGAGGGCATGGATGGCATGGGATTGTGCTGATTTTTCTGTGATTTTCGATTTTTTGGGGTGTTCATGGGGACAGGCCATGTGGGTGGGGGCCATTTTGAGTGCTGCTACAGGCAGGCCCTGGCCATGTGCTGGGAGGCAGGGGGCCATTTTGAATGCAGGCAGTGTTCTTAGGTCTGCAACCATTTTGCCTAGCTTTCACCTTTATGCCCAGGGGTAGTGAGTGGTGCATAGGCCTAGTCTTTCTGTGGGGTGTCTTGAATTTAAACATCATGGAGGGCCTGGATGGCTTGGGATTGTGCAGATTTATCTGTGATTTCCTTTTTTTGAGCTGTTGTTGTGGTGTTTTTCACGAGGGGTAGTGATTGGTGCATGGGCCTAGTCTTTCTGTGGGTGTCTTGAATTTAAACATCATGGTGGGCATGGATGGCATGGGATTGTGTTGATTTTTCTGTGTTTTTCAATTTTTTGGGGTGTTCATTTGGACAGGCCATGTGGGTGGGGGCCATTTTGAGTGCTGCTACAGGCAGGCCCTAATATTTACAACAAGGGGTGGTGAGGGACAGAGTCTCTGAATTAAGCAGAAAGCTCTTACCCAGTCAAGAGATCAGGGCTAGATCCAACACCGTTTTTTAGCTCACTGCACCATCCCAGTTTCAGAACCTGGCTGTATGCAAATTAGTCTGTTCCTGTCCCAGTGCATGATGGGAACAGGGCAAACCAAACTACAAAAGCCAATTCTTACACTGGGAAGGAAACAAGCTCCCGGGGACCGGTTTCTGGCATTACAGCCGTCTTCGGCCCGGTTTGCTTGAATCCTGATGGTGCAATGAGCAAGGGTCTCACATCTGAGAATACCCTTCCACGCTTAGGGTGGACAAAAATATTTACAACAAGGGGTGGTGAGGGACAGAGTCTCTGAATTAAGCAGAAAGCTCTTACCCAGTCAAGAGATCAGGGCTAGATCCAACACCGTTTTTTAGCTCACTGCACCATCCCAGTTTCAGAACCTGGCTGTATGCAAATTAGTCTGTTCCTGTCCCAGTGCATGATGGGAACAGGGCAAACCAAACTACAAAAGCCAATTCTTACACTGGGAAGGAAACAAGCTCCCGGGGACCGGTTTCTGGCATTACAGCCGTCTTCGGCCCGGTTTGCTTGAATCCTGATGGTGCAATGAGCAAGGGTCTCACATCTGAGAATACCCTTCCACGCTTAGGGTGGACAAAAATATTTACAACAAGGGGTGGTGAGGGACAGAGTCTCTGAATTAAGCAGAAAGCTCTTACCCAGTCAAGAGATCAGGGCTAGATCCAACACCGTTTTTTAGCTCACTGCACCATCCCAGTTTCAGAACCTGGCTGTATGCAAATTAGTCTGTTCCTGTCCCAGTGCATGATGGGAACAGGGCAAACCAAACTACAAAAGCCAATTCTTACACTGGGAAGGAAACAAGCTCCCGGGGACCGGTTTCTGGCATTACAGCCGTCTTCGGCCCGGTTTGCTTGAATCCTGATGGTGCAATGAGCAAGGCAGGCCCTGGCCATGTGCTGGGAGGCAGGGGACCATTTTGAATGCAGGCAGTGTTCTTAGGTCCGCAACCATTTTGCCTAGCTTTCAACCTTTATGCCCAGGGGTAGTGAGTGGTGCATGGGCCTAGTCTTTCTGTGGGGTATCTTGCATTTAAACATCATGGAGGGCATGGATGGCATGGGATTGCGCTGATTTTTCTGTGTTTTTCGATTTTTTGGGGTGTTCATGGGGACAGGCCATGTGGGTGGGGGCCATTTTGAGTGCTGCTACAGGCAGGCCCTGGCCATGTGCTGGGAGGCAGGGGGCCATTTTGAATGCAGGCAGTGTTCTTAGGTCTGCAACCATTTTGCCTAGCTTTCAACCTTTATGCCCAGGGGTAGTGAGTGGTGCATGGGCCTAGTCTTTCTGTGGGGTGTCTTGAATTTAAACATCATGGAGGGCCTGGATGGCTTGGGATTGTGCTGATTTTTCTGTGATTTTCGGTTTTTTGGGCTGTTGTTGTGGCCTTTTCACCAGGGGTAGTGAGTGGTGCATGAGCCTAGTCTTTCTGTGGGGTGTCTTGAATTTAAACATCATGGAGGGCATGGATGGCATGGGATTGTGTTGATTTTTCTGTGTTTTTCAATTTTTTGGGGTGTTCATTGGGACAGGCCATGTGGGTGGGGGCCATTTTGAGTGCTGCTACAGGCAGGCCCAGGCCATGTGCTGGGAGGCAGGGGGCCATTTTGAATGAAGGCAGTGTTCTTAGGTCTGCACCCATTTTGCCTAGCTTTCAACCGTTATGCCCAGGGGTAGTGAGTGGTGCATGGGCCTAGTCTTTCTGTGGGGTGTCTTGAAATTAAACATCATGGAGGGCCTGGATGGCTTGGGATTGTGCTGATTTTTCTGTGATTTTCGTTTTTTTGGGCTGTTGTTGTGGCCTTTTCACCAGGGGTAGTGAGTGGTGCATGGGCCTAGTCTTTCTGTGGGGTGTCTTGAATTTAAACATCATGGAGGGAATGGATGGCATGGGATTGTGTTGATTTTTCTGTGTTTTTCAATTTTTTGGGGTGTTCATTGGGACAGGCCATGTGGGTGGGGGCCATTTTGGGTGCTGCTACAGGCAGGCCCTGGCCATGTGCTGGGAGGCAGGGGGCCCTTTTGAATGCAGGCAGTGTTCTTAAGTCTGCAACCATTTTGCCTAGCTTTCAACCTTTATGCCCAGGGGTAGTGAGTGGTGCATGGGCCTAGTCTTTCTGTGGGGTGTCTTGAATTTAAACATCATGGAGGGCCTGGATGGCTTGGGATTGTGCTGATTTTCCTGTGATTTTTGTTTTTTTTGGGCTGTTGTTGTGGCCTTTTCACAAGGGGTAGTGAGTGGTGCATGGGCCTAGACTTTCTGTGGGGTGTCTTGAATTTAAACATCATTGTGGGCATGGATGGCATGGGATTGTGTTGATTTTTTTTGTGTTTTTCGATTTTTTGGGGTGTTCATGGGGACAGGCCATGTGGGTGTGGGCCATTTTGAGTGCTGCTATAGGCAGGCCCTGGCCATGTGCTGGGAGGCAGGGGGCCATTTTGAATGCAGGCAGTGTTCTTAGGTCTGCAACCATTTTGCCTAGCTTTCAATCTTTATGCCCAGGGGTAGTGAGTGGTGCATGGGCCTAGTCTTTCTGTGGGGTGTCTTGAATTTAAACATCATGGAGGGCCTGGATGGCTTGGGATTGTGCTGATTTTTCTGGGATTTTCGTTTTTTTGGGCTGTTGTGGCCTTTTCACCAGGGGTAGTGAGTGCTGCATGGGCCTAGTCTTTCTGTAGGGTGTCTTGAATTTAAACATCATGGAGGGCACGGATGGCATGGGATTGTGTTGATTTTTCTGTGTTTTTTTCGATTTTTTGGGGTGTTCATGGGGACAGGCCATGTGGGTGGGGGCCATTTTGAGTGCTGCTACAGGCAGGCCCTGGCCATGTGCTGGGAGGCAGGGGGCCATTTTGAATGTAGACAGTGTTCTTAGGTCTGCAACTATTTTGCCTAGCTTTCAACTTTTATGCCCAGGGGTAGTGAGTGGTGCATGGGCCTAGTCTTTCTGTGGGGTGTCTTGAATTTAAACATCATGGAGGGCTTGGGATTGTGCTGATTTTTCTCTGATTTTAGATTTTTTGGGGTGTATAACTGAACTGATGTTCCTCTGTCTTCCATTGCTTTTAGGTGCACAAGACTCAAGAGAACCACCAGTGCCAGGAAGAGGTCCTGCAGCGGTGTGTGTGTGCAGCATAACGTCACGCGACGTCACGTCTGGCCACAGACAACTCTTCAACTCGTGCAACTGCGGCCTGCTGTTCTGACCTGCTCTGAAGAAGATGGCCCCAAAAAAAGTTCCCCGTAGCTCCTCTAGCAAGAAAGTTGCCAGTAAGGAGCAGAAGAAGCAAGTTACCAAGGAGACTGGTGTGCCGCCCGCCACATTTTTTGGGAGTAAAAAAAAAAGTACGCCTACAGCAGCAGCGGTATCTGCTGGGGAACAAGCTGGGAGCAGCACCCCCGCTCCATTGGGCTCAGTGCCACCACCACCACCACGCCAACTTAAGTCCAAGCCCTTGAGTGCTGCAGAGGCACTTAGTCTAGTTGTTCAATCACCATCGACCAGTGATGTTGGCTCATCGCAATAAAGTAGCAGCAATGTCCCTCAATCAACACAGGTTGTTGTAACTCATCTGACGAGTGTTGAACAACCACAGCCGCAACAACAACCACATGTGCAAGTACAAGCCCAAGTACAAGTGGAAGGAGAGGCAGCGCAAGGAGATGTGCAAGCAGAGGTGCATGGAGGGGCACAAGTGCCCACAATAGTTGTTCCTCCCGAAGTAGGGGCACATCAGGAAATCGACAATCAAGGCGAGGTATCATTTGAGGAAGATACTCCTCCTGATGATTATTCATTGTCTTCCACACCCCTAACAAGGAAGAGATCAAGGGTGATGTCTACATCTTCTTCAAGCACACCTCCTTCTGATGATACGGATCAAAATTGGGAACCAGCACCACTGCCGTCTGAGAGTGAGGCACACCATGATCTGACAAAGGTAGTTAAGCATAAAAGGAAGCTCGTCCAAAGTCTCAAACTTATGGAGTGTGATGAGGCTCAACAAGAAGTGGCGGATACCGCTGCTGATGAATACTCTCACAACGATGACCCAGTCATCATAAAGGTCACTGCAGCCCCAGCGGGCATGCAGCAAACAGACATTTTGACCCTAGCCCGAGAAGCTGCGGAGCGTGATGATGACGTTGTCGACGAGGAGGCAGTGGAAACACCACAATCATTGGAGTTAACTAGTACACCAACACGTACCGCTTCCATATTTCTTCCTCGCCAGAAGGGACCTCCATCCACCTCGACCTCAATTAGTGGTGGTGAAAGTGCACAACGTACTAAAGTTCGGCAATCCACATCCTCCACTTCATCTGGCATTAGCAGCATGACCACCAGCACCAGTATCGCCGCCTCCTCCGGCCCCCACAGACAATTCAAGTCCCCAGTTTAGGGACTTCTTTAGTGTTTGCCCAAAAAGGGAAAACTTTGCCATTTGTAGCATTTGTAAGCATGCAGTTAGTCGTGGTAAGTTTGGTACCAACTATGGTACCGGAGGACAGAGAGGTCATCTTAGGAGACAGCACGCTGTCCAATGGTTTGCGTACCTAAAGGAGATCAAGGAAGTCCGAATTGCAAGTCAAGAAAACGTTGATGTTTCATCTGATGATGACGAGGAGGAAGAAGACGTGTCAAACACTTCAATTACACCCAGTACCCCTGTCAGCAGCACACCCCATGTGAGCCACACTAAGAGTGTGGGAGAGAGTGAGACACCAATGCGAAAAAGTTCATGAGTGAGCGTAACTGGGTCAAAGAAATCATCATCATCATCCCGTAAATGCTTGGTCCAGGGCAACATTAAAAACATGTTTTTTTCAGACGCGCCATATGAACGCAATCACCCACTGACGCGTCTGTATAACACTAAGCTGGCTAAAATGCTAGCTCTGGACCTTCTCCCTTTTTCTTTTGTAGAAGGGGTTGGTTTTCTAGAATTAGTGGCAGCGCTCTGCCCTAAATGGAAGGTTCCTAGCCGGTTCTATTTTGCTAGAGTTGAGGTTCCAGCACTACATGAAGATGTGCTGGAGGTGATTGGGGCAGCTTTGCAGAAGAGTGCTGTTCACACTATACATCTGACAACAGACATGTGGACCAGTGGCTCAGGCGCTGATTACATGTGCATCACTGCATACTGGGTCTCTTTTTCAGGGGTTAAAGCAAAGCTAAACGCAGGTGTTGACCCGGACCAAGTTTTTAAAGCTGCTCGGAAACATGCAACACTAGCCATGTTTGGCTTGGAGAAACGTCACACAGCAGAAAACATTTTGAATGAGTTTAACACAAAGGTCTTTCACTGGCTGTCCCCAAAAAAACGCCAGATTAGTTATGTTTCCACGGATAATGGCGCCAATGTAATTAAGGTCATGGAGCTGGGTGAGTATTTCCGAGTGCCGTGTTTGGCGCACTGTATAAACCCGGTTGTTAAAAAATTCTTGAGTGATGAAGACAGTCCAGCGTGCGAGTTAGTGGCCACCTGCTGAAGAATGTGCAACCATTTCAGCCATTCTTTTAAGGCCCGGAAGCATCTGAGGAGCCTGCTACATGAACGTCGAATGCCAGTAAAAGGACTCATCCAGGAGGTGGCAACACGTTGGAACTCAACCTTCTACATGCTTGAGCATCTGTATGAGCAGTATACGGTACTCGATCACTATTTCTTAACAGTGGGTACAGCTCAGAAGGACTTGAGGCTAGATGCGGCGCAATGGAACCTAGTTAAAAGCCTGACAGACATGCTTCGTCCTTTTGAGGTCTTCATGCGTGCAGTCAGCAAGGAGGACTGTAATTTGGGAAAAGCTATCCCATTGTTGCGCATTTTGGAGCACCAACTGAAGGCGGTGTCTTCTATGTTTCAAAAAGATGAAAAAAAGAAAGACGCTTTTCTTTTGGCGGAAAAATTATTAGAGCGCCTACTTGGTGATGAACGTCTTAAAATGATCCACTCAGAGCAGCATTACATTTGTGCTACTATTCTGGATCCACGCTACAAAAAGGCGCTGGCAGACCAAGCATTCTTTCCTTTTGGTGATCAAGATGTTACAAAGTACAAACATTGGCTAGCCTTCTCAGCTAAGAGGTTTGAAAGAGAACGGCAGCAAATTGAAGGACATACTTCAGCATCAGCAGGCCATCCCAAGTCAATCCACTTCTGCACCTGTGGCTGTGGCACAAGTGACCTCTCAGCTGTTAAAGACACAGGCAACCGGATCATCTACACCAGACACAACAGTAACATTGGATGCAGAAGAGGATTGGCTAACTCGGCTTGGGTTTGGTTCTCAAAAGGTCACAGCAAAAAGTAAGCAAAGTGGAGGAACCTTGGAGGACCTTGAGTCGATGGTGCAGGACTATCTGAATGACTCAACAGAGGTCTAGGTTAATGCTGACCCATTGGCGTATTGGCATGGGAAAAAAGAATTGTGGGCACAGCTCTCCAACCTGGCTATAAACTACTTGTCTTGCCCACTCGCAAGTGTGTCTTCTGAACGTGTTTTCAGTGCTGCTGGTGACATTGTAACTTCCAAACGGAGCCGTCTCTCGCCCAATAATGTGGAGAGGTTAACAATGATCAAGATGAATCAGCACCTCATACCACCAGATTACAAAGTACGAGAAAGCACGCCGGATGAAGACGAGGTGGACAGCAACGTAGATGAGGGAATTTCTTCTCTGTTAGGTGACACTGACCTCACCCTGCCTGAATTCGCAGAGTATGATGACAAAGCCTTATTCTTATTCCCTGACACGAGCCCTGAAAATGAGACAATGAATCAATAACTTTCTTTTTCATCCTCATTCACTTTTATTCCTGTGTGTCTGTCTTTCTTTGTTGTGCACAGTTAATATAATTCAAACTTTAATCAGCTAATCACAAAAACAAGCCCATCAGCAGAACTGTCTTCACTTGTTTGCTTATTGATTTGAAGATGCCGCAGTCTGCATTCCTCACGTTCACAAGTTCACAAGAACATGCTCCTATATCCTCCTCCTCCAGACTCATATTTCCCTCTAAGCAGAGGGCTGGATTACACCCAATGAAGAAAGACTCTGCACTTGTGGGGGTGTTCTACTTCTTTGCGGGTGAGTTGACGGCTCTGGGACCATTGCTGGGAAGCTCTAATACCGGATAAAAGTGGTTTGGACCAAATCGGAGGCGAAAATTTTTTTGCGTTTTTGCTGACTTGCTTGCCTTTGAGGTGCTCTGTGGGGGGTTTCCGGGTGTTTGTGGGTGAGTTTTGGGGTTTGGGAGCACTGCTGGGACACTCTAATTTTGATTGCATTTGCTTTTCAGGAAATCCGTGGTGGAAAACGGGAGTTATGACCTAGCTGCACAGCGCGTTTGGACCGAAGGACGATAATTATTGTAAGTATGAGATTTTCCTTTTTGGCTGTTTGGGGGTGTTGTGCTTTTTTGCGGGTGGGTTGGGGGGTCTTGGAGCATTGCTGGGAAGGTCTAATACCGGATAGAAGTGGTTTGGACAAAATCCATGCAGAATTTTTTTTGCTATTTCTGACATTTTGCTCAATGTAGCGTTTTTGGGAGCCTGTTTGGGGGGCTTCCTGGTGTTTGTGGGTGGGTTTTGGGGCCTGGGAGCACTGCTGGCTATGGATACTTTAGATTGCAAGAGGTTTGAAGCAAATCCATGGTGGCAGAGGGGAGTTAGGGCCTAGCTGCAGAGTGCACGCAGAGTGATTTTGGAAACTGCCAAGAAAATGACTAAGTCCCCATTTCTGTACTTTTGCTTTTTGGCTGTTTGGGGGTCTTCTACTAGTTTTCGCCTGGGTTGACGGCTCTGGGGCCATTGCTGGGAAGCTCTAATACCGGATAAAAGTGGTTTGACCAAATCGGAGGCGAACATTTTTTTGCGTTTTTGCTGACTTGCTTGCCTTTGAGGTGCTCTTTGGGGGGGTTCCGGGTGTTTGTGGGTGAGTTTTGGGGTCTGGGAGCACTGCTGGGACACTCTAATTTTGATTGCATTTGCTTTTCAGGAAATCCGTGGTGGAAAACGGGAGTTATGACCTAGCTGCACAGCGCGTTTGGACCGAAGGCCGATAAATATTGTATGTATGAGATTTTCCTTTTTGGCTGTTTAAGGGTGTTGTGCTTTTTTGCGGGTGGGTTGGCGGGTCTTGGGGCATTGCTGGGAAGGTCTAATACCGGATAGAAGTGGTTTGGACAAAATCCATAAGGAAAAGCCTTTTAGCACTTTTTGTAACTTAGGGTTTGTTAGGGTTAGCCCTAGCAGCAGGATTGCATGTGTTTCGGGGTGTTCTAGATTTTTGCAACTGAGTTCTGGGGTCTTAGAGCACTCGTGGGAATGTGTAATTTTGGTTGCAAGTGATTTGAAGAAAATCCATGGTGGGAAAGGGGGAATTTGGCATAGTTAAAGAAAGCCTTTGTCACTATTCTTAACTTAGGGCTTGTTAGGGTTAGCAATATTTGTATTGCATGAGTTTGGGTGGGGGGGTTTGCGAGTCTTAGAGCGATGCTGGGTATGGATACTTTTGCTTGCTTGCAAGTGGTTTGAATACAATCCACGGTGGGTAAGGGGGTATTTGGGCCTACTTTTACTTTCAGAGTACGTTTTGTCACCAGTTTTCTACTAGGCCTCGTTTTTGGAGATCTGATTGGGGGTCTTCTACATTTTTGCGACTGGGTTTAGTAAGGGTCTGGGAGCACTGCTGGGAAGGTCTAATTTTGTTCTAAAACACAGTTTACAGTACACTTAGCTTGAGGGGAAAAATCCACTAAATTAATTCGCCCATACCTATTTATCCTTTAGAAGAAGACTCAGACAGAGTATGCACTTTCAAAAATATTGTACTGTCTATTAGGAAACTCAAAGTGTGACTTTTTGCACTACACAGCGTATATACCTTATATTTATTTATCAGTGGTGTTCTAATATCACTTCCTGTTTTTCCGTCAATAATTACAGGCCGGGTTTCAGTCTGTGCAATGGGAAAAAAAGGATGGAGTCAGACTTCACATTAGCGAGCCGCAATTCAGCATCCGCCAGGCAGGCAGTGGACAGGGTGTCTTCTGGTCACCAACATTGATGGACGAAGCGTCAGCTGGAATGGAGGAGTGCAGCTAATAAGAGGAATTGTTTGATGCGTGCAACTTACTTACCAAATTCAACAGGACAACTACAACAACATACAGATACAGTGTCCATTGTTTTCTTCTATGAGTGTGACTGCATTTCTTGGATCTCTCGCTACTTCTAAATTGATCCCTACAGCCATTCTATAGGTTTTACTTCGGCTATTTTTTAAACCTAATTTAATGTAAGAAGTGTTTCTCTGAGTGCAGAGATAGGCAAGTGAAAACGCTGCAGCCCTGTACTGTCGCATTCTCTGTCATTCACGGTTGTCGAAAGTACTACTTACTTTTCAGTAACAATGCATGCAGTAGTGCATGCACTTACTTTATGTCACGTAAAAGATTTATGGTTAGCTTTGTACCCAAAGATTTCTTTATCTTCAATTATTGTTTGTCCATGCTGTGCTTTTTTTTCTTCTCTCAACAAAACCTACCCAAAAAGAAACCCCCATTCCCATACATTTTCCAAACCCTAACCCTCTTCCCCCGGGCTGTGTGGTTTTGATTGATGTGTGACTAAATGACATCAATAATTCCACACACTTGCTGGGGAGGATAAGGTCATAGCAACAGGCTGGTGAAGGAATCTGAGGATATATTCTAGACTTACTCAGCTTCAGTACTATTTCTTGTAGTAGTAGCCAATGTCAAAGAAATTCAACGCAAGTACTAGTTATACTTTCAATACTTTACCATTTGTTAAGCTACATTGTGGCACTGTTCTAGTGTACTGTCACCTGCTATATTCTCTATCCTACCGTTGTGATGCTACAGTAAGGACAAACCAGGTTTCATTTTCTTTTTTTCCATAGGCATGCAACTGCCACTGTGTCACACCACTAGTACCACCGCAATGAGGACATTTCATCCGCCCAGGATTGCCAACCTTAATCACCATTTCCCGTGGAGCCAGCCCTGGGCCTAACCCTACTTTCAAACACAAATTACAGGTAAGATAAGCGTTTGGTGGGAGGTAGTATTATAATGGAGTATTAGGAGAGACGAGAGATTGACGGTAGTACTACTAAAGTCCTAGCACTCTTGAATTCACTTACTCTGTGAGAGGCACTTAGTGTTGAAAACATTTAGCCATTTACACTTAAAGGAAGAAAATGACACAGACTTAAGTTTCAGGAACACAAACTTTCTGTTAAACCCCCACCCACCAGAATCAAAAGCAGTAAAAAACAGGTATGCTCAGATAAAGTTTCAAAAAGTATATTTTTGTAGCCCATACAAAATAATCTCCCGCAAGACCCTCCCTAACCCCAACGATTGTCCTTCAAAAGTCCCAAAAACAACCCAACTCCCAATTCCCACCCCCCAAAAGTCTCTAAAAAAGGGGCAAGGGACACTACTGCAGGCTGCTGTTCACTTTTGCGGCCTGGGCATCATACTCCTTGCGGAGGGTGGAATGGTCGGAGCGGTGGCCCTCCACCAAGGTCTTATACGTTAGGACCTCCTGCTCCAGGTAGGACACTCTGAGGCATAAGCGGTGCTGGCGTGCCTTGCGACTCCTGTGAGGGGCAGCTGCTGTCTTTGCTGCTCGGTGGTGGCGGTTGGCTTTGGTAGCCCGGCTCCGTACCGCTGGAGCACAGCGCTGGCTGGCAGCCCGTGGGGGCCCGGAGGAGGATGCAGCTGTCCCAGTGGATGTTGTACCGGTAGACTGCGTGTCCTCCTCCTCCAGGGCCACCAGCCGCCGATATTCGGCGACAGTGGCATCCAGCCTCCGTTGCCAGGCCATTCGAGCCAGCTCCCTCCTTGATGGTCTGTTTGATTTGGAAGGAGCAACTGTATGAAGAAAGAAAGACATAGTCTGTAACCAATGCTCCTTAAGATTAACACAAAATGATTGAGCAGAAAGTTGTGTCTCAGTACAAGTAGTAAATTGAAAGCACAGTACATAACTATTGAGGACAGTTTCTATCTAACCTCCCACTTCTTCATCCTTGCTCTAACATTAGTGGGAGTTTAAGGAACAAATTCTACGAGCACTATGGACTTCCATTACAGTCGACTATGACAGTACACCAGTCTTCTTCTTCTTCTTCTCTCTTGTTTAGGATAAATTGATACGTTATCTTATGCAAGCCGGCATAATGCCAGCGTAGTGAACTTGCACCCGAGAAAAATAGACGCACACCATGATGAGTGAGACAGACTTGCGTTACTGTACCGGTCCAGTACATGCAGGTGGTGAAGCTCTTACTTTTCTATTACGGGTGGCACGGAGAATACTCTGGTAAAAGGGCTACTGCCTAATTAATTTAGCTTTCACCCTACAGTGCAAATGAGTACTAGAAAAGGAAAATGAAGAAGCTAAGTAATCTGATTATCTATCACTTCACATGGGATGTATTTGATTACATATGGGATGACTTTAGGTGCTTTGCTTATTGTTGAGTGAACAGTGATACACCCACACATGAATGACTTACAACTACTAAACTAAAGTTATTAAGAGAGGTAGGGAGTGTCCACCGTAAGAACCGAATATATGCTGTGCTTGCAGTTGCAATACAAACTACTGCTACTATTCATGGTAGTATTTGGACAAAATTACAACTTCTTTTCCTTGCCTTTCATACACTGGAACGGACGTGCGGGTGCGGTGTTACATGCTCTTCAAAGTAACACTTAGTTTATCCAGTGACCGTCTACTCTCTCTAGATACACATATGCTATCTAAGAGTATATGCTATCTAAGAGTCAGATCGTACCATGATCCAGGCATCCATCCATTCAAAGTATATGCACACATACAGTTTCTGTTTCACCCACCCAGGCTGTTCTCCTTCCACCCATCCTTGCTTCATCATTCACCCAGCCATGCACCATACCATATTCTTTCCTTCCCAGCCACCTCAGGGACCAAGCAAACGCATATCATTCTTCTTTGTCAGTCATCATTAAATTTCTCGTCCTTCCACACTTACTTACACCCTTCTTTTGCTTTTTGTTCATCCCATCCATCAAGTTCATCTCAGATCTGATTGGGATTCTTCTCGCCAAAAACTACACAGCTAAGTCGAAGTACATTTAGAGGAGGCTACTACCTGGTTGATTTATAATACACCTGTGCAGATAGCGGGTGCAGGCTCCTTGCACTTGCTGGTGCGCCCCCTCCCCCTGCCCCTCCCAGAGCCCCAGATAGCACACTCTGCAGTCTTCAATCTCAATAAGTAAGGAATATATAGCTTACCTCTGCCCGCCACCACCGTGTGAACCCTCACAGGCACAATGGTGTCGTCCGGCACTTGCACAGCATCCTCCCCAGAAGTGTTCCCCTCATCCACCACCTCCGTGCTGGCCCCGCCACCAGATGTTCCACCTACAAAGTACATTTAAGAATGTTAGAATACACCACTCACTACTATATAATATTTGGTCTAGGAATAAAGAAATTTTAAAAAAACAGCAAACAATGTAATAATTTGTGGCTGTCTACTCTAAAGTAAAAATGTCCCTTTTTCCAGGGAAGGCTGTTGTCTTGCTGCACTTTTTGGCACAACTGATGAATGCTTGCTTTTTATTTTTAACACGCACCACTTTTTCTCCTAACAGACAGAAGCTTGACTTCTAAGAACATGAGCAAGATCAAGTTCAAACCAGGTGAGAGCTCGGCTCGACCACAAGAAATGTGTCCAATTAATCGTCAGCACTAAGCACTTTTCCATTTTCAGTTAAACGTTTAGTTTTATGACAAACTTGATTTTAATAAATGTGTTTACTTTTAATAAAGCTTTTAAACTTAAATAGACTCTGTGGTTTTTGGTCCTCCAGAATAGAGTGGCTGAGCTAAAGATTTTGGAATTTTTGCAAGCATGAGTCCGTGCCTCTGACACTTCTTGACTCTGACTCCGTACTCTTGTCCTGCGTTGGATAATCTAATCATCTTTGGGGATCAATCATCGGTGACTTTGGGAGCTAAATGACTCTGCCACACTATCTAGTCAGTAAGGAGATTGGGGGTTCAACTACAAAGTCTGTTATCACTGAGGTATGTGGAAAGTCTAACAGCGCCTATTATAATTGATAAGCTAAGTAAAGCATTCCATCGTCACCTTCTCATTAGATTCAGGTTTAACATTATACAACACTCCCTGGGTGACTTCCCAGTGTGGGGGGTACCTGATATACTGGGCCCATGTAGCTGTGATAACTTCTCAGAGCAGTCTCTCATGCACTTTGTAATGTTCTGTGACCACTTCAAGGAGGGTAGAAGGCGGTTCTTAGCCCCAATTCTAAGAGATGCAGATTTTTTACAAGTACGCCCAGCTCTCTTTTACTTACAAATATTAGGAACCACAAAGGTAATTTTCGGGGTTGCTAGCTTTCTGGTAGCTGCCATGCGTATTAAGACCAGGAAGTTATCCCCGAAAAACCTGGTGGAGTGACTGAATATACTGTGTTCTTTTTTACTGCTTTTAACAGTTTTCTAGCATGCCCATTTTTAATAATCTTTGTATGTATTCAATATTATCATTAATGTTTAATGTCTTTTTAAACTGATGAAATGTGACATTGTCTTTTTATTGCCTGACTCTGCTTTTATGATTTTAACAATCGAATAAAGCTTGTTTTGACTTGACTTGACTTGATAAGCTAAGCAATGTATTATTTAGTGTCCATAGTTCTATTTGTGCAGATTTGTCCCTGCAACAGTAGTAGAATGGATTGTCCTCATATCCAAACCAAAAGTAAAGTAGTATCTTATTATTTCTTGGTGGTCATTCACATTTTTATTGTTGGCAATTGTCAAAGCATAAACATTTAGAAGACTTGAAAAGACAGTATGGACAATCTCAGAGGACTGCACTCAGTGCATAGAGCTATTGCTGACTAGAATGGGAGTCCAATGGAATTGCCAAATGTCCAATCTTACTTAGCTACACAGACCGAGTAATAAGAATAATCTAGTAATACCACATGGAGTCATAGTCGAGGCAGGATAAAAATTTAGATACAGTCTACAAGAAGATCAAAGACGATTTAGAAAAAATTGAATGAGGAACGCTAGGAAAAAATAGGTACTCTATATTAAAATAAAAACTTACCGGGGCCAGCAAAGGAGCCCTCGCCTGCCTGATCCTGGCCTGAATCCTGGCGAACAGCAGCCTCCTCCTCCTGGGTCCTCTTGTCCCTGGGGGGAGCTGCTGTACAACATGAAAGAAAGAAAGACCAGAAAACATGGATGATATTTGTCAACCAAATCAAACATTTCTAAAGAACAATAACAAAATATTTTGGCGAAATAGTAAATAGACAACTATTCCACTGGATATATTGACCGATCTCATGTGGTCTACTACATTATTAGTATTGCTTGATTTGCGGACCGTCGACTTGGAAAGTTCTTATGTAACTCACTAAACAAAGTACTAAAAAGGTTTGCCTAGGACTGGCAGGCAGCAGTCCGCAGCACGCGAAGTGACAGACAAACTCCATCGTGATTGCAGATCAGCGACAACACTAAAGTTTCCTACTACATTAACCAGTCATTAAAATACCCAAACTATCAATCCACCACCACTATTTCTTCTTATCGCCATGTGTACAAAGGAAGGACTGGACTTGAGTCTGTAGGGGCTGATTTAGAAGCCCCTTGAGGCTCTTTTGCTCCATTGTTGCGTGACTTTTGTGACGCAGCAGCAGAACAAAAGAGGCGCCATGGTGCGGCGTATATTAACAATGTGACGCATATGGGAGATGCATCACGTTGTAAAGCCCTGCGCCATCTGGGGGTGCTCCGGTGCAAGGGAGGGCGTTCCTGCGCAGGAACGCATCCTAAAAGTGGCTGAGGGAAATCTACAAGATTTCAATCAGTCACTTTGAGGACAATGATGCATGACTCAAACCCTGCGCCTGCTTGAAGCAGACGTACGACTTGACGCAGCATTTGGGAGATAGGGCACCCCAGAGCATTGCTGGAGCTGCGCCATCATTGCGACACAACTCCAGCAATGCGCCGCCTTTACGGCACAGATGCGTAACGCTTTGGTGACATTTTGGGCCCATGGTGCGCCGTGTTGTAAATACGGGGCACCATGGGTGGTGGTGGCATGGCGCACAATTACTGGCGCATCCCTGCTACTTTGCAGGGATGCGCCGGTAATTAAAAATCTGACCCTTAGTGTCTAGCATTAGGCAGTTCTTTAAACTACACTCATGCATAATTTCACAGGCCAATGAAATGAACACAAAATCGAAAACAAATAAGCATAGTAGCAGCGCTACTGAGAAGGAGAGCAGTGCACCTGAAATGCACAGAAGATTTTGAAATATAATTTACCTACAATGTAATCAGCAGCATTATTGCTCTTGGTAAAAAACAAAAATTTGCAAGGTAATAACACACAGAGCAGGAGAAAACATAGTAAAGAAATAGCTACTACTACTCACCAGGGATCTCAAGGCCGAGCAGGTCGAGCAGATCGTGTTCCCGGTCCAGGAGATCCGTCCAACGGTGGGTGGCCTGGTTGTAGGTGCACCGGACCCGAGAGTGTTGGTACATGGCCCGGCACACCTTCTCCCACCGCTTCCGGCGCTCCTGGATCCCGTACCCGCTAGCGATCCTTCCGCCTGCCATGATGGTCCTGGGGAGGCGGCGCTGAACATAACAAACTAGTGCGGCCACCTCCTCCGGGCTGAAGATCTCCCGGGGTGTGACCTGCTCCCCCCTCAAACGCCCGCACGGGAGCCGGGCATGGGGTGCGGGACCTTTCCCCTTCTCGGGATGCTTCCCGGCTCCCTTTACCATGGTCTGGGCAGAAAGGAAGCTATATAATAAAGAAAATAGAATAGGGAAGAGAAGAAGAAAAGAAAAGAGTTTTAAAAGTAGTTTAAAATTAACCAAAAGTAGCAGAAAACACAAAAATATAGAGCTAGAAAAATAGAGGGATAGATAATAAGTAAAATAGATAAAAAAAAACATCAAACAAGCAAAGGATGGCAGAGATTCAGAGAGGATAGAAAAGCATGCCCAGAACCATAGCAGTGAATAAGAAACAAGATGGCCGCACCTGTTCACGGCCGCGTGGGTAAGTTCGCTCAAGATTTTCCTCGCAAACACACGCGAAATTGTACTAGCGAGCCGCACACTTTGCGAGATTACACATCGTGCCGGAAACGGAAATACGTCATGCAAACAAGATGGCCGCGCCCGTGAACGACCGTGAGGGTAACTTCGTGCCGTTGCGCTACAAGCGGCTCGCTAAAACGCACAAAACCTTGCGAACTAACACACCGCAAAAAAAACAAATCGCATATTCACACGAATTCGCGGCTTCCGAATTCGATCTCGCGCACGTTCGCGCCCCACGAATCGGGGGCAAAAATCGAGTTTTGCAAATCTGAAAGCAATCAGCAGGTGCAAAAGTTCGAACTCATCATTAGTAACCATTCCCTGTAGTGCCTCCTGACTGGGGCCCCTCCAGAGTTTAGTTGCTAGTTGCAACAATTGTATGACCCTGCTCTGACCCTCACAGCAGGCTCATAGAATAGCTACAAGTAGGCCACAAAGGTCCTGGAAAAAAAAATTGCACTGCAACAGAAAGCAAATTACAGATAAGGAAGCAGGTGCCAGACTGGAATTTTAAAACAGTGACACATTAATAAACCAACCCCAAATTAATTCATATCAGTTGAAGCAGGGCAGGTGTGCTTGCTTTCCCCCCCATAATCTACAGTGATGATGAACCAGAGGGTGGCATTGATGTACCAGAGGGTTGCATGGGTGAAACAGAGGGTGGCAGTGGTGAAACAGATGGTGCTGGGAACCTGTGATGATGAACCAGACTTAGAAACAACATAGTCACGACCGTTGCGAGCCGACAAGTAAGTTCGTAATTAGGAACTGGTACAAAACCCTCGCGAACTGGCAAAAACCCTTGCGAACACAAAAAAATCTGCAAATTCGTGAGAATTCGTGGATTTTGCGGATTGCGAGTTCGCAAATACGCAAATTCGCGAACGCCAGATTCGCAAAATTCACCCGTACTTAACTGAACTTAACTGTACTGCATATTAATTATCAAGCCCTGTCAAACAACTGTGTAGAAATGAATGAACAGGATGATAGGTACTTCAAAGGTTTTTGATATAGAATGAGAGCTAATAGCAAAAGAGAGTACAGAAATACATTAAACACTCATTTGGATATTTTTCGAGCTCAATCTATGATGAAAGGAAAAAGGGTTTTCGGCATTACTAATTAATTTCGTCGTACCCACTGGAGGGTTAAAATAAGATGTTGGTGATTATTATTAACAGACAAAAAGTGCCCAAGGGTCTATAATGGAAAAACCTAACTAAGACATGGACCAGCAAAGTAGATACAGTGTGAGGATATTTAAGGTGTAGTTACTGAGAAAGGATATCCCTCAGTAAATAGGGATACCCATCAGTAGCTGTCCGATACCGCCCTAGTCATCATTTGGGCTTTCTCATACCATGTAACTTATATGTTCACCCATAAGGACTAGATGTATATGTCCAATGGCTCAAAGTGAACAAGATAGAGTGAGATCAGGGTATCAGATGATGTATAACCACTGATTTGAAGTGCAACAAAACAGTCCAAATAATGTGTGTGGTTAAAATTGGAGAAATGAGGGAAATTAGCAAGTTTAATAGTGTCCCTCAGTTGTCCAAGATTAAAAACAGTGCAAACAATAGCAGTTCAAACAAATATCTGCTACTAGAAGTTATACGGTCAACATGTTTCATCAGAATGATGGACACAAGTGTCCTCTGCCTTCGCCAGGACCTTGATATATATTTCTGCTACTGCAAAGGGTGAAAGTGTTATATATAAAACAACTAATCATAAACCATTTTACCTGGAATCCTAGGTATTTCTGGTTTCACCTCCTGTTAGTAGATCATTTATAAGAGATGTTGTCCTCTAAAGACCAGAACCATTAAAATAATTGTCTGGTATAGAGAACGATTTTTACCTATTTTCATTATAACTTCACCATTTCATGTCACAATCACGATTTCTGATCACTACTGTTTTAACAAGGGTAATACCTCCTGGTTGGAGGTCGCATAAACTACTAAACCCCATGATTATGTGAACACATGTGAGGGACAGCGGAGAACCAAGATATACCGCTAAAACATCGTAATTTTCCAACTCGTGTATGAGGGTTTTTATTGGGACTAGTAAGAACCATTCCCGCATACCCCATGTTATGCAGGACAAGTGATCATTTCTCATTGATCAAAAGGTGATTATTATTTGCCAAACCCTCAATTAAACCACCGATGGGTCTAATTTTGTTGAAATATTGAGTAATCATGAATCGCTTTTATCAGGTATAAATGAGATAGAATGGTTTAACAGTGACATCATAACATTATACATGAAATAAGTTATAATGTGGAACATTGAGATAAGGGCTTGATAGAACAGATTGATTTTCTTGCAATATCATGCAATCACTTCATTTAGCTTGAGTTTTCTTTATGTAATTATATCACCCAGAATACTAAGCTATGCAAGACAGGAAATGACCACTGAGCATGTAATGAACAACAATGTATTTAATTGGTCAAAATGCATTGCTGAGTTACAGTGAACAAGTTCTCAGCAAGACTGAAACACGTTGGTTTGTTGTATGTGGCCCGGATGAACTTTAATTGCCAAAAGTTAAAAAGGGATATATATATATGTATATATATATATATATATATATATATATATATATATATATATATATATATATATATATATATACATATATATATATATATATATATATATATATATATATTCACAGAAAAAACCATAGGTTATACTCGATATATAGTTAGGAATTTGCATTTACAAAACCTTGAATATTCAATGAAAAAACCATTGGTTTTAGGCCATATATAGTTAGGGATTTGCATTTAGAAAACCTTATTTTACTCGCATAAAACCATTGAAATTCCATATATAGTTATAAGCGCTAACTATATATCGCGCACCCGCAATCCACTGCTGATGATGTCACATATTACATCATTCATGACATGGTTAGTGACATCACTGATGACATCACTGATGACATCTCAAATGACATCACTGATGACATCACTGATTACAACATCCAGTGACTGTATGTTTCTGTAAAGTTAAAATATGTTTTACATATTGATGAATGTGTGGATATATAAGTGTCTGGATGAAGGATTTACTAGGTGCATGACTGACTGATTGAGTGAGTGATTAAATGTGTCTCACTGAGTGCATGGGTTAGTGACTAAACTGTTTTAATTTGTGCATCATTATATCTGTTGTTCTACAAACTGCTGCATATGTTGATCAGTAGCTATATGAGTAACTGTATGGGTTGATTGGTTGCCCAAGTATTTGTATGGGAAACTGAGTGTGTGTGTATGGGTGGCTGGAAGGTGTGTGACTCTGTACATAGATGTGTGAGTAGTTGATTCACTATATGTATAGATTCAAAACTGCATGTGGAAACAGCTGTATGGGCGGTTGACTGTGCATGAGTGTATTAGTGAGTGAATGGATATCTCAGTGCTACATGTCAAATTAAGTACATATGTAAAACACAGTACATGTGAGAGTTGACATCTATAAATAACTGTGCATAAGAGCTAGTGAATGTGTGAGTGGCTGTATGGATCATTGTGAACATGTATCAGAGATTGTATAAGAGAGTAAAGTAAATATGTGTTAGTATATGTTTGAATAAGTAAGGTGTGTATAACTGTATAGTTGAGAAAATGGAGGTGTGATTGATTTTTGGCATAACTGACTAGGTGTGTGAGTAACTCCATGGATGAGTGACTGTCTGTTTACACTGATTGTATCTAAGGTTATATTAGAGTCTGAAGAGGTTCATGGTATTATCACATGAATGATATCATCAGTGATGTGATCAGTCATGTCAAATGAGATGTTATCAGTGATGTCATCAGTGATGTCATTTGAGATGTCATCAGTGATGTCATCAGTGATGTCACTAACCATGTCATGAATGATGTAATATGTGACATCATCAGCAGTGGATTGCGGGTGCGCGATATATAGTTAGCGCTTATAACTATATATGGAATTTCAATGGTTTTATGCGAGTAAAATAAGGTTTTCTAAATGCAAATCCCTAACTATATATGGCCTAAAACCAATGGTTTTTTCATTGAATATTCAAGGTTTTGTAAATGCAAATTCCTAACTATATATCGAGTATAACCTATGGTTTTTTCTGTGAATTTCAATGGTTTTTTAATAGCAAACATCAAAAGCTGTCAAATGTCAAGTACGTGATAGGTAAAAACGTTTTCGTGTTTATGCACGCTGATGTGCTTTGAACGCTGCCCCCCCCCCACTCCCCTCTTTTCTCTTAGTAGTACTCTCTCTTTGCAGATAGTGAACGGTAGTTACCGCAGACCTTTACCCCTGTTGTAATCCGTCGTACCTGCTTGTCTCTCCATTTGATTGATTATTATCCAAGCATTTACTGTTTTACAATTGGTTCTCTTTGGATCATTCTCTATTTACAAACAAGCACAAAGTCGCAATACTCTGTTTAGTCTTTGCAGATAGTGAAAAATCGTGTAAAAAAATAAAAGTAATCGAGCAAAATCAGTAGACCACTAATTCGATCTCTTTTTAACCTCGGTAAAATACAAACATTAGGAATAACCCTTCATGAGAAATACGAAAATAGTGAAATGAATTGAGCTCCACACCATGAGGGCTGCAAAACAGCTCGACTCCGCCACCCACACCGCCAAAAATAACGGCAAACCCTATGCAAATATTATAAATATACACAACACACCACCAAAGAAACAGAATAAAACATTTTATTAAATAACTATTTACATAACTATTTTATACTTTTTATTGCCCGATCCGGCTAGCTCAATCGATCGAGCATGAAAGTCATGCACTGATAACAAGCGTTGAGAGTTTGTAGAATGATGTCTTCAGATTTTCCACATACAGTGTAGTGGCGCGAACTGGCAGGGGGCGTTTGGATTCTACCCCTTCTCCAAATAAGATTTTCATACGTGAATGTTCGTTCATGCTTTTTGTCCCAGAGTTGCTTCCATGTCACTGCCTTACATAAATGGCATAAGTCCTGGTTATTGAGTGCCATACTTCAGAGTTCTAAGCAGTTCTTGTAACACTGTTTAAACCTTATTTGCACCTGCTGCAGCTTCACTATTCAAAGTAGTGGGGTCCATTTGTGGACCTGACTGCATTGGAAAACAATGTGATACGGTGCCTCCCTAAACCGCTTGACGGAGGCTCCCGAGGGGCGGTGAGATGGCGCGGACTGAGAGGGGGCGCTTGGCTCCTGCCCCCTCCCCAAGTCGTGTTGCCCTGGTGAGGCCTGAGATCGCCCCCGGCATAGGTGGCCGGCTCCCGGGGTCCGGCGGAATTTTTTCCCTTTTGAAGAATCTTTCATTCTGGACCTTGTCCCACAATCCGTTTCACCTGAAGACACGCTGTCGCAGGGCGCCCCTTTACCGTTTTAGTTGCCATTCCGCCCGCTTTTGGTACTCTGTGCCTCTTCCGCCATTCAGCTCTTTACCGCTCGCTCTTGCGACTACAACGTCTCGCTCACCATGTAGTTGAGGTGCTCCCGCTCTTAAGATTTGACCGAACTTTTTGGACTGCTGAAAGCGGTGGAATTCCGACCGCTGGTTGGTGGAGACATTTTGACTATATTCTGCACCTGCATTGTCGCGTAATGCGTCATATGACGCGACGCGTTAGCGCACCCGGATGTGCTCCGGTGCGCAAGGCGCAGCTTCCCGGAAACGATCCAGAGCGCGCCGCGCAGCGCGTAACGTAAGCATAACAGGTCATGTGACTTGTTAATAAAACTTTTCATTGGTTCATTTTACTTTTCTTTTCCTAATTATGTAAGACTAGGTCATGTGACCTAAAAATAACACTTTTCATTGGATTAAAACATTTTTTTTCCCCAAACGATAAAAGCCCCACCTTGTTTCTGGATGTTTCAGACTGAAGCTGGCGTCACCATGAGAGCACCACCATCTCGTAGCTCCGTCGTGGCCATTCCGCAAGCAATCATGGCAGCCGCTCCCCACCGGAAGCCTGCGGGAGTCGAGGGCCCCCAAGACTTTTGTACAATCTTCAAGGCTGAGGGGACGCTTTCGAGAATGGAACCCAAGCCCTGGCAGACAAGCGACCGAGTTCCAAGGTGTCCCAGGGCCATTTTACTGGACCAGGCCCAAATCCGAAGAGCCGGCCGCCATTTTAAGAGTCCTGTGGAAGCCGCCTACCGCTGCACCGCAAGAGTGGGAGCAACTCAACTACATGGTGAGCGAGACGCTGTAGCCGTAAGAGCGGGCGGTAAACAGCTGAATGGCGGATGAGGCACAGTGTAGCAAAAGCGGGCGGAATGGCGACTGAAGGGGCGCCCCACTACAGCAGACAAGCCTCCGCCATGTGCTTCAAAACTGCATATGTATCTCGTGATATCAAGGTTGGGCAACCAGTACAGAACAAGCAGTTACGAGTCCCATTTACACCGGCGCCATTTTGGGCGCGGCCGGGCAGGTCCAGGATCTACTGAAACATAAAAAATGAGGCTGACGTCTCTGAAGCAGTTCACGAACAGCAGGACATAGCAAATAAACATGAACTCTCTAAAGCTGTTAACTCACTGCAGAACAAAACAAGTGAACCTGAAACCTCTGGAATAATTGTCGCTCAAAAGAACAACACACAAAACTCTGTAGAGCCTGAAGAAAAAAAACCAGAAGGGCACTGTAGTTTCAGACACACTTAACACTAATGACGAAACAAAGATATCGTCTGTTTATAAAGCAGTTATCATCTTGACAGAATTGACAAAGAAGTGTACAGACACCAATGCATCAGCATTCTCGGAGATAACATCTTAAGGAACAAAGAAAGACCTGTTCACTCTTGACACCCCAGGTGCTGTGTATATTGCACTATAGTGCTGCATCGACAAAACGGGCAACCCTATTGATGTGGATTTTTCATTATTGATTATTGTAAAGAAATGGCGACTCCCCCCTTTAGCAGATTAGCTAAATGTTTGCGTAATTTAGACATAAAAGTTATATTATTGTTGTTGTTGTTGTTATCGTTATAGTTCTGGTTAATTTAAAAAAATGGTTAAATATATTTACAGTTTTTGTTGCGTTCGTTATATTTAAATATTAATAAAGTTTTAAAATGTAACTGTCTTGGAGTACTATATTTTTTTAAAAAATCGGGTGAATGGGGCCTTGAATCGGGTTATTGTCATGTGTGGGCTTTGCAAGTGTACTGCTACAAGATCGGACATTTCAAACTCAAATGCACGTTCATTTTCTTACCTTTCCGAAACATGGAGCGCAATAGCAGGCAGAGAAAGGGTGATGCACGTGTTGAACACTGCCTGGCCTGCAAATTGTGCCAGTGCCCCCCCCCGCCCCGAGTACTTCACAAATCTTTAAAAGACCATGCGCTTGTTCAATGGGAAGTGGATAACATGGCTAAGAGCATTTGCTGTCTAATGCATGAATATCGCTGACTTCTCAGCGATATTCATGCATTGCGGCCGTTTTTTATCGCATTTGCGATAAACCTTGCTAATAGCAAGGTTTATGTGCGATAAAATTCGCCGAAGTGCGGCGATAATTATTGTCTCTAAACAAGTTAGAGACAAAAATTACCGCTAGTTGTTGGTAATATGCCCCCGCATTTTTCCTTGCAGGAATCGAGAAGCGAAAGACTAGCACTGAAATCAGTAGTCTCACACCTGAATCGGGAGGGTTGGCATGTCTGGATACTCTACAGCTGGAGCCATACACTACATCCGCAGGGCTAGGTGATAGCCTAGGTCCGGCCTGGACAATCGGACACAGAGGAAGAGAAGTGTCAGAGGGTGCGGTAGTGAATAGGGTGAAAGGGAGGTGTCGAACGGGCACAGGGTGTGATTCTCAGAGAAGAGCAGCGCAGATGGGGGAAGTATATGGCCCATGCATGAGAGAGAGAGAGCGGGGGTGACCATTGCGTGGGGGAGATGCGTGCGAGGGTGGGGAGCCATGCTGAGAATCGACGGCGTGCAGAGAGTGGGTCTGGTCAAGGCATCTAAAATAGCTGCCGTGCACGACAAAATTGTGGCATTGGACAAAAACGCAAGATGGCGCAGACAATGTTTATCAATAAGGATTCATTTATAACAAAATATTTACTCGCAGTGACAAAATGGTGTTCAACACTTCCTGATTTCCATCGAATCGAACGTTAACAAACGTCACGCAGCAAAAAAAAAAAAAAAAAAAAACCACGCACAGAGCGGTTTTTAGCCATGTTATCCAATGGAAGGTGGATAACATGGCTAAGAGCATTTGCTGGATAATGCATGAATATCGCTGACTTTTCAGCGATATTCATGCATTGTGGCCGATGTGCGGCGATAATTTTTGACTCTAAACAATTAAAACGAAGCACAAAATGGCGAATTCCCGTTTCGCTACCAGTTTGCGGCCCAGTTCGCGGCCCGAGAAGCGCTTCTACCGTGAAAAATAATTTTTTTTTTATTTTCCCCACGGGACCCTTTAATAACCTCAACAACATTCCTAGGGGGTCAAGAGGGGTATACCTTGCCCCCTTTCAATAAATTCCCCCTTCGTTTTTCACCTCTTCTTCTCTCTCGATCCTACCGAGAGATAAGATGGCGGCCGCTCCGGACTATTTAGAATGTTGACAGACACCGGAGAGCCAATCAGCTTTCTGTTATCCAATGGAAGGTGGATAACATGGCTAAGAGCATTTGCTCGATAATGCATGAATATCGCTGACTTTTCAACGATATTCATGCATTGTGGCCGATGTGCGGCGATAATTTTTGTCTCTAAACAATTAAAACGAAGCACAAAATGGCGAATTCCCGTTTCGCTACCAGTTTGCGGCCCAGTTCGCGGCCCGGGAAACGCTTCTACCGTGAAAAATCATTCTTTTTTATTTTCCCCACGGGACCCTTTAATAACCCCAACAACAATCCTAGGGGGTCAAGAGGGGTATACCTTGCACCCTTTCAATAAATTCCCCCTTCGTTTTTCACCTCTTCTCTCTCGATCCTACCGAGAGATAAGATGGCGGCCGCTCCGGACTGTTTAGAATGTTGACAGACACCGGAGAGCCAATCAGCTTTCTGCGCGCAAAGTTCCGTTTCGCGAAAAGTAAGCGGACCGGATCGCTGCCCGGAGCGCTGTTACAGATATATATCTTGGTTTGAACGTTAATTTCTCAAAAACTACTGGAGCACATATATTGAGACCTAGCAAAGGCACATCGGGCTAACAGTCCCTACAATTTTGCCAAGTTTCGTGCAAATCCATTCAGCCGTTCGAGCTAAAAGTGAGTCCAACCGCCCTATGGAAAAATGAATGGAAAAAACGCGTTTTGGGACCCCCCTTTTTTCTCAGCCCCCCCTTGACGAAACTCCACCAAATTTTCAGGGGCTGCTCAGAAACAAAATGTGCCATTTTCCTGAAAATTTCAGCCGATTCCGTCCTCAAACGCCAAAGTTATTAGGCATAGAATTTTCAGAAATCCCATAGGGAATTAATCCTAACTATATATACCTACTGGCTATTGCCAGTAGGTAATATATATATATATATATATATATATTTATTAGTGGTGCTCAACAATAACAATGCATTGTATTTAAACTCAAATCATTAAAGAAAATATATAATGTTCATGTCACTACAATACTAGACATTTAGGGCCTGTTTAGGATGGCGTCTGTCTGCCACCTTAGCGGTGCTGGGACCGGCCGCCAGTGGTGCCGCAGTCCCGCACCGGCAATTAGGATATCACCGTGGTGGTGGCATCCTCTATTCCCAGGATTTTGGCAGGCGGTGCTCACAGCACCGCCTGTCACAATACTGGAAATGCCCTGTGTGCATTGTCATGCTCAAGGTGACAAGCACCGTGCTGTGCCTGCCACTTTGTCCATGACAATGTAGGGGTATGTGCACCCTCCACCCCGCCAATACCCTGGGGTCCCACAACGGGCCCACAAAAGCAGACTCCGCATGGCTTTCCATGGCGGGGTCTCCGCCATGGAAAGCCATGCACCGCTACCCATTCTAATATGGATGGCGGTGTTTAGCAGACACCGCCCCCATATATAGCCTCTTTTCTGCCCGGTCGACTGGTTGCCCGGTGGAAAACCAGCGACAGACTTTCCATCCACCAGGGTCCCCCCGCCATACTAATATGGTAGGGGAGAAATGGGCGGTAGTGAATTTAGGGCGGATCGCCACCACCATGTGTGCGGTGGCAATCCGCCCTACATTCTAACCAACCCCTTGGATTTTCAACACATTGTATGTTGTTTAAAAGCAAAGTTTCTGATTTGGTGACTCTGCAAGGCCAGTGCTATACTGAGTTATGAGTGCATGCGTTGGGCCTGCTGATGCAGAGTTTGTGTGTGTAGTTTTACAGGCAGGTCGAGTTGGCATTGGTAACTCCTTCCTCAGCTTTGAACTCACCTTTTTCTATATATTAGTCAACCGTAAGGTAGTCTGTAAGTAGGCCATAGGGCAAGGTGATATGTGCTTAAAAGGTTAAGTATGTAATTACAAGATCCAGTGATTTAGACGCACACTTATAGACCCATAGACCCAGTTATGGATTTGGCCTGACACCCATACTGTGATTCATATACCTATTTACAAAGGCATAAAGCCACTGACACACCCAGTCAGTCAGAGACAGAGACACTTACACTGTATTCAGACAAAGGGGCCCATTAGGATGGCGGGCGGATTGCCCCCGCCAGGCCAGCGGTAACCACCGCCGACCTGGCGGGGGCAATCCGCCTGCCTTCCTAACCTAAATGACCCCTGCAATATTAGGATGGCGGGGGGACCGTGGCGGACGGAAAGACCATCCGCCGCTTTTCCGCCTCGGTCACCTTGCGACCGAGGCGGAAAAAGTCCAATATGATGGCGGTGTCTAATAGACACCGCCAGCCATATTAACATGGGCCGCTTTGTTTATGCAAATGCATATGTGCATTTTTAGCATTGTGGCGGGCGGTGCTGAGGGCACCGCCCTCCACAATGCTAAAAATGCAGGATGCGCCCGCCACAGTGGCGGGCGCATCCTAATACCCCCCAAAGGACCCCTGCCCTTATGGCGGGCAGTCCCAATAACAAATAGGACCGCCCGCCATCCTTATGACCCCCAAAGTATCTAAAATCAAAAAAATTGTGCTACCAAAGTATTGTGTCCAAAATATTGTGATACAGAAATATCGTGTGCAAGAATATCGTTGTCAAGAAAATCAATTTAAGGTAAGTTATATACATTTTGAAAATATCAAAATCATTAATATCGTTTACGAAAATACAGTTGTGAACAATATTGTTTTTTAATTATTGTTACGCATTTTAGAATATATTTAAATGTATATGTTGACCATTTTTTGTATAATTATTGATTATCTTTTTTAATATTGTTGTTACATTTTTAATAGTTATTCAATTAAATGTAATACATTTTTGTGATTTTTAGTACCGTAGCGGGTAATGGGTTTATAGGGGTACCGGGTGGGAAGCAATTTAATATTATTTAATTAATCATTTGTTTTTAATTAATTTCAATTATTTTATTTAATTATGTTAATTGTGTAATTCGTTTTTTAAAGTTAAAGTTTAGGTGTGGGTTGTGAGTTTATGGGGGCACATGCTGGGAATTAATTAGTAATTAGTTTTTAATTAATATGAATTATGTGTCAGAACCGGTTCCTCAGGAGCAGTACCTTCAAGAAGCCCACATCCAGGCACCTTTGACTCTGCGCTCAAAAAACACCAGAGTATCAAGATGGCCAAATGGGGGGAAGGGCATTAGGGAGTGTACTGCAGGGAGGCAGATCTGAAAAGAAAAAAGATCAAACAAACTGTTGCTGTAGTTGTCGTAGATTATTGCGCTTTCGAGGGAATGAGTTTGACCTTTATATGCACATATCTTGATTTTGATTTTTAGATTAAAATACTTGAGGATGTTTATAAGTCTTTAGGAAAGTTTCCAAAATGTGCTCTCATCAAATATCCAAATATTCCTTGAACTATGGCTTTTCAGGGTCACCTGGCGCATAAATACACTTACAATTAGGCCCAAAGCGCATAAATAAACTTATAACTAAGCCCAAGGTGCATAAATACACTTATAATTAGGCCCAAGAAAGATGCTCAAGTACCAAAAACCACATACACTTTTATGTGTAAATAATTCACAATAGTTTTTGTAATTGCTGAAATGCATAGATAAAATGTCTTAAATTAACATTTTTCTGAAGAGGTAGAGCAAATGTCTTGAAATAATATTCTGAAGAGCAAAGATCAAAAATCTTGAAATATTAGTTCCTAAATAATATGCCTGTGATTCTAAGAATACTTCTGTCAGAAACACACATTGACATTTAACAGGATTTATGACTTCCTTCGTTCAACTGAGAAAAATACACGTAAAGACTTTAACAATTTGAAGAGCTGCCAGGAAATGCTGTCACTTAATCAAAAGGGAAACCAAGTTCTTTAACTGAAGAAGACAGCTAACTCGAAATACCAGCTAATCTTACCGGTAGAAATGTCTTCTTTCAAGAGGGCTGGGAGCCCAGAGACACGATCAGGCAAACACCCTTGATTAGACACCGGATTAACCTGCAGGGTGTGGTAGGGCGTGGTCGCCTTCAATAGCAAGAACACAAGTACGGCGGCCGCTGAAGGAAGAAATAGTACAAAGGCAGAAACGCTTTGGAGCTTAATTAGCATGTCAGCAAACAAAGCATATGGAGCACGATACAAACAGAGCGCTTTGATACAATAAAGACAAACAAAGGGTTTTTGCACATATGGACATATTCTGCAACTCAGTACTATTTGAACTAAATAAAGAAATAAGAGCAAAAGAATGGACACGATAATGCAGTCATATTTTGATCCAAAATTGGTATTTCCTCATTACCAAGTTTGAATAAAGCAGTACAATAGTTATATCATCAGTAGTTGGCTTGAGTAGGAAAGTGTCTGACAATCTCAGAAAACCTGTTCATGGTTATGAGTAGCGCATCAGAGTTTAGAGGAACATGACATTATGTTAGGTGTGTGGTGTGGAATTTATAGGGGTACAGGGTGGGAGGTAAATTAATTACAGTGAATTAAAAGTTAATTTAAAATTAATATGAATTACTAATTGATAATTACGTTAATTGAGCAATTACTTTTTTTACATTGTGGGTTGTGGGTTTTGTAGGGGTATAGAGTGGGAAGTAAATTATTTTTTATTAAGTAACAATTAATTTTTGGTTTATATTAATTATTTAATTGACAATTTAATTATGTTAATTGTGTAAATTATTTTTTGTTGTGTTAAATTTTAGGAGTGGGTTGTGGGTTTTGTAGAGGTATAGGGTGGGATGTAACTATAGGGGTCATTATGATGGCGGAAGGCCAGCCACCGCCAGCCGTGCGGTGGTGGGCCTTCCGCCATCGGAAGGCGATTTTTTCCCACCCCATTATGATGGCCAGCGTATCCAGACTATGAGCATGGCGGACGTAAAGACGGTTTGCCTCGGAACAACCACAGGCAATCGTTCCAATTGCTTGGCGGGGCGTTCTGCATCCACAAAATGGTGGTGGTGCCTAGAAGGCACCGTCCGCCAAATTAGGATGCGGGCTTCAGCACAGCCTTTCCGTGGTGTGTAAACCACCATTGAAAGGCTGGCGGGTATTGGTTTTGGGGGCCTGTTACGGGCCCTCCCTTGTATTTGGGAGTGGTGTTTGTGCACTGGGGGTACAGTGTGGTGCCTGCCAAGTAGTGCAGTGAAAAGCACAACATGCATTTTTAACATCGCGGTGGGTGCTGCAGTCAGCAGCACCCACCGCAATTTTAAAGTGCAAAATGTGACCGCCAAGGAGGCGGTCGCATCCTAATTGGGTGTGCGGGACCGCCACCTGCATGGCAGGTGGTCCCAATTCCCACCACGATGGTGGGCAGACTTAGGTCCGCCCGCCATCATAATGACCCCATAAATTAGACTTATTTATTAATACATTTTTTGTTAAAAATAATAATGAATTTTTAATTAAAATAAATTCTTTAAACAAAAAATAATTATGTAAATTATGTAATATATTAAATGTTCTCTTTTGGGTGTGAGTTGTTGTTAATGTATGTGTAAAGGGTCAACAGGAAATTATTCATACTAAATAATAAAGTTCATTTATAAAAATGTAAGAAATGTTAAGTAATTATGTGAATTATGTAAAAAACAATTTTTTATATTAGATATTAGGTGTAAGTTGTTGAATATGGATGGTGGAAAGGTAATTCAATATTAATAATCTATTAGTACCTAATTATTAATAATACATGTTTAACAGATTTAATTATGAAAATGATGGGAATAATATTTTTTGAATTTATATATTTAGTGTGTGTTGATATATTTGTATGGATAAATGGCAGGGTTATAATTAACTACATTTATTTTAGGAATAAATAATTATGAATAATATTTTACCTAATATTTAATTATACAACATGTGTACATAATCTTATTTTAATAAGGAGTTTTAGATATGTGTTGTGTATTTTGTTGAAGTATAGTGTAGGAATTACTTAAGTAATAACAAACTTAAAAATAGGTCTTCTTTTATCATGCTATTCATTATTGTCTGTATTAATTGTGTTGAGTTTTTATGTAAATAATATTGTATTTATTAGTTGTTCTTTCGAGAATATAGTTTTGTATTTTAATTTTAATATTATTTGTAGCAATGTATATGTATTTAATAAGGTAATACATATTTATTGTATTTATTTAAAATATATATATATATTTTAACATATTTCTTTTTTTTGTTTACTATGTTTTTGAAAATATTCTATTATGTTGAAGTGAATTATTTTGTTTCTAATGCTGCACTGACTGGAGTGGGAATAGTACATTTTGCCCCTCCCCTATCCAACACGTTCCATACTGTTGCACTGATTGGAGTGGGAATAGTATATTTTACCCTTCCGCAATCAAACACTTTCCCTGATTTTGCATTGACTGGAGTGGGTATTGTAAATTTTACCCACCCTAAGTCCAAACGTGCCCTACTGTTGCACCGACTGGAGTGGGAATAGTAAATCTTACCTGTCTGCAATCCAGCACTTTCCTTACTGTTGTAGTGACTGGAGTGGGAATAGTAAGTTTTACCCTCCGTAATCTAACATTTTCCCTACTGTTGCAGTGACTGCAGTGGAAATAGTAAATTGCAATCGTCCCCAATCCAATACTTTCCCAACTGTTACACTGACTGGAGTGAGAATAGTAAACGTTACCCCTCTGTTATTTAGCACTTTCCCTACTGTTGCACTGAAAGGAGTGTTAATAGAATTTTTCACCCCTCCGCTATCCAACACTTTCCCTACTGGGAATGAAATAGTAGTAGAATTAGCTAAATGTACCACTCCACAGTTTAAGAATTACTCTACTGTTACACTGAATGTAGTGGGAATACTACATTTTACCCTTATATATTATAACAGTTTTCCTACAGTTGCACTTTATCCCTCGTCAGTCCAAGACTTTGCCTACTTTTGTATAAATTGTAGTGGGAATAGTATATGTATTAAATGTAAAATGCTATAGTTTATTTAATATTGTTTTATTTTATAATAATATTTTTTTGTTTATTTAAAATTATAATATTTATAATTGTTGTTTTTAATGTGTTAAATAGTTTTAGCAAATTGATATGTTATTATATATGTACATTTTTTTACCCTTTCTTTAAAAAAAGACCACGAGTGGGCCTAACCCAATGTCTTTTCTACTCTGGACATCTTGGGCCAGATGTAGGTAAATCCCATTTACCGATTTTGAAATACCGAATTTTACCGATTCGGTATTTCAAAATCGGTAAATGGGATGTAGGTACCAACATCTGGATTTTTTACTGATGCCTTGAAATTTGGTATTTACCGATTCGGTAAATACCGAATCAGTATTTGCTATTGAATCCTATGGGCCTTGAAGCCCATAGGATTCAATTCAAATACCGATTCGGTATTTACCGAATCGGTAAATACCGAATTTGTCAAGGGTGCAGGGGGTGTCACTTTGACACCCTCTAGCACCCCCAAAACGGGCATGTGTGCAAGGTGGCACACAGACATGCCCTAAGGGCACGTCTGTCTGTCACATGGCACATGTGTACATGCACAGATGTGCATGTACACAGGAATCAGTATTTTACCATGGATTTGTATTCCATGGTAAAATACCGATTCTGAAAGCCATGTGCCAATGGAAAATTGGCTACCCACATTGCATTTTCGGTAATTTTACCGAATCGGTAAATTTACCGATTCGGTAATAATAACAATTCGGTAAAATTACCGAATATGTGCCCCTACATCTCCATAGCCCTTTACCGATCGGAAACGGCCGAAAATCGGTATTTTCGGCCGATTCCGATCAGTAAAGGGCTACCTACATCTGGCCCCAAGTGTTTTGAATGGGACACACACAGTCAGGCACTTGCCCGTCCCCCACAACCTCACCAGCACCTGATTCGCAGGGCTTCTGAGTGCAGCAAAGGGATGAACCTACCTTGTATTCTCTGCCACAGGGCAGCTCTATTATGCGCATATGATGTATCTGCATTACATTTACACAGTTGTTATACAGGTTTTTCATTTATTGTTGATTAACTTCACTTTTGGTATGCCATTTATTTATGTTATGATTTCCATTATTCTAGAAATGTTTTCCAAAAATGTTTCTCAAAAGTGATTTGATAAAGTTTTTTTGTGACAGTCTGTCTTCCTTCAAACACGCACAGGACAAGCAAACATGAATTACCAATGTCTTCTATGCCAATTGTTAAAAAACAGGAAATGCTCTTTAAAAAGAAATGGCCACCTCTGGGTCTCTGTATAACTTTTTGACAAAGACCGTGTGTCGAAACGCGTCAAGTCAATAAATACTTTTCCTACAACAAGAAATCCTGAGTGCGACTTTTCCTTGCGTTGCCTACAGCGCGAGATATTTACATATATTTAATCGGGTTCAGCGCCCGCCCGTCAGCACCAACCCTGCTAGGTGGATGTGATCGAATGTAAGGCTGTTAACTTTTCATGGACTCTCCTTTCTAGATTTCCGCCGCTGTAACATACGCCCTGGGAGTGATTTTCCATGTAAGAAAACTTCAACAGAGCAAAAAGGATTTCCAGACGGGAGAACAGTCTGGGGTGTGCGCTCCAGATCTGAATTCCGCATTGGACCTTCGGTGAAAACTCCAGGTTTGTTTCACGTTTTTGGAAGCAGCAGGGGTACCCCTTTCTTGATTACACGCAGCCGCGTGCAGTCTTGAACACAGGGGAGGATTTTAAACTAACAGGAAGGATTTGGAGCACGGAGGCGGCTCAGGGGTTTATAGAGTGCCGCCGAGACGTGAAAGCATTAGGATAATGTGTGAGGCAATACGCCAGAGACTGGATGTGGCATGGTCATCATTTTTAAAGGCTGATAATGCAACACAGGAGAACTCTGCAAGGCGAACCATGGGGGACACCGGGGTTAACCGGACTCTGAAACAGGACCTTTTCAAACTGGAAAATCTATGCAAAAATGAGATCAATCGAAGCTGGGAAGTGATCTCCTTGCATAACTTAATCGAAGTGGGGCGCGTCCCAAGGGGATTTAGAATCTTGGTGACCCCCACCTTTCAGTATCCTAACCCCAAGTTACTGGAAGAATGGTCTGCCCTCATGGAAGGCACTTGCAAACAGATGCTTGGCCTCCTTTCAAAATATGCGGCGATGGAACTACAACAAATTGGAGAAGAACTTAAATAGCTCCGCGAAGCGTTGAGAAAAATGCCTAACCAAGAAGAGATAACAAAGTTTATCAAAGAAATGGAGACCAGGCTGATCAAATATGAAGATTGGATAAAGGTGAGGAAACACTGGAAATTCATAAGTGACAGGAATGACTATGCACAAGGACGCATTCTCACTTCCAGCAGAAAATATGATGCCAAAAGAAAGGATTACAAAAAGATTGAAGCACTTCGAGCACAGGAATCAGAGACCTCGTGCTCAAGTTCCGCTTCCCCTTCCGATGATGAGGACAGACACGCAACCCTGGTGCCGCACAGAAGACCCTTCACATTGCTGGAGGAGTGCTGTTTTATGCAACTGAGCCTCAGTGCCACCAAAAAACCAGCACGGGGAAGAGGAAAAGGAGGAGGCAAAGAACAAGAGAAAGGGGACAAACAAGGAGAGGGGACGAAGGCCAGAGACAACTCAATGCAACATGAGAGAGGTATCAGGCGATCGAAGAGGAACAAATGATGGGTGAGCAATCTAACTTTACTATCATTAACCTTTCCCCTCAGGGGATCAACCCTGAGGAAAGATCGGCCTTGGAAATAGGCCTTTCATTCTGCCCCACAGCCAACTTTGACTTTGCTAAAACACGCATTGACCTATTTCTGTTTATGCACAAACTTAAGCTCTTGAAGTTACACACTTTAAAGCAAAATACAGGCTCCTCAAACACTAGACTAGCAGACACCCCCCCTGTCCCCACAGATGCTACCCTATCCACAAGGTACATTGAAACCATGGCAGGCATGAGAGAAATCCAACTGGGTACCAGGGATTGGGACACGGATCGTGATCTCTTAAGCAGTATGGAGGTCAGCAAAAGATCCAGGAACGATTTTCAACCCAGGGCAAAATTCCACCTTATAACCTTGCATGATGGAATTGGCACATTCCATGAGACTGTTCTACTTGATTTGTTGTTATTATGGAACAAGGAGGACAACCATTTTGCCAGACTGGGGTCCCTTGCTCACTAAGCCACTGGAGTCAAGCTATCCTGGCTGAAGACAGCTGATAGCCAGAAACCGACCATAGGATGCTTGATTCTGGTCCAGGGAAGACATGTCTTGGCAGTTCAGGCTGGACTGTTCCCATGAGGCACAGGGTCAAGACTGATTTGCATATGGCCATGTCTGAACTGAGGTGGCTTGGTGAGCAAAATAAAGATGGATTAAACCCAGATCTGTGACTGGTAGTGAATGTGTTGCCATTGTGCAACATTCCGTCCATCATCTTGTGTGTTTTTCTGTTCAACCTATGTGGGAAGGGTATGCCCAGATGTGGGTCCCTTGCTCACTAAGCCACTAGAGTCAAGCTATCCTTGCTGAAGACGGCTGATAGCCAGAAACCGGTCCTAGGGTGATTGATTCTGGTCCAGGGAAGACATGGCTTGGCAGTTCAGGCTGGACTGTTCCGATGAGGCACAGGGTCAAGACTGATTTGCATATGGCCATGTCTGAACTGGGGTGGCTTGGTGAGCAACAATAACGATGGATTAAACCCAGATCTGTGACTGGGGGTGAATGGTTTGTCATTGAGTAACATTCCGTCCGTCATTTTGTGTGTTTTGGGTAAGGGTATGCCCAGACGTGGGTCCCATGCTCACTAAGCCACTGGAGTCAAGCTATCCTGGCTGAAGACGGCTGATAGCCAAAAAACGGTCCAAGGATGCTTGATTCCAGTCCAGGGAAGACAAGGCTTGGCAGTTCGGGCTGGACTGTTCTCATGAGGCACAGGGTCAAGACTGATTTGCATATGGCGATATCTGAACTGGGGTGGCTTGGTGAGCAAAATAACGATGCATAAAACCCAGATCTGTGACTGGGGGTGAATGTTTTGCCAGTGTGAAACATTCCATCCATCATCTTGTGTGTTTTGCAGGAATCTAACTGCAGCACAAAGGGCTGGCTTGCAGTCTTTGAAACAAGCGACCAGCTTTGTTATCAAACCCTCTGACAAGGGGGTAATGTGGTCCTCTGGGATATCAACAAATACCGAACAGAGGCCAAAAGACAACTAGAATTCTCAGGATGTTACCTGAGATCCAGTTTGATGAGATATAACAAAACCATTCTGGAATACCACAAAATGTTGAATGACTGGCGTGGGAATGACATGCTAAATGTAATGTAAATGTAGTAGTATTTGTATAGCGCATCGAATGTACCCCCGAAGTGGTATCTTAGTCGCTTGTTCGCATACCGCTGTGGAACCCTTCCTGGCTTTTCCCTGTGAAGTGCCCACTCCTGGGCACCCCCAAGGTGAAGCCAGGCATCCTAGTCTTGTTGGAGCCGTTGTGGAGATTAAGCAAGCTATTGCCCAGAGTTGCAGAATAGGACGCATGATTAGAATAGGCACCAAGGCGAGAATTATCAGGTCCGCGGAAAGTGAGCTCAAGACCCGCTGAGGCGGGAATTGAACCCTGATACTGGGCTAGACCTCTGCATCAGGGTCTGCCGCTCTAACCATTGAGCCACACTTATCCACAATAAGCAATAATGAGTTCCTGTTTTTAATCAATCAATCAACCAATCAATCATCTGTAAAGTGCACTACACACCCGCGAGGGTCTCAAGGTGCTGGGAGGGGGGGCGCTACTGATAGAACAGCCAGGTCCTGAGTATCCTCCTAAAGGTCAGCAGGTCTTGGGTCTGTCGTAGGCTCAGTGGGTGGGTGTTCCATGTCTTGGCAGCGAGGTGGGACAAGGAACTCCCACTGGTTGTTGTTCTTCGGATGCGTGGGACGGTGGCGTGTAAGAGGTGGTTGGACCGTAGCTGGCGGTTGGAGATGTAGAAGGAGAGCCGTCTGTTGAGGTAGGCTGGGTCGGTCTTGTGGAGTGCCCTGTGTGCGTGGGTGAGGAGCTTGAAGGATATCCTCTTGTTGATGGGGAGCCAGTGCAGGTTTCTGAGGTGGGGGGTGATGTGGCCGAGGCATGTCAGAACGCGAACTCTGAAAATGGCATGACGCAGGCGTTCTGCAAACAGGAGACTTCTTTGTAGATGGAACCCTCATGACGCATGCGGACTTCGCACGTACACATCAAACCCCCAGAACTTTATTCCTATTACATGCATGGGTCGCGCACTACATCACCACGACTTGGGTGCCAGCCGGCGCACAACCGCCCACGAACTCACTACTTACAATGCAATATTTTATGGGGACAGGCAGTCACTTAACAAAATGGCTAATGAGTGGCATTAGAACTGGCAGGGCAATATCACTACAACCCACCCACGAACGCTGGGAGAGAGACATAGGCCGGGCACTTAGAGACAAAGAATGGGAGAAAGTCCTGACGTTTCCTAAAAAGGTGTCACGGAATCCCAAATTTAAATTTATCCAATTAATAATTGTACATAGAGCATACCTAACCCCCCACCGGCTACATGTCATGTTCCCCGAAACGGCAGACACTTGCCCCCGATGCAGGGCTGAAGACGCAGGCCTCCTACACATGTTATGGGACTGCCCCAAACTGGGTTATTACTGGGGAGTGGTACACAAGCTTTTGACAATGATCGCACCTACCAGGCCATACTCCTCTCCGACATATAGCATACTAGGACTGGGCCCCACAGAAAAGAAGAAAAGCGTCACCACGTGTTTTGTAGATATGTCCCTTCTCTTGGCTAAAAGAACCCTTACGATGAGGTGGAAATCAACTAGGCCACCGGACCCTGAAGATTTGCAGAGGGAGGTATTACGTTGGGGGAAGGCGGAGGGAGCAGAACTGAAGAGGGAGGAACGCAGAGGTCTCCGCAAAAACCATATCTCCATAGAATGGAATGCCATACTCTCAGAATTTGAAACAGGTACTGAAGCTGGATTGGGTTAGACGACTACCGTTGAGACTAGGGCCATAATGTGTCAAAGGATAAACCTGGGTGTACATCGCCCCCCCTCCCCTTCCGTCCTCCCCCCTCCCCTTTCTTTCCCTTCCCCCCTCCCCCCACTAACCTGTCCCCTCCTTCCCCCTCTCCCCCCCAAGGGCTCTCCCCAACACCAATCCACCCGCACAAATATGTACCGGACGCACATGGAAGGGTGCAGAAGCTGATACTACAGAGACAGCTCATTCTGGGCTGGGAGTAGCGATGGTGGGAAGTATAACAAATATTACCAAATTGGGTAGTGAGAATAAGGTACAACACAACACATACGGACGACCTTAAAAGTGCTAGGGAAGTTGTGGGAGGGGGATCTTGAGTTAAAAGGGAGTTATGTAAAATAAAAACTGCAATGACATATGTACAGTACAGATATATATACATGAGTCCTGCAATGTAATATGGATACTATGAAACAATTATAGTAAATGTTGGCGACATGCTGCAGTATTAATAAAAATATTTTCAATGTCAAAACTTTTGCCCTCCACAATGGGAAGATGGGAAAGATCAATGGTTTTATAAATTGCAACACTGATTTTGTTGTTTATGTTTTGTATTGCATTTGTGGCCTACAATATGTGGGAAGCACAATCTTCCCGGTGAAGAAGCACGTTCTAGAACACTTGTGCGCCATCAAAAATGGTGACATGTCACATGCCATAGCTAAACATTGTGATCTGATACACTCCAATGTCAAAGATGTCAACTCTAAAATCTCATATTTTGGCATTGACAGGGTCCCAGGGTCAGCAAGAGGAGGAGATCGGGAATGTCATCTGCGACGCCTGGAATCTGAATATATTGTGAGATTACAAAGCTAGACCCAGGGAGGCCTCAACCATGAGGAGTACCTCCATGTCCACTTAGGCTGAATCTACAGGGATTTCTGTCCACTATTACATCACAGTAATTGGAGGACTTCCCCTTTCCTTTTCATCTCTATGTTTTAAATCGTGCACTAGATTTTGATCCTAATCTACCTACACACCGCTAGCACTATCCAGCATTATCTTACCCACAATCGATCAGAGGACCATGGTCATTGCTTATAGGGGTAATGCCACTCATTACCCATTGTCTTTTCTCCTCTGGACATCCTGTGTTTTGAACGGGACACACACTGTCGGGCACTTGCCCGTCCCACACCACCACACTAGCACCTGATTCTCAGGGCTACTGAGCGCAGCAAAGGGATGATACTACCTTGTATTCTCTGCCACAAGGCAGCTCTATTATGCGTCTATGATGTATCTACATTACATTTACACAGTTGTTATGCAGGTTTTTCATTTATTTTTGATTTGATAAAGTTTTTTTGTGACAGTCTGTCTTCCTACAAACACTCACAGGAAAAGCAAACATGAATTACCAAGGTCTTCTATGTCCATTCTTGAAAACAGGAAATGTTCTTTAAAAAGACATGGCCACCTCTCGGTCTCTGTCTGACTTTTTGACAAAGACCGTGTGTCGAAACACGTCTTTTCCTTGCTTTGCCTGCATCACAAGATATTTACATGTATATATATATATATATATCAATTCAAATTCTGTCGTCTTTCCAAAACATCAGAAAAACACGAACACTTCTTTGCAGAAAATAGCCTTTATTTTAAATCGAAAAGGCAAAGCTCAGCGCTTTTCGGGGATTCTCCTCCCTGTGATCTCGATTTGAAATAAAGGCTATTTTCTGCAAAGAAGTGTTCGTGTTTTTCTGATGTTTTGGAAAGATCACAGAATTTGAATTTGTATAAGGCTCGCAACCTATACACGAACCACCATCGCTAAGCGGCCAGAGCATGGCAAGACGCAGCGTTTGCTGAGTCAAAAAGGAGTATGCGGTCCCATGGATTATTATGTTTTTACTATGTTAAAGAATTACGCTTTTAGGACTGTTAAAACATGTTTCAAAAAGGATAATTTTGATACAAAGCAGTAGGGAATTTAATGCACTGTTGTTGTCACTTTAAGAGCTGTGGGTCTTAAACCCGAGGAAAAACATTTAAAATACCCAAAAAAAGTGCTGTCACTATTTAAGTAACTATGATTGGTGGTTGGCGTCATGTGATCAAGTCCCACGCCAGGGATGAAATGCGTTATGGCTGCCCCATCCAGTTGTACTATGGATTAAATTTTAAACGAATAAAATTGAAGGGATTGCACTTTCGTGGTCCGTGCTCTTCGTTTGTGCCCTATGGGAAAGGGATTTGCGAAGCTGAAGAGTTCTACCTCATTGAAACAGACAGGTTTCCGCTCCTCCTGTCTCCACACGGACCCCTAGGCAAAAACGGGCTCACCTGCCGCAAAGGAGTGCTTCCGCTTGGCAACAGGCATTTGGAAGAATCCAGGAGGATTGAGGGCAAATGAGACCCCCAACGGAGCGAACCAAAGTGAACGAACTGACAAATGCCAAACCCCATGGAGGCACTGAGGTAAGCGAGGGACGTGTTACACAACGCGTCTAGCGTGGAACGGGTGTCTCTTTGTGGGGCAACGGCATTTTCAAAATTGACACAAAATTGAATGCTCGGCGTTGGGTGCGGGGTAATCAGTCCACTGTGAGAGGCTGAGGCGAACGGCCAGGGCGGGCCGGTACCAACTTTCCCTTAAAGCCTCACCTTTTACAGCAACCTTCCATCCAGTGAGATTATCATTTTCTCATACATAGTACAGCGAAATGGCGGAAGCAGACGCCAGGAGAGAAAGGGAGGAGGCGGCAGCAACCATGTTTAATGACGAAGTGGTGTTGGAAAAGGACCACAATACCCAGAATGCACCAGCAACCAACAGCAACATGGGGATAAAAGACATGCAAGCAGCTTGAAAAATTGATGAGAACAGAGCAAAAGCGTTGGTGGGAGGCGAAGTCCTTCAACGGTACAAAGAAGTAGGGCGAGTACAGAGAGGATTGAGAATACTAATTGCCCCATCGTATGAAGCACCGGACCGCGATATGATGCGCGAATGGGCAGAAATGAATTTGGAGTCCTCCCGCAGACTTCTCCTCATTTTGGTGAAATATGCGGAAAAGGATTGCACCAAATTGGCAGAAGAAATAGACAACCTTACCAAAGAAATTGATGCAATGGAACCGCACGAGGAAGTAACCAAACACAAAAATGAAATCAAAAAGCGACTAAAAAAGGAGGAGGACACAATTAGGGAACGAAAAACATATAAGTTCAATCGCCACAGGTGCGACTTCGAACAAGGGAGGATTTTTACATTTGCCCGTAAGTTCGACGCACTTAAGGCAGATAGCAGGGCATCTAAACTAGGGACAAACAATGACAAACAACAGGAAGAATTAACATCAGCTTCGGGTGACAGGTCTGCGGTAGATAGTGGTTTTGATGCCGATACTCGCAATAAGGAGAAGCCAACTAGAGTAAGACGATGCTCTCTAACTGAGGAGGTGGATTTTTTATGTTGGGAGCACCTCCAGTTACTGCGACCACGGAAGCCGCAAACAAATGAAAGCAGAGGTGGAACAGAAGAAGGGGGAGAGAAGAAAGGCAAGCCAGAGAAGACGTTTCAAACAAGAAACCGCCGGTGAAGAAACAACAGAGGAAGCATTGGAGAAGATAACATTCCACGACATAAAGGCAAGCAGTGAGAAAACTGTTCTCAACCTGTCTGACATGACTCTAAATGCTGCGGAAACCCAATTACTTGCCCTAGTACTCTCCTTTTGCCCTGCGAGCTCATTCAATTACACCAAGTCCCGAGTTGACATTAATAAAAGTGTCCGGAAACGTAAATTGCGGAAATTCCACACCCAAGCAGGAAGAATGCCAAATAAAAATGCAGGAGCTATATCACAGACACCAGTGCAGGGAACGATTAACAGTAACAGCACACAAATTCCAAGCACATAAGACATGGTGGACTTTATGTTTCACATAATACATGAACCTAGCCAGCCCACTGCCAGTAGCACCTTGGCATTCAGGGAACCGAGGTCGCAAATCACAATGCCATTTAAACCACCATCAAAATTCTAACCGCTAATGTTCAAAGATAACATCGACATGTTCCAGGAGCAAGTTATCTTAGACCTGAAAAACCTCAACAAAGCAACCATCAAGGTGACTCTGCAAAACAAGAGCATAAAAAAGACAAAATGTCACTACAGTACCATCAACTTATGACCAAAATTATTAATAACAAGGAGATCGTTGTGCGAAACGCCGACAAGGGAGGCAACGTTGTCCTGTGGAAAAAGGAGGACTACGTGGAAGAAGGACTAAAACAGCTCAACGACGAACTTTGTCTGGCAAAATCAACAGAGCAGTATGGAACAGTATACATGCAGCCTTCCGGACGAAACTTATGGCTTGACGTGAGCAGGGTAGGCTGACCACGGATGAATTCAAGTATCTATGGAATCCGAATCCGGCTATTCCAATATTGTACTTCATACCCAAAGTACATAAAGACTCCACAAAGCCACCAGGTAGGCCGATTATATCTGCCAAAAATGGCATATTTGAGAACACTTCAATCTTTGTTGACTTTTTCTGCAAGAATTTGTTGTTAATTTGGCATCATATATCAAAGACACTGGAGACTTTCTAACCAAGATGAAAGATTTTGTATGGAGTGCCAAATATCTATTGATTACTCTAGACGTAACTGCTCTATATACGTCGATTAAGCATGATGATGGGTTGCGGGCCTTGAAATATTATCTAGCAAGAAAGGGATCCCAGTATGAAGAACACAGTAAAATGCTGATCAGCATGGTCAAGCTATGTCTAGAAAATAACCTTTTTTGTTTCAGGATAAGATGTAGCAACAACGGAGGGGTGTGGCCATGGGGGCCAGCTTCTCCCCCAGCTACGCGTGTCTTCACATGGGCTGGTGGGAGGAGCAGGTCCTCATGGCCAAACACTCGAATACACTCAACACACATATTAAATGTTGGTGGAGGTACATAGATGATCTGTTTTTGGTGTGAGATGGCAGTGAGATGGATGCAATTGGTTTTATTTAATTACTCAACCAGAATGATTTAAATTTAAATTTGACAGCTACTTTAAGTCATTCTATAGTTACTTTCTGGGACGTAGAAGTGTACATAGATAATGGGAAACTTGAAACCAAGTTGCACCGGAAACCTAAGGCAGGAAATGCTACCCTGCACGCAAGCAGTGCCCATCCCAATCACCTAGTGCAGAGCATTCCCTACGGCGAGCTCCTGCGCATTAAGCAAATCTGTAGCAATGAAGCAACACTTCAGATAGCACAGGACAAATGCATTGCCAGGTTTAAAGAATGTGGGTATAACAATCAGTGTTTGAAGAAGGCCCTGCAGAAATGCAACTCTGTAGATAGAAAACAACTAATAGGTAACCGCAGTGCCCAGGATAACCGAGATGATACTAAAGACACATTCAGATTCATCTTGGACTATAACAAGGAACATGCAAAGGTCAGAAAAATATTTAAACAAAACTGGCATTTGGTCAAGCAGGATCCCATCATAGGTGTAACGGTCCCAAAAAACCCTATGATAACTTACAGGAGGGGAACATCAATGAAAGATGCCCTAGTGGAGAATGACCCAGCTGGTCCTCCACCTAAGGGCACTTGGCTCACACAGAGGAAGGGATTCTACAGGTGTAAGACATGCAAAGCCTGCCAGCATGGGATAAACACCACAGAAATGTCCACACCGATTGGAGGGCCCAATAGAGTTATTACAAAAGCACTCGATTGCAAAACTGACCGACCATCTGGTGTATGTGTTGGAGTACCCGTGTGTTCTACGCTATGTTGGTAGTACAACATTACCAGGCCATCAAAGGGTACTCCAGCACCTATGTGCAATCAAGAACCATGATCAGACATATTCGGTGGCCAGGCACTTCCAAAAACACCACAAGGGTGATCCAAAAGACCTAAAATACTTTTTGATCGACTCTGTGCCAAGAAGAAAATGTGGTGGGGACAGAGCTAGGGGCCTTAGGTTGCTGGAAATGCACTACATCTTGAGCCTCGACAGTAAATATCCCAATGGCCTCAACAGCTCGGAGGAACTCCATGCAAGCTTATAGACAGCTAGATGGTAGTCAAAATCCCACAATGACCCTGTATATCTGCCATCATAAAGAGTGGCATAGTTATAAGTAAGAATGGGCTGAAAATTCGTTCCCCCTGCCGAATTTGTGGATTTTCCGCGATTTCGCAATCCGCGAATCTCACGAAATCGCGGTAAAATCCGTGAATCAGCGGGGACGAATTTTCAGCCAAGCACTTACAGGGTTACAGCAGCAGGTGCAAAAGTTGAAGCTAATTTTTTGTAACCTTTTACAAAAGGGTTACAAAGAAATTAACTTCAACTTGGGCACCTGCTGCTGTAAGCCTGTAAGTGCTTCCTGGCACCTCGTTGCCTACTTGCAACTATTCACTGACCCTGCTCTGACCCTTGAAGCAGGGTCAGAGAATAGTTACAAGTAGGCAATGAGGCGCCTGTCACGAAAATTAAACCTCAACAGGAAGCACTGACAGATATAAAAACAAGCATTTGCAATGCAATAGGTCTCGCATTAGGAAAGTTTGAGCGATTGGTCTTGTAAATGACATTTTTTTTAATTTATGTGTTGGTTTTGAAAATAGATAAATTAATAGCTTTGTCATTTACAATGCCAATAGTTATAACTTTCGCAAATGTGACACCTATAGCATTTGTAATGCAACATGTTTTGTATTTACGTGACTTAAATGTATTGATATTACAAATTACAATGGCTTTTAATTTTTTTAAATAATTAATACTTAAATAAAAGTGATTTTAATTTATAATGGCAATCGCTTAAACTTTTGTAAATAACTTTTGTGAAGATTATGTTCAGTGTATTTTATTGTGACGAAAATCCAAGAACAGAAGTGAAATATTAACATCTTTTTGTGACATTTGTAATTAAGCTTGAAACATTGAGAGAACATATTTGAACCAGTTGTTGTTGAATGGTTGCGCAGATTGATTCTGGGGTGGCGCTGAATGGTGCTGTGGTGGGGCTGAGTGGTGCTGTGGTGATGCTGAGTGGTGCTGTGGTGGTGCTGAGCGATACTGGGATGGTGCTGAGTGATGCTGGGGTGGTGCTGAGTGGAGCTGTGGTAGTGCTGAGTGATGCTGTGGTGGTGCTGAGTGATGCTGCGGTGGTGCTGAGTGGTGCTGCTGAGTAATATTGTGGTGGTGCTGAGTGATGCTGTGGTGGTGCTGAGTGATGCTTTGGTGGCGCTGAGTGGTGCTGGGGTGGTGCTTATTGGTGCTGTGGTAGTGCTGAGTGATGCTGTGGTGGTGCTGAGTGATGCTGTGGTGGTGCTGAGTGGTGCTGTGGTGGTGCTGAGTGATAATGTGGTGGCGCTGAGTGATGCTGTGGTGGCGCTGAGTGATGCTGTAGTGGCGCAGAGTGGTGCTGTGGTGGTGCTGAGTGGTGCTGTGGTGGTGCTGAGTGATGCTGTGAACAAGGGAAAAACGAGTCTAACAGAGGGCAGAAGGGCACAAAAAACGAGTCTAATAGGGGGCAGAAAGGCACAAAAACGAGTCTAACAGAGGGCAGAAGGGCACAAAAAACGAGTCTAACAGAGAGCAGAAGGGCAGAAAAACAAGGGAACAATGAGTCTAACGGAGGGCACAAAAAACGAGTCTAACGGGGCAGAATTGCAGAAAAACAAGGGAAAAACGAGTCTAACAGAGGGCAGAAGGTCAGAAAAATAAGGGAAAAACAAGTCTAACAGAGGGCAGAAGGGCACAAAAAACGAGTCTAACAGGGGGCAGAATGAATTCCGCCCTGCGTGTTTGTCCACAAAGATGCCGCCTTTTTGTGCAATACCTCTACTCAACTGGAGTACTTTCTACTGTCTAATCAGTAAGTGCTCCATCGTTGGCTAAATGTATTGGGGCGGATTTACAATAACTGGCGCATCCCCAGGGATGTGCCAGTTATTGTGCGCCGCAGCTCCGCCACCCATGGTTCGCCGCATTTACAATGCGGCGCACCATGTGGCAAAAATTGCACAGATGCATCCCGCATCTGTGCCGTAAAAGCAGCGCATAGCTGGATCTGCGTCGCAAGGGCGACGCAGCTCCAGCAATGCTCTTGGGGGCCCTATCACCCAATGCTGCGTCAAGCCTTGCGCCTGCTTCAAGCAGGCGCAGGGTTTTGACGCAGCATTGGCCTAAAAGTGACTGAGTGAAAATTTTGTAGATTTCACTCAGCTACTTTTAGGAGGCATTCCTGCGCAGGAACGCCCTCCCCTGTGCCGGAACGCCTCCTGATGGCGCAGGGCTTTACAACGTGATGCATCTTTCAGATGCGTCACGTTGTTAATACCCAGCACCATGGCGCATCCTTTGTGCTGTCGCTGCGTCACAAAAGGAACGAAAGTCCGGCGCGAAAGAGGCGCAAGCGGCTTGTAAATCTGCCCCATAGTGCTTTTACTATACTGTAGCTGCGTAAAGGGCCAGAAGATGTGTCTCTAGTGACCATGTGTGCCTGTGCAGCTGCAGTGTAGTAAAAGCACTATACAGTTACCCAATGAGGGAACACTTACTGGATTATCCAGTAGAAAGTACGCCAGGCCAAATCGCAAAAAAATCTGCGATTTCGCTGGAAAATTCGTGGAACACAAAAAAAATAAAAAAAATAGCTGGATCTAATATATAAACAAGCTAAATCTAGGTGGACCAAGCCAGGATATTGTAGTCCCTAGTTTCCAATTATATTGGACAACAATTCCAGTTATTACAGGTGTATTTAAACATATACATGATAACAGTTGTCAACATGATTTGCCGTCGCAAGCACCCCCTTATAGATAATTCTCTCTTTTTAACCACTCAGAAATTTGTTATTTCCACATTTGCACTTTTGTTGCATGCCTTAAAATTTGGTAGATGGATTAGTTGTGTACACTGATATGCATTGAATGGATTCCCACTGAATCTTTACCTCATAATAATCGATAGGGGGAGAGCAGGCGGTAGTTAAAATGTTTCCACAATCAGCCCTGCAGGAAAATATTTATTCAGATTTTTATATGAATTTTATCATATTTATATGGTTATCATATATATCTGTTACTTATTTACACTTATTTATCTATTTAAGATTGTAAAGTACATGTATTTATTTTTGCAGAGATTGATTGATTGTGGACTTAACACATGCCATCCAACAATTAATGTAAGACAGAGGAGCACCATAGCATTTATGCTTGGACGACCGCGGCCCCATGGATTGTTATGTTTTCACTATGTTAAAGAATTACGCTTTTAAGGCTGGTAAAACATGTTTCAAAAAGAACAATTTTGATACAAAGCAGTAGGGAATTGAATGCACTGTTGTTGTCACTTTAAGAGGTGTGGGTCTTAAACCAGAGAAAAAAAATGTAAAATACCAAAAATAAGTGCTGTCAGTATTTAAGTAACTATGATTGATGGTTGGCGTCATGTGATCAAGTCCCATGCCAGGGATGAAACGCGGTATGGCTTCCCCATCCAGTTGTACTGTGTATTAAATTTTAAACAAATAAAATTGAAGGAATTGCACTTTCGTGGTCCGTGCTCTTCGTTTGTGCCCTATGGGAAATGGATTTGCGAAGCTGAAGAGTTCTACCTCATATATGTATATATATATATATATATATATATATATATATATATATATATATATATATATATATATATATATATATATATATATATATATATATATATATATATATATATATATATATATTGTTTTTATATTATTACATTATATGTATATATATATGTGTGTGTGTGTGAGTTTAAGTTTTTTTTAATAAGTATAATTGTTAGATTTGTTTGAACATTAAGGGCCTCATTTCGATGTCGGGAGGAGCTGCCTCCAACCGACATCTCCGTGGATGCAGAACTGACCGACCTCTGGTCAGCAGTCCCGACTCCGCAATTAGGATGCGACGCACATGGTGCAGTCACAAACTTCCACTTTACAGTGGTAGCCTGTGCGGCAGTCTGAAACTGCCCGCAGCACAAGGTCCCATTGTAAAATGGAAGTTTTTGCACATCCCTGCACCATGTGCCACACGGTGCAAGGATGTGAATGGGACACCATACGTGCCCCCAGGGCCTCAACAAAGGGCCAGGGGAGAAGGGGGCCCTGCTATTGATGGAGCAAGGACTCGTAGAAAAGAGACTTGCTTGGACGGAATCCTCTCACGTACCTTTTAAACCCCATATTAACCTTGTATTGTGGAAATTAATATGCACAACAGATTACACTGAAGAAGAAGAAGCTTTCCAATGTGTTTTACTAACAAGTAACTCGAATGAGATTCTAAAATGGTCGCTAACTGGAAATATTTAGTACGCATGCATCTACGTAGTATGACGTACTTTCGCTTGGAGGGAATTTCTTGCGCTTGCGCAGTTGCCAACAAGATGGCTGCTTTGAAACTCACATGCTTGGCACCTGCTTAGCTGGAAATTGAAACAAGATATTTACTAATGCTAACACTGGGAAAGTATAAAGAAGTAAATGGGGTTAGAATAGAGATAGGTGGTATACAATGAAACCATTTATTCTTGAAAATAACATATGTCTTTCTGACTTTATTATTAGTACACCTTTGGGCCTCTCGAATATGACAGAAGTAAGAAGAATCATATGACTGAAAAGTTCAATTCCGCATGCCTATTGAGAGTGAATCCGGAATGATGACTACAAACTTGATTACAAGCCAAGGCCACTGAGCGTCCTGGCCTGGGAAACAAGTGGTGAAGAGTGCAACAGGATGGCAAAATTTATGAAAGCTATTATAAATGTTGCAAAAATAATGTGATTGTGGGTGGGAAATGAAGTTTGAATAAAGAATTAAGGGGATGTGTTTATTAACAAATGGCTAACTGAAAAAAGTGATATGTAAGCATGGGGTGATGACCACCTCCCCTTGCCTGTCCAATCAGAGTTTGGAGTTTCATGACATTAAAACATTTTTTTGGGAGGTACATGAATATTTTAGGGTATAATTGAGGTAGTTCTTAGTTAGTTAGTTAGCATTAAGAAGAGCATGAGAACGGGATGCTGTCTGATGAGACGCCAATGCTGAATGCTGCAGAGACCGAGATGCTGAGGAGATGCTGACGAGAGATGCTAAAGAAGAATAGAATTGCAGAACCATATATCTTAGGCTAATTAATTTAGAAGATGATCGCGGAAGAGTCTCGAGGAGGAAGAGAGTGTCAGAGAGGGTTGCTAAGCATGTCCTGTCCTGATTCCTGTCCTGGCTAAAAGCCCGAAACCGGTCCTAGGATGCTTTTTTCCAGTCCAGGGAGGACATGGCTTGGCAGTTTGGGCTGGACTGTTCCCATGGGGCACAGGGTCAAGACTGATTTGCATATGGCTGGGATGAAACTGGAATGGCATGGTGAGCAAAAATACGATATATTTAGGCCCAGATCTCTGTACTGGGGTGAATGTATGACATTGTTCTGCATTCTGTCCATCAACTGTTGCTTTTTGCAGCTAAAGCCTTTGGTCACCAGATCTTTCCTTGGGGACTCTTCCCAGACCCTTGGCCAGGGGGTTGGTTTTTGCACCATACTTTATTACGTCTTCCTTCCTATGAGGAGACGGAGACTGTTCTGTACTTTGGAAGTGGTTCACATGAAATTATTCTTAGATAAAGATTTAAATCACTCTCCCCAACTCTGTGATCATTTAATATTGGCAAGTAAGTTGATTTATGTCATTTCACCATCAATTAGTTCAACTAATGGTCTATCGACTTTTTGATCAGCGAAAGATTAGTTAGGAACAGAAATAACTAATCTTGGTATGGTAAGAAATTCATAAAAACATGACCCCAGCGGTTATTGCCAGATTGTTGTCAAACGTGTGTATGGGCCCAGGTGAGTATATATTGTTCGATTACCTGTTGCTGATAAGTCGCTGGATCACTAGGGGCACCCAAAGTCGCTCTCTGACACCCTTGAAAGGTCATATATGCTATCCGTTGTCCATGTGAACTAATCTATATTGGCCAGACCACACAAATGGTCAAGCAAAGGATAATTCAGCACAAAAGCAGAATCAACTGTAAAGTTCTTACGGCTCCATTGGTCCAGCACTTCCTGGAAAAGTCACATACAGACACCGACCTAAAATGGTTAGTCATTGAAAACCTACTTTGCCTATCAGGGGCGGTAACATGGCTACCCTTCTTAACAGAGCGGAATGCAAATGGATTGCGAGAGTGGACTCAGTAAACCGAGGGCTAAATACCCTTGATGAATGGACAAATACCATCTCCATCTAATCCCTCCTACCTCTGTCTCTTACTGTATGTCCCTACCTCTCTTCTGAAGTACTTCCGTAGCAATGTTAACAAATGTGTTATTGATATGACTTGTTACAATGTTTTGATGGGATACAATTATCCTTAGATGTTCAGTGCAAACGTATATATACTTAATGTTGTCACATTTCACAAGTGTATAACACAGTTCCATTTTCATTGATCACGGCTAGAACCGGTCCCATTTACGCCTAATACCTGAACGTGATTAGACCCACCCAGCCTTCCCTCCGCATCATGCGTGCTCGTTCCAAGACATTGCTGACTCATTCCTCTCGAGCATTACCTAGGCAACCCAGTAAACTACCCAGAGTCCTCCCTCACTCCTGCCAGGAACTCGGCCCCGGCACAGCCAATGTCTTGCCGGGACATTCCCCTGCCCCGCCCTTGAGAGTCACGTGACTCTGCCCCTAGGCCGCTCACTTCCTGACTTCTTAAGTAGGAACACAACCGCGGATAGCTAGTGCATTCATTGCCTGCAACCCGCTGTGACAGCAGACCCCGGTTACGGACAACCTCCCTGATTCAGTCAGGTAATGGACAATCTGGAGCATACCTTGAGCACGCTCGTAAACCCAGAAGTCTAACTGACCAATTGTTGCCACTTCGGGCAAACGCTAAAATACTTTTCCTCCTTTTCTACCCCTCTCCCCCCGTTGGCCCATACAGGACTCGCCAGTACCGCTCGCTGCCCAGACGGAAGAATCATCCAGGTAATTACTTCCACCAGGGTTACCAGTCGTGACTATTGCAGGTAGTCCTTTTCTAAAACTCTGCTTAAATATTTAACCCTTAGTAACCTTCAACGATCGAGTTTTTAACCAGGATTTGGACTACGCCATCCTAGGAAAGCTAGAATGTGAGTTTTTCAGCCTTCCACATGCAGCGACCATGGCCTAACAATTGATAAACGGATAATTTATCCCGTAGTTTACCACTCGCTAGACACCCCCTACGTCACCAACCCCTGTCCCGATCCGGCCCTCACCCCCCACTTCATGACACGTCTTAGTTCGCAAATCAGATCGGACTCAACACTCGTGCACTCCTTTCCCTGCACGTTCTCCTTCCCCTGACCACGCGCTCAAACTCCCCTTTATACCCACAGCACTGTTCTCATCGACAACCCTGCCCTGATGAGGATCCCGAACAACTGGGATCGAAACGCCGTCGACTAGACAGCTTGAATCTCACGACGCATTTCACTTCTTGTGCTCCCATTGTAATAATTTTTGTTTCAAGTAATGATTACTTGTCTCTGCCGGGGCCATTATTTGATGTTTGGAATCTTGTTCAATGCGTCGCCACTGCTGTTGTTTTTAAACACTTGCACACTCACTTGTCACTGATTGTATATAGCACCTGCACCAAGTGTCACCGGGTTGTCACACGATCCACTCTGTACAGTGCTGCTTTAACTGTATTGACCCTCAACTACCTATGAAAATAAGACCACTTTCTATGAAAAACTCTTGACTCCTTGGTTTTTCCTTTCTTTGTAATGCTTATTGCATACATCTTCAAAACTGTCTCTGCATAATACCTGTTGGGAACTGTTCTTATTCACATGATACACCCATCCCAACGCGGTTTATGGGTTTTCTCCTGTTGCTTTCATACACCCTTGAAAGGCCGGCATGGAAAGCCTTTGGAAACTGACATCATAATACTGACGGTAGAAACGCCATCCTTAAGGAAGTATGTGTGGTTTCCGACTGGCCGATCGGCTCCTTGAGGCCATCGGAAGCCAGTCAGTTTGCCCAGCTGGTTTACACTCCGACCGTCAAAATTGTAATCCGGCGGTCAGAATAAAAACCTTCCATGTTGTTCAGAAAATGTCTGACCAGCGGTCAGAGGCTTTGCGACCGACATCAAAATATATCTTTTTTATTATATTAATGTTATTATTGAATATACTTAATATTTACAAATTACATTTATATATATTTAAAAAACAATATTTTATACATTGATATTGGTGACAATAGATTGATTTCACATTTTCTGCACTTACCATTATAAGTATAGGATGACAATATTTTTTACTTTGATATCTTTGTAGCATAATATTTTATGAGGCAATATTTTGTCAGTGAACCAACTTACACATTCACTCACACAGCAGTTATGTATCTAGCAGTAACTGAGCCAGCTGTACACAGTTACACACCCCACGAGTCACTGATATAAGCAGTAAGCAATCCTTACATCCACGTATATACACATTTATAGACCCATGCACTTACTGAGAGAGCAAGTCCTATACCAATATAGTTGCTTAGATATCCAGTTACACATACACAGAGAGTCTGATGCACCCACTCAGATATGCACTCATGTACTGATACAACCAAGGCGGAGGTCCAGAGAAGCAGCCCTTTATACATGTCTGGGGCCTCATACTGTAGAGTCTGTATGTACAGTTTTACAGTCATGCTAACTTGGCATTTAAACACTATTGTTGGGCCTTAAAGTGTCCTTTTTGTACATATGTCACCCCCCATGTAGGCTGTAGGTAGGGCAGGACGGTATGTGCTTAAAAGTAAGAGATGTACCTTTAAGATACAGTGAGTTACATGCACACTTACAGATATATATAACCAAGTTATAAATGCATCCTCACTGTTGTATGGCGTTTTAGGATCCGAGTGAATTTTCCAGATCCATGCCCTTATATAGGTACAATTCACATTGCCCTAATATAGGCATAGAAATCATTCCCTTATTTAGACATAGCCCATGCAGTCCAAATATAGGCATGGCTACTTCCACCCATACCAAAACGTCACAACGATTTCTTAGAAAATCGGCTTAAGCAGTCAGGGACCTCCACTTGCTTGAATATTGATTTGTCCAAGAACTCATGTACTTTACAAAGAACTACTATTACCATTGGGTTCTTTACTGATGTTATTATGCCCGACTTGACATCAAACTGGACACCTTCAAGGTATAAATATGCCTTCACTTGCTCTAGCAAGACACGGTGATTCGGAGCAGTTCGACTATCTACTGTCCGACGCAGCTTGCTACAGCAAGTGCCGAAGGAAGCCGACCTACCAGCTGACGCACTGATCGAGAAGCTGTCCTTTCTCTCCCTGAGAATCCAGCTCCAGTGTTTCCAAGCTCCCCTTGCGGGGTGTTGGGAAATCGAGTCCCAAGACAAGAGATACCAGACCTCCTTCATTTTAAACTAAGGCATGGAGCTGATTAGAACCTAAGAGAAATCTTGGATAGATTTTAGGCAAAAAAAAAACCTATGCTACACAATACTTACTTCTTACCGCATACTAGACTTAGGTTAGGTACATTGGGGTAGGCATATTTTAGAAGCACCTGTTAGGTATTTTAGTCAATGTATTTCTTTATGTATTTTTATATGACTTAGAAACCATACAATGCTTTTACAGTAATATTTTCTAATATTGTTCTCGCTGTCCGCACTATACTTTGCAGCCTGCATTACGATTGTAGCAGTTCACCTGCGTGAGAAAGAAGACTGTTCAATAAAACCTTTTATTGAAAACGCCTGTCTCTCTATTTCTCCGCACCTCTGTTGAAACGAAGCATGCACGATTGACTTAGTGAAATACTTATCTATTGTTTCCACAACTCTAGAGATACCATTCTTATTCTTGGGAAACAAAGTTTTCATGTTTATGCGGCTGTCAGAAACTAATCCCTTCTTGTGAATTTGAGAAGGTTTTTAGTGACCTCCGAGCTAGCTGGCACTCACTATTAAGTTTAATACATTCGATAGAGACCTAGTTGACCTCAGTCCTACGGCTAAACTATAGGATATATTATTCCAATGCGCAGAGCCTATTGGGAATATAGGAACTACACCTTCATCACAGCTAAACTGTGAGTCACATACCTAATTAGAAAGCATGGAGGCACTCACATAACAAATTGGTCTGTGAGAGCGCACTTACAAATTCACTCATACACATAGCACTAATATAGTGACCAGTGACACACCTACAGAGGGAGTTATACAGGTATTTAGGCATGTACTCAATAGTGATTCCCTAAGTCACCTATCCGGATAACTAGCCCTTTAACCACGTCTTGGGCCTGCTACTGCAGAACGTGTGTGTGCAGTTTTACTGCCAGGTCAACTTGGCATTTAAAACCTCTTGCAAAGCCTCCAACTTCCCTTCCACTACATGTAAGTCACCACTAAGGTAGGCTGTAGGTAGACCATAGGGCAGGATGGTGTGTACTTAAAAGGTAAAAGATGGACTTTTAAGTTTCAGTTAGTTACAGATGCACATACAGGCCTATACACCTATTTATACATTCAGTCTCTCACCCAAACTGCAACTGACATAACTGTTTACAAAGGCATAGAGCCACTTACACACCCAGTCACACAGTGACAGAAGCACTCACACATTCATTCATACACCCATACAGCATTGATGTATCCATCACTATCTAAGGCAGTTGCAGACACAGTTACACATTCCACGAAGCATCCATACAGCCACTTACATATACATTTACAGACCCATAGGCTTACTAGGAGAGCCAGTCACATACCAGTATAGATATTTAGCCATCTAGTGACACATACACAGAGGGACTGGTGAATACACTGACTTACTCAGATATGTACTCAAGTACTGATACAACCAAGTCAACCATCCAGAAAAGAAGCTCTTTAGAACATGTCAGGCCTCCTACAGCAGAGTCTGTGGGTACAGTTTTACTGTAATACTGACTTGGCATTTTAAAACCTAGTGTTGGGTCTTAAAGAAGCCTTATGTGCATTTGTCACCCCCAAGGTAGGCAGTCAATAGCCCATAAGGCAGGCTGGTATGTGTTTAAGACATGTATGTTTAACCTACAGTGAGTTACACATGCACTTACAGACTCATATGATCATCTGTACATGCAGTGTTCCACCCATAGTACAACTCCCATACCTAGGTACAAAATCATAGAGCCACTAGAACACCCAACAGACCGTAACAGAAGCTCTTTCGCGTTCACTCACCCACACACCCAGCACTAAAAGTCAAAGTCAAAGTCAAAATCAACTTTATTCGGCTGGTTAAAGCCATAAAAGTACGCAGCAAAACATTCTATAAGACAGCATAAAATCCTATACAAAAATCATATTACAATAATCTTAAAAACCTTAAAAATTTAAGCAGAGGAATCAGACAGTTATGTGAAGCAAATGCAAAAATTGAATAAACTGTTTTTCCATGGCACAGAGGGACAATCGCTCTAAAACTCAAGTTAACACGAAATTCATAAACGACACACTTCTTTAAAATGACAACCTGTTAAAATACAAACCATTGTAAAAAGGAAAAGAAATATTCAGTTTAAAACAGACGTCATCGTAAACTTCATGAGAGGAATATACGTGAATAAAAAGACAGCGCATTAAAACACAATTCATCCTAGTAGTAAGAATGAAAGATTACAACATTGCATGGTAAAGTAGCCCTATATTCAATTTCCATGGTGGCCATGAGTTAAAAAGATGATAACAATAATAAGACAGCATCTTGGAAGCGAACATATTGTCTCATCAAAATTATATTACAATATTTAGCAAAGAAACATATATACACTGCCCCAATATCTAGAAAAGCTAGCTCAACGGCAACCTATTACTGTGTCTAATAGCCCCAATTAAAAAACGTAACACCCTGGCACAGACTATAGGTGAGGCTAGCATTTGTAAATAAATCAGAGCCGGCCTTACTTGAACAAAATTGCAGCCACTGAGCAAGGGGAGGATGAACTTCCTGTGCAGGGAATCGTAATGAGCGCAGAAAAACATTAGATGGAGAGTGTCTTGCTCAGAGAAGTTGTCGCACAGGGTTTTGATGATCAGGTTTGGAGTAGCCTTTGGGAAAAGCCAGTAACCAGGGAACCATATTCAATCGGAATCTCATCAGGACAAAATGATGGTAAGCTTTGTTTACATATGACAAATATGGTTGCATCTGCTGGTACAGGCTCAGTGTAGCAAACCTTCTCACTGAAGGTTTGATTAGTTCATTCTCCTCCCTTAGACCTTGGCGTCTGCCTAAAAACTGCTATTTAAAAGCTCTAATAGCAGTCTTGCCTAGAGGAGTGGGGGTCAAAAACAGACCGGGCAGCCAAGATTTTCAGTCTGATCCTTGATTTCAGCCAAGGAATGTGTAAAGCCTTCTCTAGGGCTAAACAATCTAGGATGATAAGTTAATTTAAATTTGGGGTTGGTTAAGCCCAAATTCTCAACCAACATAAGAGCGCAGAACCGTGATCTGGTCTGAGATATAAATCACTCCCAATTCCTCATGTAAATTAAAAATAGGGGTGGCTACAGGGACGAAGAGAAGTTTGCGCATAAAATTATTCTTGGCCCGTTGGATTTCTTTCACAGTCCCAGATGTCGCTGCCGTAGGTGGCCATGGGGATACACTTTGCATTATAGACCTTCAGGAGCACAGGAAATGGCTTTGACCCTATTCTTTTTCAAAATCTAATGTAGCCCCCACTGCTCTGGCTAAAACATTCTTTTTTTGTGCGAGTTGGTTGCACCATGAGCGTTGGTCATCGAATAGTACCGATAAGTATGGGAACGTAGACACTTTTATTAACTCTGCCCCCTTACAGTAGAATTTGGCATTGGCCGCCTTCTGGGAGCCTATGATCATGGCATGCGAATTTTTAAAAATTGGAAATAAAATCCAAAGAGTCCATAAAATCTATAAATCAGCTTAAAATTAGTTTCCACCCCCTTGCTGTTCTGGACACTAAGACCGCGTCACCAGCGTACAGAAGTGCAGGAATCATTTCAGTGCCAGCTCTTGGTATATCTTTACAACAAGATGTTAAGGAGTACCACAGTTTATTAATGTAGAGGATGAACAGCAAAGGAGCCAATATGCATCCCTTCCGAACCCCTATTCTTGCTGCCCATGAGTCAGTCAGGCTCCCATCTTCATTGAAACGTACCGCAGCCGTTGTGTTTTCATGGGCGGTAGCCAGGAAGGAGATCAGATCAGCATCTAGCCCCATATCGTGAATGATCAACCACAGTTTAGACCTATTAACAAGGTAGAAGGCTGATGTTAGGTCTATAAAAGCCAGATGTAAATCCCCTCCCCTGGCAACAGTACACTTTCTAATCAACAAGTGAAGGTTGAGGCATCGATCCAAGGTCCCTTTCCCCTGCCTGAAGCCATATTGGATGTCAGAGACGATGTTAGCTTGATCAAGTCAGGCTGTTATGCGTTCCAAAACTACATTTCCTATAATTTTAGCCGCAGAATCAAGGAGCGAGATGGGTCTATAACATGCAGGGTCATCCCTTGCGCCCTTTTTAAAAATGGGCATGATGACCGCCTTTGCCCATGATAAAGGAAAACCGGACACACAAGCTGCATTAAAGACATGTGCTAGAATCTTAGCCCAGACGTTTGGGTCTGCCTTATAAAGGTCAGCCGGTACTCTATCAGGGCTGGGTGTCTTTCCACCTGAGGTTGAAATGATGGTTTTCTAGACTTCTTCCATATGAAAAATAAGGGGGGGAACCATTTAATCCGGGAACAGTTTGTCCCCGGAGTCTCCTAAGTTGGCATCACTGTAAATTTGACCAAATTGCTGGACCCATTTCTCTGCGGGAATTTAGCAATCTCTGCTGGAATTTGGTGTGTTGACAAAAAGAGAGCTGTTAACAATAGACCAAAATTTAGAGCTATTGGCCAGCACACTGGCTTGGCTAAGCTCGTCCCATGCCATCTCCTTTAACTGTTTTTTCCTACTCTGGACTGCAATTTTGTAGGCCTTCCTTCTATTCTTGACTAATGTTGCCTTCATTGGTTTTTGCTTGAGGGCCTGCTTGAGCTCCTTATGGGTAACCACGCAGGTATCGTCAAACCCCCTTTTTTGTTTTGGACACCTTGCTCTGGTCATAATGGATAGATTAAAAGCAACCTGTTTAGCAATTAATTCAAAGGCATCTAAAATGGATCTAGCATGAGATTCCTGATCTAGACACACTTTGAACTCCGAGGCACGAGTAGTATACAGGTTTTCAATAAAGCTTTCGGGGGTGATCATTTCCCATCTGCGTGCTAATGTTTTTGTTAGTAGCTTGATGCGTGACCCTTCCCTTGCGGGCAGCTGGAAGGTGAAGATCCAATATTAATGGATTATAGTCACTAAAGCAGTTCCAGGTGACATTTTGATGGGGAGGATAGCAGGATATGGTCAATTATGCTTTGACAGCCATGCCCCACGTAGGTGGATACCAATTCTGACCTATCTAATTGCTGTAAAAGACACACAATTGATGGGCGGAATGCAGAACAACTCAAAACATTCACCCCCAGTCAAGACATCTGGGTTAAATCCATCAATATTTTGTTCACCATGCCACCCCAGTTTAGACCTGGCCATATACAATCAGTCTTGACCCTGTGCCTCATGGGAACAGTCCAGCCCAAAATGCCAAGCCAGGTCCTCCCTGGACCAGAACAGTTGCAAGCGATTCAGGTTGTAAGCTTACAGTAGGCCTTCTAGGAAGGTGCCAGATGGAGTATGTTCAAAGTGATTTTGCCCATGCAGCCCGTCTTCCTTCTCCAGCATTGCTAAACAATTAAGGGGGCAGATGCGAGTGTTAACATCTCCCAGAACTAGTAAATCATAGTATGCTTCAGTTCCTTCAACATTGCTTGCCAAGAAATCCTCTAGTGCCATTAGATGCTCAAACGTGTGGGTTCTAGTGAAATAATTATAAAACCTTTCCACTAATAGAGTTGGCAAATTCTTCCCTGACAATTCCATAACTAGAACTTGGGAAAAGAGTCAATCAGCTTGGCACCATACTAAAGTTTAAGTCTAAACATTAAAAGAAGAGCCCTCCTGACTCTACCCATGTTTGATGAAGTAGCAAGTTTGCAGAATGACATAAATCCATCTAGATAGAAATGGTCAGTGGGTTCCCCATGTTTCTTGTAGAGCAATTATGTGGTGTGTGGAAAGGAAATGTTCCCAGGAGATGTCACCCCTTTTTTACCTTAGGCCAGCTATGTTCCAAGAAAGAACCTTCATCATAGCATCATCAGTAATAGCCAGAACGGGACAGGAATTAACTAAGTTAGCTTGCTCCAATTGAGTTGGAGGGCAGGGTGCAATGGGATTGGAGGGACTAACGTCAATGGTATTGGAGGAACTAACTTCAAAAGCAGGCGCTTCCACATCCGTAGAATGGAGAAAGCTGTCGGGGACAAATGCTACCTCAAGATAAGATAGTCAATCTTGCATGTCCAAACCAGATAGTGCATGAATCTATTAGAAGTGTGAGTTAGAAGGGTCATGTTGTGACAGGGCCCATGGTTTGGCTTATAAAAATAACCAAGAGGCGATGAGCATCTGTTGGAGCTCTTAAATGTTTCAAACTCACAGGGTCTTAACAGGTATCTCACCAAGTCTGCAAAAATTAATTACAATGCAGTCCCCTTCGATGTTCTTTATGGATGCGCCAACCCACCCTACTCTGCGTACCATGATAATGTCCTTCATATCAGATACCTGGAACCTCTTATTCCTTGATAACCAGTCTACACATTTATTGCATAATTGACTCGTTCTGGTCCTTTTTTAATGTTGGTACCCCTGAAAAGACCAGCACATAGGGACATGAAGCCGGCGGCAGACTCAGAACATCTTGGTTAGCTACTGGGGGATTACTATTTATGATGGATAAAACATTACTATTAGAGCTGTCAATCAATGGATTCTGAACTGCTCCGTTAGATCGTCTTGGGCCACTTGCATTCTTCTGTCTAAAATGGGTGCGTGTGATGGTAAAGTGATTACCGGTAGGTACAATGCCTTGCCTGCCTGGGTTTGATTGGGGCCGAGAAGAGTTTGATCTGATGACACATGTGGGTTACTTACAGAGGTGATCGCTCTAACAGTAGGGGGTTGAATTCCAAGTGGGACGTGAGTCGGTGTGCTCGTTATGCTCGTTGTTACACCCTTAGTGCCCCCACCTCCTCCCTTGGTAGTGGTGGACATTCATGCATTCCCTGCTGGGTGACCCACCACCCCTATAATTAAAGCCAAGTTATCTATGCAAGCCTAAGTGGGGCAAGTATTTTCTCCAAGAGTTCATTAACTTGTTTATACACTCGTACGGCAACAGCATCCCCGCAGCTCTTGATTCAAAATGTTGCCTCGGTCTGAGTGCTAGTTGAGCAACTCAGCTTCATTGTCAGTGTTGTCCCAGGAGAGTCAAAAACTTCTGGGTTATCATTGTCATTAATTAAAGATGGTTGTATCCAAGCAGGGAGACAGGTTCATTGGGGGTTGGTGCGAGTGGGCTACTTCCTTTTAGTACTGGTGGGTTTCCTAGTCTTTCTCTTCAGTTTGGCTGCAGGGATTCGTACAGATGTGGCAGTATTAATGACCGGGTGCAACTCAGCTGTCTCAATTGTGTCCAGCCAGCTAGCGCTCCCACTTGCAGTAGGGGATTTGTCAGTTTCAAGCCCGCGGAGTTGGGACAAAGGTAATAATGGAGTGCGGGCTGCTAGGGCACCTCTGAGATTTGAAATAGCCACCGCCCCTCAATATCCAGGGACAGGCGACGCTTTGAGTTCTATTTCGCCGGACTCAATACTGACCGCCCTCTCAAGCATACTGCTGATACTAGTGGTTAATGGATGTGCTGGTGGTAGCATAGTGCATTTTCCTATAATTGCTGATCGTGATGGGATTACGTAGGTATCAAAACAGAATAATCTCAATAAGGTTGTTGTTGAACGATGGGGCACTCATCCATCTTGACACTGATTCCAGATGCTGCTTCAAAGAGGGGTGGCCCAGCCCTGCCTTGACCGGTCTCGGACGGGCGCAGACGGGCTCACCCTTGGCCCAGGCACGCCAGCGGGCATCCTGCGCTTCAATTTAAAGCGCCTCCAGGCGCTTTGGTTGGCTGGCGATAGTCAGCTCCTGTTGCGATGATGTGTGGGTCTTGTAGTGTCCCCCTTTTGTACCTCTTTTGGCCGCCATAAGTGTGGCAGGGTATGCTCAGACGTGAGTCCCTTGCTCACTTTGCCACTGGATTCAAGCAAGCTGAAGACGGCTGGAATGCCAGAAACCGGTCCTCGGAAGCTTGTTTCTGGTCCAGGGAAGACATGGCTTGGCAGTTCGGGCTGGACTGTTCCCATGAGGCACAGGGTCAGACTGATTTGCATATAGCCATGTCTGAACTGGGGTGGCAGAGTGGGCTAAAGAACGGTGATGGATTAAACCCAGGTCTTTTGACTGGGTGTGGGTGTTTGATTGATTCAGATGCTCCGTCCATCACCACCCCCTTTTGTACCAACTGCCTGGGAGACACAGACTGGTGGCGGCTGGTTTCGGGACCCCGGTGCCTGGTTGCGGGACCAGCACTAATATATCCAGCATTAGGTGAGTCCCTGTGATATCTGCACCAGCAATCCGTTCTGATCACCACAAGGATCAGAACTGAACAAGGTAGAGCCATGTGCTAAATCCATGAAAAAGGTAAAGAGGTCATCCCCTCTGTGGATGCTACGTACGGCAAAGTCAAATAAGACAAATCTGTAATGCTTGATAAATGTATGCATTTATACAACACATCCCGTGACAAGCAAGGATAGTAGTGAAATCGATGCAGGAAAAAGGCAATATGATAATTTTATTAATGGATATACGCCTTCAAGACTCCATTACTAGAAAATGAATCTCCTAAGGAATGTGTTTTAGCTGAAACTTGCGTAGAGAATAGGAGATCACTGGAGTAATCCATATGCATTAAGAATATTGAATATAATGGAATACACATGGAGTATGATGAAGCATCTTAAGTACTCTGATTAACGAAGAGTACACTGTATTGGAATAATACAGATTTTCTCACATGGTTTACTCTCTAAAACATTTTATGAAATTTGTTTATAACAATTGTGATCAGTCTATGTAATTATAACTCTAGTTAAAAAATGACATATGTATCAACTCGATTGGAGAATATAGATGTCTCACAGCTCTGATATTTTGGAAGAGTATGGGTCATGAATGGTATGTATGAAAGGATGGTATAAGAATGTGGTGTATTTTTTATGTATATAGATATTTAATACTGTGGAGTTAATTATTAAAACATACAAGTTTTTTACATTTTCTTACAGAATTGTGTGAATTGAGCCTTTTTATATTATGATACACAGTGTATTCGGAATTATAATGATGGTTGCCTGAGGATTTATAATAATATTAGCCCAGTATTAACTTAGGCAGTTTCACACACAGTCACATACCCCAAAACTCACAAAGACAGCCAGAAAGCAATCTATACACCTGCTTACTTAAACATTTGCAGACCCAAAGAGTTAATAATAGAGTCAGTCATATAGAGCATACCTACTTGCACAAACAGTGACACACACACAAATGGACTGATATACTCATTCAGATATGTACTCAAGTAATGACACAACCAAGTCGCCAATCACGACAAGTAACCCTTTAAACATGTCTGGGGTCTACTACTGCAGAGCATGTGTGCAGTTTTACTGCCACGCTGACCTGGCATTTAAAACTCCTTGCTAAGCCATAATGTTTTCTTAGATCGTACTTAGAAGACATGTTCTTTGAAAGGGAGTAGAGCTGTCACGTTCATTGCTCTGGAATGGTATGATACACTAATAATATATAATTACGTAGGAATTAAGGGCCTGATTACGATGGCGTAAGGCCTGCCACTGCCAGCCAGGCGGTGGTGGGCCCTCCACCTTCGTACAGCAATTTTCCTCCACCATATTACAATGGCGGTGGGAATCGCTCCGGTACTGTGGCAGTCGTAAAGACCACCCAAGACCGTTCCGCCATAGGCAATTGTTCTGTTTGCCTGGCGGAGCGGTCAGCATATGTCAAAAGGTGATGTGCCTAGCAGGCACCGTCCGTCATATTACGATGGTGGCCTCAGCCAGCCTTTCTGTGGTGGGCAAACCGCCATTGAAAGGCTGGCAGAAAATGCATTGGGGGCCCAGTGCGGGCCCCCCTTGTATTGGGAGGAGGTGGTGGTGCACTGTATTTCTCTGCACTACGTGGAAGGCACCGTGTGGTGCCTACCACGTAGTGCTCTGAAACGCACTACATGCATTTTTCACATTGCGGCGGGTGCTGCTGGCTGCAGGGGTAAAGACGCATGATGCCACCGCCACGGTGGCGGTCACATCGTGATTCTACATACAGGACCACCGCCATGCAGGCGGGCAGTTCCAAGCACCACTGGGAGGGCATCATAATGAACCCCTTAGGTGCTTGAAGTATGGAATCTAAAACGTGTACTATATTTTGTTTTCAAATATTTACTGTTGTTCCAAGACAGGAATTTCAGAGGACAAAAAAGGAACAGAGGAGAAAAGCACAAAAGAAACAGTACTACCTGCAAAAACTGAGAGTAAAAAAGGAGATGATGGACAGAACGTGGTGGGGAAAAAACATCTTCTGGCAAGAGAACTAATGAGTTTCTTAAAATAGTAGTAATAAAAATGAAAACTGTGGAAAATTATGTAAATAAAAAGGAAGCTTTAGCACACCTCAGTAAAAAAAAAGCAGGTACTATTGTTCAAAGTGGAAAAAGAGTCAGCAAGGCAGAAACTGTACAAAGACATAACAACCAGAACAAGAACAAGAACAAGAAGAATGTTCAGAAGTAGGGCAATACTAATTTGGTACGAAAGATAAAGCAGTAAAAGAAAACATGAACAGCTTTGAAGCAAAAAGAGCACATAGAAAGTGAAGTAGATAAATCATTTTCTCTGAAGCATAAACCATTTTCTTAGTACTAAAGAGAATGGGAACACTGAATAAAACAGCATTGTCTATGAAGAGAAAAGGCAAACAAAAAGACTTGTTAATAAAATGAGAATGGAAGCATACATCTACAACTGAGCCATTATTTAATGGAGAAAGCTATTTTCAAGAGAATACATAGGTGCATGCAGTTGAAACAATTGGTTGATGTTATGAGGTGAAAGATGGTAGTCAAATTGAAAAAAGAGGAGATGGTTGCTAGGAATCTAGAGGAAGTGATAGCTGAAGAGGTACAAGGAAGGTATAGACAGGCTCCTATATGCAAACTGAACTATAGCAGTATTTGCAGTGTTTGCTTGGAATCAATTGATATATTAAGAACATTTCAATATAAATTTCCATGCAGTTGTCTGAAACAAACAATTGTCATCTTGCAAGAACTAGATCCCTGCAAAGTAAAGAAGTATACTAATTTAAAGGGACCTTCTCTGGTCTGTTTATCAAACAAAGTGTGCAAAGGCACTTTTCATCACTTCAAAATGTTAGCTCTTCATCACTCTAAATTATTAAATTTAGTCAGGAGACTTTACTTTGTGAAAACTCCTGCCTTATGTTAGGAGGAGAAATTAATAGAGTACTATTGATTGGTAGAGTAGCAGAGCTGGAAAGCGTTTATGAAGATATTCAGTTTCGTACCTTTGGTCCTGAAGAGCAGTCTAAGGAAAATGCAGGCTTGGTATATGCAGGTGCATAGAAGAACAGGGCACAGGTATTTGCTTTGATAACCTTATACAAGAGTTTGCAAAGTTTAACACAGTTTCTTCAGGGAAAGCAAATTGTGTTTGTATTTGTTGGCACTGAACTCACTACAGAAGCCAAACTCGCATTGTTGTTTTGTTCTCAAAAACTGAACAAGAGAACAGAGATAAGTTTCAAGATTTTGCTGTATATTTTTTGTAGAGGAATATTTTGTTTTGTCAACATACCAAAGTGTATGTAAGTATTTCTATGATAAGTTAGAGGATAAGAAATTGCCACCAACAGAGCTAAAGAAAGGCTTTAAAGGAAGAGTTCTCTACTTACCTTTAGATTTTAATATAAATATTGAATCTGTTGGTGAAAGATATTGATGAACCCCTTACCATTCTAGTATATGATGTGCTTACCAAAATCAAAAAAATCTGGTAAGAGTTAGTGGATGTTAATAAAGTTTTAAAAAATCTGCATTTTACCTGAAATAAATTATTGTGTAGTACAAAGATATAATTACAGATGGAAGTTAAATGGAGGATGAAATGTTACCAGCAAGTGGACAATTGAAAATGTGGATAGATCCAAATGAGAAGAAGTAGATGAACACTATAGTATCCATTTGCTGCACTTCATGAGAAGTTATTGACAATGCTATTGATCTCTTTCAAATGAAACAAGCAAAAGGAGCGCCAATAGAGTGTGTGGGGGAAAGGTGTAGAGCCTCGCTTTATCCACAACAATTTCCCACTGGAGAATGTGGCTGGTATGATCACCACCCAGTTTAAATGGCTGAGTAAAGGCCAATCAGATTATAATGAGGGGAACCTAGATTTTCCAGTGAATTCCATACATATTCCATATTCTATTTGAGAGTGACTTGCCTGGACTATCCTACGCTGTAAACCACATGCTGAAGGCAGGAGTTAATCTACAAAATTCATCTGCACAGGAATTTGTTGATAAAGTTAATGGTAAGGATGAAACGTTGGAATACAATTTGATTAATTTTATGGCTTATCAAAGTGGCTCCAGTGAGTATTGGTATTATTGTCATGGAGAACTGAAATGTATGTTGAGAAACCTAGGTGTACCAACTTGGTTTGTGACACTCAGGGGCATATTTACAAGGGAATGGTGGAGCGTGGTGTTAAGCACAAAATGCTAAGGTATAGTTAGGTCACATAACTATAACTGCTGAAGTCTAATGGTTTTGTAAGAGTGAAATCTGAGCCTAATTATAACGTCCCTGTAACTTTCATTTTTTCAGTGTCACTATACATATATTATATGTACCGTCATACAAGAAAACCAAAGGAATGAGCAAGATGTAATCACTATATTTATGGAAGAAATGAAGAGTTGCTTGAAAAAACATGATGATGACATAAAAGCTAGAAAGCAAAGGAAATTACACAGAGACTGTTGAATACGAAAGTGGGAGAATCTTGACTTTCAGTCATAAGTATGACCACATGTTCACAACACAAACCTATGAAGCAGCAAAGATAACAACAGTACCAGAAATACCAGGCATAAAACTAACCTCCGTTAGTGATATAGACACTGATACTTCTGGGGCATCAGCAAGTTCCACATATGGGAGTGATCTTAGCAGCAAACCAACAGTTTTTTCAGGTGAATATCACCTCCTTCGGAGGGTCTGGCAAACAGCGAGGACAACTCAACACCCAAGAACAAAATAGGAGGAACAGCCCAATGGGGCAGGGGACAATTCCATAGAGGCACCCAAAGAGAAGAAGGTGAATCAAGCAAATAGGGAAAAAGAGGACAAGGAAAATGGTGCATGGTAAATACCTCAGCAAGTTCCAAGAAAGCACCATAATGGAAGACAATAAGGTGAATAAAACTGTAATCATCCTCACTGATAGACCACTCTCTGACATGGAAAATAGATCAAGGGGTCTGGGTCTTTCATTTTGCCCTTCTGAAGCTTTCAATTACTGAGAAAAACGTATTGATCTCTATAAATATGTTAGGTAGCTAAAACTCGAAAAATGGCACAGTCTCAAAAATGAGAGGCCACAGTGAATTGAACAATGGGGATATTGACATGCTCCTCATCCTATATGAACTTGAATGTGAAGGGGGAGATATAAGCACATTCTTAAACAATTTACATATAGTACATGATCAAGCAGCATCCACAAAATTAAAACCTTGGTCAAATTTCTTCCCTAACATGCCACCCGATAACATCAGCGCATTCCAAGATTTAGTGGTCAGAAACCTCACGAAGTTTAGACACAAAACATGAACAAAAAGTAACATCCAACACAGCCTTTCCGCTGCCCAGAAACAGGCCATCAAATCTCTAGCTGAGGACACTAGTATCATACACCCAGCATACAAAGCAGGCAACATTCTCCTCCTCAGCAGAGAGATGTACACCAATGAGGCGCTTAAACAACTCTGTGATTCACATTCACAGTACTATGTTAACATTAGCAAAGAGTGCTACAGGAACAGTGAATTGGATAAATGGAGCAAACTGACTGATTGGAGAGACAGGGGCATTTTAGAATGGGAGGAATACTGTTTTTTAAAACTAGATTATCCCAAATTGCCTATACTTTCCCTTCTTCCCAAGATACACCATAACAGTACACCAGTTAGACCCAATGTTTTTTTCCAGGAGCAGTGCCCTGGAGAACATTTCAAATATGTTGACCATTTTTTGAGGGACTATGTTATGGCCCTTTCCTCACATGTTAGAGACACCAAAGACTTTCTAGCAAAACGTAACGTACAGTGGGAAAGGGAATATCTACGTCTGACACTTCATGTCAATTCCCTCTACACGATCATTGATCATAAATTAGGTATCAAAGCCTGACAACATTTCTTAATGAAGAGACCTGTGAGACATGTGAGATATCTGGAACATACCACTATGATCCTTGATATGATTAAACACTGTCTACATAACAGCATTTTCATGTTTGAAAGATCCCTATATAGACAAGTCCATGGGACTGCCTCGGGGACTTGTTTTGCCCCCGGTTTTGCCAATCTATTTCTGGGGTCGTCGGAGAAAGAGATCCACAATGACTCTAGTAATTTACCGGAGGTTAAACAGGTAGTGCTGTGGCTCTGCCGTGGCTCTGGTACATTGACAACCTGTTCATTATCTGGAAAGGGAAAGAAGAGGATACTGTGAAATTTGTTGACTCAACAACACTAGGCATCTCTCCCTCACTTCCAACATGAAAAGACACATGATTGACTTCCTTGATGTAAAAATTGAGATTAGTGACAAGAAAAAAAACCAGACCAAACTGTTCCAGAAAGCTCCCGTGGGGGATAGTCTCCTTCACGCCCTCAGCAGCCATCCCGATAATCTCAAATGGAGTATCCTCTTTGTGGAACTCTTGTTGGCCAGGCGCAAATGTAATATAGAAGAGTCCTTCCTGGCAGAACAAACCTTCATGATCTCCAGATTTAGTGAGCGAAGATATCCCCTTTGGGTCCTCAAAAAGGCCATAGAAAAAGTCACCAGAGCCACTACTCTGGCAGATCCCCCAATGGGGCATTGGAGGCTAGCGAGAATGAGACCAGGATCATACTTACATTCAACAACAACTCTCACAATATATAGAAAATCCTGACAAAAAATTGGGATATCTTGTCCACTGACCCCCATCATAGGGCATACAATACAGAAGAGACTGAGAATAACCTATAGGAAGGGACGTAGCCTTAGGGTCATTCTGGTTCACGGGGACACCACAATAGCCAAATAAATCAGGGAGTACAACCTTCAGGGTTTTTTTACCTTCCAGCCATTGCAAAGCTTGCCACGACAGCCTCATGAACAAGGAGTGCACAAATCTCAGAGGTAACAGGAAAAGGAAGATTCTGCAATTTTTGACATGCAGTACCTCCTTTGTTGTCTACATCCTTGAATGCCCATAGCCAGACACTTTCAATATCACCATTTCTCTGACAGTTCACTGGTGAGATTTTTTGCAGTTTAACAAGTATACCTAGTCTGTCCTGTTTTCAGTTTCTATTTTTGGTAAATTCTGGTGGGGTTTTTTCAGGGTTTTCAATATCTTAAAAAACAGTTGTTATCAGTGGTTACACATTTTCATGCCACTAAAAACAACAAAAAAGGTTTTTTTCCGGTGTTTATGGAACGTTTTGCTTTTATCATTGCTTGCTTTCTGCACTGAAAGAACATGGTATATAGAGTGTGTACGTATAGTGTATATGAGGTCCAAAGAGATTTTTGCAAATCTTATTGTAGCACACCATGCAATACTTCTTCAGTGAGTCTTTGGTCATGTGCGCTCGCGCTTTCCTTTCCATGTAAACATCTGTGAAAAGGCCCTCTCAGCATTCATAGCCTCTTGGGCTGAGAACCGTCAGCTAAGGGACACAGTTGGGATGACTCTTTCTTTGATGCCACATAAAGCACAAAATGATAAATATTTGCGCTTTACATCCTGGGCATAAGAAAACAGTGTACCAGATTGGACTAAAAAGTCAATAGCATCCCTCATTAACTCTGAAGATTGTAAAGATGCTTTCAGCATACCATCTAACAAGTGGCAAGGATCTCCTACAGGGAATCACTTCAGCTCGGTTATCAATTTTGACAGGTCATCACACAATTTTTTTATATACGTAGCTGAATCACTGCAAATACAAACAATATCACTCCAATCTTTGTTGAACTTGGAAAGAACCTTTTTTGCAGAGCATAACAAGTGACACTGCGTTCCATGTTTTCCAAAAGTCTTGTGTCACGTTTTCACCACTATCCCAGATGCTTGGTGATATATATATATATATTTTTCACTATACCTTGCATTTAATGTTTAAAGCCTGAGGTGTTGGCAATTCACCTACTATCAATACTGACCCACCAGAAACCATGGTCTGATGTATTAAGGGTTTTTACCCATTCTCTGTGAGTAAATGTGAATGACACATATTAGGAAAGATTTTTATGAAACTAGCCATTTTACCTATCAATGAAAGAATCAAATGCAGCCAAAATGTCAAATATGAGTTTGATATGTCCTGATTCTCTACAGTTTATAAAATAATTAAAACTAGACCTAAAACATGAAACTAAACCCTACATCTTTAGACCAAAGGCCATAAAAGTTAAAAAAGTAAAAGGAAGAAAAAACAATATTTTAGTGACATCCCTAAAGAACAAAACTCAAGCAGAATAATGTTAGCCAGTCTTTCTTACTGCTAGCTTGTATAACAAAGTTACATTTTATTGACCACTTCAGTAATAACAAAATGACTCTTTCACTTTCTTTTTCCTTTCTTTGAATGGCATTTAGTTTGTGGTTGTGCAGGTGTTTTTTCAGTGTTTATATGTTTTCACCGGTGAGGGGTATTTTTCTTTCAGTGGGGTTTTATCAGTTATTATAGGTTTAAACCTAAAACCCCACAGCCTAAGTATACCCAAATCCCAGAGGGGATAACAGGATGATTAAACTCAAGAAAAAGGAATCCAAATACATTTTGCACCTCGAAACCAAGACTCCTTGGGAACATACCCTGGATGAGGAACTAGGCATACATTTTCAGGAAGAGTAATGCCCCATTCAATTTTCCTACATCTTGTGCGACAGAACTCAGTTACATACTCATGTACTACATGTTCTCTTTTCTGTTTCTGTTTTTCCTGTTTCTCCTCTCTTCCCATTTTGAAGATTGGATGATGGCAACAATGATTTTTAAGATACCCTAATTTTTATTTGTCTCATCATTTTGTATATTTTTCAGGAGTGAAGGAAAGGTCCCAATGGAGTAAGTCGGTGACAACCACAAGGGCTCCCTACCCATTTCTTCATGGATTTGGTCACCAGGCAATCCATGTGTACAAGAGGAGTTGTTTCCGTTTTTTTCAATTTATTTAGTTTTTTGTTTTAATTTCTTGCCTTTGATCCCTTTGTATCATAGGACCCTCTGACACATGTGTAGCTTGGCACACAGGTTAAAGATACCTAAACACTCAATGTTGATTGTCCCTGTGAGATTACGATCTGCATGCTGCGTGCTTTCATTTCCTTCCATCTAGTACATTTACCCACTTGGGTACATATCCCTTGTTGGCACCAGTTGTCGTACTATAACAAATGAATCCTTCCTATGAATATACAGCTTGTGATTATTCCTTCCTAGCAACTACATCAACCCACTTGGGTATGCAAGTCTTGTTGGCATAAGGTATTTTTTTGAACTGAAAGGTCTTTCCTTGGAGGGATGCCAAGCACACTGGGATGCTTGAGACAGCTAACGGGTAATTTGATTTTGGTTTACATACTGCCAATTATATTTTGGTAAAAACTGCACCCAGTATGAGATTGGACAACAATAAGTGGCATCACATGCTCTCACACACAACTTTCATTACACTATTGGATTTGACTGAAATAATGTCAAGTTGATTGTAAATAGAACATATGCAATTTGGTAAGCTGGTTGTATTTTTGTAGGTGTACTTGCTTGTCACCATATAATTTGTATCCGTGCTAAAATGGCCGCTACTGTCTATGCAATGTCACATTGGCTAATGATTTTAGTCCAATATCTATGTTTATCCTTGCCTATGAAACAACACTTGAATCGAATGTTCTCTCAAGTGGTCAAGACTGCTTGCACAGTCGAAACGTGATACTAGTTTTATGGATTAAATAAACCATTTTACTGCATTGGGAACATCATTGGACTTATGTATGTTCGATTTAACCGGCTTGCTTCGCTGGCAAGCGCACCACCTGCCACGGGTCGAGAGTTTCAGAAGAAGTGACTTTGGATACGTTGGATATATATATATTGAAGAAAGGTTTTAATAATACTGCATGTTGTATGTTTGTTCTCAGGAGGTACAACAGTAGAGATGCATTGAAGGGCACCATGACAGGACTAAAAAGCAGCAAGTAAACATGAGTAGCACTGAACACAAGTTTGATAATGAATTTCTTTTTATAATAAAAGCCTTACAATGACTTAGCAGGCCCACTCGGGCAGCGATAATTCCATAAGCCCACTGGGGCAAAATTTAACAAAGTCTTAAAAACTGATATTTCTTCAACTTGAGCTCTAATTGTTTTGTTGTTCTGATATGTTTAACAGATCTCTAAGACCAGTACAGATAATGGATTTACCTATGTAGAATTAAGTTTAGGCCTAACCATAAACCCTTATTGTTAAAGTTTTGCACTGACAAAATGAAACGAGGGAGTGTATTTAAAGAATGATCTATTTCGCATAAACAAGACTCCAATATGGCCTCTCTGAAAAAAGCATTAAATGTAGTCGACCGAAAATGTTTACTATCTTTATTGAGCAAATTGAAACATTAAATGTATAAAAAAGCTTGAAAAAACATGGTCAGCGTTTGTGTCTCTGCTTTAAATAAAGAAGCAACTGAAAACTCAACCGTAGTGCTGTGGGATCCATTCTACTTTGTGTGTGGAGCAGTTTTTCATTTAAATGTATGTGTATGTGTGTGTATATATATATATATATATATATATATATATATATATCGCATACGAGTTGTCCTGTCGCAGCGGGAGCGCTTCTCAGCCGGTGCCAGCGACGGGACCAGGGCAGTGTCCCAATTTGCATAGAATACCAAATGACTCGCCGCACTCGCCTTGGTTATGTTGCAGTTTCTTTATTTTTCAAAACGTGACAAAACACCTACGCGTTTCGAACCGTAGTTCGTGTTCACGGTAGCTATAGTGTGTAGTCCCTTCATTATTTCAATACAATTAGGCCTGTTGCGCACGCCCCTGTTTGTGAGGCATGCTGGGACATGTAGTTTACACAGTTTTTGGCCATCACTTTTTTGTGCAAATCATGGGTTTTTACTGCATTGGGGCGAGTTTAGCATTACTACATCTCAAAGCGGGCCCTCAGTTAACTAGGGCAATGTCGCTTTATAACGCGCGTGACCACACGTGCGTGTTAAGTCAACCCTCTATTTACCTGAGAGTTGGCTTATGATTAGGTTTCAGCGCTGGGATACTCGAGGGTGACTACGCGCTATATAAAAACCTAAAATAAATAAAATAAATAAATAAATGTCCCAGCATGCCTCACAAACAGGGGCGTGCGCAACAGGCCTAATTGTATTGAAATAATGAAGGGACTACACACTATAGCTACCGTGAACACGAACTATGGTTCGAAACGCGTAGGTGTTTTGTCACGTTTTGAAAAATAAAGAAACTGCAACATAACCAAGGCGAGTGCGGCGAGTCATTTGGTATTCTATATATATATATATATATATATATATATATATATATATATACATATTTATTACCTACTGGCGGTCGCCAGTAGGTAGTTATAGTTAGGATTATTTTCAATGCAAAATCTCAGCATTCTATTGTGAATAACTTTGGCGCCGGTTGAGGAATCTGCCTAAAAATTTCCTCAAATTTGCCTCGCGGCGTTCCGGTCCTTTTCTGAAAGTTTTGGGGGGATTAGTCAAGCGGGGGCCGGGATAAAAGGGGGGTCCCAAAACGTGTTTTCCCCATGTTTATTTCCATAGGGCGGTCAACCTCACATTTAGCCCGAACGGCTGAATGGATTTCCACCAAACTTGGCAAAATTGTAGGGACTGGTAGCCCGATGTGCCTTTGTTATGTCTCAAGATATGTGCTCGGGTGGATTTTGAGTAATTTAGGTTCAAAAATATATATATATCTATAAGCACGCCCCGGTACGCGCACCGGGGCGTGAACCAGCGCGCTACGCGAGTTCGCGCACGGAAAGCTGATTGGCTCTCGGGTGTCTGTAAACATTCCAAACAGTCCGGAGCGGCCGCCATCTTATGTCTCGGTAGGATCGAGACACAAGAGGTGGCAAAAACAAAGGGGGACATGACCATAAGGGGGCAGAGTAGACCTCCCCTGACCCCCTAGGTTTGATGTGGGGCCTATAATATTCTTTCGATTTGCGCGGGGGGAGCGCCCGGTACGCGCACTGGGGAGCGTAGCATGGGGAAAACCCAGTTCATTCTCTGCGTCACCTCTACGACCCTTTCTTGCGTCAATACGCCCCTTTTGCATACATTACACCTGACGTAGGTATAATGTGGCGCAGGGGTTTACAAAGTGACGCATCTACCTAGATGCGTCACTTTGTAAATATAACTCAATAAGGTGCATGTTTTACGCTGCTGATGCATCACAAAAAGTGACGTACCAGTGGTGTAAAAGTACAAAGTGAAGCATCTACCTAGATGCGTCACTTTGTAAATATGACTCAATAAGGTGCATTTTTAACAGCACTGGTGCGTCACAAAAAGTGACAGGACCGGTGGCGTAAAAGTGATGCATGGCCTCATAAATGAGGCCTTCAGTCTTCTACTCATGCGTCATATTAAATATATGACGTATTATGTCGCAAGTACTTACAGATACGTCAGTATTTCAGGCATATCTGTAAGCGCAAAAGTGATGCATTGCTGGAGTGTGTCACAAAAATGATGCAACTCCAGCAATGTATCCTTTCACATGGGGCCAGGCCCATGTGAAAGGGCCTGCATCAGTCTTACGCCTTCTGTGAAACAGGCGCAAGATTTGGACGCAACAGCGTCATAAAAGTGACGCAGTGATATTTCATAGATTTCACTGCGTCACCTCTACGACCCTTTCTTGTGTCAATACGTCCCTTTTGCATACATTACACCTGACGTAGGTATAATGTGGCGCAGGGGTTTACAAAGTGACGCATCTACCTAGATGCGTCACTTTGTAAATATAACTCAATAAGGTGCATTTTTTACAGCACTGGTGCGTCACAAAAAGTGACGTACCGGTGGCGTAAAAGTGATGCATGGCCTCATAAATGAGGCCTTCAGTCTTCTACTCATGCGTCATATTAAATATATGACGCATTATGTCGCAAGTACTTACAGATACGTCAGTATTTCAGACGTATCTGTAAGCGCAAAAGTGATGCATTGCTGGAGTGTGTCCCAAAAATGATGCAACTCCAGCAATGCATCCTTTCAAATGGGGCCAGGCCGATGTGAAAAGGCCTGCATCAGTGTTACGCCTGCTGTGAAACAGGCGCAAGATTTGGACGCAACAGCGTCATAAATGTGACGCAGTGATATCTCATAGATTTCACTGAGTCACCTCTACGACCTTTTCTTGCATCAATTCGTCCCTTTTGCATACATTACACCTGACGTAGGTATAATGTGGCGCAGGGGTTTACAAAGTGACGCATCTACCTAGATGCGTCACTTTGTAAATATGACTGAATAAGGTGCATTTTTTACAGCACTGGTGCGTCACAAAAAGTGACGCACCGGGGGCGTAAAAGTGATGCATGGCCTCATAAATGAGGCCTTCAGTCTTCTAGTCATGCGTCATAATAAATATATGACGTATTATGTCGCAAGTACTTACAGATATGTCAGTATTTCAGATATATCTGTAAGCGCAAAAGTGATGCATTGCTGGAGCGTGTCACAAAAATGATGCAACTCCAGCAATGCATCTTTTCTTACCCTTCCACACCCCCGTTCCTTTTCTACATTTTCTTTCAATATCCACATTCCCCATGTTCACTCTCCTTCTCCTTACTTTCCTTCCCAACACTCCCCTTCTTTCAGTCCCCCTACTTTACTTCCTTTCTCCTCTCATACCTTTCTGTTCTTTCTTACTCATTTTCCTTTCCTTTATCAATGCACTCCACTTCACTTACTCTTTTTCATTTTTTTAGGAATATAGCTCTTTGATGAGAATTGGAGGTAGTTCTGAAAATAACTTTTTTTTTTCTTTTTTCTTTTTTTAGAACAAAAACAAAAACAGGGAATGGAAACTGCTCAACAGGAGCAAAAAAAACAAAAACAAATTAGGACTGGGAACAGCAGCGATGGTTCTCCAATGCTCGAACCATGAGCAGAACACTTTGCTCCCCATAGCAAAGTAGCTGATCACAGTCTCTGCATTTAAGGACGCCTTTGTTAAATGCAGGCTGAATGTTCGGAACCAGCTCTTGTGATCTCCCCCTCACTGATGTTGTTGGTCCTCCGGTTGATGTAGAGGCCCCATCACTGGGAACCTCTTGTGCCAGAGCCCTGACACTTTCCCGGGCAAAATTCTGGGGGTGCCTCCTCTCCACATGGCGAATCATTGTGGAGTTCCCAAAATAATATTTTTTAGTGGGGACACCCCGTGACAGGACTGTGTGACAGATCCTGCACTCCACTTTTGGAGCATTTACCTTCTTCTGGTCATCAGGTATGGAAAAAAATTCCAGATGAAATGTTCTTTGACTTTTGGCTGAGGAGGCTCTTCATCGATGAATTCATTGGAGTCATCTTCACTGCTGGATTGTCTGGCAGCCATGATAATCCAAGATATCCAACAAAGAACCAAGAGCAAAAAGGCAGGTCTTTCAGTCACAAAAGTGAAAGAAGAAATGAAGGAAATCGGTGGGGATTTCATTCTTTGTAAAAAAAACTGTTAGCAACCAATGAAAAGTGTTATTTTAAGGTCACATGACTTGACGTGCTTACGCTGCGCGCACCAAAGTGCTTCCTGGGGCGCTAACGCTGCGCAAACGTAGGCGCTTCCGTGGGCGCAAACGCGGCGCGAACGAAGGCACTTCTGGGGGCGCTTACGCGGCGCGCCTAAGTGACGTTTTGATAGTTTCACGGAAATGCAAAATCATTTTCATTTCCTTATTCAAAAATACTGCTTTTATATGTATGGTATTAAATGTCTTGCATTATTATTTACTTTTCATTCATATTTTTTTACACAAACGCAAGTAGCGCTCTGGGTGCGCTTTCCAGAGAGCTTACCGGTGCGCGCACCCAGAGCGCCCCAGGAAAAAATGATTAAAAAAAATTAAAAAAATTAAAATATTATTATAAAAAATAAAAATAAAATAATTAATACTTACACGTAACAGCAAATAAAAAAAATCGTAGGTTAAAAACTCGATATAGAAAGGAATTAGCTTTTAAAAAACCTTTGAAATTCAGTGAAAAAACCAGAGGTTTCACAATCGTTATAGTTAGGAAATAGCAGTTAAAAAACCTTTGAAATTCACTGAAAAAACACATAGGTTTCACACCAGTTATAGTTAGGAATTAGCATTTAAAAAACCTATTAAATTCACTGATAAAACCATAGGTTTCACACCGATTATAGTTAGCTGGAAATTTTACTGACATAAAACCATTGAAATTCCACGTTATAGTTAGTTGGACTCACTATAACGTGCGCGCCTGCAATGCACTGCTGAGGACGTCACATATTACTTCACTCATGACATGGTCAGTGACATCACTCATTACATCACTGATGACACCATCCTTGTGACAGAGTAACAGACCTCCTTTCAGTGTAATGTAACCCTTGAAACACATATTCAAAAATAGAAACTAACATTTTCATATAGATAGAGATACCCATACCAGTTACAACAACGAATTCAGTAATACCACCATCTATATACACATTCACTCATTCACCAACAGCTCTATATAGTCACTCATACATATACTCACTCATCATATGTAGTGATACACCTATACATCCTGTTACACACCGACAGTCATCCAAAAGTTACTCACACACATACTCACACATGCAAATAAACTATTAAACATCCATTTATTTGCATATACAACTATACACACACTACCACCTTACTTCTAAGGAAACTTACACATACTTACTCTCTTAAACAAACACTTATGGAAACACATACTTATTTAAACAGGAACTCTTACAATCTCTCACTCTCACATATACTCACTTATAAACATCAATACTCACATATACTAGATTAAAACATATGTCGTTACTGATAAAGACACTAGTGAGACAGTCATTCACTCACTAACACACACATATACACACTCATCCACCCTTACAATCCTACACATATGCTGTCTTCAAAACACATACAAACAGTGAGTCAGTCATTGATACATCTATGTGCTAAGTAATACCCCACCAAACCATACAGACACTCATACTGATACAAAAAAAAATCTAATAACCCATATACACACACATGTAGGTACTCACCAACCCATGCAGCCACTTATACACAAAGTGAAACACTGATACATAAACTTAAATATTTAAACATTACTCGCTGATATATGTATTCACTAAGATACACTTAATAAGCCAGTTAACCAATCAAATTTATAAAACAAAACATCCATTTAGACACTCATTTAAACATTTATTCTTCCATCTACCTTTACATATACATATATAAAACATATTTATTTTTCAGAAAGACACACATTCACTGGATGGTGTCATCAGTGATGTCATGAGTGATGTCACTGACCATGTCATGAGTGATGTAATATGTGATGTCATCAGCAGTGCATTGCAGGCGCGCAAGTTATAGTGAGTCCAACTAACTATAACGTGGAATTTCAATGGTTTTACGTCAGTAAAATTTCCAGCTAACTATAACTGGTGTGAAACCTATGGTTTTTTCAGTGAATTTAATAGGTTTTTTAAATGCTAATTCTTAACGATAACTGGTGTGAAACCTATGGTTTTTTCAGTGAATATATATATATATATATATATATATATATATATATATATATATATATATATATATATATATATATATATATATATATATATATATATATATATATATATATATATATATATATATATATATATACTACTCTGAAAAAAACATACCAACTACTTGAGGAAAAGACTTTTGACCCAACAAAACAACTCCTGTTGAGCCTTGACGTGGAGAGTTTATACACAAGTCTACCACATGAAGAGACACTCCAAATCATTGAGGAAGTACTTTTTACCAACTCATGGAAGTACCAAACACCACGGGGCTTAGTGCTTGAATGCATCTCATTGGCACTACAACAAAACTTTTTCCAGTATAGCCAGACAATTTACCTACAGATTCATGGTACCAGTATGGGCAGTACATTTGCTCCAAGTCTAGCTGGACTATACGTCCACCATCTAGAGCAAAACAAGATATTGCATACGGATAACCCATACAGAACCCACATCAATACCTGGAAAAGGTATATTGATGACGTCTTCATCATCTGGGACGGTGACTTAGGAACTGCATCCCATTTTGTGAACTGGCTAAACAACCAAAATGCATACTTGAAATTTACAAGCACGATCTCAAATCAATCCATGGTGTTCCTAGATCTCAATATCTATGCTGAAGGTGACAGACTCAAGAGCACCCCGCACTTCAAACCAACTGCTAGGAACTGTCTTCTGAGGTATGATAGCTTTCATCCCAGACATTTAAGGGAAAATCTGCCGTACGGACAATTTTTGCGATTGAGACGCAACTGCACAGAACTGAGTGAATTTAAGTCACAAGCTGGGGACTTGAAAAAGAAATTGATGCAGAGACAATACCCCACAAGGATCATTGACAAGGTGATGAAAAGAGCCAAGAAAATCATAGGGAGGCACTCCTGGAAGACAAACTACAGAGTAAAGATGAAAACAAGAGACCAATATGTGTCACGACCTATTCCACAATGTCCAATGAGGTGTCCAGAATTATAAACAAACACTGGAGGATACTGAACTGTGGCAGTCTCAATCTAGAGAAACCGATGCATGCACACCGCCGAGGTAGGAACCTCAAAGATTTACTGGTTCACACGAGACCCAAACAAAAACTCATGACAAGGCAGACCACAATTGGGCTTCAGGGATATTTTCCCTGCGGCAATTGCAGTAGTTGTCATCTCACGCAGAAAAGCAATACCTTAACTTTCAGGAATGGCACAACTTGGGAACAACGACAATTCACAAATTGCAATACTAAGAATGATGTGTACATGATCAAATGCCCATGTGGTTTGGAATATGTAGGCATGACCACAAGGCCTGTAAAAACGAGAGTGGGTGAACACAAAAGCAACGTACACTGCAGAAAGTCCACTACTAAAATGGCGACTCATTTCTTGGAAAAACTACACTGTATGAACGATTTGAAATGGACTATAATCGAACACATGCCATCGGAAATAGATCTTTTTCAGAAGGAACAACGATGGGTGTTTCGCCTGGGCACACACACCCATGGTCTGAATGATGATGTTCCCTGGGGCCAGCTGTCTGGCTTTCTCTAATTCTCCCCTGTATTTTGGGTCTTGAACCTTACATCCTCTGCAGGCTTGTTACTAACGTGTTACCTAGAGGACCCCAATGGCTTTCTTTACTTTGTGCTCATGTAAGTAGTGACCAAACACACTACTGCAACATTCCACCAATGTAGTATTATAACCAAAAGCACACCCGCGTTGCACAGTGGGACCACCTGTCCAATGAACTAAAAACTCTTCCCTGTAATTTGGGTCCAGAACCTATGACCCCATTCAGGCTTATGGAAATCGTTTATCCTCCTTTGAGACTGTGTAAACACATTACTGCCATATCCACCATTCAGGCTTATTGAAACCATTTATCCACCTGAAGGCATACTCGCGCTGCATTATGATTAGCGTTTCTACAATAAACCTCATTGAGAAAATTCACGCATGCGCATTACAGAGTCCTACGGACAGGCACAGACGCGTCTCAAACATGCATGCGCCTCCTGGAACTCCACACGCTGAAGTGACTACTTCACACACGCATGCGCAGATCACTGTACTTTCGCGCATGCGCACCTCTAGCAGCCTCCACTACACCGAGGCTGAATGCTTACGCGAACCGGACATACCTAATAAGGTGTGTCAATTAACTAGTCAGTGAATGGATTGTCCATGTATGGACAATTAGCCTATGACCACTAAATCAATTAAGGAATTTGAGCATAAATACGACAGGGTGAGCTTCCATAGCCATTACCAGCGGAGCAGCGTATGGGGTAACACGGAGGTAAACTCGTCCTGAGTCTGTGAGTATGGGGTAAACAAAAACACCATTTCCCACCCAAACAGTGAGTACCAAATACTGAAACTGATTTTTTATCCATCTAGATTTCGAAATTAGCAAACAACCCCAGACATTCTTGAAATGCTCATGAAGCAAGACAACCTTATACAATGAGTATGACCAAAGTGTATCATTTAACTTTATGTATGGTATCTTTGTTGTGTGTCTTGTGTGTCTTTTTCCTTTACAGTGCCAATGTACTATTGGTGTTCCAGGTGACTGCACCTGTTTGAGCCACCCTAATCAGGGTAACCAAATGGATTTTCTTTTTTGGTTTTTGTTTTCTCAGGTCATGCAACTGCATAGTCTAATACCGCTGTAGGCACATTATAGCCTTAATTTATCATTAAAACACTGTAAATAGTCCTGCACTTTTGGTTATTTACACATTATATTGAAAAACGGGAGTAAGGTGGGGAAGTTGTGCCCCCGTCCTGAAGAAGGAGCACAAGCTCCGAAACATGTCGACGCACACCAGAGGTACTGTCCATAGTTTCGACAGATAACTACCTCAAAACTGCACTTCTTTTAACAGTACCAGCCCGGGGTTGTGAATAAAGTTTTTTCCTATATACCCACGAGCCAGGTACTTTTTAACCTTCACTATATCCCACCACTCACATTTAAATACCCAACCACTTCCACCACACGCACCACACATAGTCTATACTTTCAGTGCTCCCGCGTAGTCGTAGGTCGCAGCACACCGCATCCCGTTAGATGGGTGCGAAGACCCCAATGATGAAGCATGACACCAAGGGGCCTGTTGGTGTGTGAGGGGTATTTTACAAAACACTGAGTGTCCCCACATCTGTTGTCGACACTCTCCCTGTCCACTGTGAGTAGGATTCCTTTTGTTTATGTAACAGTGCCCGTGGAGTAAGAATCCTATCTCTGTACTCTACCTCCCTTCTTTTGTTTTTTTGTGGCAGCCATTTTGTGCCTCGGTAGATGCAAGGCTGAAGAAGTTCATGGAATAAGTGTGCAAAATGTATAAAGGGGCAGGGTAGAAATACCCTGACCCTCTAGACCTGCTTAGGGGGTTCCACAAGGACTCCCAGGGCCAAACATTTTTTTTATTTTTAAACGGCAAAGTACACGCAGGGTGCGCGGACCCTGCCGTAAAAAAAATCAATAAATATAACAGAGCTTCTTTCATAATTAGACCCCGAGGGGGGCCAAATCCTGGTGGGAAATTATTGAAATTTATGGGGGGCCCATAGGGGCCCCCCAGCTCCGGGGAATGCCGCCCCCAGGGCTACAAAATAAATAGTTGAGGGGGCTCCAAGGCCCCCCAGCAAAATACATCGTTGGGGGCTCAAGGGCCCCCTAAGCCCCAGGGACCACCACCTCTCGGGGCTTTGTGTATTGTTGGAGGGGACCAACCAGTTCCCTCCTGGAGCCTTGTTGTGGCCCTAGGGACCATCATCCCCCAGGGCCGGGTCCTGCAGTGTCCTGGGGTGCCCACACCAGGACACTGCTGTTTGCTATGGGAGGGCGGGAGCCGAGGCTTCTGCCCTCCCATAGAAAACTTGGTTTGAATTTTGAAAGAGAGAGAAGGGAAACCCTCTTTCAAAATCCAAACCAGATTGTTTTTCCACACGGGGAGCTGCATGTTAGCAGCTCCCCATTTGGAAAAGCAATGGGGCTCCCGAAGGAGGTGGGGAGCCGGCTGGGACCGTGAGGGCATTGGGGCTCCCCCCACGGTCCCCAACATTTTAAATAAGCCCGAGGGATGGGGTCCCCGGGGATAACAGAAATTAGTAATAGGATCTATCTTATTTTTACTGTAAAATTAGGAGTCGCGCACCCAGCACGTCGCTAAGCACGCCCCCCTGGTGTGCACACGTTGGATGCATGACTCCTAACATGTAGGGTGCGCGACTCCAGCACGTTTGGTGCACGACTTCTACGTGTTGGGCAAACGAATCTGATGCGTTGGGTGTGCGACTCAAGCAAAAAAAATAATATCTTTCAAATATACATTAAGCTTTTGTGTTTAGTTCTTGGGTGGCTCTAAAAAGAGCCCTTGTGTTTATTGAGAGATTTTGGTACCTACAAGTAAGTACCTATGCAGAGTCTAAAGTTCAAGAGGAGGACTCTGTTACCCTCATCTGTAAAATGTACACCATCTCTCCTATAGATGCCATCCATATTGAAACACTGATTGCTGTGGTAAATGGACCTCATATAAAAGCAGAAACAGATTTATTGACATGTATTCTAGATTTCTCAATCTGTGGACAAAATTAATTGGACCAGTTCCATTTCTGCCTTTGGCATATGTTAGAATAGACAAAGGCAGTTTGGGGGAAACGTGACATCAATTCTGTAAAGGTGTCCTTTATAAGCATTTCCAGACCTACTCCAGTCAAAGTGCCTAGGTCATTGCCACCACAGTGCACAATTATGAGGTCAGGGTGTTGGAGATGCAAAAAGGATTTAACCAATGGCATCAATTGGTGCCACTTTAACCCTCTCTGTCCAATCCATTTAATGTCTACATTTGGCAAAGCTAGGTCTTTTTTCCATGCCTCTGTTTTCTGCATACCTTTGGCTCTAGAAAATATAGCTGTGTCCCACAATCCACACTTTAAGCAGCTTGAAGGGAGGTCTGGATGCACTCAGATGGTCTCTGTATGTGAAATGGCAGTTTGAGAAGTGAGATGTTTCAAAAATTGTGGATAAGATGCAGGTTTGAAAAAGAATAGAAACGTTTGGCTGTTTGAGATCATTCTAGTCTGAAAGTAGGTTGCATGTTTTTGTTTTTCAAAAGCATGTTTCCTATTGGTTAAGAAAAAGTATGTGAAAGGAGCATTACAAAGGATAAGCTGATATTTTGAAAAGTCAAGCACACTTGCTGTTTGGATTAGCAACATTGTGTGCTGAACTTGTGACCTACGAATTTAGTTGAGTGTTCTATGAACTGTTTCTATAGTAACAGGCAGTGAGCAGATTGGGGGTAGGGTTCAAATTTATGGCATTTGGAAAGGGCTGAAATGTGTAACCAATAGAAATGTGTGTTAGCTTTTGAATTAATGTGAGAAGCAATGTGATTTGATATTTACATGTATATGTGTGCAGAATGAGAGGGAAAGCTTGCCATTGTTTTGGTTTTGCTAAGAGCTGCACAGTACAGAGATTCTGTATAAGAAAATATAGTGTGTTACTGACATACTTCCTAATCTACAAATCAATTTGAAAGGCAACTTATTCTTTTGTGAGGGGCTGTATGTGGTGTGTTTGTTTTTAATAAGATGAATGTGTTTCTCTTGGTAAAGTCCAGGGAATGGTCTTGCCAGTCTAGATTCACTTTGTGAAACTGTGTTCTAAAATATGTGGAATGTGTGCAGCCATCTTACCTGCTCCGGACTACTAATTTTTTTTTTGCTAAAGTGCAAGGGATACTGTTATTTGTCTAGAGTCACACTGTAAGTCAGTGTGCATTTGGGAACATTTTGAGAGAAGCATTTGGTTGCTTGATGTGTTTGCAGACACATAAGTGCTTAAAACATTTCTTGTTGTTAAGTTTTGGTAGTATTAGAAAATAGTCATTGCTTATGCATTTGCAAAATGAAGTTAGGCTTTAACACTGAAATGCAGTAATGAAATATGTGAAATGTGTGCTATCACCTTAGTTTTTGTAGATCAGTCAATGTGTTTTGATAAAATCCAAGGGATAGTCTTGCTTGTCTAGAATCATACTGTGAGTCTGTGTACATTTGGGAACTGTTGTGAGAGAAGCCTGTGGGTATGTGCTTGCAGATATATAACTGGTTAAAAACCTATCCTGTTGCCAGGTTTTGGTAGGATTTGAAAGCAGTCGTTGCTAATGTATTTGCAAAATGAGTAGGGCTTCCAAGGTACAGTGCATTTCTAAAATATGTGGAATGTGAGGAGTCATGTCACCTGTTCCAGACTACTAAATGTTTTTTGCTAAAGTGCAAGGGATACTGTTACGCGTAGGGGTGCTGGTTGTTTGCTATTGAAAAATGCCAGAATAAACCTTGGAGTTTAAATGCAATTTGGACTAAAAATGTAAATCTTTATTGCTGCATGTGCGAGGAGTTTCCTTTTTATAAACAAAGAAAGGTGTTTTGGAAATATTTCGGCTTGGCTCTGCCGATCTGTCGCACCACCGCAAGAGCGCCCAATGACCATAAAAACAGGGCCACCTTTGAATGCAATTATTTTTGGTCGGGTGAACACCAACAAAATTTAATTTGATAGCTGAATAACAGTGGTGATTCACTGAGAATCGAAAAGCGGCTGAAGCACGGAGGAGATGACCAGAGGGCTGTCGGCTCTGTCGACAACCGCTGATTAGGTGAGTGATAACCCAAAAGTGTGAAGCTTACATTGAACTTGAAACACTTATAAAGTTGGCTGGTGTCAATTTAAAAGACTTTTCCAGTGGGGATAATCAATTCGGGCAACTGTACTACCCGGGGAACTTTTTCCTTGTGATTTGGAACCCAAACATTGGATAGTCAGATTGAGGCAGCATAAGCACAATCACTTGAAACTGGCAGAATTTTTAGCATAAATACACAACGGGCAAGATGGATAAAAGGGAAGCTAAAAGGACAGAGTTAATGAACACCTTTTTTGAACAAGAAAGTGGCGACGGTAAAAAAAAACCAAGTGATACTGGAACTTTTCAGAATAATGTGGATATAAATGCAAAGTTAAGGAATTGGAAGAAACTCTCAAAGTAAGAAAGAAAGAAATAAGTGGTGGGAGATTACCTCACTTAAAAAATATTTGGATGTCAAAAGAGTGCCTAGGGGTCTGCGAATTAACATGATGCCTAATCATCAGTAAACAAGTAGTGCTTTGTTACAGGAATGGGGTGAGTACATACTTCAATCATCCCTTGGTCTAATGGAGATTCTGGTGAAACATTTGGACATAGCATTAGAAAAAATTAAAACCCAATTGAAGGATATGGAACAAGAACTGGCAACACTGCAATTGAATAGTGAACAAGTGAAATTTAAGGAAGCGCTAGAAGGATATATTGAGAGACATGAAGATACTGTTCGCACGAGGAAATTAAACGTAATTCAGCGTGACAAAGAAGATTACACTGAAGGCCGCATATTTACCTATGCCCGCAAGTTTGATAGGTTAAAACAACAGGATAAACTAGAAAAAGCGGCATATATGGCTGATAGTTTATCATCATTAACATCCACCGATGCAAGCGAGAGTGAACCGGATAATACTGAAAGACGCACAAGGTGTAATTTTTTAGAAAAAATTAGGTTGGCTCTGCAACAAAAAAATTAGGAGAAACAGACAGGGTCCAACCTCAGGAAAATCGAGGAAGAGGCAGAAGACGTGGGAGTGCCTGAGGAAATCAACAAGGAGAGGCAGGCGCCAGCAGCGAAGATAGTCGAATTGGCACGAGAACAAGGAGCATGAACAAGAAATGGAAATAGACCCCTTTTCAGATCCCACGAATGATGACCTACAAATAATACATTTATCAAAAAGAGAGTTGACACCAATAGAAACTGACTTACTAAAATGTGGATTAAATGTCTGTCTCTCTAACAATGTACAACTGCCGGAAGTGCGTGTAGATCTCTACAAATATATTCGAAAAATTAAACTTGCTAAATTATTTGCGGAAAAGACAAAAATGGCAAAACATAAGAAATATGTCCAAGAACCAATGATGCATATACCAGCTAAAGACTCAGATTGCTTTATAGCCTTGATGGAAATGGGTAAAGAACCCAGTACTCAAGTAACAGAAATCAAACACTGTGTCCACAAATGGGAGTCTTTGATGAGATCGACCGTTACTTGGATTATTCTTCAGAGAGACTCGAGGTATAGAATGATAACGTGTGTGGCTTAGAGGCATCGCATAAATCACTGAGACATCAAGCCCCCTCTTTTTAGAACTTCCTAATATGCGACAGTGCTTCTCGAATGTGTCAAGCAAACACATTGGCTAACGCAAAGAATTAAAAAGAAACCGGATATATACGCATAACAAGCCCTGCCTGCCTCACACCTCCAGAACGCTCTTGATCGCTTATGAAAGAAAGAACATCCACGATCATAATAAGACAGTCTTTTTACGATCCATCGCTTAAACTTGACAAAAGAAAAAAAAGGCCCTGGTGAGATTCCAGGAACTGGTTTCCTGGTTTCGAAACGCGTGGGAACATTGGGAGGCACACTTGGAGGAATAACTGGTTTATATTGGCTACCCACCAGTATTAGTTAGCTTAGACGTCATTAAATAGTTCTATTAATTTGACTGTATTCCTCCTGTCCTTCCTTCCTTCCTTCTCCCGTTTTTTGATTCTGTCTTTCATTGATTGAAATCAAATATATATCAATTTATTATGTGCTTTGTTGTGATGATGTGCTTGATTTGATTTAGTTTTTGATATACTGTGATATGTTTGGATTATAAGTTGCTATGTTTAGTATTGTAAATATGTGTACAGTTTGTACTGCTTTTGCTAATCATTGTACAAATAAATCTTTCAAATATAAAAGAAAGTTAAAGGTATAAAATATAAATACCTGGTCAGAATTCAATAAAAAGTATTCTTGACCTTCAATAACCATGTTTGTGTTAAAAAGAGTGGTCTAGGCAAATTGTGTATCTTGTATTCACAAATGGGAGCCGGCACGAGTGGGTTGAAATCAAAATCAAAATTCTATCCCCATTTACAACATGGCAATAAAATTGACTTATTTCATGAGGCAATGATCAAAGATCTGTACAAAATGAAGCACACTAAATATAAGGACAATATGACTAATGCAGAAAGGACAGCATTAAATGCTCTAAAAATGGATGACACTATAGAGATAAAAATAGCCGATAAAGGCGGTAACATCATAGTACAGGACAAGGATCAACATGTACAAGAGGCACACTCACAATTAAGGAATCGAGAATTTTATGAAAAATTTAAATCAAATCCAACTGAAAAACTAAAAATCGAACCGGATAAAAAGATTCAAATATGGAAAGGGAATAACCTGCTGAATGATGACGAAGCCAAGTACCTAACCACAGCCCACCCAAAAACAGCGACTATATATTTTCTACCAAAAATTCATAAGCACCCGACAAAACCGCCTGGAAGGACGATAATTTTGGCAAAAGAATCTCTTTTAGAGCCCGTAGCCAACTATATCGATGTCTATCTGGTACCATATGTAAGGACATTGACAGCCTACTTGCAAGAAACAGGAGATTTATTGCGGCATCTAGAAGAACTCCCGTGGGCGAATTCATATAAATTGATCTCTATGGATGTGGTGTTTTTGTACACTAATATTAACAATGAAATGGGATTGAAAGCTTGTGAATTTTATTTGAAAGACCAAAATATCTAATTCTCCAATCACAACAAAATGCTTTTGGAAATGATTAACATTTGTACAACAGAGAATGTCTTTTTATTTGGAGATCAAGTATATAAACAAGTGAGCGGAACTGCAATGGGTTTTTCCCATAGTCCCAGTTACGCATGCTTAACTATGGGACGGTGGGAGACCAACTATGCCTGGAATTCAACCAACGACCACTATGTCAGCAAGATTGGTATGTGGCTTCGTTATATAGACGATTTATTAATCATCTGGACGGAAGCAGTGAGGATTTTGCTGAATATTTCAAAATCTTAAATAATACAGAAATAAATTTACGATTCACATATACAATCAGTGAGGAAAGAATTATCTTTTTAGACACAGAGATTTATGTTCACCAAAATCAAGTTCATTCAACTTTACATCGGAAAGGCACTGCAACAAATGCTGTCTTGCATGCTAATAGTTTTCATCAGCAGAGCACAATCAAGAGCATCCCCTATGGGGAATTACTGAGAGTACGATGTATATGCTCAGAGGAAACTGAATGGCAGAAAAATAGCAGAGAGATGTGTGCAAGATTCAAGAGACGCCAATATGATAATAAAGTGATATCCTCAAGCCATCGCAAAGTTGAAAAAAGGAGGAGATCAGATTTACTTGAGGTGAAAACCAAAAATACTTCAGATGATAAAGAGATTTGTCTAATGTTATGTTATGTTATGTTATTTCCATTTCTAGAGCGCACAGCTTCCCCAGCATAGGGGCGTCCCGGCGCTATATCTGGGGAAGGAACACAACTCAGTCAGAGCGAGAAAGAATTCAAGCAGTGAAACCCTAAGATCCAGTGGGGAAAATGAAAGTCTTCACGGCTCTCCTAAATGCTAGTAGCTCATCCATAGCACGAATATGGGCAGGAAGAGAGTTCCACAGTTTAGGTGTGAGAACTCTAAAAGAGCGACCACCTGCTCTGCTTCTCTTGAAACGAGGAACAACGGCTAAGTTTTGCCCCAGAGACCTCAACTGCCGAGGAGGAGCATAAGGTGAGATAAGATGTTGCAGAATCTGAGGCGAGGATTGTTTCAAAATTTTAAAAGATAGACACAAGGTCTTGAAATGAATCCTCTGAATCAGAGGTAGCCAATGAAGCTTACGGATAGTTTCTTTGGCCGAGCAAAATCTAGGAAGGCCTACAAGCCCCCTGGCAGCCGCGTTCTGAACGCGCTGCAGCCTGGTAGTTTCCGCCAAATTGGCTCTGAGCAAGAGTGAGCTCCCATATTCGAGTCTAGATAGTATAGCAGCCTGAATTATCAGCTGTCGGGTAGGGGCATCAAAAAATGTCAAGATCGGCCTTAGCCCACGTAAGATCCCAAAGCAGGTAGCTGCTACTTTTTTTTATGGATGGAAAAGCTGAGGGAGGGATCCAACCACACCCCAAGATTTTTCACCTCAGCAGCCAGAGTGGGGATAGGGCCTAGTTCTGATGGCCACCATTTGACGCCCCAGAGATTGCTCTGCTTGCCCACAATCAAGACCTCTGTCTTTTTAGCGTTAAGTTGTAGGCAGTTGGCCGTCATCCAGCCAGCCACTGCACTAAGACCCTCGCGGAATCTAGTAGCCTCAGGGTCTGAGTCCCCACTAAGTGCGACCGCCAGCTGCGTGTCGTCAGCTTAAGAGATCATAGTCAAGTCCCAGCGCTTGGCGACAGCAGCCAGCGGCTGCACATAAAGATTAAACAGCGTGGGGCTGAGTGCTGAACTCTGCGGAACTCCCTGCTCAATGGTATAAGGTTTCGACTCAAATGGTGGAGTGGTGACCCTAAAGGTGCGGTTAGTGAGTCCAACACAGAGCGCAGGTGTTCTGTCATGGAGAGAAGAGCGGTCTCGGTACTATGACCGGCATGAAAACCATTTTGCGAAGGGTCCAAGATGTTAGCAGACTGAAGGTGGTTGGACAGAATGCCATTGACATGGGCTTCTGCCACCTTCGCGACCCAAGTAAGCAGGGAGATAGGTTGATAGTTCTGCAGTTTAAGAGGGTCCAGTGCAGGTTTTTTCAGAATAGGGTTGACGTAAGCTTGTTTCCATTTAGGTGGAATTAGGCCTGAGGAAAAAGATAAGTTTATAAGTTGGCGTAAAGGAGAAAGGCATAGAGAGGGTAGTTCTTTAAATTGTGCAGGTCTAAGAGGGTCCGCAGGTGACCCAGATTTAACTTTGGCTGCCAGCTTATCAAACTCCTCCTCCGATAAGTCAGGGAGTATGGATAGGGCCAAGTTAGTACTGGGCATGGAACTCTGATCCTCCATTGTCAGAGTAGTACTAGGAAAAGAGTGATATATTTTAAACACTTTTTCCACAAAGAAAACCGCAAGATCTTCACAGTGTGAAAAGTGAACAGATCTCAGCCACAGGTACTCTGTTGGCTGTAAGATCTTTTAACACTTTGAAGATCAACTTCGTGGGATTAGAGCTGGTATTAAATTCATGAGAGCAGTAGGCTGCCCGCGACCTACAAACAGCTCTATGGTAGCTCTTAACTTGCGCTAGATAGTAGGTTTTTTTCCCAACATCATAGGACTTCTGCCAAGCTCTTTCTGCTTGCTTACACGTTCTCTTTAGAAGTCGAAGAGAGTCGTAGTACCAGGGACTAGGTTCTAGTAGGCGACTATTACTACAGGCTGCAGGAACAAGGAGTCAAGGGCTTTAGTGACCCATTCAGAAGACAGGTCATAGCCAGATTCGACACCCGGCGAGCGGGAGACCGCTGAGAAGATGATGGAAGTCATCTAGTTTAAGTTTTTTCCAGGGACGCCTGAAAATGACTCTGTCTGATACTTTAAAAGGACGATCCTTGATCGTAAGGTGAAGTTCTATCAGATAATGGTCAGTCCAGGCTATAGGTCTTGGCAAGAGGACTTTAACCATAGTCAGGTTTGTGAATATCAGGTCCAAGATATGCCCCCCTTCGTGGGTGGGGTAAGTGACCAGCTGAAGAAGCTGGAGTGCCTCCAGGTCCGCGAGAATACTACAGATCGCTGGAGTGTGGGGAGTGTCAAAGTGTAGATTTAGGTCCCCAATGATGCTAAAATTAGCCGACCCCAGCGCAAGAGAACTTACAAAGTCAGGGAGAGCTTTCCTGAAAGACATATCACTACCTGGAGGTCTATAGATCAACAATCCAGACATAGTGAAATGATGGCTGATCGTGATGCAAAAGTATGCACTTTCACATCCAGCTATGCCCAGAGTTTTCCAGGTACAGGGGTAGCATGTTTTAATAGCCATAGCAATCCCTCCTCCTCTTGAGTTTCGATTGTGCGTAAAGATAGAGTATTCCAGGGGGAGAGCTAAATTAGGTATGGCCATGGCCTCATCCTGCAACCAAGTCTCGGTCATAAAGAAAATATTGGGAGTCTCATCAGATAGCTAGTCAAAAATGTTCTGGTGCTGCTTGACCAAAGATCTGACATTAAGATGCCAGATTTTTAGGTCACTGGGAGGCTGAGGGATAATAGGTGAGGCAGGTGACAGGGCATTACCCAAAGGCGGCAACCCTGTATACACAGAGATGGGAGTGCAATGAGGGAGTGACAGCAAACCGCATGGGCACTTAAAAGGGCCACAGAGCGGATCAAGAGGTGCATGTTTACATGGTATAGGGAGGCTCCATAGTCTAAGGAGGTCCTCCCTGGAATACATACCTGCCATCGGCAAAATGCACAGAGTCTCTGGTGCCAGGCGCTTCCTTAGCTCTGATGGGCGCAGACGGGCAGGACTCTGGCTCGACTCAGGCACGATGAAGGCGCGCCCACTGCGCGCTACCGCTGCGCGCTAGGCGGACTGGTTTAAATAGGCTGACTGCGTGGCTACCGGAGCACTAGAGCGCTCAAAATGGTGCCCAAGAAACGTCCCCTCTACTGTCAAGATGCCGGCCGATACTCACCGAAATTGGAAGCCCCAGGACCGGACCCGCTCAAGCAGCAGTGATCAAACAATTATGGTGCAGGTAGGTGGGAGAATGCCCATAAAATCAGGGGATAAATAATGGAAAGGTCCCCCCGAACGTATGGTTGGGTGCCCCGATCCTCCAGGGAAGCCATTTTGGGCGGGGGGCGTGGCTCGGCTGGTATGCCAGAAGCGGCGTAGCCGGTGCGCGCCTTTTCCCGCCCAAGAGGGGTTGTCCTAGACACCTACACTGGTACACGCCCTCCCGCAGAAGAATAAATAGAGCGGGAATCCGAAGAAGCGTCCTCTTGTTCCTGTGCTCTGAAGGCTGCACCCACTCGTTGCTCGTGAGCCCTCGACGGAACAAGCAGCAATTTTGAGAACTTGTAATCTTGTTGTTTCTCTTTCAGTTACTTGGAGTTCGAAGAGTCCGGAACCTCGTCGATCGACTAGGAGCAGAATACTCGACATCATGGCTGGAAAGAAAGCGAGAAAGGGTTCCGAGACGGATAAGGTGTTACGCCTATTGTCGAACCGGATGGCTTGCATGGACCGAAAACTCGGACAAGTCCAATCGATCGGTAGAGGTTTGACGGAGGTCAAAAAACAGCTGGCTGCACTGAGCAACCCGGGTCACCCTAAGATGGTAATAGGCCCCGCCTTGCCGGGAGTCGTCCCTGAGGGTAGAGGGAAACGGGTCAAGAAGAGGGCGGTTTCAGGGGAGGTCCCGGTTCCAGAGGTACCCCCAGTCGCCCCCCTCATGCCGGTAGACAACCCGGTACCAAATCCAAATATGGGGCAGCCGATCCCGGTTGTGATTACTCCCAATAATGATGAGGAGATGCCTCCTGAATTGCCCATCCAGTTGGCAGCATGGCTCAAGAAAAAAGCAGGGGGAGCAGTGGCCCCTGGAGACCCGGCCGAGGAGGCCAGACTACTAATCGAGCAATTGCGGCAGTCAAGAGATGTCGCAAAGGCAAATGTTCCTCTTGTTTCCCCGCAGGTGGCACCGGTAGGACCTGCAGTTGGTCACGAGAAGACAGCGGGAACAACGGCCGAACCGGGTAAGCTCGCATTGCCAATGGTGGGGGAGGGTTCATTACCCTTGAGGCGGGAGAAGGTGGCACAGCACATCCCTTTGGCCACGAAAGAGTTAATATGGGGAGACAAATATGTTAACATGTTTTCATTATTAACTGACCATCGCGAGATGGAATATGCTAAAACCCAGAAGGATTTGTGGCACCCGAGCGTCTGGCGCGCCAAGATGGCGGAATTCAGGGTGGATGAGACAGTAACGAACTGGGTTAAGGCCTTTTCTACATTTACTGCAGTTATGGGGGAACGTAAACCCGAGCTGATGACTGAGTTAACTTGTTATCAAAATCGTATTATGGATTTTTATTCAATGTATGAGGGGGAGGAATGGAAAGGTTATGACATGAAACTCCGGAAAGCGAAAGAATACGATGCTAATTTGACTTGGGATTGCCTGGACTTGGTGTCATGGCACAAACAGCTCCTGCCAGGGGCGGCAGGTACGTCCTCGCCAGGCGGGAGTGGGTCAGGGGTCGTCCGCCAAAAGCCCGCAGTGCCCTTTCGAGCGGGCGCCGGTGGGGATTACCAGCCTAAGACCGGCGGGAATGGCGGCAAGCGTGGGGTTTGTTGGGGCTTCAATCTAGGCAACTGTAACAGACCACAGGGAACATGTAGGTTCAAGCATGTGTGTGCGGGCTGTGGGAATTCCTCACACCCGGAGAGTACATGTAGATCTGAAAATAGCGGGACGGGAGGAAAAGGAGGGTCTAAGCAGGAGTGAGGTAGAACGTTGTGACCGATTGCCTACACCCGTTGATATCATGGCTATGACTCCTTGGTTGAACAAATACCCTGATCATGTATCCGCTGGGGTGTTGAGGAAGGGATTCTTACATGGCTTCCACATCCCGGCGGGGGATTTTCGGGGGGACTCCTTTTGTAAAAACCAGTTATCGATACAGCACAACCCAAGCGTGGCAGAGAAGAAAATTGCAAAAGAAGTCAGCTTAGGGCGAGTGGCAGGGCCTTTTCATTGCCCGCCGGTGGCGGAGTTCATCTGTTCCCCGTTAGGGGTTGTCCCGAAGAAAGACCCAGGGGAGTTTAGACTTATTCATAACCTGTCTGCTCCAAGGGGTTCCTCGGTGAACGAAGCCATTGACCCAGAAGTTTGTTCAGTGCGGTACGCATTGTTCGATGATGCTGTGGCCATGTTAAATCGCCTGGGCCCCGGGGCGCTGATGGCGAAAGCAGATATCGAATCGGCGTTCCGGTTGCTCCCGGTACACCCACAGGATCAGCGCTTGCTAGGCTTTGCATTTCAAGGGAGTTATTACATGGATAAATGCATGCCTATGGGTTGCTCCATTTCTTGTGCCTATTTTGAAATGTTCAGTTGTTTTTTAGAGTGGGCATTCACCGAGGCCACAGGGCATAGGCATGTTATGCACTATCTTGATGACTTCCTGTTCTTGGGAGCAGCCGGCGGTACGAAAGGTGCGCAGGCGCTGCACGACTTCTGCATCCTCATGAGGGAGTTTGGAGTCCCATTGGCACTAGGTAAGACGGTTGGACCATCTACTTCACTAGAGTTTCTTGGAATTGAGCTCGATTCTGTGGAGGGATGTTTCCGTTTACCGATGGAAAAGGTGGCCAAGTTCAGGGCTTCCTTGACGCAATGCCTGGGCAAGGAGAAAGTGACCCTGCACCAGTTACAACAAACAGTGGGTCAGCTTAACTTTGCTTTGAGGGTGATTCCAATGGCCCGCCCCTTCTCACGCTCTATTGCGCAAGCTATGGTTGGTCTCAAAGAGGGGCACCACCGTACAAGACTGTCGGCAGAGGTTCGCCAGGATATGCGCATTTGGTTGGCATTTCTGGCGGACTTCAACGGTCGAGTCGTGTGGAACAAGCCGCCAGCGTCTTCAGATGAACTAGGTCTGTGGACTGACTCAGCGGGGAGCGTGGGTTTTGGTGCCATCTTAGGTAATCGATGGTCGGCGCAAACATGGCCGGCGTGGTGGCACTCCAGCGGTCTCACAGGTAACATTGGGTTCTTGGAGTTGTTCCCCATTTGGGTTGCTCTGATGGCATGGCCTGACGACTTCAGGGACCGCTCAGTGGTGTTTTGGTCTGATAATATGACTGTTGTCGAATGCATTAACCAACAGGCAGCACGCTGCAAATGGATCTTGAGATTGTTGAAAGAAGTTGTGCTGCTTTGCATGAGACTGAATGTACAGTTCAGGGCAAAACATGTGCCAGGCGTACTGAATCATGCAGCTGATGCACTCTCTCGTTCACATTTGCAGGCGTTCAGGGGTTATCTGCCTACAGCGGACCTAGTGGCGGCACCATTCCCCGAAGCACTATGGCTAATCGGTGCCCCGGATTACAAGACCTCGTGGCAGCAAGCTTAGCCCCCAGGACAAGGAAGGCATACAAAGGAGCGTTTTGTTCCTATTGCACATTTTTGGGTCCAACAGGGAGTCAGAGCTGGGGTCAGGAGGAATCCTTCCTGGGGTTCCTGGTAGCGCTGCACAGAGAAGGCCAATCAGCGGCGACGGCCAGTTGGCATAGGGCGGCCATTTCATTCATGGCGCAGGTGCAAGGCATAAAAGACCCAACAGGTTCCTTTTTGGTTAAGAAGGCCCTTCGCGGCTGGCAGCGCCTCGAGGGTCGCAAGCAAGATGCGAGGCGCCCGATTGGCTTGGACAGGTTGTCTCTACTGGTAGCGAAGCTAGACGAGACGTGCGCCTCCCATTTCGAAGCAGTTCTGTTCCGGGCAGCTTTCGCATTAGCATTCCATGGGGCTATGCAGGTGAGCTAACTGGTCGCAAGGAATAAGAAAGACGTTGAGGGAGGCTTGTGCAGGGATCACGTCCAAATTAGGGGTGATTCGATGGTGGTCTCGATAGCCAGGTCCAAGACCGACCAGGGGGCTATGGGAAATAGTGTTGTCGTGCAGCGCGCGCGAGGGTCCCCCACGTGCCCGATAAAGTGTATAGAGGAATACTTGGCACTAAGGGCGGCTACATGGGGGGGGAGTTTGCTGAGGCACAAGGATGGCACCCCACTGACGAGGTTTCAGTTCCAGAGGGTGCTAGCACTGACAATCGCTGCTGCGGGCATGTCGATTGCACATGTTGTAAAGATCAATTGACATGCACTCACGCTTCTTCTCTTTTGTTTGAATTACAGTTTCGCGAGCCTCTCAGGCGGGGCGGGATTTGCAGTCGACCAAGCACCAGGAGACCAGCGGTCAAGGATCACCGTCTGGAGGGAGAGTGGTACGGGTAGTGGGCCACTCATATGTGAGGCGCACCGGGGACGTATTCAAAGCAGGTGACGCGACTCACGCAGCTGGGGAATACGGGTACAGAGTGGCCATCCATGGGAAGGGCGGGCTCTGTTTTTACCAACTCGAATAATTTTTTGAGGGCCTCTTAGGGCGGCAAAGGTCACCGCCATCTGTAGTCATAGTACACCTGGGTGGCAATGACTTGGTGACATTGGGTAGACGAGTGTTGTTTGAACAAATTTTGTCTGCTGTTAGCTGGTTGGCTAAAAGAATCCCGGGGTGCACGATTGCCTGGTCCCACATGATTCCCAGGAAGGTACGGCGGGGGGGCCTTTCGGTGTCAGCACTGAACCATTCGGTGAAAAGGGTTAACAATAAAATTGGTAAATTGTTTCGCTCTTCGCAGTTGCATAGCATTCCTCACAGGTGTATTCGGGGTGATCTCATGTATCTAAATGATGGGGTTCACTTGTCCAGGGAGGGGAATGATTTACTCATAGGAGACTTCATAGCATGGCTAAGGGGTTTGAGGAAGCATGACCTTTAGGAGGAGTAGGGGGGGCCGGATAGTCGGTCAACTATCCGGCCTGTGGCGGTAAGGTCATGATCGGTGAGCAGTAATTTCAAGGTCCCTAGAGGGGGGCGCCACCCAGAATGGATGGGAGCGCCCGGGGGGAGGCGGCCATTGGCCCCTCCCACAGGGAGGCGGCACCCACTAAGGATGGGTCGCCTAGGGGGAGACGGCCATAGGCCCCTCCCAGGGGGGAGGCGGCTAGATGCCCCTCCTACTAATTTCCCGGGGGCCGGATATCCGCGACGGCAGATAGAGAGTGTGGGGATGGGGGGGGAGTCCACGCTGTCCTTCCTACAGATACCTCAAGGGGGCCCCCACCACGACAAGGGAAGTTACAGTTGGCAACGAGGGTAAAGTCCTCTGCGCATGCGCCACTCACACCGTGAAGGCGAGAGTTTTGGTAGTAGGGATCTGACACCGGTTAAGACCTTGCCGTTGGCCCATAATGCTAGGATGTACAATTTTAATTTAGAATGGATGCATTTGCAGGATGTTAGACTCGGCTAGGAAACCTTTGTATTAGAGATCTGTTAAGGTTAGCCAAAGAACATGTCTTCATCGAAATGTAATAAATGTAAAATTGTACATAATTATGAAACTTTTATTTAATGTTTTAAATTTTGTTTCATATTTTAATAAATACGGCTGGGAGGGTGACTCCCTCCCGCCTTCCAAAAGTTCAAACCTGTGTCCGACTTCTCCAATCCTTGGGGATTGTGTTGGGAGGGGGTGTCGGGCATCCCGGCCATACAGAAATAAACCAAGATACAAAACGGGTTTTTTAAAAAGCAAAATTACCTACAGCACAGCGCAAAAGCGCTACAGTTCTAAATTGCTCAGAGGAGCTATGGTGTCTTGTCCAGACATAATAATAACCATGTTTTAAACTGAAAACAAACAGATCAAAAAAATCCTGAATAAACATTGGAACATTTTATGCCTGGATCCAACAGTGGCAGAAATCGTTGGAGATGCACCTACAATCACATATCGACGTGCAACCAACTTAAAATATCAATTGGTACACAGTCACTTCACCAAAACTAAATCTAAAAATTGGTTGAAACCAGTGGGATTCAAGAAATGCTCAAAATGTAAGGTTTGCGCGATCGCAAAAAACACAACAGAGATAGTGATGGCTAATAAGAAATTATGGAAACTTCAGCAAGCAATTAGATGCAAGAGTCAATTTGTGATCTGTATTGTGGAATGCCCATGTGCGCTTAAATACGTGGGCAGCACAATTTGTGAATCCAAAAAGCGCATCCCAGAACATGTTCGAGCAACCACAAATAACGATAGAAGCAATGACATTGCAAAACACATGGAACAATTTCACTCTAGCAAATGGCGAGATTTTAAATTTTATGCGGTGGAACAAGTACCATTAAATGTGAGAGGTGGAGATCGCGAGAGAATTCTGAGATTGAAAGAATCAAAACATATCTTAAATTTCAGAACTTTGACCCCGATGGGGCTTAATCAGGACGAAGAACTACATTCTCACTTGTAAATATCATATAAGTAAATACTGTCTGGATAAACTTACTGTCAAACTATAGAGTAGATTGTACTTTCTGAAATTGTGGGCCCACAACTCAGTGATTGTAAATATGGTCTAAATGTGTCAAAATGAATAACTGTCCTAAATATCTTTCCCAAGGCTTTTTTAGAATTTGTTTTGAAAAGACTAGTTTATTTGTTTAGTCTATTTATAATTTATTTAATGAATTGTTTGGTCAATGCATTGTAGAATAGCTTTTTGATTAGACTATAGTAGGAGGATTATTGTACGGATCTGGATAATATCCATAATTGGGATCAAAAATGTTATAGTTTGAAGCAAGTAATATGATTATTGCCCACTGGAGGGCGTGATTTATTAGTGATAGAGCAAAATGTACTTTAGAGCTTTATTCAGATCTTCAACAATGTAACCCCACTGGAGGGTCGGATCGCAATTTGATTATCAGTTGCTCAGATGTCCCACAACATCGCTAAATGAATGTTTTTGTGGACTTGATGTAAATATAGATATAAATAATGACAAATTTTCAATTATTTAGGTGAATGAGTAATGTGACCAAACTGCAATGATCTGTGGTTTTATAAAAATTAATTTTTGCCATGAACTACCATTACCAGAATGCCTAGCGGTACAAAGCAGGAAATGACGTCAGGGATTACTGTTTGAAAATGTATCGACCGCTATGAGGCATTTGGTTTGTTTTCCCCGTGAACAAGAGACAGGCTGTCTCGAAACGTGTTGGGGTCCTGGTTGTTTGCTATTGAAAAATGCCAGAATAAACCTTGGAGTTTATATGCAATTTGGATTAAAGCTTACATCTTTATTGCTGCATGTGCAAGGAGTTTCCTTTTTTTGAACAAAGAAAGGCGTTTTGGAAATATATACAATGTATATATATATATATATATATATATATATATATATATATATATATATATATGTATATATACACACACACACACACACACACATATATATATACGCGAATCGTGACTGCGAAACGCTGAGTGGCAAAATAGAAGAAGTAACAGCCAAACTAAAGATACTCTGTGATATTGCGGAGTTTAATCTAGAAATGGCAAAACTTGAAACTAAGCTGGAACGAATTGAAAAAGACATAAAAGAAAAAAAGCAGAGGAAATTTTTACGAGATTTCGTAGACTATGAGAAAGGACAGATATTAACCTTTGCCAAAAAATTCGATCGGTTGAGGAGTCAAAATGTGAATACTAAAACATCATTGGACAACGCTGATCAAATGAATGGAGTAAGTGTTGTAGACAAGACACCGGAATCCAGGGCCACAACAAGCGAACAGGCCCAGAATCCCAATATGTCAGTAAAAGACAAAATTTTAATGGAATTCTCAATGTTAGCACAAGACAGACTAACAGCACCGGAACCCACCGAATCGATCAACCAAAGAGGACGAGGTCGTGGACGCGCAGGAAGAGGCGTAGAAAGGCTGCAGAATACGCCAAAAGATGCAATGGGGAGTCCGGTAGGATCTCGCACACGTTGGCAAAAAAGAACAAAAGAATGGAACAAACCGAATTAAAAACCAAAACAGTATTGAATCTATCAGATCGCGAACTGACCAACATTGAAATTGATGTCCTTTCCAAGGGATTAACGTTTGTCCCAACTAATGATTATGATTACACCCAGACAAGAATCGACCTCTTCTATTTTACGAGAAAGTTGCGCCTGAAGAAATGGTTTTCCACAAAGGCGACCCTGGAGAAAGAAAAGACCAGCAGTGAGGAGGTTAGTAATCTGTGCATAGGTGACATTGAGACATTGCACTTGTTAAATGAATTGGGGGACCAAGCAAACTTCAATAGCGATCCAATACTGAACTTGCTTAATGATGACATTTCTATTGATTTGAGTAGCAAAAGCCATTTTAAACCCACATCCATATTTATGCCACAAATAATGAATGAGGCATTAGATGTCTTTGAAAAAGGAGTTAAGAATGGCCTTAAGAAAATAAGCGGCATGAACTCCAAAGTAAAGAGAAATCTGACCACGGAACAGGTCGTGGCCATTGAGACATTACAGAGCGACCCTAACATTGTAATAAAAAAATCTGACAAGGGGGGCAATGTGGTGGTGTGGGGAAGAGACAGATATGTCAAGGAAGGTCTGAGACAATTGAGCAGCATTACACAATATGAAAAAAGTTCCAAAAAATGTTTTGAAGAGTCCAACAAAAAATATTTTGAAGAACTGTTTGTATGGAAACAAAAAGGCTTACTTGAGCAGAATGAATATGAATATTTATTCTGCAAATACCCTAAATTGCCAGTACTGTATTTGTTACCGAAGGTGCACAAAGATAAAGAAAGTCCACCGGGAAGGCCTATAGTATCATCTAGAGGGTCTAGCCTCGAAAACACTTCTAGATATGCAGATTATTTTTTGCAACAATATATGAGAGAATTACCTTCATATATTAAGGACACGGGTGATTTTCTGAGAATGATGAATGAGTTTGAGTGGAATGATAAGTATCTGATGTTAAGTTTAGACGTTTCCAGTCTTTACACTAGCATCCCACATAATTTGGGATTGCAGGCTTGTAAACACTACTTGAATGCCAGATCCATCTCCTACCTCAGACACACAGAAGTTCTGTTAAGCATGATTGAAACATGCCTGACGGAAAATTACTTTCTGTTTGACAATCAGGTGTACAAGCAATTGATGGGGACTTCGATGGGTACTTGTTTTGCCCCGAGCTTTGCCTGCCTTTACTTAGGATGGTGGGAGGAACAAGTAGTGAGACCCCAGAAATTATACCAAAAACATGTCAAAAAATGGTCACGATTTATTGACGACGTGTTCTGTGTGTGGGAAGGGACAGTTGAAGAAGCTGACAGCTTCGTGAAACATCTGAATGACAATCAATTGAACTTGTCATTCACACATCAAGTGCATCCAACCCAGATGGAATTTCTAGATGTGGTATTAAAGGTTGAAAATGACAAAATTGTAACTGCACTCCATCGAAAAGCTACGGCTGGCAACAGCATGTTACATGCATGGAGTTGCCACCCGAGAAAACTCATAGAAAGTATCCCATATGGTGAGTTGCTGCGTGCCAAACGCAACTGCAGCACGACGGAGGGGTATAGAGAAGAGTGCAAAGTAATGACTAAAAGATTTAAGGAAAGAGGATACAGTGATCAGAACATTTCCACAGCTTGTTCCAAAGCAGAATTAAGAACTAGAGACGAGTTGTTAACACAAGAATTGGTGTTAGGCAGCACACCGTGTGAAGAAACAATCAGGTTTGTAACGACGTATAGCAACAAGTCCCAGGAGGTCAGAAAATGCCTAGAAAGACATTGGAGCATCCTACAGACAGACCCTGAGATTGGTAAATCAGTTAGAGATTATCCCCAAATCACCTTCAGAAAAGGTAAATCTATCAGTGACCTAGTAAGCCCAGCGAACCTGCCGAAACTTGTCCCCAAAAAATTGAATCCAGTACAAGGGTTCTTTATTTGTGGCAAGTGCAAAGCCTGCAAAAACAGCAAGAACTGTAAAAGGATTAAGTTAAGTAAGAACACTGAGCCCTTTAGAATTTTGAAGCATACATCATGCGAAACTGAATATGCAGTGTATGCACTCAAATGCCCATGTGAGTTATTCTACATAGGGAGCACGATCCACAAGGCCAAGAAAAGAGTACTAGAACACTTAAGGGCCATTAACCATCACGACCAACAATATCCCATTGCCCGTCACTTTTTCAGTGAACATAACCAAAACACGAATCTTTTGTCATTTGTGGTGTTGGATTATGTTCCTAAAAGAGAGAGAGGAGGAGACAGGACGAAAGAGCTACGTAGACTTGAATCCAGATTTATAATTGGATTCCAGACATTGACCCCTCAAGGACATAATATTGATGAAGGACTAGCATCTCACTTAGGAAAGTAGTAAGCGTCTAGCTCAAACGAACGTTGAATCCTAAAGCCTGCAGAGTATTCTAAGAACCATGTTTGTTTTAATGCACGTACGATAACTGAGAATATGTTTTAATTGAATATACTCTTCCATTTTACAGGTCACATTGGGTGAATCAAAGGCATGAATGGAATGAAAGTCACTCGCAGATCTTGAAATGATTCAAGCAGTATTTTTGAATGAGCAGTACATATGGAAAATGCCCACTGGGGCCCTATACAAGAGGACACTTCACTATGAGTGAGTGATCAACTGTTGTTACTCACTAGTGGGGACTGTCAGCACGCAGCAGCATTCAAGCGGATTACGCCCACTGGGGCTCGATGTATAAAGAGCTAAACCACTGAGAAACAGGATCAGTGCAGCAGGATTGTGCGCGTAATGAACTGATTGATCGCATTCAAGAGTTAATGTAATGCCGAACACTTCATCCGCCTTAAACCACCATTAGAGGTGCTGCGTTATTGTATTGCCTAACTTCTAGGATTGTGAACCTGAATGAAGTAATTCAGGAGTAGCGATTACTCGTTCCAATTCAGAAATACTGACTTATGGGTACGGTAGTCCGTGAGAGAAAAGCGGACTGAATGTCTAGAAAACGCACTGCTGATTCATCTGAAAATGGTTGAATATGTTTCACAAGCATACTTTAACTAAAAATGATCTCCTGTTTATTTAATTTATTCCTGACAACCCATGACGAAATGTGCAAAAGAAAGTAAAATGAGATAATAGTATGTTTTCACTTTCACTTGGAAAAGTCACATGATTAATTGTTTTTTGTTATTGTATAAAACTTTATTATTTCACACTGCTATTCACTCGTGAGAAAGCGGCGGAAGCTGCGAAACGCGTTGAGTGTGAGTGTTGCAGATTAAAAACACTTGAAAAGCTATCTGGGCCTCGACTCTCTGTCTGTGAAAGAAAAGACGGTAATTTGTTTGGACACACATATATATATATATATATATATATATATATATATATTCACTAAAAAAAACATAGGTTTTAGGCCTTATATAGTTAGGAATTAACATATAAAAAACCATTGAAATTCCTCCTATATAGTTAGCTGGACATTATATTGATATAAAACCTATGAAATTCGACATATAGTTAGGTCCACTAACTATATATTTCGCGCATCCGCAATCCAATGCTGATGATGTCACATATTACATCATTCATGACATGGTCAGTGACATCACTGATGACATCACTGATGACATCATCCAGTGTCTGTGTGTTTTTGTAAAGTTTTAATATGTTTTACATATTGAAGAATGAGAGGATGTATAAGAGTATGGATGAAGGATTTGATTGTATAAGTGAGTAAGTATGTGTTTGTATATCTGTGAAAATGTAAGCTGTTCTGCGTTTAACTGTATAGATCAAGAAATCAAAGTGTGATTGATTCTTTACAGGACTGAGTAGGTGTGTGAGTAACTCCATGGATGAGTGGCAGTGTGTGAGTGTCTGCATAGGTGTATGAGTGCATATGATAGTGTTGCAATGATGAGTGACAGTATGTACGAATGACCTTATGGGTGAATGAATGAATGTGCATGTAGACGTAGGAATTAGTTAGTGGGTATGTAGTAAATGGTATTGGTGTGTCAATAGTTTAAAAAATGATACTTTGTATTTTACACTAGGTCTATTAGAGTGTAAGGAGGTGCATTGTATTATCACATAGATGTAGGAATTAGTTAGTGGGTATGTAGTAAATGGTATTGGTGTGTCAATAGTTTCAAAAATGATACTTTGCATTTTACACTAGGTGTATTAGAGTGTAAGGAGGTGCATTGTATTATCACATGAAGTATATCATTAGTGGTGTAATTATTGATGTTAAATGAGCTGTCATCAGTGATGTCATGAATGATATAATATGTGACATCATCAGCATTGGATTGCGGATGCGCGAAATATATAGTTAGTGGACCTAACTATATGTCGAATTTCATAGGTTTTATATCAATATAATGTCCAGCTAACTATATAGGAGGAATTTCAATGGTTTTTTATATGTTAATTCTTAACTATATAAGGCCTAAAACCTATGTTTTTTTTAGTGAATTTCATTGTTTTTTTAAAGGCTAATTCCTAACTATATATACTGTATAACCTTTGGTTTTTTCAGTGAATTTCATTGGTTTTTTAAATGCTAATATATATATATATATATATAATATTCCTAACTATATATCGTGTATAACCTATGGTTTTTTCAGTGAATTTCATTGGTTTTTTAAAAGCTAATATCTATAGCTGTAAAATATATTCTTTATTACGTGACGTATCACGTAGCCACGTGAGACACCTCATGACGCGTCGGCAAACTGTGACGTATCGGCTCTGCAGCGCAAACAAAACCCGTAACAGAAGCGCGCCGGAGCACGCTTACAGATATATATATTTTGTCCCTAAATTCCTATGTTTATAAGAAAAGTAGAAAAGTGCTATCTTTAACCAAAACCGTAACTCACCAAAACTGGCCACTATAGATGCTAGAGCGTATAATGTGCCACATTTGACAAATAACATTAGGGAGCACGCTTACAGATATATATATTTTGTCCCTAAATTCCTATGTTTATAAGAAAAGTAGAAAAGGGCTATCTTTAACCAAAACCGTAACTCACCAAAACTGGCCACTATAGATGCTAGAGCGTATAATGTGCCACATTTGACAAATAACATTAATGGGAAAATATGTATTGTGTAAGTGGTGCGTCTGAAAAGTGTTTTCTGCATCTTTAATCCCTCTCTCTTCTTACTCTCTACTGCTCTTTCCATTTTCTGTGTCCCTTCGCCCTCTCCTTCCTGTCTTGCCCCCCTCTCTTTCCTGCCTGTCCCTCCTCTCTCCTGTCTTGCCCCCTGCGCTCTCTCCTGCCTGTCCCCCTCTCTCCTGTCTTTTCCTGTTGTGTCCCCTGCGCTCTCTCCTGCCTGTTCCACTCTCTCCTGTCTTTACCTGTTTTGTCCCCTGCGCCCTCTCCTGCCTGTCCAACCTCCATTTTCCTGTCTTGTCCGCTCTCTCTCTCCTGCCTGCCCCCCTCTCCCCTGTCTTTCCCTGTCTTGCCCCTTTCCTGTTTGCCCCGCTATCCCTCTCTCTTCTTACTCTCTACTGCTCTTTCCATTTTCTGCGTCCCTTTGCCCTCTCCTTCCTGTCTTGCCCCCCTCTCTTTCCTGCCTGTCCCTCCTCTCTCCTGTCTTGCCCCCTGCGCTCTCTCCTGCCTGTCCCCCTCTCTCCTGTCTTTTCCTGTTTTGTCCCCTGCGCCCTCTCCTGCCTGTCCAACCTCCATTTTCCTGTCTTGTCCGCTCTCTCTCTCCTGCCTGCCCCCCTCTCCCCTGTCTTTCCCTGTCTTGCCCCTCTCCTGTTTGCCCCGCTTTCTCTTGTCGTTCCCTGTTCTGTCCCCTTCTCCGTGTCTTGTCCCGCACTCTCCGGTCTCACCCTGTCTTCCCGGTCCCTTCTCCCTCCTTGCCTCTGCCTCCTCTCTCCCCCCAGGCTCGCGGGTCCCTCCTGCCCTCGGAGGATGAGCTACTGGTCGCTCTTCACTTTCTTTCTGCTATTGCAGATGGTGAGATTGGGACCCCGGAAGCAGGTAGGAGCCTTCTCTGTCTTTGGGGAACTTGAAAGGTGTGTGCCCCGCCCCCCTCCCCACCCCCCAACAACACACTGCCCCGGCCCCCATAGGGAGTCGTCCGGTGAAATGATAAACAGGTGCGCTGGGCTGAATCGACGGCGCCGGGTCCGACTGGTAATCGTGGCGGCCATGTTGGAACGGGTGGATTCGTTCTGATAATGGATTGCCACATAAGCCGGAGAGGGGGAAAAATTAAGAATTGAGCAAGCGAAGGGTGGGTCAGGGGAGTCTGTAGGGATAGAGACGACACTGAGACGAAGCGATATGCCAAAGGCATTCCTCGAGGGAAAAAGCGGCGGCCATGTTGGAGTAGGACCGGGTGGCGAGTAGTACCTCAAGGAACTAGGGGCTACATCAGCCGGACTTAGAGCGGAGGGAAGACTATTAGGGTGCATATGATGGCATTTTGCCAGAGGCATTCCTCGTTGTGGCCTTTGGGAGACCGGCAGGCACAGGCTTCCCCCAGGCAGGGGGAAGCGGAAACCACGTCCTCCCGGCCCCGCCCACAACCAGGTGGCGGCGGCCATCTTGAGGCGGCTCGGGCCGCGGCAGTGATCTCGGGGGTAAAACGAGGGGTGAGCACCCTCGAAATCTAAATAAAACAGATAAAAATAAAAGGGAGAAGCCCCCCAAGCCCCCCCAAGCCTCGTCCATGCGCGCTTATAGATATATAATTGATTTCTCTTCTAATTTGCTCAGGAACCACTGGAGGGATTTACACTATTTTACCAAAAGCGTGATCTGCATACCAGACACTACCATCTTGACAAGTTTGGTGTCATTCCCTTCAGCGGTTCAAGCTGTAGCTGAGTCTAAAGGTCCTATGGAAATTAACATGGGGAAAACACGTTTTGGGACCCCCTTTTTTCTCGGCCCCCACTTGACGAATCCCCCCCAACCTTTCAGGGAAGGAGCGGAGCGGAGCGAGCCATCTTCTTTGAGAAATTTCCCCAGATTCATCAACCAGCGCCAAAGTTATTCCCAATAGAATGTTGGGGATTTCCTATGGAACACAATCCTAACTATATATACCTACTGGCGACTGCCAGTAGGTAATATATATATATATATATATATATATATATATATATATATATATATATATATATATATGTATATTAATCCACCATATGCCCTGCAGCTTCAGGAAGGCACTCAGTCGGCCTGCGGTCTTCTTTTCTGACTCTCCTTGCCTGACGCGTTTCGATGTCAAAGGCATCTTAATCATAGGCTTTGCTTCACAAGATTCAACAGCCAGGCTCTCTTTTATTCTCATAGCTGCATGCTCAATTAATCAAGTACCCTCAGTGGGTTTCTGCTTGGTGCCTCATATTATAGCATGCTGGGAATTGCACTCCAATGCATAGTTTTATCCTTAGTGGATTGCTGTTGACAAATTGCACATTTTTATGGCCTTGATCTCCCAATTTATCCTATAAGGGACGGGCCTCTCTTGGGGGAATGCAGCTTGAAAGAGTCCGTGATTTTAAATACCTAGGTCTAAAGTTGTCAAACAGCTTGTCGGGGAAACCCTATATATCAAAGACTATTTTGAAACACAACCAACTAACTGCGGCTGTGGGAAATGATCATTGTTTATCTTTCACTAAGCTGGTAACGTCAGCCCTTCATGTGTACGATGCCAAAGTGGTGAATTCTGTGAGGTCAGAGTTTTGGAGTCTGGAGCAGTTGGAAGAGCTCATTAGCTCAGAACATAAATTCCTTAGGAGCTTAGGTATGCTGCACAGAGTACCCCCGCATCCCCTTATGCTGGATATGGACAGGCATTCCATTGTCACTAAAGTATAGTTGCGTCCTCTGTTGTTTTGTTTAAGGGTTAAGTCGACCCCTGAACTATTGCCTTATGCCCGCGCACTTGAAGATGTAAGGTGCAGGAATACCTCTATCAAAAAGAGTTGGCTAAGAGGTGTTAAGAACTTGCTTATCACCATCGGGTTGGACGATAGACTGGGAAGTCAACCACCTGTACCTGCTACCTCAAAATAGCAAAGTAAAGGAACTTTAATGGGAGATGGTAACCCAGGGTGAATTGCGCAGTGGGGCATGGGGGCAGCTTACCCTAGAATTAATGGACCACACACTGGATCAATCCCTAGAGGGTTATTTAGACCTCAAAGAACTTCCTAGGGACAGGAAATATTACATCCAGTTTAGGTTTGGCACCCTCCCCCTGTGTGACCACTGGAAAATGGAAAAGTGGCCCACCAGCCCCACAAAGCTGCCCTGGATGCAAAACTCACCTAGAAACTTTAGCCCATGTTATATTTGTCTGTCCGTTGCATGCGTATACGTCTGTTCGGCAATATCTGAATAAAACAAATGAAACAATAAACGTATCCATATGAAGGACCCAAAGAAGACAGTATTTTCATGCATTCATCATGATAGCACATGTCTGCAAGTGGACATGTAGTGCTGCATCCAAATTACGACCCAGGGGCTTATACTCCCATAAGTACAATCAATCTCGATTCCGCTCTCCAAACTTCAGCTTGCAATTTTGTCCCCTATCCTCTTTTCTTATGTGTAACACCCCATAGTATTTAAGTTCTTTCAAATTACCATCAAATTCCTTCCAAAAGTGCTTCGCTATGGGATACGGGAAATTCTTGTTTTTTATTGCATGTATATGTTGGAAAACCCTAAAATGTTACTTTCTTAGTTGTACTGCCCACATTATTTATCCCATGTTCACAGGCCTTGCACTTTGAACATTTCCAAAAGTCTGTTTTTTCTTTGTCTAGCCAATTCACTTTTTTATTGGTGACATTTGACTTTATGTTAATAAATTGTCCAAGGAGAATACTTTTCTGAAAGTGATTTGATTATCCATAGGAATTTCTTTCAGATGCTTGTCCATTTTTAGGATTTTCCAATTTTTCTTAATCAAAATTCTAATTCAATGTGAGATGTATTGAAATCCATAATGAATCGAACATTGTTGTTTCTTTTGGTTCCTTTTCTTCTTTTTTCTTGTATCACAAAAAATCTCTCACGTGTTTTAGTTCATGCTTTTTGCAGGACACCCTTAAAAACTCAGTTGAATAGCCCCCCTGTTCAGAGCCCCCTATCATTTAATCAGCTTGTTTTTTAACATCTTCACTTTCTTAACAATTTTGCCTGGCCCGCAACAACTCTCAGTACGTCACTTCCATTTTAATGCTATAAATATGTGTGTATGTATGTATATGTATGTGTGTATATATATATATTCACTGAAAAAACCATAGGTTATAGACCATATATAGTTAGGAATTCGCATTTACAAAACCTTATTTTACTCACACAAAACCATTGAAATTCCATATATAGTTAGTTGCACTAACTATATATCGCGCACCCGCAATCCACTGCTGATGATGTCACATATTACATCATTCATGACATGGTCAGTGACATCACTGATGACATCACTGATGACATCTCAAATGACATCACTGATGACATCACTGATGACAACATCCAGTGACTGTATGTTTCTGTAAAGTTAAAATATGTCTTACATATTGAAGAATGAGTGGATGTATAAGTGTCTGGATGAAGGATTTAGTAGGTGCATGACCGACTGTATGAGTGAGTGATTAAATGTGTCTCACTGAGTGCATGGGTTAGTGACTAAACTGTCTTAATTTGTGCATCATTATGTCTGTTGTTCTGTAAACTGTTGCATGTGTTGATAAGTAGGTATATGAGTAACTATATGGGTTATTGATTGGTTGCCCAAGTATTTGTATGGGAGACTGAGTGTGTGTGTGGGTGGCTGGGAGGTGTATGACTCTGTGCATAGATGTGTGAGCAGTTGATTCACTAGATGTATGGTTTCAAAAGTGCATGTGGAAACAGCTGTATGGGCGGTTGACTGTGTGCATGAGTGTATTGGTGAGTGAATGGATATCTCAGTGCAACATGTCAAAGTAAGTACATATGTAAAACACAGTACATGTGAGAGTTGACATATATAAATAACTGTGCATAAGAGCCAGTGAATGTGTGAGTGGCTGTATGGATCATTGTGAACTTGTATCAGGGATTGTATAAGAGAGTAAATATGTGTTAGTATATGTTTGAATAAGTAACGTTTGTATAACTGTATAGTTGAGGAAATGGAGGTGTGATTGATTCTTTGCATGACTGACTAGGTGTGTGAGTAACTCCATGGATGAGTGACAGTCTGTGAGTGTCTGTTTACACTGATTGTATCTAAGGTTATATTAGAGTCTGAAGAGGTTCATCGTATTATCACATGAATGATATCATCAGTGATGTGATCAGTAATGTCAAATGAGATGTCATCAGTGATGTCATCAGTGATGTCATTTGAGATGTCATCAGTGATGTCATTTGAGATGTCATCAGTGATGTCATCAGTGATGTCACTGACCATGTCATGAATGATGTAATATGTGACATCATCAGCAGTGGATTGCGGGTGCGCGATATATAGTTAGTGCAACTAACTATATATGGAATTTCAATGGTTTTGTGTGAGTAAAATAAGGTTTTGTAAATGCGAATTCCTAACTATATATGGTCTATAACCTATGGTTTTTTCAGTGAATTTTCAAGGTTTTGTAAATGCTAATTCCTAACTATATATGGTCTATAACCTATGGTTTTTTCAGTGAATTTTCAAGGTTTTGTAAATGCTAATTCCTAACTATATATGGTCTATAGCCTATGGTTTTTTCAGTGAATATATATATATATATATACATACATATATAAACATATATCATCTGTATATCTATATAAATACAAACATAAATGCATGCATACATATACTTATATGCATACAGATGCATGTTATTTACATGAAAGTTGAAAAAACACTAATAAAAGCAAAGCTAAAAAGCCACCTCATTACAAACAGAATGGCTTTAACTTAAACGAGGGCGAGATCTATTGCATTTTCAATGCTTGTTTACTTTGGTTCCATCAAGAAGGCATTCAGATGTGTCACACATTTGCCATGAATTCTGAATGTTAGCACTCTAGTTGCACATTAGATCACTGTAGTAAAGCTACTGCTCACCAGGGACGTCTGCTGCTGGTATTCAAAGTGCATGTTTCAGTCTGCATGTCAGAGTTTTTTTAATGAAATAGAAGAGGATTTGAGAAGTCACTCAAAATGATCCCTAATTTTTCTTTCTGAAGCACTAATCATACTTTCTATGGCAAAATTAACCCCCTCATGTTGTTCCTTTTTAAATTGAGTGTTTTCAGACTTACCACTTCATTCCAATCAAGATGGCTTCTGGTGTGCCATACTTTTGTCATAAGTAAGACTGTTAGCGCTCTAGTTGTTATTTAGAACACTCTGGGACATTCTGTCATTGGGCTATACTTGGGGTACATCTGGGTGATATTTGGGCTACATTTGGGCTCTTTTGTCTCTGGTGGCCATTTTGGGAGACTGCATGTCAGAATTTTTTAATGAAATAGAAGAGGATTTGAAAAGTCACTCAAAATGTGCCCTGATTTTTCTTTCTGCAGCACTAATAATACCTTCTATTGCATAATATACCCCCTCATTTTGTTCCTTTTTAAATTAAATGTTTTAAGAGTTACCACTTTATTCCCATCACGATGGCTCCAGGTGTGCTATACCTTTGTAATAAGTAGGACTGTTAGCGCTCTAGTTGTTCTTTAGAACACTCTGGGACATTCTGTCATTGGGCTATACTTGGGCTACATCTGGGTGATATTTGGGCTACATTTGGGCTCTTTTGTCTCTGGTGGCCATTTTGGGAGACTGCATGTCAGAATGTTTTAATGAAATAGAAAAGGATTTGAGAAGTCACTCAAAATGTGCCCTAATTTTTCATTCTGCAGCACTAATCATACTTTCTATGGCAAAATATACCCCCTCATGTTGTTTCTTTTTAAATTAAATGTTTTAAGAGTTACCACTTTATTCCAATCAAGATGGCTTCAGGTGTGCAATACCTTTGTAATAAGTAGGACTGTTAGCGCTCTAGTTGTTCTTTAGAACACTCTGGGACATTCTGTCATTGGGCTATACTTGGGCTACATCTGGGTGATATTTGGGCTACATTTGGGCTCTTTTGTCTCTGGTGGCCCTTTTGGGAGACTGCATGTCAGAATGTTTTAATGAAATAGAAAAGGATTTGAGAAGTCACTCAAAATGTGCCCTAATTTTTCATTCTGCAGCACTAATCATACTTTCTATGGCAAAATATACCCCCTCATGTTGTTTCTTTTTAAATTAAATGTTTTAAGAGTTACCACTTTATTCCAATCAAGATGGCTTCAGGTGTGCCATACCTTTGTAATAAGTAGGACTGTTAGCGCTCTAGTTGTTCTTTAGAACATTCTAGGAGGCTGCAGTAGAACACAAAGGAATCAACTGACAGTCTCTGTCCTTGTTGGATGTACATGTTTTACTGAGAATGTCAGACTTCATTTTCACATGACTGAGAAAGATAATGTGAATTTACAGAAAATATGCTTTCAGTTTAGCTTATAGATCCCCTTCCAAACCACTGTGGGAAAATCATGAGATATTAGTTTTCTTTCAAACAATATTCATGATATCACAGCAGAAGGTTTTTTCACATGGTAAAATCACCTTAGAACCCACCACAATTCCTAAAACGAGTATGGTACCATCAACAAATGATTTATAATGTAACTAAAGTCCTAAAACCCTCTATTAACTACAATGCTTTTTAATGAGGTGCTATCATGTATATTGGTCCCAAGATGGCTGCCAACACTTCTTGGATGAAGTGCTGACAGCCAATCAGATCAGATGTGTGGTTAGGCTCCGCCCAGATATATATCTTTTTTTGAACCTAAATTACTCAAAATCCACTGGAGCACATATATTGAGACCTAGCAAAGGCACATCGGGCTAACAGTCCCTACAATTTTGCCAAGTTTCGTGCAAATCCATTCAGCCGATCGAGCTAAAAGTGAGGCCAACCGCCCTATGGAAATTAACATGGGAAAAATGCGTTTTGGGACCCCCCTTTTTTCTCGGCCCCCCCTTGATGAAACCCCCCCAAATTGTCAGGTGCTGCTCAGAAACAAAATGTTCCATTTTCCTGAAAATTTCAGCCAATTCCGTCCACAAACGCTAAAGTTATTAGACATAGAATTTTCAAAAATCCCATAGAGAAAAAATCCTAACTATATATACCTACTGGCGACCGCCAGTAGGTAATATATATATATATATATATATATATATATATATATATATATATATATATATATATATATATATATATATATATATATATATATATGTATATATATATATATATATATATAGAGATATATATATATCTATATATATATATATTCATGAGTGATGTCACTGACCATGTCATGACGTCATTAGCAGTGCATTGCAGGCGCGCAAGTCATAGTGAGTCCAACTAACTATAACGTGGGAATTTCAATGGTTTTATGACAGTAACATTTCCAGCTAACTATAACTGGTGTCAAACCTATGGTTTTTTCAGTGAATTTAATAGGTTTTTTAAATGCTAATTCCTAACTATAACTGGTGTGAAACCTATGTTTTTTCAGTGAATTTCATAGGTTTTTAAAATGCTAATTCCTAACTGTATATAGGGCCTCAAACCTATGTTTTTTTCTGTGAATTTCGAATGTTTTTTAATAGCAAATTTCTATTGCTATGAAATATAATATTTTTATAATGAATCCTATATTGTATTTTTATGTAATACTATTTTTTTATGATTATATATATATTTTTTTTGCCCTGGAGCGCTCCCGGTGCGCGTACCGGTGTGCGCACAGGAAAGCGCAGTATTGCGGCGCGACCCGGTGCGCGTACCGGTGAGCGTCCCATTTGCGCTAATGCCGTGAACGAAAACATCATTGTGACATATCGTGTAGCCTCGTCCGCGTGATACGCATGGCGTAAGCGCACCCGGAAGCACCCGAGCGCATACGATCGCGCTACGTAAGCGCCCCGGGGTGCGCCCCGGGGCGCGCAGCGTAAGCGTGTCGGGTCATGTGAACTGAAAATAACACTTTTCATTGGTTCAGGACAGTTTTGTTTTCCAAATGATGAAAGCCCAGGTCATGTGACCTGAAAATAACACTTTCATTGGTTCAGGACAGTTTTGTTTTCCAAATGATTATAGCCCCCACCTTTTTTCCTCATTCTCACTTTGTACTTTGAGTGAGGAAGACCTGTTTGCAGACCTATTTGTACCTATTTATACTGAGAAATGGCTACAGTAGCAGCAGCAGCAGGAGCATCTCAACCACCACCACCACCACGACAAGGACCACCACAACACCACAGTGGTGGAGAAGAAGAAGAGGAGGAGGAGGAGGAGGAGGAGGAGGAGGAGGAGAGGCGATACCTGCCGGAAGATACTACCCCCTATAAGCCAAAGGAGCACATTGTCTGGGAGTTTTTTAAAATCCCAAGGGGCCTCAAGAAAGTGAATGTGCCAAATGTTACTTGTCTGATCTGTGGCACTGTACTTTCCAGGGGGAACCCTGCCAAAAAGTATTCTTTTGGCAACAACACTATGTTTTGCCACATGCAACGCCGGCACCCAAACAACTATGCTGCGGCAGAGGTCAGAGAACTGACCAGAAACCCTCCCCAATCTTCTCCCAGCACCTCCCAAAGTAAACAACCCACTCCATCGGGTCCAGAGACAAGGGAGATGGTCCCAAACATCCAAACCCAGTTTGGAGTTTTCAAAATAGTTTGAAAATGTTGTGGAAGGACAATTTGCTATGGAGAGCAAAGTATTAAACTGATTAACCGTGCTGGAGACAACCACAAGTGCAAAAACAAACCTTAATTTTTTCCTGTTTTTTTTTGCTCCAGATAAGCCGTTTACAATTCCCTGTTTTTTGTTTGTCCCCATAAAAATTACAAATTAAATATAAAATTGTTCATAAAAGCCAAAAAAAGTTAAAAAAATTCCCCCCCCCAAAAAATATATAAAACAACAAAAAGAATAAAAAAACAGTTCTTTTTAGAACTACCTCCAATTTATAAAAAAAATGCTAAATTTTTAAAAAACTCTGTCATTCTTTTTTCCCCATGGTACGCTCCCCAGTACGCTCCGCGGTGCGCATACCGGGCGCTCCCCCCGCGCAAATCAAAAAAAAACCTGCCCTGCCCCCTTTTGGTCATTTCTCCCTTTGTTTTTGCCACCTCTTGGGTCTCGATCCTACCGAGATACAAGATGGCGGCCGCTCCTGACAGTTTGGAATGTTGACAGACACCCAAGAGCCAATCAGCTGTCCGCTCGCGAACTCGCGTAGCGCGCTGGAGCGCGCCCCGGTGCGCATACCGGGGCGCGCTTATAGATATGTATATTTTTGGGAATCGAAATTACTCAAAATCCACTGAAGCACATATCTTGAAACATAGCAAAGGCACATCGGGCTACCAGTGCCTACAATTTTGCCAAGTTTGGTGGAAATCCATTCAGCCGTTCGGGCTAAAAGTGAGTCCAACTGCCCTATGGAAATTAACATGGGGAAAGCACGTTTTAGGACCCCCCTTTTATCTCGGCCCCTGCTTGACGAATCCCCTCCAAACTTTCAGGGAAGTAGCGGGGCGCAGCGAGGCAAATTTCAGGAAAATTACAGGCAGATCCCTCAATTGACGCCAAAGTTATTCCCAATAGAATGTTGCGTATTCCCTATAGAAATATATATATATGTTGCCGCTCCCAACTCCAAAGTAGATTATCATCTAGGGGAATAAAGCACTCGTGCGGGCCTTTTTTGAATCAGTTTATTGCGAAACAAACACAGCAACCAGCAAACATGTTGCTGGTTGCTGTGTTTGTTTCGCAATAAACTGATTCAAACGGCCCCCGCGAGTGCTTTATTCCTGTGGATGATAATTTACTTTGGAGTTGGGAGCGGCAATTGATTAGCGAGTGCACCCTCGCTTGTCAGCACCCACCTGAGAGTGCCACGCACTGGTGTGTGGAGAGCGGTAAATATATATATATGTAGATATCTATAGTCGCCAGTAGGTAGTTATAGTTAGGACCTATTTTCTGTAGGAAATCCGCAACATCCTATTTGGAATAACTTTGGCCCGGTTGATGAATCTTCGCGAAATTTTCAAAACTGGTGGGCGCTCCGGTTCACTAATATCCTGAAAGTCTCAGGGTGATTTGTCAGGCTGGGGCCAAGCAAAAAGGGGGTCCCAAAACATGTTTTCCCCATGCAATTTTCCACAGAAACCTTTAATCGCAGCTACAGCCCGAATCGCTATTCCGCTGATGACGGAACCGCTTCGTCACCAGCCTCGGTTGAGCTGTGCTCATGACGGAGCGGTTCCATCATGGCCCCGCCCGCTCAATTAAATGCCCAGAGCAGGCGCAGAATCCGCGCAGGCGCAGCGAGTGGGCCATGATGGAACCGCTCCGTCATCAGCACAGCTCTACCGCGGCTGATGACGGAGCGGTTCCGTCAGCAGCATCGAAGGAGTTAACGGAAGTACATCAAATATGGCAGCAAGGTAGTCCTTGGTTCAGAGTCGTGCCTATTTATTAAATGGTGTAAATCTTTTTAGTAGTTTTTAGATATTAAAGGAAAAAAATACATATATTTCTGGGCGGAGCCTAACCACACATCTCATCGTGAGATCTGATTGGATGTCAGCACTTCATCCAAAAAGTGATGGCAGCCATCTTGGGACCAATATACATGATAGCACCTCATTAAAAAGCATTGCAGTTAATAAAAGGTGTTAAGACTTTAGTTACATTATAAACCAGTTGTTGATGGTACTATACTCATTTTAGGAATTGTGGTGTGTTCTAAGGTAATTTTACCATGTGAAAAAGCCTTCTGCTGAGATATCATGAATCATGTTTGAGAGAAAACTATTTTCTCATGCATTTCCCACAGAGGTTTGGAAGGTGATCTATAAGTTAGACTGAGAGCATATTTTCTGTAAATTCACATTATCTTTCTCGGTCATGTGAGAATGAAGTCTGACATTCTCAGAAAAACATAAACATCCAACAAGGGCAGAGACTGTCAGTTGATTCCTTTGTGTTCTACTGCAGCTTCCCAGAGTGTTCTAGAGAAATACTAGAGCACTAACAGTCCTACTTATGCCAAACATATGGCACACCTGAAGCCATCTTGATTGGAATAAAGTGGTAACTCTTAAAACATTTAATTTAAAAAGGAAGAAAATGAGGGAGTTCATTTTGCCATGGAAAGTATGATTAGTGCTGCAGAAAGAAAAATTAGGGCACATTTTGAGTGACTTCTCAAATCATCTTCTATTTCAATAAAAAATTCTGACCTGCAGACTGAAACATGCACTTTCAATTCCAGCAGCAGACTTCCCAGGTGAGCAGTTGCTTTACTACAGTGACCTAATAATCAACTAGCGTGCTAACATTCTAAATTTATGGCAAATGTGTGACACATCTTGATGCCTTCTTGATGGAATCAGGTAAAAAACTGGAAGTATTTCCTACTGAGCAGACTGTAGTAAATGAGGAAATTAGGAAACTTCATAACAAATAAGTCTCCCAAGATGGCCACCAGAGACAAAAGAGCCCAAATGTAGCACAAATATCACCCAGATGTAGCCCAAGCATTGCCCAAAGACAGAATGTCCCAGAGTGTTCTAAAGAACAACTAGAGCGCTAACAGTCTTACTTATGACAAAAGTATGGCACACCTGAAGCCATCTTGATTAGAATAAATTGGAAACACTTAAAACGTTTAATTTGCAAAGGAAGAAAATGAGGGGGTTCATTTTGCCATAACAATTATGATTAGTGCTGCAGAAAGAAAAATTAGGGCACACTTAGACTTCTCGAATCCTCTTCTATTTCATTAAAAATACTGACATGCAGACTGAAAAATGCACTTTGAATACCAGCAGCACACTTCCCTGGTGAGCAGTAGCTTTACTACAGTGGTCTAATGGGCAACTAAAGTGCTAACATTCAGAATTTATGGCAACACATCTGAATGCCTTCTTGATGGAAACAAAGTAAACAAGCATTGAAAATGCAATAGGCCTCGCCCTCGTTTAAATTAAAGCAATTCTGTTTGTAATTAGGTGGCTTTTTAGCTTTGCTTTTATTAGTGTTTTTGAAACTTTCATGTACATAACATGCATATGCATGCATATATGTATTTGTATATGTATGCATATATTTATATTTGTATTTATATAGATATGCAGATTTTATATATATGTTTATATATGTATGTATATACATATATACATACATATATATCAATGCATGTGCATATATATGCATATATATGTGCATATGTGTGCGGTTAAAGAGAGGTAGAGAGATGTAGAGAGGTAGAGGTGTAGAAGTAGATGTGTAGAGGTGTAGAGGTAGAGAGGTAGAGGTAGAGAGGTAGAGAAGTAGACGTAGAGAGGTAGAAAATAATAGAGAGAGAGGTAGAGAGTAGTGGATGAGTAATAGAGAATACAGAGTAGAGAGTGAGTAGTAGAGAGTAGTAGAGAGAGTAGCAGAGAGTGAGTAGTAGAGAGTAGTAGAGTGAGTAGTAGAGAGTGAGTAGTAGAGAGTAGTAGAGAGTGAAACGTAGAGAGTAGTAGAGAGTGGGTAGTAGAAAGTGAGTAGTAGAGAGTAGTAGTGAGTAGTAGAGAGTGAGTAGTAAAGTGAGTAGTAGAGAGTCGTAGAGAGTGAGTAGTAGAGAGTAGTAGAGAGTGGGTAATAGAGAGTGAGTAGTAGAGAGTAGTAGTGAGCAGTAGAGAGTGAGTAGTAGAGTGAGTAGTAGAGAGTAGTAGAGGGTGAGTAGTAGAGAGTAGTAGAGAGTGAGTAGTAGAGAGTGAGTAGTAGAGTGAGTAGTAGAAAGTAGTAGAGTGAGTGGTAGAGAGTAGTAGAGAGTGAGTAATAGAGAGTAGGTAGCAGAGAGAGAGAGTAGTAGAGAGTGAGTAGTAAAATGAGTGGTAGAGAGTAGTGTAGAGAGTAGTAGAGAGTGAGTAGTCAAGTGTAGTAGAGAGTGAGTAGTAGAGTGAGTAGAAGAGAGTGAGTAGTAGAGAGTAGTAGAGAGAGAGAGTAGTAGAGAGTGATAGTAGAGAGTAGTAGAGAGTGAGTAGTAGAGAGTAGTATAGAGTGAGTAGTAGAGAGTGAGTAGTAGAGAGATAGTAGTAGAGAGTGAGTAGTAGAGATTAGTAGAGAGTGAGTAGGAGAGAGTAGTAGAGAGTGAGTACTAGAGACTAGTAGAGAGTAGTAGAGTAGTGGAGCGTGAGTAGTAGAGAGTGAGTAATAGAGAGTAGTGGAGTAGTGGAGAGTGAGTAGTTGAGAGTGAGTAGTAGAGATTAGTAGAGAGCGAGTAGTAGAGTGAGTAGTAGAGAGTAGTAGAGAGGGAGTAGTAGAGAGTGAGTAGTACAGAGTGAGTAGTAGAGAGAGAGTAGTTGAGAGTGAGTAGTATAGAGTAGTTGAGTGAGTAGTAGAGAGAGAGTAGTAGAGAGTGAGTAGTATAGAGTAGTAGAGAGTGAGTAGAAGAGTAGTAGAGAGTGAGTGGTAGAGAGTAGTAGAGTGAGTAGTAGAGAGTAGTAGAGAGTGAAGAGTAGAGAGTGAATAGTAGAGATTTGTAGCGAGTGAGTAGTAGAGAGTAGTAGACAGAGAGTAGTAGAGAGTGAATAGTAGAGAGTAGTAGAGAGTGAGTAGTAGGTAGAGAGTAGTAGAGAGTGAGTGGTAGAGAGAGAGCAGTAAAGAGTAGTAGAGAGTGAGTAATAGAGTAGTAGAGTAGTCAGTCAGTGTCAGTCAGTGTCAGTCAGTCAGTGTCACTCGGTCAATCAGTGTCAGTCAGTGTCAGTAAGTGTCAGTCAATCAGTGTCAGTCAGTGTCAATCAGTGTCAGTCAGTCAGTGTCAGTCAATCAGTGTCAGTCAGTGTCAGTCTGTCAGTGTCAGTCAATCAGTGTCAGTCAGTGTCAGGGTCAGTCAATCAGTGTCAGTCAGTGTGAATCAGTCAGTGTCAGTCAGTCAGTGTCAGTCAGTCAGTGTCAGTTAGAGCAGCTCTGCTGACCTGGTTCTCTTGCTCTAAAGCAGCTCTGCTGACCTGGTTCTCTGTTTCTAAAGCAGCTCTGCTGATCTGGTTCACTCCCTCTAAAGCATCTCTGCTGACCTGGTTTCTCTGGCTCTACAGCAGCTCTGCTGACCTGGCTCTCTGGCTCTAGAGCAGATCTCTTGACCTGGTGCTCTGGCTCTACAACAGCTCTGCTGACCTGGTTCTCTAAATCTAAAGCAGCTCTGCTGACTCGGTTCTATGGCTCTAAAGCAGTTCCTGCTAACCTGGTTCTCTGGCTCTGGAGCAGCTCTGCTGACCTGGTCCCTTTGCTCTAAAGCAGCTCTGCTGACCTGGCTCTCTCCCTCTAAAGGAGCTCTGCTTACCTGGTTCTCCGCTCGAAAGAAGCTCTACAGACCTGGTTTCTCTCACTCTACAGCAGCTCTGCTGACCTGGTTCTCTGGCTCTGGAGCAGCTCTGCTGACCTGGCTCTCTGGCTCTAGAGCAGATCTGCTGACCTGGTGCTCTGGCTCTACAACAGCTCTGCTGACCTGGTTCTCTGAATCTAAAGCAGCTCTGCTGACCCGGTTCTATGGCTCTAAAGCAGTTCCTGCTGACCTGGTTCTCTGGCTCTAGAGCAGCTCTGCTGACCTGGTCCCTTTGCTCTAAAGCAGCTCTGCTGACCTGGCTCTCTCCCTCTAAAGCAGCTCTGCTGACCTGGTTCTCAGTTCAAAAGAATCTCTACAGACCTGGTTTCTCTCGCTCTACAGCAGCTCTGCTGACCTGGTTCTCTGGCTCTAGAGCAGCTCTGATGACCTGGTTCTCTGGCTCTAAATCAGCTTTGCTGACCTGGTTCTCTGCCTCTAGAGCAGCTCTGCTGAACTGGTTCTATGGCTGTAAAGCAGCTCTCCTGACCTGGTTCTCTGGCTCTAGGGCAGCTCTGCTGAACTGGTTCTATGGCTGTAAAGCAGCTCTCTTGACCTGGTTCTTTGGCTCTAAAGCAGCTCTGTTGACCTGGTTCTCTGGCTCTAGAGCAGCTCTACTGACCTGGTTCTCTGGCTCTAAATCAGCTTTGCTGACCTGGTTATCTGCCTCTAGAGCAGCTCTGCTGAACTGGTTCTATGGCTGTAAAGCAGCTCTCCTGACCTGGTTCTCTGGCTCTAGGGCAGCTCTGCTCACCTAGTTCTCTGGCTCTAAGGCAGCTCTGCTGACCTGGTTCTCTCCCTCTACAGCAGTTCTGCTGACCTGGTTTCTCTGGCTCTAAAGCAGCTCCGGTGACCTGGTTCTATGGCTCTAGAGCAGCTCTGCTGACCATGTTCTCTGGCTCTAAAGCAGCTCTGCTGACCTGGTTCTCTGGCTCTAGAGAAGCTCTGCTGACCTGGTTACCTCCATCTAAAGAGGTATGCTGTCCTGGTTCTCTGGCTCTAAAGCAGTTCTGCTGACCTGGTTCTCTGCCTCTAGAGAAGCTCTCCTGACCAGGTTCTATGGCTCTAAAGAGGGCTGTGCTGGCCTTGTGTCTGGCTCTAAAGCAGCTCTGCTGACCTGCTTCTCTGGCTCTAAAGCAGTTCTGCTGACCTGGTTCTCTCCTGCTAAAGGAGCTCTGCTGACCTGGTTTCTCTGGCTCTACAGCAGCGCTGCTGACCTGGTTCTCGGCCTCTAGAGCAGCTCTGCTGACCTGGGTCTCTGGCTCTAGAGCAGCTCTGCTGACCTGGGTCTCTGATTCTAGAGCAGCTCTGCTGACCGGCTTCTTAGACTCCAGATCAGCTCTGCTGACCTGGTTCTCTGGCTCTACAAAGGCTCTCCTGACCTGGTTTCTCTGCAAAAACAACAGTTGATGGACAGAATGCAGAACAATGTCACACATTCACCCCAGTACAAAGATCTGGGCCTAAACCCATCGTTTTTTTGCTCACCATTCCATTCCAGTTTGAACCCAGCCATATGCAAATAAGTTTTGACCCTGTGCCCCATGGGAACAGTCCAGCCCGAACTGCCAAGCCAGGTCCTCACTGGACTGGAAACAAGCATCCTAGGACCGGTTTCAGGCATTTCAGCCCTCATCAGCCAGGATAGCTTGATTCCAGTGGCATGGAGAGCACGGGACTCAGGTCTGAGCATACCCATCCCACTCGTGGTGACAAATGCAAAAACAACAGTTGATGGACAGAATGCAGAATAATGTCATACATTCACCCCAGTACAGAGATATGGGCCTAAATCCATCGTTTTTTTGCTCACCCCAAAACATTAAAAAAAAAGAAAATAATATAAATATATTAAAAAAAAAATGAAAACAAAAACATTTATCAATATTTCAGTTTGAATAAAAAAATTTTTTTTGCAGTTTTCAGAAAGATATATAATGTTATTTAATGAATAAAATATGTATGATTTTCGATGCATCATATATGTAAGTCACGACGAAAAGAGGTGATCTGTTGCTGCGTGTTGTAGCAGTATGTTTTACTTATTGAAGTCCCAATTGAAAAACCTGCAAAATTAAGAAAAAAATGAATAACATATTTATAAATAAACAGTTAAAAAAACTGTAGAAAATCAGTACAAAAAAAGGTATGACTACTATCACACATAAAAATGAGCATTTTAAAAACCTTTGAAATTCACGGAAAAAAAACATAGGTTTCAGGAGTGTTATAGTTAGCTGGCCATTTCACTCGTACAAAACCATAGAAATTCCTCCGTTATAGTTAGATTTGCCAACTATAACCCGGGCACCCGCAATGTAATACTGATGATGTCACATATTGCATCATTCATGCCATGGTCAGTGACATCACTGAGGACATCCCTGATGACATCTCAAATGACATCACTGATGACATCATCCACGTGACAATCTGATACACCTCATCATACACTAGTATAATCTTTTATCACTCACTGTAAAATACAGAGTACCATATTTGTGGAGAAGTGTGGCTCAATGGTTAGAGCGGCAGACCCTGATGCAGAGGTCTGGCTCGGGACCAGGGTTCAATTTCCACCTCGGCGGGTCTTGGGCTCAATTTCCTCGGACCTGATCATTCTCGCCTCGGTGCCCATTCTAATCATGGGTCCCACTCTGCAACTCTGGGCAATAGCTTGCTTAATCTCCACAACGGCCCCAACAGCGCTGGGATGCCTGGCTTCACCTTGGGGGTGCCCAGGAGTGGACATTTCACAGGGAAAAGCCAGGATGGGTTCCACAGCGGTATGTGTTACAACGCCAGGACACCCCAGTTGGGGTATTAGTGCGCTTTACAAGTACAAATTACCATTTACAAGTACAAATTACCATTTGAAACCATTGACACACCAATACCAGTTACTACATACCCACTCACTGATTCCTAAGTCTACACACACAACTACCCATTTAACAACAGAATCATTTATACATGCAGTCACTAATTAATAGAGCACTATCAAAATGCACTGATATACATATATAGACATTTACACATCAGCAATCATCTTAGTCCGTTATGCAGTCATCCTACTCACTCATGAACACAATTAATCACACTTACATTTACTCACTTACACAATTATCCAACAGCACCTCATTTATTCAAACACATAGTAACTCATAGTTAATATGTTAAAACATCACCATTACAATTATAAACTCGTTCATATAGTTACTCTCACAATCATTGACTCTTACATATACTTATTTATATACACCAACTCTCACATACAATGCCGTTTATTTTTTTACTTTGTTGAAGATGTACAACTAAAGCATATATTCGCTCACCAACACACAAATAAATACACTCAGTCACCCAAACAACTGTTTTCACATGCACTGTGAAACCTATACACCTAGTCAATCAACCATTCATACATCTATGCATAGAGTTACACACACCCTATCCAACCACACACAAACTCAATGTCCCATACAAATACTCACACAACTAATCAATAACTAATATACACACTCATGTAGTTAGTGACCAACTGATGCAGCATGTTATACAACAACAGAGACAGTGATGCACACATTCACATAGTTTAGTTACTAATCCATGTATTAAGTGAGACACTTTTAATTACTCACTTAAACAGTCAGACAGCTACTAAATCCTCCATCCAGACAGTTATATATCCACTCATTCTTCAATACAGATTGGTATATATATAATACATATTTAAATTTCAAACTAAACCACATTCACTGGATGATGTCATCAGTGATGTCATTTGAGATGTCATCAGTGATGTCATCAGTGATGTCACTGACCATGTCATGAATGATGCAATATGTGACATCATCAGCAGTGCATTGCGGGCTCGCAAGTTATAGTTAGCAGAACTAACTATAACGGAGGAATTTCTATGGTTTTGTACGAGTGAAATGGCCAGCTAACTATAACACCCCTGAAACCTATTTTTTTTTCTTTGAATATATAGATATATATAGTTCGATACTTAAGTTGCCTCCAAAAATCACTAGGTCTTTGACTTTCAAGCTCAGTTCCCCTGATGAAGTGGCTATCACGAAATGCGTTGGGTTGGACTTTTGTACTTTGCAGGCATGACTGCTGTTCCGTACACTGTTTCCTCCATTAAAGAATCTTTTGGAAATTACTCACCTGTTGCGGGCCTCTTCCTCAGCAGACACTTTTGTTGGTTGATGTGAAGCGGCTTGCCTGAGCAGCGGAAGAGAGCCCCTTGCTTTCTGAGCAGCCCAGCGATGTTGTCAAGAGAGAGAGATAGATAGATAGATAGATAGATAGATAGATAGATAGATAGATAGATAGATAGATAGATAGATAGATAGATAGATAGATAGATAGATAGATAGATAGTTAGATAGATAGATACATAGATAGATAGATAGATAGATAGATAGATAGATAGATAGATAGATAGATAGATAGATAGATAGATAGATAGATAGATAGATAGATAGATAGATAGATAGATAGATAGATAGATAGATAGATAGATAGATAGATAGATAGATAGATAGATAGATAGATAGATAGATAGAATGCTATGGTCTTTATGGTGAATGTATTTACTTCCTAGCTTTATGACTTTCGGTATTCACAAAAGGCATTTAGTAGTAGTAAAGTTAGGAGTCCTTACTTTACTACTACGAAATGCCTTCTGCGAATACCAAAAGTAGTACGTTTAGGATTTTATCTCAGATTAGTGCTGTGAATTGGCCCCTATATCTCCTGAGCAAGTTCTGATGATTTCTCACATAAGTGATGATAATAACATAGATAAACAGTCCCCTATTGTGTTTAAGGACAAGCTTGGACTGGTGTGAAATTTGAACCCAAAAATATTTTAAAGAAAGGGGCCTAACCAGTTGTGCACAAGGTTTGTAAGGTGCCACCTATTTTGATTGAGCAGCTCAAGTATGAGTTGTAGAGGTCTAAAGCTGCTGGAGTGATTGAAGAAATTGATGCTCGGAATGGTTGGATCCAGTGGTTTTGGCCCCTAAAGATGGAGGTAAAAGTACATGCATACCTATGGATTCGAAAGATTTGAATAGAAGAATATAGGTGGACAAACAACAGTTACCTAATATTTCTGAGGAACTTTCTCTTTTGAATGGACCATAGAGGATCAGTGTGATCGATCTATCCTCAGCTTATCATTAGGCCACTTTGAGTGATGAGTCCAAATCATTGACGTCTTTTGTAACTTCTTCAGATGGATTAGCATCTGTTGAGGGATGTTTACAACATATAATGAGGAGAGTAAAAGAATAAAGGATGTGCAGTTTTTTTCAGTGTGGTATTTCTATGATTGTTGGATAAACAAGGAAGAACATAATGGGAAAAAGATGAGGATTTTGAATAGATTGCAAACAAATTGACTTACGGTGAGGAGAGGGTAGTGTCGGCTTAGGGTTTGGAACAGTGAAGTATCTTGGGCACATCATTTCAGTTGAGGGAGTAAGTTCCAAGCAGAATTTAGGTGAGGCAATTGTTAAAACACCTGTACCGGTGGACAAAGAGCTGTTGAGATCGTTTTTACATCTAACAGAATACAATTCTAAGTTTATTAACAATTTTGCTTCAGTAGTTCATCCATTAAGATCCTTATGGAAGAAGGGTGTGGTGTGTGAGTGGTCTGCAGATTGTGATGGAGCTTTTCAGAGAATCACAAAACAACTAGGATGTATGCTGACATTAGGACACTGTAGTCCATAGGAAAACGGTCCTTACCACAGATGCCAGCTTGAAAGGCCTAGGAGTGGTGTAATCACTGGTTGTTGATGGAAAGAGAGAGTTGTAGCATTCGCTTCAAGAGCTCTTAGGAGTTCAAAGGTGAATTACTCTCATTGATCATGAAGTGTTGGCCTGTGCATGGGCAATTCAATATCTCAAATTTTATTTGTGATGGTTGACTTTTGTTATTAAAGGTGATCGTAAACCTTTGGTCTTTATATTTTTTGAGCAAAGAAAGTCAGAGTAGTTTGCCTCTTATTGAGAGATAGTTGGAGAGTACAACTTTGAAGTGCAGTATGTGTTGGGTTTAGAAAACAAGGTAGCTGACTGCCTATTCAGGTTGCAGTCGGAAATAAGGAACTCTGGTGAAGATTGTTGGTGTGGTGACGTTGATTAAGTCATCAGGTCTATTTGGTGAATTCAGGCAGAAATGGTGAAGATACAGGATTGGTTGACAGCCATTCGGGAAGATGACTTGTCTAATGAAATTACGAGTTTTGTGGTGAATTGCTGGTCAGATGTATCTGAATAGGACAGTTGAAGCAGGAAATATTATTTTGTTAAAGATTAGTTGTTTCTGTTGGAAGGGGTACTGTGTAGGGGTGGCAGGAGAGTACCTCAAGCGGCTATTATAGAACAGATAATGAATGGGCTCATTAGGGTCATTTAGGGAGGAATCTGACCAATGCAAGGTTGAAGGAATTATTTTGGTGGCCTGGGGGCCAGTAGGGTTGAGAATATTGTCATGGCTTGTTACTCGTGTGCCCACAATGATAGGAACAGAGTTGATAGGCAGGCATCCTTATCACCGATGTCTGTGTCTGATAAGCCATGGAGGAAGTTAGGGTTCAATATTGTAGGTCCACTGGAGTTGCTTCAGCCTAAGGAACGTTTTGTGATGTTGTTATTTGATTACGCTACAAAGTGGGTTTCAACAAAATGTATGAGTACGGTGTCAAATCCTATTATGCTGGAAATTCTCAGGGAGGAATTTGCTCGGGAAGGCATTCCTGAAATGATTGTTACAGATAATGGAATGAAATTTGTATCAGAGGAAATGTGTGACTTTCTGAAAAGTGTTGATATCACACATTTGAGCACAGCCCTGTAAAGTCCTCAAGCCAATTGTCTGGTTGAAGAAATGAATAAACTTGTTAAAGTGAATGTAGAAAGAGTGCTGCAATGGAAAGTGTCTTTGAATGATGTTTTGAGAGATACACTTTGGGTGCATAGAACTGCTCCCAAAAGAGTGATAAATCCATCTCCTTTTGAGCATAGGAGAATGAGAAAGACATCTTCCCAGTTGAATCCTTTGTGGTTGGGGGTGTTGTCAATGTCTGGTAAGGGTACAGAGAATAAAAGGTTAGACTCAAGAGGCATCAAAGAAAGTACAAATTATGGTATGACAGTGTGTGCAAGACTACACGGATATTTTGGGCTGTTGATGGATAGGGTCTGGGACATTTCTGCTTATATGGGACCCTTTAAGATCAAAGAGTCATGAAAACTGTTGTGGTTTTGCACACTGGTGTGGTGTGGAGTATGTCAATCAATCAATCAATCATATCATTTGTAAAGTGCACTACTCACCCGTGAGGGTCTCAAGGCGCTGGGGTGGGGAATGCTGCTACTACTCGAAAAGCCAGGTCTTGAGGAGTTTTCTGAAGGTCAGCAAGTCTTGGGTCTGCCGTAGGTGGATGGGGAGGATGTTCCAGGTCTTAACAGCAAGGTGGAGAATGATCTGCCACCGAAGGTCACTCTTCGGAAGCAGGGGACTGTGGCGAGGGCGAGGTCGGCGGAGCGGAGCTGGCGGGTGGGGGTGTAGAAGCTAAGTTGTCTAGCAGGGACTTGATGTCATCGGTGTCGGCGTTGAGGTACATTGGTCCGGTGTTGTGGAGTGCCTTGTGTGCGTGGGTGAGGAGCTTGAAGGTTATCCTCTTGTTGACCCGGAGCCAGTGCAGGTCTCTCAGGTGGGGTGTGATGTGGCTGTTGCGAGGGATGGCAATGGTCAGGCATGTAGAGGCATTCTGGATGCATTGGAGCTGTCTCAGGAGTTTGGCCGAGGCTCCTGCGTAGAGGCCCTTTCATAGTCCAACCTGCTGCTAATGAGGGCCTGGGTGACCGTTCTAATTTTAGTGGGGGTCCACTTGTAGATCCTGCGGAGCATGCAGAGGGTGTTGAAGCAGGAAGAGGAGACAGCGTCGACCTGTTTAGTCATGGAGAGGGTGGAGTCTAGCATGTGTGCGTGGTCGGTGGGTGTTGGAGCGGGTTCCACTGCGGTCGGCCACCAGGAGTCGTCCCTGGCCAAAGGGGTGGATCCGAGGATGAGGACCTCCGTCTTGTCCGAGTTCAGCTTTAGTCGGCTGTTCCTCATCCATTCAGCGATGGCCTTCATTCCTTTGTGAAGGTTGGTTTTGGCGGTGTGGGGGTCCTTGGTGAGGGAGAGGATCAGCTGGGTGTCATTGGCGTAGGAGATGATGTTGAGGTCGTGCTGATGGTCGACGTGGGCGAGCGGTGCCATGTAGATGTTAAACAGAGTTGGGCTAAAGGATGAGCCCTGGGGTACGCTGCAGATGATCTTGGTGGCTTTGGAGAGGAAAGGGGGTAGGCGGACGCTCTGTGTTCTACCAGAGAGGAAGGAGGTGGTCCAGTCCATGGCCTTCTCTTGGATCCCGGTGTTCTGGAGGTGTGTTCGCAGTGTGTGCTGGCAGACCGTGTTGAAGGCGGCGACAGGTCTACGAGGATGAGGGCTGCCGTTTCTTTGTTGTCTAGCAGGGACTTGATGTCATCGGTGTCGGCGATGAGGGCAGTCTCGGTGCTGTGGTTGCTGCCAAACCCAGACTGGGAAGGGTCCAGGATGTTGTTCTCCTCGAGGTAGCGGGTCAGTTGTTCGTTGACAGTCTTCTCGATGACCTTTTCCGGGAACGGGAGCAGGGAGCTGGGCCGGAAGTTCTTGAGGTCCATTGCTGTCTCGAAGGAGGTGTTGATGACTTTCCAGAGATGGGGTACGATGGATGTGCTGGGTTTGTTGAAGATGTGTTGTGGGCATGGGTCTGACGGAGATCCAGAGTGGTTGGTGTTCGTGATCTTGATGGTGTCATCGTCATTGATGTTGGTCCAGGAAAGCAGGCAGTTGGTGCGGATGGTGGTCGTGGGGGCGGAGGACTCAGTGGTTGTCGGGGCGGTCATGGCGTTGAAGCTGTCGTGGATGTCTGTGATCTTTCTTGCGGTGGAAGAAGGTGGCCAGCAAGTCGCAGAGGTCTTGCGAGGGTGGGATGTCGTTGGTGTTGGAGCTGGGGTTGGAGAGTTCCTTCATGATGTTGAAGGGCTCTTTGCTGTTGTGAGCGTTGTTGTCTAGACGTTTTTTGAAGGAGGCCCTTTTGGCGGATCTGATGAGGTGATGGGGTCTGCGGGTGGCGTTTTTGTGGGCTGCGTGGCTGTCCGCTGTTCGTTCATGGAGCCAGATCTTTTCCAGCTTTCGGCAGGTTTGCTTGGAGGCCCGGAGACTTCAGTAAACCAGCTGGCTTTCTTGTTGGTGTGACTGTTGGAGGATTTCTTGATTGGGCGAAGGTGTTGGCGTAGTCATTGATCCACTGTCTGAGGTTGTGGGCGGCGGTGTCGGGGTCGGTGGGGTTGGCGGGTGAGCTCTAGACGAGGGTGGTGGTTAGCTGATCTTCGGTGACTTTGCTCCAGCAGCGACGAGGCATCTGTTGGGTGTAGTGGTGCGTGGTGGTTTTCTTGAAGGTGAAGTGGATGCAGCGATGGTTGGTCCAGTGGAGTTTGGTGGTGTGGTTGAAGGAGACGTGGGGGTTTGTGGAGCAGAAGGGGTCAAGTGTGTGACCAGCAGAGTGGGTGGGTATTTTGACGAGTTGTCTGAGTCCGAGGTTGGCTAGGTTGTTGATCAGAGTGGTGGAGTTGGTGTTGTTGCTGTTCTCGAGGTGGAAGTTCAGGTCCCCGAGGAGGATGTAGTCCGTGGAGGCAAGGGCGTGTGTGCTGACGAAGTCGGCGATGAAGTCGCTGAACTCTGGTCGGGGTCCGGGGGGTCTGTAGATGAGGGTACCTCTGAGGGTGGTATTGGGGTTAGTGTGGATCTGGAAGTGCAGGTGTTCGGTGGTGCTGAGGGTGTCGTTGAGTTGGTCGAGACTCTGAGAGTGTTTCTGTGGATGATCACGATTCCTCCTCCTGCTCCATTGGTGCGGTCTCTGCGGATGATCTTGTAGCCTTCCGGGACAGCTATGTCGAGTGTGTCGGGTGCCGAGGTGGGGTTCGGCCAGGTCTTAGTCAGGAAGGCGACGTCTGGGGAGGTTGATTTGAGTAGGTCCCAGGGTTCAACGGCATCTTTGCGGGCGGAGCGTGTGTTGAGAAGGATGCATCTGAGGTGGTTGGGTTTTTTCCTGGTCGGCAGCATGGTAGGGCTGATGCTTGTGAAGCTGCAGTTCCGGCAGGTGAAAGCTCCGTTGGTGCGCTTCGGGCCGGCCAGGAAGCAGGTGTGTGGTCATCCGGTGTTGAGTGCGCGGATGGTTCTGGCATCATAGCGTTGTTGGGCGTCGTGGTATTCGCGGGGTCCAAGGGTCCTGGCGCTTGGCGCAGTCCAGACGTGGACGGGCGCAGACGGGCATGCATTAGGCGCGCCTTCGGCACACCAGCGGCAGGGCCTCTGCGTGGCCTCCATATGAGGGGATGTGGGAGGGAGGAGCAGCTAGGAGGTGTGAGCAGGGCAGCGAACGGGATTGCAGGGGACGGGGCCTCAGGGATGCTGCAGCAGGAAAAACAGGCGGGCCCGCAGGAGAACTGGGCACAGGAAGGAAAAACAAGTTTAGGCAAGAAAACAAGCACAGGCACAGGGGAATAAAAATTAGTCTGGGCAAGAAAGAAAGTTAGTCACAGGGGAAAAATACAAGATCAGGCAAAAACAATGCAGGTAGAGCTGTGTAGCTGCATGGGGAGCGACCTGCCTGCGAGCAGGGTCAGAGGTCACAGTTGGTGAAATGTGCTAATGATATGCTGAAGGAAGATGTTGATCCTGGAGGAGAGGATTCTGTTTTGGAAAGTGTGATGGATAAGGAAAACCAGGTTGTGAGAGGTATGGTTACACAAGCTGGGAGGATTACTAAGCGTCCTGGGTGGTTAAAAGATTTTATTGAAGAGATTTTGTGAGAGGAGTGACGGATGGTGAATTTAATAGGATCACATATTTGGGTAGCTTTATAAGAGCAGTTACTCCTTTATATGTTGTTTTATTTATTGTTGCTCTTGGTGGGAGGGTTTTTTTGTTTTCCTTGCTGTTCTTTGACATTTCCTTTTGTTTTGTTTTTTGGGGGGTTGTTTTTTTGTTCCTTTCATTTCCTTTTTGTTTTTGTTTTTTGTTTTGTTGGATGGGGTGGTGCTGTGGGAACTTCTTAGGGATGTTGGTGATGTCATCAGTGAGGGTTCTTACGATAATAAATGGAATTCTCAAGGAACACTTGCTGGGTAGACTCTTTACAAGGAGCTATTTCTATAAGGTATCCTATACGTTACATTGATGGTGCACTTTGTGTTACAATAAATCCTTCCACTTGGACCTGCTTGGATTGTCATCTCTTCGTGTAACACAACAAAGTGCCACATGTCTGGCAGTAAAATGTCACTCATAGTACACTAAAACCATAGAAATGTCACGCAATTTTAAAACTTGGCAGCTGGAGCAGCGAAATTTAGTCTCCATCTTTAATTGACACAATTTTACAATTATATACTCATGTCTTACATTATATTCACGTGTGCCTTAAGTTCCTTAACATGTGTGAAGCATTTAAATTCAATAATGAAACATATCCAATGTAGGGATTAGAGATTTATATACAAATGCAGTAATGTTCAGTAGAAACATGTAATGATGTCCTCTTTTATTCATGTTTTTACATTTATTCTTAATGTCGTACCTGTATATGTATAATCATGTCTTCGAAGCTCATATTAACTGCTCAGTTAGATATGTATGACTACAGGCCTCAATTGAATTGCATTAGGCCTTGACATTATATTTTTTCTTCTTTTCACAGGTCCCTTATCATGCTTCTTGTTAGCTAGAGAAATGTGTATTGTTTGTATTAGATTGGCGACAGTGAGGCCTAAAGAGAGAAGCTTTGCAGTGAACATGAAGAATTAGTGGTCAGAAGAGGCTTTCTGTTCATCATGTACCAGGACGACGAGATGCTCAAGGTTGCGTTTTACAGTCCAAGTTTTGTGCAATTGGAAACTTAAGGGAGGTTGTGAATGCTCCTCCCGAGAAACAATTTGGTTGGCTCCTGGTGGTGTGAAAGGAGATAAGGATGTTTCTGAAACTCTTGTTATTTTAATTGGTGTTCCCACAGTTAGCGTGACAGATTCCCTTTTGACTCAGAGAAGCACAGACCTCTTTGCCTAACTTGTTCTTGCAGGTGTGAAGCTTCAGGCTAAACACTTATTCCCTTTTTCCAAGACTTGTCTCAGAAGTCTATATTATGCTGATACCTTCTAAGCTAAGTAGAAATCCTGGACAGACGATCTGGTAGTTGGTTTATGCCTGGTCTGGTTGCTTAGTGGACTGATGTGTCCATTGTAGGGGCCTTTATTCTACTGCATTGTCACAGGTTTAAATTATAGCGTTGGGTAACAATAAACATCTGTTATTCAGTGCCAAGATACCCATCTGGGTGAAGTGTGCTTCAAAAATGTGCATGTTATGTTTAGAAGGGAAGTTTCTGAACACCTACTTGCTTTGATTTGTTTCACTTTTGCTGTGGCTGTCACTAGTCTGTATTTCCTTTTATTATGGCTTAATTTCCTAAGATATTTCAGCTTACCTGCTGCCTTGTTGTATCTCTTAAATTTATTTGTATCTTGCTATCTGCCATGTTTTTCTAAAAGTTCCTAAAAATCTTTATATGGAGTGTGCTGCTTTTTTTACTGTTATCTGTGGTTTGCTTAGCAAACGTTGCTTAACACACATTGTCTATCTGCCTTGCTCGTTATCTGCTTAACACATCAGCGAGTGATTTGTGGTGTTAATGTGGACCAGAAAGCAATATAACAGGAGAATTACAATTTTCCACATAGCAGTCACGGTGCATGTACAAGTGCCAGTGTCTCATATCCAGCATTTTGATTGCGCTTCTGGGAGTATATTAATGGTGGCAACCTCACTCTCTTTTTCCACGATTGTGTCTAAACACAGAACTTGACTGATTTCATTTGCTTCAGAATCTTAACTTGCTTCTACATGCCACTCCTATCCTGCATATTCATCTGTGAATGATACCATGGTCCTTACTCTGTGGCATTTCCACTAAGATAGAATACATTAGTTCTAATTACAACAAGCTACATCAATATTGTACACACAAGTGTATCAAATAGCGGAAGGGAAGTGTGGACATGTAAAGGACAGAGACTCCAATGGGAATCTGAAATGTTCTAAGCATTCTCCACCTATCCCGAAATCACTGGTTAAAGGCAGTCCTGATTCTGCATCAAAATTAGATGCTATTCTACTCAAGCTCAACACAGTACATGATATAACTCAAAGCACAAAAACCAATACTGATTTACTTCTAGTTAAAGTAGCAGGGATTTCTAATGACTTTAAGGAACTTATGTGTATCTAAAGCTGAAACAAGAATAAGTAATGTGGAAGATTACACAAATAAACAAGCAAAACACTTCCAGAATTTGGGACACTCTACCTCATCTCTAAGGAGAGATCTAACGGAGCAGAACGATGGTAATCTCTGTATTTTTGGGGTGCTGGAGAGGATTGAGAATTCGACTTCTTCGGTGATCGCCTTCTTGATATCCTGGATCCCAAGTGTACTGCAACTCTCCTTCAAAAAAGGCTCTGAAATAGAACGAGCTCACAGAGTTCCAACTTTTAAACCAAAAAATATGCCAAACCGAAGACCATTGATATTCAAACCATTGCAACACAACACACAGATCAAATTCTAGCACAAATTAGGAAGATCAAGACGATTGAATGGGAGGGTATCAGAATTTCTATTTTCCAGGACTATGCTAGAGATACCGTAATCCATCAAAAGGGTTTCTTTCATTAATACAAGAGACTTGCTGACATGGGAAATCCATACTCTTTTTCAGTTCCCTCAAGATTCCAGATAACCTTCAAAGGACATTCACAGATTTTTTTATGAACCTGCAGACCTCTCAGCATTTTTGGATAATAACTCTGAATCTCAAATTGACTTGGACTCTCTACCTGGTACTTCACGGTCCCAGCTGCTCACATGCAGCTGACCTGTTCTCTATGATTCCATGCTAATCCCTTTCCTTCTGTCATTCAATAACAACTTGTGCCCTCTTTGCATATGCTATTTATTATAAGTTCTTCTGTAACTCTCTCTAAATATACTAGGTTGTACCCATTTTGCCTTGTCCAGCAAATTCTCATGTGCACACGCTTTTTGTTACTTCTTTGATTCATTTTCAGACCTGTATGTGTCAGGTTTAGGCATTTTAATATACTGTTATGTAATACGTGTTGACGTTAAACTCTTTTAAGGGTACATTTTTTTAGGTGCTTTCTATGTGCTATATGAGGTGGGGATCTCCTTGTGTACAGTTTTTCACAGACGCATATAAGTGTTTGTATTTGTCTGTCATGCTATTATTTATCAGTGTGACTATTATTGAAATATTGATTAAATAGTTTTAATAGTTTAATACTTAGATGGATATTTTTTAACATTGGCCTATTCATGTACCTCTTTTGATACCTTATCCTATTATAGGTAAGCAATTTGTCCTTTAATCATTCTACAGATATTTCATGGGTGAAAGTTGGCTTAACTATAGATATTTCATATATACCAGTCGCCAAAGAATGTCTCTGATATTTAAAACAAGAATGCTTGTTGATATATGTAACTGCTTTGCTCTGCTTTCCAATACTATAGACAGTATCACCACATTCTCTAATGGTACCTCGACTAACTGTTCCTCTGGACTGTTCTAATTAAATGTTATGTCACTGTGAGGATGCAACTTCAAATGTGTTACACATAGTTACATATAGCCTTATGCAATAGATCCAGTTTACGATAGTATTGCAGTATAGTACTAGGCCTCAAATGAATGTTTGTAGTTGTAGAAGCGAGCATATAGACCTCTGACCCTGCTCAGGGCCGGTCGCTCCACGCACTGTGCGCCCCCCCCCCCCCCGTGAGTGTGCCCAGGTGTCTCTCCGCTGCTGCCGCAAGTTCAGCTGAGTATTGTGTGCTCATTCTGTGCCCGTGATTGCCACTGTCCTCTGACATTGTTTGTTACTGTTATTGTTGCTGTGTTCTCTTTTGCTCCCTTGCCGCCCTTCTCGGGACCGTTTTCCTGCTCAGTGCACCCCCGCTCCCCACCGCTGCTCCCCTGCGGCCCGCCCCTTTTTTATTTCTGTACTCGCTCCCCCTTCCCATTCACCGCCCCGCTCCCGCCTCCCAGCTGCCCCTCCCTCCCACTTCGCCATTTATGGCAGGGACCGTGCAGTGGTGAGCTGTGACCTCTGACCCTGCTCAGGGCCGGTCAATCCACGCACTGCGCGCCCCCCGTGAGTGTGCCTAGGTGTCTCTCCCTCCCACTTCGCAATTTATGGCAGGGACCGCGAGAATGCGCAGCGGGAGCGCCGATTGTGCGCCGAAGGCGCACCAAAGGCAAGCCCGTCTACACCCGTCCAAGCCTGGACCGCGCCCAGCGGCAGAACCCCTGGTCCCAGCTGAAGCCAGACTACCCAACTGAGATACGACTCCGCCACCCTTAACGCACTCAACACCGGACGACCGCCCGCCTGCTACCAAGCCGCCCCGAAACGCACCCAGGGGCCCTTCACCTGCCAAGCCTGCAATTTTACCTGCATCCGGACCTGCCCCCCCCCCCCACGCAAGACCAAGCAACAACCACCTCAAGTGCATCCTACTCAACACACGCTCCGTCCACAAGCACGCCGTCGAACTCTGGGACCTCCTCGACTCAACAACACCAGACGTCGCCTTCCTCACGGAAACCTGGATGAACAAGTCCACGGCCCCAGACATTGCTATAGTCATCCCGGACGGCTACAAGATCACCCGGAAGGACCGCATCAACCAAACCAGAGGAGGAATTGCCATCATCTACAAGAACACCATCAACGTCACAACCAATGCCGAAGACACACTCTCCGCCGCCGAACACCTACACTTCCAAATATACACCGACCCCAAGACCACCCTAAGAGGAACACTCATCTACAGACCCCCGGGCCCGCGCACACAATTCAGCGAATCCATCGCCGGCTTAATCAGCCCGCACGCCCTAGCCTCACCAGAATACATCCTCCTAGGGGACCTGAACTTCCACCTGGAGAAAAACAACGACATCAACACCACCACCCTGCTCGACAACCTGGCCCACCTCGGACTCAAGCAACTGGTGGACACACCCACTCACCTCGCCGGCCACATGCTCGACCCCATCTTCTCTGCCAGCAACCACGTCTCCTTCAGTCACTCCACAGAACTGCACTGGACCGACCACAGCCACATCCACTTCACCTTCAAAAAGAATACATCCCACCACCGCACACAACAAATCCCCCGCAGATGCTGGAGCAAAATCACCACAGACCAGCTCCTCTCATCACTGAGCCAGAACCTGCCAGCTGACACCGCCAACCCCAACAACGCAGCCCGCAACTCCTCACAATGGATAGCCGACTGCGCCGCCGACCTCGCTCCTCTGAAGAACCCCCCAGGCAAGGCCGGCAACAGGAAATCATCATGGTTCACAGACGACCTCAAAAAAATCAAAGAAATCCTGCCGGACCCTCGAAAAAAACTGGTGGCACGATCGGACCTCAGAGAGCATGACAGCCCTCAAAACCGCCACCCACGAACACCACCAGCTGATCCGCACCACCAAAAGAACATTGTTCAAGGATCGACTAGACAAGAACACCCACAACAGTAAGGAACTCTTCAGCATCGTCAAAGAGCTCTCCAACCACAGTGCCAGCAACAACGACATCACACCGTCACAAGAACTCTGCAACTCCCTCGCCACGTTGTTCCACCGAAAGATCGCAGACATACACGACAGCTTCGGACCCCAGACCCCACCTCCAGTCACAGAACCAACAACTACCACCACCACCCTCAGCGCCTGGACCCCCATCAGCACTGAAGACACCACCAACGTCATGAACTTCATCCACTCCGGCTCCCCCTCGGACCCATGCCCCCATCATATCTTCAACAAAGCCAACACCATCATCGCACCCCATCTCCGGAACATCATAAACATCTTGTTTGCATCAACCGCCTTCCCCGAGAGCTGGAAGCACGCAGAAATCAACGCACTTCTCAAGAAGCCCACAGCGGACCCCAAAGACCTCAAGAACTTCCGCCCCATCTCTCTTCTCCTCTTCCCGGTCAAAGTCATCGAGAAGACCGTCAATAAATAGCTGACTGCTTTCCTTGAGACAAACAACTCGCTCGACCCATCCCAGTACGGATTCTGAGCCAACCACAGCACCGAGAGGGCCCTCATCGCAGCCACCGATTACATCAGGATCCTGATGGACAATGGAGAAACAACCGCCCTCATCCTCCCGGACCTCTCAGCAGCCTTCGACACCATATGTCATTGCACCCCAATAACCTGCCTCTTCAACACAGGGATCCAAGGAAAGGCCCTGGACTGGATCACCTTGTTCCTCTCCAACAGAACCCAGAGAGTCCGCCTCCCTCCTTTCCGCTCAGAAGCCACTGAGATCATCTGCGGCGTACCCCAAGGCTCCTCGCTCAGCCCAACCCTCTTCAACATCTACATGAGCCCCCTTGCCGCCTTCGCATGCAAACACTGCATCAACATCATTTCCTACGCCGACAACACCCAGCTGATACTCTCCCTCACCAAAGACCCAGCCACCACCAAAACCAACCTACAGGAAGGACTGAAAGACGTCACAGAATGGATGAAGCTCAGCTGCCTAAAGCTGAACTCAGACAAGACGGAAGTCCTCATCCTCGGACAATCCCCCTCCTCCTGGGAAGACTCCTGGTGGCCCTCTGCACTGAGTTCCGCGCTGACACCCTCGGACCACGCATGCAACCTGGGATTCATCCTGGACTCCTCCCTCACGATGACCAAGCAAGTCAACGCCGTCTCATCATCATGTTTCAACACCCTGCGCATGCTCCGAAAGATCTTCCGGTGGATCCCCACTGAAACCAGAAAGACGGTCACCCAGGGCCTCGTCACCAGCCGACTGGACTACGGAAACACCCTACACGCAGGAACCACCTCCAAACTTCAGAAACGACTACAACGCATACAGAACGCCTCCACACGACTCATCCTCGACATCCCTCGCCACAGCCACATATCCGCCCACCTGAGAAACCTGCACTGGCTCCCCGTCAGCAAGAGGATCACATTCAGGCTCCTCACCCACGCACACAAAGTGCTCCATGACATGGGCCCCAAATACCTTAACAACCGCCTCTCATTCTACACTCCCACCCGCCAGCTCCGCTCTGCCAGCCTCTCCTTTGCCACCGTCCCATGGATTCGCAGAACCACCACCGGAGGAAGATCATTCTCCTACCTGGCAGCCAAGACATGGAACTCCCTCCCCGCATACCTACGAATGACCCAGGACCATCTCACCTTCAGGAAGCACCTCAAGACCTGGCTTTTCGAGCAGTATTGGCACCCCCCCTCTTAGCGCCTTGAGACCCTCACGGGTGAGTAGCGCGCTCTAGAAATTTCTTGATTGATTGATTGAGATATAACCGTTATAATTAAAATGACTAATTGTTATCTTTTCATGTATACGTCTTTCAAATCACAATACCTATTTAAGAACTGCTTGATATTACATCACCATTACATGTATGATGTGAGCATGCAAACTTTTGACTATGGCACTTACGATGATAATTCTGTTACCCTATTTCTCTTGTTCTTCTGATATTCCCTGATGCAGTTGTCTGTAATGGTTATGGCAGCTGTTGCTGTTGTTCACCCACATTTGTTCTCCCATGAAATATGTATCTTACAGACATCTCCTGGTGGCAAACGGCTTTAGTGTTGCTCCGGATATATCTGGAAAATGTTTGAGCCCGAACAACTTTTCCCTATTTTTTCCCTTCACACCTTACTAATGAGATATCTGCTTCATTATCTCTGCTCTTAATACATCCTATCGCTTAATCTGAGCCCCTTACTCAGATTTGTCTCCTGTTCACAAACTATGTACATGAATGTCTGGTATAAGCGTTGTTTCTCTTAATGTTAAGGGTCTGAACCACCCGGTGAAGAGAGACAAGAATTTAGATTATTGTAAGAGTCTGTCTGGTGATTTAATTTTACTCCAAGAGTCCAAGATAGGCTTTAACCCCTCCTGTGCTCATGACGAGCTCAGCTCGTCATGAGCCACGGTGCTCCGGTGCTCCGGTGCTCATGAGGAGCTGAGCTCGTCATGACCGCGCCCGTTAAATGGAACGCTCGCATTCTGGGCTGATTCCCCTGTTGTGCTGAGCGTTCCATTGGAAAGGGTGTGGTCATGACGAGCTCAGCTCGTCATGAGCACTGGAAGGGCGTGGCTCATGATGAGCTCAGCTCTTCATGAGCACCGGAGCGCTGTGCGCGCCCCCACACCCCCCAGAACAGCAGGGGAATCCTGCCAGCAGCGAAGGGGATAAAGAAGCCCTGCTTAACACCTTAGCTGCTTTGGAACGTCCAGCTCCAGTGCTGAACGTTCCATTGCGCAGGTGCAGTTGGAACGTCCAACGGCCGACGGTAGCACTCCCGAGGTAGTGGTGCCGTCGGCCGCTGGACGGGCGCAGCGCTTAAGGGGTTAAGAGAAGAAATTGGATGTTGGATGTAATGTGTTCTGTAACTGTTGGGAAGAAAAAGTGGGTTATTACTTATATCTCTAAAAAATCTGGTTTGTCTATAATCTCAGCAGAACATGACACTAACAGGAGATGGCAACTCACATGACTGACTAATGGATCCGACGATTTATATATCATGAATTTATAAGCTCCAAATACGGATCACCTTAACTTCTGGCGTGCGATGACGAACCGGGCCTTATGGGCCTGGCGGCGCAGGGTACGCCTTAAATCTCTGAGTTCACCTGCCTTGTCGGACAGAGACACGAGACACTCTGTTAGGCGTAGAAAACCAGGTTTATTAGCTGCAGCTAAGCACAGTTGTCCTAGAAGTACAGAGTAGGTTCTCAGGAGACTGCCACTTTATTCTGTGGTGCACAATCTTTTATAGCACACATATTTACAACGTATACTCCCAATACATACAAGGCTAACCAATAAGAAAAGTTGGAAAACAAGCTATCAAGTGTCCCAAATACGCCCTTCTTTCAGACCCTGTGTGTCACCTCTCCCCACAAGTTAATCAGTGCTAATGCCTACAATCCAATTTGCAGGTGGCAGGACTTACTTGTGTGCCTCAAAGGATAGTTATGTAACAAGAGAATACAAGGAGAGAATAGCCAAGGACAGTCGGATAAGATAAAGTAAGGAAAGAATAGGGGAAGCCAAACAATCAGTCGAGACACGGATCTATCAACCTAGATATGGATTAGTGGACTCGGCCCGACCCTGACTTAAGTTTCGTAAACAAGGGCAGGGGGTTACTTTTTAACAGAAGAGACACGTAGCAGCTGGAAAAGGCAAAAACACTCAGTTCGCCATGCTGCCTGAGTGAGGGCAACACAAAATGGCGACGGGACACAAAATGGCGGCCGAATACGGGACGAAGTCGAAAAACGAAGAACCTCAGAGATAAATGAAAAACTTACAGATATTCTGCAAAAATCTAAAAAAATTATTGGAGGAGACTTTAATCTTCCTTTTGATCCTATTTTATATAGGCACTTGGCCTTTGAATTAAGACCTCCCAGGGCACATAAACAACTACTTTGTATGTGTTCTTTTAGATACCTTGAGACTCCATAATCCTATTGATAGTAAGTTCATGTTATTGTCTTCACCCCATTCAAGCTTTTCCCGTATTGATTACCTTCTTGTTATCCATTCTTAGCCTTACAGATACAAAATGAACCGTAATTGCCATTAAAATGCATACATTTTAGAAGATGATGCTGAGGTCAAAGAACTCAATGATGAGATTGATCGTTTCTTCTTATCGGTTGATTCCCCGATAAAACTTTGGGATGCGTTCAAGAGGTCTATAAGGGGTCACATCATTAATTAAATGTCTAAACGCAATGGCAACATTAGGAGAGCTCTCCAATCCTTAGGTGACTAAATTAAACGAAAAGAGGATCTCTATAGACATTCTAACTATAAATCTCTTCTTCAAGATATTAACCCCTTCGGCGCGGCCGCGATTCTGCCCTTGCGGCACTTCTGAAGAGTGGGCGGGATCATGACGGCCCCCAGCCGTCATCAGCACACGCCCACTGTGTTGCAGATGGACAGGGGCCGTCATCAGCATGGAAGGGGTTAAGCAACTAAAATATTTGTTTGACTCCATATTTAGCAAAAGAGCTTATCTTGGGGTGAACGTTCAGAAATCACGTCAATTATTGTTATGAAATAGAAATGGTAAATTATTAGCATCTATTCTCAAATATCGTAATACCATTACCACACAAATCATACACATTACTGATAAAAATGGCTTGAAAATGTTTCAAACACAAACGATTCTTGAAGTCTTTAGAGAATTTTACGAGAAATTGTATAGTCCACAAATGAATTGCACTAAATTATCTTGCCAGCAATTTCTCAGCTCTCTTCCTATATCTACTGTGTCAGATGAGGACAGAGTCAATTTAGGTAAATCGAATGCAATAGACGAGACACTCGCGTAGTTTGCAAAGTGTGTGCTACTACGCACTACGCGAATTGCACGTAGCACAGTGCAAACACGTGTAGCGTGGTTCAGCGGTCATTTTTGGCTTGCTCACGGTCCTCAACGTCAAGTTGGCGACTGCGAGCAAGCAAAATGACATCCTGGCGAGACTTTTTACTCATTTGCGATCAACAACAACAAGTTGCCAATCACGGCGTGAAAAATAAACCTCACAGCAAGCTTCTCAATGTGGGGAGGTCAGGTTTCTCATCGCGAGTGGTCGAGTATGCTTGTGACCGCCTGCGATGAGAAACTACCAGTCCGCGTTGGGAAAGCTGCCGCTCGAGTAGAAATCTACTCGAGTGGCAGAAAACGACCATTGCACTGTGCAAGATGCAGTTTCCACTGATTGCACAGTGCGGACAAGCACCTGGCACTGTTCAATCAGTGCGAACAGCATTTTGCACAGTGCACTACGCAGTTCACGTAGCTTGCATAGTGCGAAGTGCACTTCGCATAGCTACGCATAGCACTACTTCGCAAACTACGCCCAAGGTTAATTATTAAGGCTATAAAAAGCTATTTGCTCTGGTAAAGCTCCTGATCTGGACAGCTATCCCATTGCCTTCTATAAGATGTTTACTTCCTCGATCATCAAATATCTTAACATTTTTTGACCAATATGTCTTGTCGGGAAAGTATCGGGTATTGCAGCCGAAGCCGCTATCGCAGTTCTTTTTTTTTCTTTTCAAAAACTTTATTCGATACATAAAAATGAATCATAAAAGTATTGAACATACAATTCATCATGCCTCATGGGATTGAAATTTTTTGATTTAAAAGCACAGTTTTTCCAGAATTAAAAAAGACATGATAATGACCATAAAAGGAGATACAAAACATTATTTTCATCAGGAAAAGTTCTATACATGTAGTACTACCCATAGGTCTTCCTAATCTTTAGTGAGATTCTAATCAAATTTAACATGGAACAGCAGATTTCTACAGAGGATAATGATGACAGATATTCGTACCCTTCCTCATAAGTGCAAGGTTGCGTCCCCTTCAGGATTGGTTTGATGAACCGGAGTCTTGGCTCCTTATATAAAGAGCAAAAAAGGACCAGGTGTAAGGTGCTTTGTCTATCCCTATTATTACAAGGACAAGGGGGCAGCCTCTCACACCAACCCCCTTGTTTCGGGAATGCAAGCAAGAAGTGCAGAATCTCCAGCCTAAACCTTGTTAGTAGGAATCGCCATTGCACATTAAGGGTAAATGTAAGATAAAACTGAGGTTGGGGTTTACAGGCATAGGCAACAGCATTGTCAGTAACAGTGATTATAGACGGTGGGTTCAGTGATTTCCAATACCTTACTTTTATGTCCTCCTTGTAGTTTCCCTCGATTTTTCCCGGATTGTCAAAATAGGAGCCCAGCATATTATAAACATAAGACAACCAGGGAATCTGTTTTGAGTTTTCTAAAGCCATGCAATCGGTAATAATGTCTTTGGTAAGTTGCAGGTCTTCAGATTGCCACATTTTACCCCATAACAGTAGAGGGGGAAAGCAAATTGTATCAGAAACACTGGCCATACCAATTTCTTTGTGGCAGAAAATATTTGAGGAGCTTTTAGGAACTGATAGGACCCTTTTTATAAAGTTATTTTCCACCACCTGTATCACGGATGGCATTTCAGTCCCCCACACCCCAGCCCCATAAGTGGCTACTGATAAACATTTTGAAGTGTAAAGGGTTCTTAGGTGCATAATATGTTTTTGCCCCAGTTTGCTACTGAAACGAAAAATACCCTCTATCGCCCTTGTCATGTTCTGGGCTCGAACCTTCATCACCGGCGTCCAACTTAGTTTGCTGTCAAACAAGTTACCAAGGTAATTAAAGTTTCCCACTTTTCCAATTATGCGATTGTTTACCACGAATTTCCTAATAGTTGACCCTTTTGGGCCACAAGACATTACAAAAGATTTCTCAAAATTCACCTTTAGATCAAGATCAAGCATGAATGTATTGAAAGCATCTAGACACACTTGCATGCTATTTCCTGTCAATGTCATTAGGACAGTATCGTCGGCATAAGAGAGCATGGGAATACTTTTACCGTTGATTTTTGGGAAGTCACAACCCTGGTTTAGTAGGTACTGTTCTAATCCATTTGTGTAGACCAAAAAGAGAAAAGGCGCCAGGATGCATCCTTGACGCACACCTTCAGTTGAAGGTATTGGTTTTGTTATTTCCCCTCCAGAACCAAATCTAATGGATACAGTTGTTACTGCATGTAACCTGCGAAGCAATGTGACTAAATGTTCCTCAAAGCCCATGTCATCCATCATCCGCCACAACTTATGCCTGCAAACAGTGTCAAAAGCACTCGTCAAGTCCATGAAGGCAAGATGTACAGGGGATTTTTTTGCCTTCATGTACTTGCCTAAAATTAGTGCCAGATTAAGGCACTGCTCGTTTGTCCCCTTTCCACGTCTAAAACCATACTGAGAGTCAACTAAAAATCCTGTAGAATCTGCCCAGCTTTCTAATCTCGCCAAGATTACCCTACCCAGAATTTTACATGAGGCATCTATTAGGGAAATCGGGCGGTAGCAACATGGATCAGACCTATTGCCCTTCTTAAAAATGGGCACTACAGTTGCCTCCTTCCATGTGCCAGGGATACGCCCAACCACAACAGCCTTGAAAACATTCAGTAAGATAGGTGCCCACAGATTGACATTGGACTTAAAAAGGTCCAGGGGGACAGCATCTGGGCCTGGGGCTTTTAGTGATGCTCCTTTCCCTAAGGCTTCCTCAATCTCAATCAGTGTAAGTGATGAGCTGAGGGTCAAAGCCGAGGGAGGTGCCACCAGATCCCCTGTCCCTTCGGTACTTGCCATTATTGAGATAGAATTGGGGTTAAAAATCTTAGTAAAATGTTGAACCCATTGATCAGCGTTAACCTGCATAACTATAGATTCTTTATTGTCGCTCTTAAAGAGGGGACGATTTATGACCTCCCAAAAGAGCCTACTATCTTTTAGTTCTGCAGCTTTTTCAAGATCATCCCAGGCACTGACTTTTAAGTCCTGTTTTCTTTTTGCAATAGCATCCCTATAAGCCTTTCTGCTAGTCCTTACAAGCTCTTTATTTCTTGGTTTTTGGCGCAGAGCTAGTTTTAACGATCGGTGTGTAGCAGAACACACAGAGTCAAACCATCTAAAGGCCTTTTGGCCTCCCTTCCCCTTGGGTTTTCTAAGGTGCTTTGCTACATGGCCACACAACTTCTCAAAACTTTCAATGACCTGATGGGGGTCAGATCCTGGGGCTAGACATGATTCCATTTCCGTTTGACAGTTAACAACAATGTCTTCCTCCAGTTTTGTCGCATTTACCTTCCCCCATTTCAATGTGACACCTTGATTCTTATTATACTTAATCAGCTGTTCCCAAATCCTTGGTAATTCTTTTGTTGGCACACACAATAACAGCATTAAAGGGTTATGATCACTTGCAGGATTCGCCACCACCTCCAACTTATCGACATATTGAAAAAGGTGCTGGATACCAAAACAAAATCAATTGTGCTCATCTCTCCCCTCGTGCCCTGAAAGGTTGGTATATGCAGGGTATCTGAGGCAGACCAAGGATCTACTACACGCAGATCATTTATGATAATAATATTATTCAAAGCATCCCCCTGGGGTGTGTGTTTGAAGTGGGTCAGGGGCTGGGCATTCGAGTCCTCTAGTCCACACACATTCGAGCCTCCAAAACTGCACAACGTACAGTTGAAGTTGCCAACCCAAATGAGAGACGCTGAAGGGTGCCTGCTGCGTGCTTTACCCAATGCATCCTCCAAACTTTGGATTATTGAGATGTCATGTCCATTGAAGATATTATAATACCAATTAATTAATAGCACTGGGTCTGGGAAGAGATGTTCTAATAACAACAATTGGTACCAGTTTGTCTCCACCAGTTTCGAGGTTTTAAGCTCCTGTAGTTTTGTAGATAATGCTGTCATTATTCCACCTTTTGCCCTCCCCGATGTAGATGGAACAGCCGAAACAGTAAACGATTGAAAACCCTCGATGTCACAAGTGGTCCTAGACCACGTCTCCTGTAAACACAGGATTCCATGAGGTTCCACAAAATCTAACCATGCCTCATCTTCCAGTCTGCTTGTTAATCCGGAAATGTTCCAAGATAGTAAAGATAATAATAATGATGATGGCCCTTGTGTTCCATGGTTGCTTCCAAAAGCGTCTATTGTAGCGGAGGTGTTTTGTTCAGGCAATAATAACCTATTCCTCTCATAACCCATGGAGATGTTTCCCACAGGCGTGACAGCAGCAGTCCCTGGCTGAGGAGGTCCAGTATTCACATTGTCACATTCAAGAGTCACCAGCACTAAATCATCATTGGAGCACGTCCCTAAGTCTTCATTCTTTCCCACATTCAGGGTAGTAGGTACGATGCCTTCAGTCCCGGGTGGTAGTCAGTCTACCCCATCCATACCCATTAAAGGGTCAAAGCGATTCCTCAGTGGGATAATATTGTTATTATTTGAGAACCAACCAGGATAATCTGCGCCCTGGAACCTTGGTCTTCGTGGGTTATAAGGGACTTGTGTGAAGTTGCCCATACTTGGTGGCCCCATAAAGCGAACTGTCTCATGCCAAGGAGTATAATAGTTTTGCGAGCCTTGATTCGTGTTCAGGTTGTGTGCCCAACCCATATGATGTTTGCCATCTGTGCTATAACCTCGATGATAGGGGTTTTGGTTTGGGATAGTCTGATAGAGGTTGGGATAAAAATATTCGAGACCCACACACTGAATATCCCCCACCCTGCCAAACCTCGCCTTACTGTAAATGATATCCTTAACCCAGTTGTCTCTGAAGTTAATCAGGATGCAATCACCCTCCAGGTCTTTTTTACTTGGCCCAACCCAGGGGACACTCCGCACACTTAAGATTTTCGTAGCAGTGTCCTCAGTTAAAGGCCTATTGGTATTTAGCCAGAATTTTGTTTTATTTAAGAGGTCCTCGCTTTTCTCATATTTATTCTCTGGAATTAATGGAACTCCTGTCAGGATTGCCATATAAGGGGCAGACTCCGGAGGTATATTTACATAAATCTGCTTACCTTGTAAGGGGGTTTTACTAGGGACCAGAGATTTAGTAGCTGGAGTTTCTTTCCCTTCAGTGTTAGGCAGGGTCGGGGCAGCTGTGTTAACCGGTGTAGTCACCGCCAAAGCGTTGCTAGACTTAGGGCCTGCTGTAGTCACCTGCTTAATTTTAATTAAAGGTGTTGGTGCAATACAAGGGGTGATACCGTTAGAATCTGTGGATGTTGCAGGTTTGGGTTGCTGTAAATGTATCTGGTTGTTCTTGGGGCCCTTTTTTCCTAAACTGGTATTATTACTATTACTATTGGTATGACCACCAGTAGTAAGGGGTTGTTTGTTATTTCCTACCAGGCTCTCCAGTAGAGCGGTGTTCTTGGAAGTTAAAAACTCAAATTGATCTAATTTTAGATTTATAATTTGAGTTTTTTCCATCAGGGGATTCAGCAGACTTTTTATAAGCTTCTCAAGACTGGCCATGAGATCCTTATCTTCCTTATGGGTTGTTTTTTTCCCTGAATTTGAAAAGCTTTTTTCCATGTTTGAAAGCTGGGATCCTATCTGTGATAATCTATCTTAAAAGGGATTTAAAAGCTTTTTAAGTGTTTCCCATACCACAGTCAGAAATTCAACATCTTTCCCTTTTATGACACAGAATGGTACCCCACTAGTTTCATTCTTTATTACGAGATTATTATTATCATGAGTTATCGCCAGCGAGTCTACATCAACTTCTGGTGTCAACTCAGAAGGTTGTGTGTTAATCACTGGGGGCGGAGATGGTGGCTTAGTGGATAGCTGAGCCTTCGCAATCTTGGCCTTTTTCCTGGCGTATGCTGTTAGGTTATTACGCTTCCTTTTAGTATATGGCCCTTGCTGTTTAATGTCAGAAATTCCCCCTATCTGCTCTATAGGTTTTGTTTTTAGTGCCATTTCCGGGGAACCTCTATTACACTCCTTCATTTCCCCTATTGACCCAACCATAGGCGTTTTTTAAGAGTTAGAGGATACTGATGGTGAATCCTCCTTCGGTATGGATATAATAGGTACTGATGGCTGGTGAATGTCTGCCATTGTTTCAATCAGGGTAAGGGGTGGGCCAATTAAACGGTCAGGGGTTTTTGCGAAAGCTATGGACCCTAATGAAGATTTTTTGGCCGCAGCTAACTCCTGTGACAACCTCCTTGCAGCATCCAGTTCAATGGAAACTCGACGTTGCATTTTAGCAATCTCTGTATCTATGGCTGAGTGAGTCCTGGTAATAAACTCGTCGAGGGTACCATTTTTCAATTTAGATTTGGCAGCCCTCTCTTTGTACTCACGAGATGACATGGTGAAAGGTCACTAGAGAGTCCGAGGGTTAAGTCCAAGAGGGTTGGCCCAGTCCAGGTCTCTCAGTCCTCGAACGGCCTCAAACGGCCCGCTCTTTGCCCGGTCTTAGCCCCGGGCTGCGTCCCGCGCTGCAGGAGGTTAGAACTGTTTTATAGGGGGCGTTGAGGGCGGTGGGCGTGCCAGCGGGGAGAGCGGACCGGAAGCTGGATGTCGGTCATGCAGGGACTCCTGGTTGTTGGAGTCCCTGCTACGCTCGCAGCCCTGCTGGTCTTCCTTACCCGGCTCCGCCTTTCTTCCTCCTCGGCAGCAGCACCCTGCGCAGCAAGGCGACGTGGCACCCGCGAAGCGGGTGCGGCGAGATGTTGATTTGGCTGTCAGGGAATCCGCTGGTGAACGAAGGCAAATGCTCCCAAGAGTCTCTCCCAGTGGCAAGTTTTCACGGGACTGTGATCCACACAAGCGAGGCAGGGAAGACTGTTTTTAAAGTGCTCAGGTGCTCAGGTGGGCGGTGGGCTTGCCAGCGGGGAGAGCGGACCGGAAGCTGGATGTCGGTCACGCAGGGACTCCTGGTTGTTGGAGTCCCTGCTACGCTCGCAGCCCCGCTGGTCTTCCTTACCCGGCTCCGCCTTTCTTCCTCCTCAGCAGCAGCACCCTGCGCAGCAAGGCGACGCGGCACCCGCGAAGCGGGTGCGGCGAGATGTTGATTTGGCTGTCAGGGAATCCGCTGGTGAACGAAGGCAAACGCTCCCAAGAGTCTCTCCCAGTGGCAAGTTTTCACGGGACTGTGATCCACACAAGCGAGGCAGGGAAGACTGTTTTTATAGTGCTCAGGTGCTCAGGTGGGCGGTGGGCGTGCCAGCGGGGAGAGCGGACCGGAAGCTGGATGTCGGTCACGCAGGGACTCCTGGTTGTTGGAGTCCCTGCTACGCTCGCAGCCCCGCTGGTCTTCCTTACCCGGCTCCGCCTTTCTTCCTCCTCGGCAGCAGCACCCTGCGCAGCAAGGCGACGCGGCACCCGCAAAGCGGGTGCGTCGAGATGTTGATTTGGCTGTCAGGGAATCCGCTGGTGAACGAAGGCAAACGCTCCCAAGAGTCTCTCCCAGTGGCAAGTTTTCACAGGACTGTGATCCACACAAGCGAGGCAGGGAAGACTGTTTTTAAAGTGCTCAGGTGCTCAGGTGGGCGGTGGGCCTGCCAGCGGGGAGAGCGGACCGGAAGCTGGATGTCGGTCACGCAGGGACTCCTGGTTGTTGGAGTCCCTGCTACGCTCGCAGCCCCGCTGGTCTTCCTTACCCGGCTCCGCCTTTCTTCCTCCTCGGCAGCAGCACCCTGCGCAGCAAGGCGACGCGGCACTCGCGAAGCGGGTGCGGCGAGATGTTGATTTGGCTGTCAGGGAATCCGCTGGTGAACGAAGGCAAACGCTCCCAAGAGTCTCTCCCAGTGGCAAGTTTTCACGGGACTGTGATCCACCCAAGCGAGGCAGGGAAGACTGTTTTTAAAGTGCTCAGGTGGGCGGTGGGCGGTGGGCGGTGGGCGTGCCAGCGGGGAGAGCGGACCGGAAGCTGGATGTCGGTCACGCAGGGACTCCTGGTTGTTGGAGTCCCTGCTACGCTCGCAGCCCCGCTGGTCTTCCTTACCCGGCTCCGCCTTTCTTCCTCCTCGGCAGCAGCACCCTGCGCAGCAAGGCGACGTGGCACCCGCGAAGCGGGTGCGGCGAGATGTTGATTTGGCTGTCAGGGAATCCGCTGGTGAATGAAGGCAAACGCTCCCAAGAGTCTCTCCCAGTGGCAAGTTTTCACGGGACTGTGATCCACACAAGCGAGGCAGGGAAGACTGTTTTTAAAGTGCTCAGGTGCTCAGGTGGGCGTGCCAGCGGGGAGAGCGGACCGGAAGCTGGATGTCGGTCACGCAGGGACTCCTGGTTGTTGGAGTCCCTGCTACGCTCGCAGCCCCGCTGGTCTTCCTTACCCGGCTCCGCCTTTCTTCCTCCTCGGCAGCAGCACCCTGCGCAGCAAGGCGACGCGGCACCCGCGAAGCGGGTGCGGCGTGATGTTGATTTGGCTGTCAGGGAATCCGCTGGTGAACGAAGGCAAACGCTCCCAAGAGTCTCTCCCAGTGGCAAGTTTTCACGGGACTGTGATCCACACAAGCGAGGCAGGGAAGACTGTTTTTAAAGTGCTCAGGTGCTCAGGTGGGCGGTGGGCGTGCCAGCGGGGAGAGCGGACCGGAAGCTGGATGTCGGTCACGCAGGGACTCCTGGTTGTTGGAGTCCCTGCTACGCTCGCAGCCCCGCTGGTCTTCCTTACCCGGCTCCGCCTTTCTTCCTCCTCGGCAGCAGCACCCTGCGCAGCAAGGCGACGCGGCACCCGCGAAGAGGGTGCGGCGAGATGTTGATTTGGCTGTCAGGGAATCCGCTGGTGAACGAAGGCAAACGCTCCCAAGAGTCTCTCCCAGTGGCAAGTTTTCACGGGACTGTGATCCACACAAGCGAGGCAGGGAAGACTGTTTTTAAAGTGCTCAGGTGCTCAGGTGGGCGTGCCAGCGGGGAGAGCGGACCGGAAGCTGGATGTCGGTCACGCAGGGACTTCTGGTTGTTGGAGTCCCTGCTACGCTCGCAGCCCCGCTGGTCTTCCTTACCCGGCTCCGCCTTTCTTCCTCCTCGGCAGCAGCACCCTGCGCAGCAAGGCGGCGCGGCACCCGCGAAGCGGGTGCGGCGAGATGTTGATTTGGCTGTCAGGGAATCCGCTGGTGAACGAAGGCAAACGCTCCCAAGAGTCTCTCCCAGTGGCAAGTTTTAACGGGACTGTGATCCACACAAGCGAGGCAGGGAAGACTGTTTTTAAAGTGCTCAGGTGCTCAGGTGGGCGGTGGGCGTGCCAGCGGGGAGAGCGGACCGGAAGCTGGATGTCGGTCACGCAGGGACTCCTGGTTGTTGGAGTCCCTGCTACGCTCGCAGCCCCGCTGGTCTTCCTTACCCGGCTCCGCCTTTCTTCCTCCTCGGCAGCAGCACCCTGCGCAGCAAGGCGGCGCGGCACCCGCGAAGCGGGTGCGGCGAGATATTGATTTGGCTGTCAGGGAATCCGCTGGTGAACGAAGGCAAACGCTCCCAAGAGTCTCTCCCAGTGGCAAGTTTTAACGGGACTGTGATCCACACAAGCGAGGCAGGGAAGACTGTTTTTAAAGTGCTCAGGTGCTCAGGTGGGCGGTGGGCGTGCCAGCGGGGAGAGCGGACCGGAAGCTGGATGTCGGTCACGCAGGGACTCCTGGTTGTTGGAGTCCCTGCTACGCTCGCAGCCCCGCTGGTCTTCCTTACCCGGCTCCGCCTTTCTTCCTCCTCGGCAGCAGCACCCTGCGCAGCAAGGCGACGCGGCACCCGCGAAGCGGGTGCGGCGAGATGTTGATTTGGCTGTCAGGGAATCCGCTGGTGAACGAAGGCAAACGCTCCCAAGAGTCTCTCCCAGTGGCAAGTTTTCACGGGACTGTGATCCACACAAGCGAGGCAGGGAAGACTGTTTTTAAAGTGCTCAGGTGCTCAGGTGGGAGTGCCAGCGGGGAGAGCGGACCGGAAGCTGGATGTCGGTCACGCAGGGACTCCTGGTTGTTGGAGTCCCTGCTACGCTCGCAGCCCCGCTGTCTTCCTTACCCGGCTCCGCCTTTCTTCCTCCTCGGCAGCAGCACCCGCGAAGCGGGTGCGGCGAGATGTTGATTTGGCTGTCAGGGAATCCGCTGGTGAACGAAGGCAAACGCTCCCAAGAGTCTCTCCCAGTAGCAAGTTTTCACAGGACTGAGATCCGCAGTTATACTTAAGGAAGGCAAAGATCACTCAGGTCCAAGAAATTTACATCCCATCTCCTTATTGAATATGGAAGCAAAACTTTTTGTGAAAATTCTAGCAAATAGATGGGAAAGTCACATTTCCAACCTCATCCATGACTCACAAATGGGTTTTGTTAAGGCTAGGCTTGCAAGAGATGATATTTGCACGTTCTGTCACATTCTAGAGAAAGCAAAACTCTCTTCATTGCCATCTGCGGTGATCGCCATTGATGCCGAAAGGCATTTGGTAAGGTGCCTTGGCCTTTTTTACATACAGTTCTAGAATCACACAACCTCGACAGCTCCTTTATCAATATGGTCATGGCTCTTTACTCACAACCCAGGGCTGAAATTAGAATTAATGGTATGAAATCCTCTTATTTGGAACTTCATCAAGGAATGAGACAAGGGTGCCCACTTTCACCCTTACTCCTCCTTTTATTCATCAACACATTCTCTGATTGCTTAATCAGATCCTGAGATCAATGGGATCCAGTTTGGAACACACAAACTTAAAATGGCTGCTTACGCAGACGATGTTCTTATTTTTTTCAGAAGTTATTTAATCAGTGATCCCTTCTATAGTTAAAAGTACTCATGATTTTTCAGTAGTCTCTGAACATATCATTAACAAGGAGAAAACTGAAATGTTCCCCTTGAATCCATTGTGTCTTTCCTCGCACTTAGGAGACACAGGTTTTAAATGGCAATTTACATGCATTAAATACCCAAGGATTTTGTTTTGTAGAGACCTTACAGAGACTATACTTTGCAATTAATTTTATACAATAAATAAGGTGAAGGATCTCTTGTAGTCCTGATCACCTAAATACGCTTCGTGGTGGGGCAGACTACAAACACTTAAAATGATGATTACTCCAATTGTTAATTTTCTCTCATCCATGCTCCCTTTAAAACTTGTATCATCTTTCTTCCATGAAACTGACTAACTCACCTCGAGGTTTCAATGGAGCGAAAGAGCGAATGACTTGCATTAGGAGGTTGCAATCTCCCAGATAAATGCATACCAATTACCTTTACTAGCTGCCCAAGGAGCAATTTGGTTTCTACTAGACTCATTACATCTCACTGTGGATACATGTAGAGCGAGACTTGTGCTTTCTTTTTAGCACATTCGCCCTTCACACAATGTCAAAATTTACAACAGCACATTCTCAGTGTATTCTCTTTGATATGGTTGGTGCTTTAAAATACCTTGATAGGCGTCTCTCAAACCCATACTTAAGTCCAGATGGACATCTTTATGGGTCAATTCTAGGCTCATTACTGATATTGAACCTAACGTGGCCTCGCAGTGGGCTTCTAAAGATATCAGATTAGTTAGGTTACTCTATGATACTAATCATGACCCTCTTCTCTTTTCCTCCCTGGCTAAAAAGTATAACCTTCGCAACATGGATTTCTATATTTTTTTTAAACTCAAAGTTAAGCTCTAAATTAGTCCTTGCTATAGACTCGGTTGTGGTCTCACTTTTCTCCCTGTGGCTACGCTTGAGCCATATAGCCTCCAAAATCTATAAATGTATCTCTACTCCATAGTCTTCACAATACACAATTACTGGTGTGAAATGGTCTCACCACTTCGAGGAGAATGTCTTCAAACACATTTGCATTGATACTTAGCAGCTGATTGAGAAATTAATCCCTTCATAACAAAATTGTTTCATCGCTTATTCAATCCACATTTTTCGCAATGACTCTCCTACGTTGGACTCTTGTTCGCTTACATAAATTGAAACTATGAGATAAAAATCTGTGCTGGAATTGCAACATAGAACTGGCACTCATCCACATATCTTTTTTAAATGTACACTATTAGACTCTTTTTGGGTTCCCATACAGAAGCACTTATCTATAATCTTTAATACACCGATCATTCTCTCCTTCCCCATGACTATGCTTGATCGGTGGGCTGCAGTTACTCCCCTAGCTCTTAATACTATAGATTTGGAAGGCTTAGATTTGATCTTTTCCTTTGCAATCAAAATCATACACACAAAATGGAATATTTTCATCCCCAGTGGTATCACACTCATGGGCGTAGGTGGTGTAGGGGATGTGGGGGATGTATCCCCCCAGATTTTGGAGTGGGGGGACATGGGGGACAAGGGTGGGGAGGGCGAGGGGACAAAAGAATTTCCCCTCTCCCTTCTGTTATTGGCAGGGCCATTAGTGCGTGCAAGCACCACCTAATGGCCCTGCACTTGACCTGTGACCTGCCTACAAAAAAAAAAATGCCACCCTCTGCCTTTTGTTATGCTGCAGTAAGGCTCTGCATTCTGGGAAGGGCAGAGAAGGAAACAACTCTGTGTCTTTTCCTTCATGCCCAGAGAAGGCAAGGACAGTGCCCACTTCTCCTGATCTGCCTCTGGCAGCAGCCTTCCTCCCCTCTCTCTCTCTTTTTTCCTTTATCTCTTTCTGTCTCTGTCTCGCTAATCCTTGTGGGCTGATTTCAAGAGACAGCTCTTATGTACCCTCTCTTGCCTATCGTTTCTTTATTTGTTCCCCTTTGAAATGGTTCCAAAAAAGAGCTGAACACTTTGGCTGGGAATGTTCTCTTATTCTGACCGTTTTCTATTCCAAAGTACAACCTCGGGACGGAGGGAAAAAAATATCAAAATCGGAAAAATAATTTAATAACTAAATAAAGTAATACAGAGTGGTCAGAAGACAGGCCAGATTGTTGTTATTTACACCCACACACATTAGCGCCACTTTAAAGAGTTTGCCAGTGAAACGCTACTTTCTTTTTATCTTCTTTCTTTGAACAATATTGTTTTGCCCGGATTGGGAAGTACACCATTCCGAAAGGGACTGCAATACCTGGTTGATGGGTGGAGTGGACAAAATTTTATATGAGCGTTTTCAACTGCTTTCATTATTTTAGCTTATTAAATCTGTACTGCAGCTCTGTGTTCAGGGATGTGGGATTTTTTAAAACAAACTGCTTACTTTTTAGAAGGATTTAACCCATTGTGTGCATCGGACTGCCCCTGGCCGTCCGACGTCACAGTGGGCGTGTGCGGAGGACGGCAGGGGGCTGTCCAAAACACACCCACTGATTAATTCCCCAGCACCGCAGCTGAATTTGCGCCGCGGTCAATGGGTTAAGCAATGGACATTGAAACGGGTCCCTTCTTGGACCTGTAGTCATGTCCTGAACTTTTCAGGCAAAATCAGTTACTGATTTCTGAATAATGAGTTTAAAACAGTTAAAGTAACCATGCTGTTCCTGATTACATTTCACGTTTTGCTTATTCTTGCAGTCCCTATGAGTGTTTGCTTTTTCCAGGGTGTTATTACTTTTTTTTCTGGCAGCATTTTACTGTTGTCTAGTGCATAATTTGAATTGAGTCGCAGCACAATTGAGTTGTAGCTGAAGGCAGTGCAGGTTTCTCTCAATGGGGCAGTATGGTGTTCAGTGTGGGAGAGGATGTGGTACTCCGGCCAGAGCTGCTGAATTTGGAAATGGAGAACCATGTTCAGACTTCATGACCAGTCCACCAGACCACTCTCCTGACATAGCACATTCCGATTCTACACCGTAGAAGGCCAAATAGACCTCGGTAGCACTAGTGTCTTAGCACCCGCAGGGGGACCCTAATGGTGGCAAGTGTGAGTTAACCTTGAAGGCCTGCCCGCTACAATCCATACTGCAGTTCATCACCAGTCTTGCGGGCAGGCATACCAAGAAGCACACCCTAGATCAAAAGTGACTCTGTCACTGAGATCACAAGACCCTTGAGGCCAGTCCAACTCACCCATTGGTACCTCCATTGGCCTTTTTCAGCAGTATGAGTACTACTTACCAGGGGTTGGCAATGTAGGATTTGCATGCACACCAAACTTAAGAGGGGATTATAATGGCGGTGGATCCGCCACGTCACTCCGTCGGTTTCGGTCCCACTGCCATCGGTGACTCCATCACCGCCCGCCAATTTACAATGGCATGAGTTAGAAAAGGGGTAAGCCCTCAAAACTCGAAGACCTGGGTCATTACGTAAGTACAAGAAAAAAATAGTCTGAGTTGAGTAGAAATATTTTACACTTATTTTACATTACTATATGGTTGCAACCACCACACTTATAATTCACAATCAATATGCTTGGCGCAATAAGGGTAAGGTATGCAGTGTTAGGAGATGAATTGTATTTATTTCACATACAAGTGCATTCGATGTGCTTGTCACTGCATACATTTACTTAAAAAGTCATCTGCATCAATGTAATTGTAAAATCATTGAATGATTGGTGCTCTCAGTGCAAAGAGAAAAGGGAGTGAAGGGTTTGTGAGGGAAGAGGTAAAGGTGGTGTGACAATGTTACATCACATTCAAATCATAACGCCTTTACAATTAAGGTAATGACAATGTTCCCGCAATACATCACACATAGGTAAGATTAGATCATTCTTTTTTTCTATGGTGTGTAGGGTTCGGCGCAGTCTACGTTTCGACCCCGAAAGCGTTAAAGGGTTAGTCTTCCCTCATGTTGGGGTCTTCATCAGGACAAAGAAGAGAGCCTGGAAAACATGGTATTAATTGATACTAGTGGTCTATGTGGTGAGTTAACACTCTAATGTCGGCTAACTTAAGGGGTTACCTACATATAAAATGACAGACGGCGAGTCTTGCGTCACGTCTAGGGCCCGGTCGTGCTCCTTCTCATTTCTGAAATATATTATAATTGGGGGAGGTTTTAAGCGGGAATGCTAAACAGCTCATTCAGCCAACTAGCAGGGTAATTAGACCTATTCACATCTACTTACTGCAAATTGGTGTCTTTAGATGTAGTGTAGGTTGTCGGTATTTCTCTTATAATTGGCTTCACTGCGTGCCACACATCTTTCTAAATGGAGCACGAGACAAATATTCGATCAAAATCGCTAATTTTTACTTGTTCAACAGTAATACATCTACGACTATGAAAATCCAGACTCTGTGTCTAAAATGGTAATCAAGACCAGAGGGAACTGTATTTGGGCCGCCGTGTAGCACAACCGTTATAGATATTCTTAGTAGGCAGGCGAATAAAACAACATTACTCTCTAGCCACGTATATTATGCTCGTGATTAATTCCTGTTGTACAAAAAAAGGGTTCAGAGCAACTCTGTAAGTTCTTTTATATTATAAATACAGGCTCTATGTTGGATTTGTTAGTAAAGATCAGCGGGAGCTATATTTTCACCGCTGTATCAGCACAACAGCTTTAACCATACTTAATCGGCACAGCAGCTTTAACCATACTAAATCGGCAGGCAGATTATACTGCATAACATTTGTTGCAGTGCATATGTTACTCGTGCATAATGCCCATTCACTAAGGAGCTGCGTTACAATCTACTCAGTACGCTATCATACCTTGCGCAGAGCAAAGCTGCATCAGACAGCACACTTCGCGTCCTCCGTGGTTGTGGGGATGCGGTGCTCGCGGTGCTGCCGCTAGATGCTGTGTGCAGGGGGGCTCGACTCAGGCGGCCAATCAGTGCCTGCCATGCGAATGTACCGTGACGAGGCTCGAGTTTGAGCAGGGGACTGTCTGTAAAGAGTTTTCTCCGTGCATCAACTCTTAGTGATAATTTGGTTTAGGGGGCATGTAGCTGCGTTTCCCTGATATGGATCCCTCATGTTGATATCGTAATGCTCTATGGAGTAAGCATTACCATAAACGTTGGTTCCGACATTAGAGCAGCCCTTCTTAACACCCGTATGTAAATCCATAGTTGAAAGGCTCACAACACCGATACCATTGGGAGATCTCACATATACATTAACAGTAATGCATTCTGCATGTAATAAAAAGCATATTAATGCTCCTCATATGGACATAGGGGTGTCTCCCGAATCATTACTCGTCGTTATGACAATAATTTTAAGACATAGAATATATACATGGAAGCAAATTATCACAGTATAGCATTATTTTATACATTCTAAAAAGTTTTGTGACTGACATATTTGTATTTCTAATGTCAGCGCAGAAATGCCTGCTAAAGGGTTGTGTGCCTTTTCTCAGGGTTGGAAATTAAGGCCTTACAGCTAAGATATATTACTGATATGGAGTGTCATTGCTGAGTAGAGTGTAAGAGTGGGATGTAATTACTCTGAGTCAAGTCCTGCCATTTGTGCAAAGTTGGAGTCAAGTTCATTTAGACCTTTATGTATGGTATTGAACTTATGCATCCATTTGCATTCCCTGATATTCAAAACGGAATTTAGATTACCCCCTCGTGGTCCCAAGGTGATCTTTTCCAGTACAACCCTTTTCATGGAATCGGGGGTATGAGTCTTTTCCATGTAGTGTTCTACCATAGGTGCCCCTGTTGTCTGACAGCGGATTCTGCTGCAATGCTGGAAAACTCTATTCTTGATCTTCTGTTTGGTTTGCCCTATGTACATAAGGTCACATGGGCAAATAATGGCATATATAACTCCACTTGCGTTGCAATTTGTGAAAGATTTGAGATCTACAGTCACGTTATTGTTGGTAACTTGTTTAGTCTCCCAACATGTCGGGCAAGCTTTGCATGTTGTACAACGAAAATGGCCTACCACTTCCGGTAGATTCCAGAGTCCTTTTATGGTTGGTGCCTGCGGTGTGTCCAGCAAGGAACGAACAACGTAGTCTCTTATGCTCCTTGCCTTTTTGAAGGCATGCAATGGTGATTCTGTGCTTTCAACAATGTCAGCTACTAGGCCCCAGTGTTTGTTTATGATTCTCTTTATTTCGTTGCTTTTGTTGCAATATGTTGTGACACATATCATTCGTTCCTTAGATGGCTGGCGTTCTTTTGGTGTCAATAAAGTAGTTCTGTCTTGGAACCAGGCTCTTTTCCTGGATCTATTCACCAATCTTTTTGGGTATCCCCTTTCAATAAAGCGAAAGATTAAATCATCCGACTCTTTGAAATAATCCTCCTTGCGAGAACAACTCCTCCTGATTCTGAGAAATTGCCCGAAGGGTAGATTGTCCCGTAATCCTCTAGTATGGTGGCTCGTATATCTCAGCAAGGTGTTCCTTTATGCTGGTTTTCTGTAGAGGGTGGTGTATAGTTTGCCTTCATTTTCTTTGATAGTAATATCAAGGAAATCAATTGAGTCTCTGCTCTTATGGATGGTGAATTTTATGTCATCTGACTGGTTGTTGAGCCATTCAAAAAAATCATTCAGATCAGCCTCGTCACCAGTCCAGATCATGAATACGTCGTCTATGTATCTATACCAGACCGAGATCTTTGTCTGGTATGGGTTATGTTGTGACAGGATACATTGTTGTTCATACTCAGACATGAACAAAATGGCCAGATCTGGGGCGAAGGCAGCGCCCATGGCTACTCCTTTGCTCTGGATGTAGAACTTGTTTTGAAAAAAGAAAAAGTTCTGTGTCATAGCGATTTCCAATAGGTCGATGATGAACTCAGTAGGGACCCCAGCCGGTTGTTCCCTGTTTTGTAGAGCTCTTCTCATGGATGCCAAGGCATGACTTTGCGGTATGCTGGTATAAAGAGAGACGATGTCCATCGTGACCAAGAATTGTCTCTCTTTAATTAAAAGTTGTTTGATCCACCAGGTTGATTACTTTCATTGTGTCCCTCACGTATGTGGGTGTGATTTCCGCTAGTGGTTTCAGGAACCCATCTACATATTTACATAGCGGTTCAAGAAGGGACCCGCACCCTGATATAATCGGATGGCCAGGAGGCTTAGCAGGGTTTTTGTGCACTTTAGGTAGTACGTATATCGTTGGAACTCTGAGTTGTTCAACGTTCAAATAGTCAAATTCCTTTTGTGAAAGGAAACCAAATTCTAGTGCTTTTTTTGTGATGGTTGATGGTTATGATCTCCTTTCTGATTTCCTTTGTGGATCCAGTGGTATAGGCCTGTAACTAATTCTAATTTACAATGGCAGGCGGTTCCCTGGCAGTCTGAAAGACTGACCGCCATCCACCTGATGAGCTCCTTGAGCCTGCTGTTGCAGCGGAGGGGCTCATGGTTCCTACAATGCTAGTGGTGCCTACTAGGCACCACAGTAGGGATTACGATGATCCTTACCTGCCAGCCCATCCATGCAAGCTGGTGGAAAGGGACATTGGGCGCCCATAAGGGGCTCCTTAACCCCTGACCCCAAGGCATGGGACCTGGGGGACACCTATGATCCCCCCCTACATATCACTGCACCATGTGGCAGGCACTGCATTGTAACAGGTCACTTTTTTACATTGCGGAGCATGATGCAACCAGCAGCATCTGCCGCAATGTAAAAGATAGGCACTGCAAACACCATAGTGGCGGTCGCATTGCAATGCCTATCGTGGAGCCTGCTTTGTAGGCCAGCAGCCCCAATCCTCGATTCAGTGGTGGACAGACTGAAGTTCGCCTGCCATCGTAATCAGCCCCTAAGTTTGCAAACTTAATGGTCTCTGCTTCATGTACAAACACTTTTAACATGTGCAACCTGCTTTCGGGCCACTGGAGTTATGCAGCAATGGAGGCCAAAATGATGTCGCAGTGTTGACTAAATTATGCAACAATAAAAAGACTGCAGCGTAATGAGGTACATTATATGATACTTTAATATTTTGACATATTTATATATACTAACAGCCTCTGCAAAGTTTTTGCTTCGTTAGTACCTGTGTAACATACAAATGCAGCAGTGGGAAAGGTGACCAGTCAACCTTTGCAAAGGGCCCTACACTTCACAGCAACATGAGTCACATTTATTTTAGTAATTTTTGATCCGTTTGAGCTACAAAATTGTTTTGGGTGAAATTGTTAGATTATGCAGCAGATGATGTAGTTTGTGACAAATATGGTACATCCATAATTACGTGGACATTTTTTTAAACTACGATATTTTACCATTCATGTTTGAACTGCACTTGAGGAATAAGGGAGTAGAAGTGCAGATGACAGAAACTTCATGGCTTGGAGACAAATGGCTTGTGAATCCACTTTTAAGCATATTAGGCACATTCTGTTATTGAAAACAAATCCCTCTTTGTGAATGTATTTCAATGTCAAAAATCCATACTAAACCTTAAATAAACATATGTATCTATTGGTTGAATTAACTGGTCAGTGAAATGCCAAATAAATACTAAAAATATGGAAGTTTTGCTGTTTCTGGCCACACCTCTGACTCCGCCCACAGACCCAAATCTCAGGTTATTCTCGCCCTCTGATTCTCCGCCTACAGTTCTCCGACTTTTTTTCTCTACTTCGACCACTGCTTCCTGCCTATTGTGTTTTGAATGTCGAGGCCTTTCGAACTGAAGTATTATCGGAGCCTGATTGTGGGGCTGAGCGCAGCAGTCGCAGATCGCAGACAGTTGGCTCATGTGGAAGCTGGGGCTTAACATTAGGAATCACAGACTGCATAGGGTACTTTCCCTGGGCATTCCCACTTCCCTAAGAAGCCTGGTAAAGGTACCAGATAATACTGTATCAGGAAAAACGCTCTATTGCAGTCTCGACTATCCTTAAACACAATAATGCATTGTGGGATAGATAGTCTTGCATTCCATCAGCTTAACCAGGTGGATTAATACACTGAGAGCAATGTCAGGAAAAGGGAAAGCCCATGATGATATTACGGAGTCCGCTGGTAACATTGAAGGTAAGCCACACTTATTCAGGCAGTACAACTGTGAACCCGGATAGAAATATGAGAGCTCTTTTTGCAGGCACACCAAGTGTAAAGCAAGTTGCCCCATTATGGAGTCTGTACTATTAATGGCCTGACAATGTTACCAATTTAAATCTTAATTTTCCCATTATGCCTTTTGTGCTTGTGTTTGTGATTCACAAAAAGTGCAAGAGATTTACTCACAGTATTGCAACAACAATCAAAATGTGAGTAGCCCTTATGACCCCTCTAAGCCAGTTGCCGCTCGGTCCACCTTTAGAATTTCAATGCCTGCTTAGGCATGTTCTTGAAATACTCAATAAAACATGAACTAAGGGCCCGATGTAGGTAGCCCTTTACCGCTCCGAATCGGCCGAAAATACCGATTTTCGGCCGTTTCCGATCAGTAAAGGGCTACCGAGATGTAGGGGCACATTTTCGGTAATTTTACCGAATCGGTATCATTACCGAATCGGTATATTTACCGATTCGGTAATATGTACCGAATCGGTTAAATAATTACCGAATCGGTAATATTTACCGATTCGTTAAAATTACCGAAAATGCAATGTAGGTAGAAAATTTACCTTTGGCACATAGCTTACAGAATCGGTATTTTACCATGGAATACAAATCCATGGTAAAATACCGATTCCTGTGTACATGCACATCTGTGCATGTACACATGTGCCATGTGACAGACAGACGTGCCCTTAGGGCATGTCTGTGTGCCACATTGCACACATGCCCGTTTTGGGGGTGCTAGAGGGTGTCAAAGTGACACCCCCTGCACCCTTGTGAATTCTTTAATTACCAATTCGGTAAATACCGAATCGGTAATGCCTAATCATTCCTATGGGCTTCAAAGCCCATAGGAATGAATGGGCATTACCGATTCGGCATTTACCGAATCGGTAATTAAAGAATTGTTAAGGATTCGGTAACGAATCCAGATGTTGGGACCTACATCCCATTTACCGATTTTGAAATACCGAATCGGTAAGATTCGGTATTTCTAAATCGATAAATGGGATTTACCTACATCGGGCCCTAAGTGCTTTAGCACCACATGCACTCTATGCCGTCTTTTTTTGTTTGTCTGTGACAGCTGTGGGTTTCTTGAATTAGGGACACTCAAGTGGGCTCCCATTAAGAAACTATGCTTTTGAATACTATACAAATTAGATTTTTGAGGAAATATAAATTTTATGGTCAATTGTGTCCCCTATCTTAGACCCCAACGACTCCGTGTACACACTACAAGTACATGTATGTTCCCTCTACTTCCAGCTATGAAGACGCAAATACATTTGCGTCCAACGTTAACATGTCCTCTTTCAGATCCACCATGAATGGGTCGGATATTCTGTTCCTAAGTATGCCTTGCCAACGTCTTTGTGTGGTGTACTTTACACGTTTTTCAGCTCTGGCAAAGCAGGCCCTAAATTCTGCCATCGAGCCTTTTCCTGTCTTCTGCCTCTGAATGCGTCAGCCTGGGCCTGCATCTGTATCTGTGTCCTCTGCCTTACTCCCTGCGCGGCTAACGGCGTTTGGCTCAGCCTGTTGCCTGCCAAGACTGTAAGCAGCCTTCGAATTATCTGCTCCGCTCCTCGAAAATACATTCCTGTCTCGTAGTTCAAGTAAACATCCTCCCAGCTGCAGAGCAAAGGGCCCGGCCTTACTGTCTCCGTGCAAATAATTCATAGCTCCTGTTGCCATGGTAGGCCCATGCCCCCTCGCATCCCATGCAGACACGTAGACGCTTATACACGCACTCACAGCCAGTATAGAATAGCCTCTGTCCGAAAGACCTTTCTATCCAGATAATACAGTTCCTTAAACACGAGATATTAGATACGATTTGGGATTAGGTTGATCTGACATCCCAGACTTCTGTCTCCACTTGTAGGGCTAAATGTCAAGTCCCCTTCACCCTCCAGTTACACGTCAATCACACGTCATGCTGCTGCGCGCGCATCTCTGCCATGTATTTCTGCTGACATTGCAGGATTCTCTTATGGATCCACCTACTTGTGACATCATGTTAAATGACGTTTCTAGTACACGCCTTCATGCACGCCTATTGTAACGCCTTTTCTGTTACGTATGAGCATTCTTATCTCTCTTCTCAGCTGTTACGCCTTCTGCATATGCCTTTACTGTAATGCATTGACTATATATATGAATGATTGTCAATAAAGTATTGTCTGTCAGTCCCTTCCCGAACCTATGTGGTGACGGAATGGTATGCCACCTTGGCTCGAGCCAAATACCCAATTCCTTTTTAAGGAATAAAACCCCTTTTGAAAACCTCAAATATCACGGATTTTGCCTCTTATTTATTCTGAGTTATTCTTATTGAACTTTACCGCATAAATTAAGCATGGGTAATTAGAATTTACCACATAATTGGCGCCCGAATAGGGACCCCTCCCCCATCTCACGCGCCGGAGGTGCGTTGCAGGCCTGGCCCCCTGCCACAGCCGGACGGACAACTACGCGTACCCGCAGGATTTCCTGTATCTCCCTCAGGCCAACGGAGGTGACTGAGGCTGCGATCAACACCCAGACGAGGCGGTGAGGAGTGCGGAGGATCCCGACCAGAGCCTAGCTGAGAGAGCAAGATCCGAGGTATACGGAGGCCCACCAGGTTCCGAAGTCCGAAGTATCTGCGTCACGAGTCGAGTCGAATCCAGTCCGGTCCAGTCCAGTCCAGAGTTTCCGAGGCCTTCCGTTTCCGTGCTTCCCGGTGAGTACCATTGCTGGGGACGCCTCTAGACGTGCGCATTAATTTGTGCCGGTCAAGACGGGTTTGGGTACACAGACCTGGTCTGCACTGTTTTAGCAGTGTATCTGTACTGTTTAGCAGTATATCTTGTCTGCATCGTTTAGCGGTGTATCTGTACTGTTTAGCAGTACATCCAGTATCACGTAGACAGCTAGTTTTATTGTAGTCATTGTTGTTCGTTGTAAAATGTTTTAATGTGTTTTCAAAATGTCGTGGTATGAGTGATTGTTCGATCTTCATTACTGTGATTATTGTGTTCATTGTGTTCAAATTCGGGTAAGAATCAAGTAGCCAGATTTTAAGATGCCGTTATTTTAAATTAAGACAGATAAAAACTAGAAAAGGGATACTAGAAGAAGCTGTTCCCATTCCACCTAGGGACACTCCAGGGTACTTTATGTACCATAAACATGGCCTAGATGCCGTTTTGTTTCTTGATTTATGGGTGGACTACACTAAGGATCTAGCAGAGAACCAGAGATGGCCCGCTGCGGGGACATGTGATGCAGATTGCATCCTGAGAGTAGAAGAAGCGTTATGGAAAAAGAAAGCCAGACAGTCACAGAAAGATGCCATTGAGTTATGGCGTAAAGAATCGCATAGGCGTACAGAAAAAGCACACAGAAAAGAAGAGAAAAGTAGAGAGGAGTCTGAAAAGGCCCGAGAAAACGTATTAGTTGAGGAAGGTATCCGAGTAAAAATAGAACAAGTAGATAGACAACGAAACACCCTTATGAATGGTATGTATCCTCTCCTGACCGAGGGTTTACCTAAGGCCACCCCGGAAGTACCAAAAGATCTGCCACCTCCATTGCTCCCGACTAAAATGCATCAGAAAACTGCAAAGGACATTTTCCTTTCTTCCTATCTAGACGATGTACCCCCCGAATATGTTAATACCGCACCGCCAGGCACACCTCCTAATGGCGGCGCTCGACCCCGGGATAATCGGCCCCCACCTCCGCGACAAGCTACTCCCCCTCCCGTTCCTCCTGTCCCAAATGTTCCTCCTGGTCTTCCAGCCGTTCTTCCACCTCTCCCGGCACCTATTCCTCCTCCTTTGCACCCAACGAATCCCTTCGGATCCGGCGCCTCAGGAGGCGCGTCCGGAGGGGCGACAGGTTTCCAAACCCCACCACCAACACATCGGTGGACTTATAGAGACCTAGCACAACAACGTACACCTCGAACAGCCGATTTTGACATATATGGAGATCGTCTTGCAGACTGTAGATATGATCCAGTACCTGGTAAAAAGAATGACGAAAGAATGTTGCTCGCATCAGTACGATTGCGACGAGTCACAAACTTTTTATTCACACTACCTGGAATGGTAGATCATCTAGATAAAATATATCATTTTGTCCAAACAGGGGCAGGGCCTGAAAGTATTAAGAAGGCATTGGCCTACCAGAAAGTTGATACTCAAGGCAAGATATTACGGTTTCTTATAAACTGTCTAATAAGAGAAGTGGATAGGCCGGGTATGAACCCGGACGACGTAAAGGCACTCCATAGGTGGGGTCAGAATATAGCAGATGGGAATCATGATAAACAGGCCTGTATAGATAATATGTACCGAAGAATCAGAAATGCAATATCAAAGATGCATGAAAGAAGACAGCCACCACCAGAAATAGATTCAGACAAACTTGAATCCTCAGAGGAGGAGAACGAACAAGAAGAGACAGCAGAACAAGCACAGTTACCAGTTAGAGAAATGATAGCTTATGTAGGTAAAGGAAGACCCTATAATAATTCAATGCGTCCAGTACGTCCAGAAAGTAAAAGAATTTTTCAGGAAGCGATGTGTAACCCGAGAACTCCTGAACACTTATTCCAAACCACTGACAACAGACTTCGAGAACGAATGGGGTACCATGTACTCGATTCTATGGACGAACAAGAATTAGCTAGGTCAGCAGTACAATGGGCTGACAATTCTGAGAAATATAGTGATGATGCGTTAGCACACACGTTTTTGAATATGACACCAAGTGAACAGCGTTTAGCTGGCACATACATGATACAACACCTACTCCTATTGTATAGAAGCCAACATTCCGACCCAGGTCCCCTGCCTGATATATTAGCAGAACTGCTCATGAATAAATGGAGAGGTCTAGGTACCGATCTAATTAAAGTGATTCTAGAACATCGACACAGATATAGGGCCCGATGTAGGTAGCCCTTTACCGCTCCGAATCGGCCGAAAATACCGATTTTCGGCCGTTTCCGATCGGTAAAGGGCTACCGAGATGTAGGGGCACATTTTCGGTAATTTTACCGAATCGGTATCATTACCGAATCGGTATATTTACCGATTCGGTAATATGTACCGAATAGGTTAAATAATTACCGAATCGGTAATATTTACCGATTCGTTAAAATTACCGAAAATGCAATGTAGGTAGAAAATTTACCTTTGGCACATGGCTTACAGAATCGGTATTTTACCATGGAATACAAATCCATGGTAAAATACCGATTCCTGTGTACATGCACATCTGTGCATGTACACATGTGCCATGTGACAGACAGACGTGCCCTTAGGGCATGTCTGTGTGCCACATTGCACACATGCCCGTTTTGGGGGTGCTAGAGGGTGTCAAAGTGACACCCCCTGCACCCTTGTGAATTCTTTAATTACCGATTCGGTAAATACCGAATCGGTAATGCCTAATCATTCCTATGGGCTTCAAAGCCCATAGGAATGAATGGGCATTACCGATTCGGCATTTACCGAATCGGTAATTAAAGAATTGTTAAGGATTCGGTAACGAATCCAGATGTTGGGACCTACATCCCATTTACCGATTTTGAAATACCGAATCGGTAAGATTCGGTATTTCTAAATCGATAAATGGGATTTACCTACATCGGGCCCTTGGTGCCTTCTTGTGTCCACAGACCGATTCAGCACATTCCATGGAAAGAAAAATGTATTACATAGACAGACAGAATCCGTTGCGAGAAGTGCACCCAGTTCAGAATGCAGATAATACGCTTAGACGCGTGTTTGTGTACACGCCCATAACTAAAATAGAATTATTGGAAATGAAAAAATTAGTACCTAGCCATGACAAAGATCCCGCAGGTTTTCACCGTGAAATAAAAGACATGTTACTAATGGGCGATTACACCTATCCAGACCTTATGAAAATATTGAAAGTATTACTGCCCCCTGGTATTTACGAGAAACTCAAAGAAAAAGAATGGGAGGTGGGAAATGCAAAGATTGATTGGGCTGCATTCGAAAACGAAGAAAATACTCGAGTTCCAGGCCTAGGGCTTGGAGAAAAAGTTAAAGCGTTACCAGGATTGTTAGTACAAGTATTGCCACGTTTATTAAGTACGAAAAAGGAAGATTGGGGTGCAATCTCAGCCTGTAAACAGAAACCCGATGAAGATACTAGTGATTTTTTTACCCGATTTGAGAAATGTTTTGGTATTAATAGCGGCCTGAAAGCGAATAGCGATTCATATCCACATCTTTTTGTAACGAAATTAGTTGAGAATTCCCTACCCCAGGTTAAGAACAGGGTACTGAAAGTCGAAAGCACTTGGCAAGCTAATACTCCTTCACAAATGTTACAAATGTTACAGTACCACCAGAATAGAATTAGAGAAGAACAAGAACATGAACAAAGACGTATGAAGGACACAAAAATGAAAATGTTAGTTGCCCAGTCAGTTCCTGCTGACGGTCATAAAAAGGGTGCGAACCAGCCCAGTAATTCGACGGCTTCTGTTAAAGGAGTATGTAACTATTGTAAACAGCCAGGTCATTATATAAACGATTGTGCAGTTCTGAAACACAATATCTCCACGGGTAAAACGTGTACCTGGGTCACTTGCTGTCCAAAGTGGGGAGACAGCTCACACCTGATCGCATCCAGTTAATTGTAAACATGTCACCACCCAAGACACAAAGGGAGGTGCGGGCTTTTATAGGCCTCACTTCGTACTGTAGACAATGGATTCCCCAATATGCATTTCTAGCAAAACCACTCATTCAGTTGACAACTCAGGAGGCAGCGACATCGACTGTCCTCCCTTGGACTCAGGAACATACACAAGCTTTTGAAGACTTAAAGAAAGCCTTATGTCAAGCACCTGTTTTAGCAACACCATGTTACAGTAAACCTTTTACACTTTTTGTCACAGAACGTGAAGGTACTGCCTTGTCAGTACTCACTCAGGAACAAGCAGGTTCACACAAACCGTGTGCTTACTTTTCTAGCACATTAGATCCAGTAGCCCAGGCCCTCCCTGCGTGCTTGAAATCAGTTGCAGCGACAGCTTTAGCAATCAGACAAAGCGATTCCATAGTGTTAGGACATCAATTGACAGTACAAGTTCCACATTCCGTGGAAGTCCTTTTAAATCGAACACAGACCCAACACCTGACCATAGCAAGACTGACAGGTTATGAATTGACATTGTTTCAACCACACATAGAAATCAGACGCTGTAGCACATTAAATCCTGCCACACTTTTGCCATTAAATGGAGTAGATCCATTGGCACATGATTGTATTGAAGTCATTACTATTACGACAAAACCCAGACAAGACTTGACAGATGTTCCATTATCAGATCCAGACCTGACACTTTATGTGGACGGTTCATGTATGAGAACAAGTACAGGAGAATTAGTGGCAGCTTACGCAGTCACGACAGACACCGAAGTTATTGAAACCAATTGTATCGATACCCTGTCAGCACAAGCTAGCCATTACTGGAATGGGGTAACCCAATAAGGTTCAAGGACCTGGGTGAGACGTTATATAGAAAACAATGGTCCCAACCAAATGATTTCTTGCAAAGAACAAAATCTGTATTAAGTAAATTGTTTAAATGAGCTTCTTCAAATGATAACGCTCTATTGAATCAATCAATTTTAGCAAAAAAGCAATTTTCAACACATTAATTATTGTCGAAAAACCTGACACAAACCAAGGTATTATTCGAAACAGTTCGGAGTTTAATGTTTCACTCCATTAAAACTCAATAATTGAATATATATACATTTTTACATTTATATACAATTCAGACTAACGGTAAAAAGAGGAGCAGTCAGCTTCTAAAAGAGGTGCAGAAAAAAGAAAGAAATAGTGATTGTGATGAGAAGGGTGCAAGCCTCAAAAGAAAAATAGTGACAAGTGAAAATAGAAATTCGGATTTGTTTATGCTGTACTCAGAATCCAGCTAGTTATTTTCTGAATAGGCCACAGATAGTTGTTATTATCTCCACTCATTTATACAGTCACAAGTGACATGTATAATGGTTTCCAGCGTGGTCCTATTTGTATAGCTTAGAAAGGCGTCGACGTTTCGACCCGTCTTTTGGTGCGTGGGCAAGTTGGAGCCTCGACCTGCGGGTCTTCCTCAGGACGGATGTTGCACATGCGTTTTTACCGTAGACTTCACACAACAGTATCCTAAGTTAAAATTCATAAAAAGATTGGTGGTCAGGATTTTTGGTAGCGTATATGGATTTTAACTTTCCATAACGGATCTATTTCTTACCCACTGGTTATTTATGGGCTGCCTCCATCATCCTATTCCGGATATGGACGAATTGATGTAATTCAATCGTAGAGACCCACCTGTAATTAATAAAGCATGGGTGGTCTATTACTGAATTTGCATGTGAATCGACTTATGGTAACATAGTTACCTAATTTACCTAATGCTGCCTAATGTAAAACTAGGGGTGCTTACCCTGAACTGGGTGAGACGGCGTCTATGTTGATTATCCAGACCTCGATAGTTAAAATTCAAGCAGAACGTCCCTGGACACTGCATAGGAGACAGCAAAATGAGGGGTATATTGAGTTTCTGAATTCCCCACTACAACCGTGTGGACACTATATGTTAGTGCAAAGGTGCATACCTTCCGTGTCAGGCGTTGTACATATCGAGTGTCAGCCAGTTGGAATTTTGCAGTTGTTCCGAAACAGTTCCCGATTGAATAAATTACCAGGCGCTGAAAAGAGATCATACGCAGTAGTTCAGTATAGTGAAAAGGACGTTTGAATCGTGTGCGGTAAGGGATAGCGAGTCTTAAAGTAAGCCTACCTCTCTGACTCGCGTCTGTTGCCGCAGAAAAGGCCGAACTGCCGTGTCAAGTTCAGGCGCGACGTGATGGCGTCACACACACGTGTTGTTTTAAAGCCTTTCAATGGAAAGGGACAAAAGACTGCCCAAGGGTGATATCCATTCCTACATGGATGATTGATTTAATTTAACAGATACGTGTGGAATAATCAGTCAACCATTATTCAGGATGGACACTTGTTTGTTGATTTCTTCAAATTCATTGAGTCCCCGCTTGATTGTGTCGAAAAAATGTATAAAACGACACTCCCGAATACTTAGAATTTGGCTAAAATCTCCACCCCTAGGGTTCGGAGACACCTTTTCTAGGATACACCAGGTCAAGCTGTCTGGGGCATGGTCAAATCTCATAAAGTGTTCAACTAACGGTGCTCCTTGGGTTTTGCATTTTATCCGACTGATGTGTTGTAGTATCCGACATTTGGCTTTTTGGATCGTTTGCCCGATATATACAAAACCACATGGGCACGTAATAGCGTAAATAACGCCAGAGGAGTTGCAGTTACTATGATCCCGCATCCCATGTGTGTGGTTGTTATATTTGAACTCTTTGGTTTCTTGAGTGAGCGGACATACCTTGCAATTACCGCATTTTACGTGTCCTCTTATTGGTGGAATTCCCCACAGTACTGTTTGGCTAGGTTGACCTGCTGTAGGGAGGAGAGCGGGTGCAGGGCGTGAGTTAAGCACTGTTTCGATTTGTTCAAAGAAAGAAGATTTTTTCAATGAGTCTTCATGCCTTCTAGAAAGACTCCATGATAGAGGGTATCCCATTAGGCTCCTGAAGCAGGCTCGTAAACGAGCGTGGCATAATCACAGAGAGCACCTTTTAGGTACATCAAAGAAAAAAGCCAATGATGAAAAACTGGTTTGCGTAACCACGTACTCAACTAAGAGCAACAAAATTAAAAAGATAATAAACCAACATTGGCACATGATTGCAGATGAAATAGGGAATGCTCCCCCGCCCCTTCATGCCTTCAAAAAGGCTAAAAATATAAGGGATTATGTGGTAAGGGCTCTCCTCCCTACAGCAAGTCAACCTAGCCAAACAGTACTGTGGGGAATTCCACCAATAAGAGGACACGTAAAATGCGGTAATTGCAAGGTATGTCCGCTCACTCAAGAAACCAAAGAGTTCAAATATAACAACCACACACATGGGATGCGGGATCATAGTAACTGCAACTCCTCTGGCGTTATTTACGCTATTACGTGCCCATGTGGTTTTGTATATATCGGGCAAACGATCCAAAAAGCCAAATGTCGGATACTACAACACATCAGTCGGATAAAATGCAAAACCCAAGGAGCACCGTTAGTTGAACACTTTATGAGATTTGACCATGCCCCAGACAGCTTGACCTGGTGTATCCTAGAAAAGGTGTCTCCGAACCCTAGGGGTGGAGATTTTAGCCAAATTCTAAGTATTCGGGAGTGTCGTTTTATACATTTTTTCGACACAATCAAGCGGGGACTCAATGAATTTGAAGAAATCAACAAACAAGTGTCCATCCTGAATAATGGTTGACTGATTATTCCACACGTATCTGTTAAATTAAATCAATCATCCATGTAGGAATGGATATCACCCTTGGGCAGTCTTTTGTCCCTTTCCATTGAAAGGCTTTAAAACAACACGTGTGTGTGACGCCATCACGTCGCGCCTGAACTTGACACGGCAGTTCGGCCTTTTCTGCGGCAACAGACGCGAGTCAGAGAGGTAGGCTTACTTTAAGACTCGCTATCCCTTACCGCACACGATTCAAACGTCCTTTTCACTATACTGAACTACTGCGTATGATCTCTTTTCAGCGCCTGGTAATTTATTCAATCGGGAACTGTTTCGGAACAACTGCAAAATTCCAACTGGCTGACACTCGATATGTACAACGCCTGACACGGAAGGTATGCACCTTTGCACTAACATATAGTGTCCACACGGTTGTAGTGGGGAATTCAGAAACTCAATATACCCCTCATTTTGCTGTCTCCTATGCAGTGTCCAGGGACGTTCTGCTTGAATTTTAACTATCGAGGTCTGGATAATCAACATAGACGCCGTCTCACCCAGTTCAGGGTAAGCACCCCTAGTTTTACATTAGGCAGCATTAGGTAAATTAGGTAAATATGTTACCATAAGTCGATTCACATGCAAATTCAGTAATAGACCACCCATGCTTTATTAATTACAGGTGGGTCTCTACGATTGAATTACATCAATTCGTCCATATCCGGAATAGGATGATGGAGGCAGCCCATAAATAACCAGTGGGTAAGAAATAGATCCGTTATGGAAAGTTAAAATCCATATACGCTACCAAAAATCCTGACCACCAATCTTTTTATGAATTTTAACTTAGGATACTGTTGTGTGAAGTCTACGGTAAAAACGCATGTGCAACATCCGTCCTGAGGAAGACCCGCAGGTCGAGGCTCCAACTTGCCCACGCACCAAAAGACGGGTCGAAACGTCGACGCCTTTCTAAGCTATACAAATAGGACCACGCTGGAAACCATTATACATGTCACTTGTGACTGTATAAATGAGTGGAGATAATAACAACTATCTGTGGCCTATTCAGAAAATAACTAGCTGGATTCTGAGTACAGCATAAACAAATCCGAATTTCTATTTTCACTTGTCACTATTTTTCTTTTGAGGCTTGCACCCTTCTCATCACAATCACTATTTCTTTCTTTTTTCTGCACCTCTTTTAGAAGCTGACTGCTCCTCTTTTTACCGTTAGTCTGAATTGTATATAAATGTAAAAATGTATATATATTCAATTATTGAGTTTTAATGGAGTGAAACATTAAACTCCGAACTGTTTCGAATAATACCTTGGTTTGTGTCAGGTTTTTCGACAATAATTAATGTGTTGAAAATTGCTTTTTTGCTAAAATTGATTGATTCAATAGAGCGTTATCATTTGAAGAAGCTCATTTAAACAATTTACTTAATACAGATTTTGTTCTTTGCAAGAAATCATTTGGTTGGGACCATTGTTTTCTATATACTGTCAGCACAAGCAGCAGAGCTCATCGCTCTGACACAAGCATGTATTCAAGCCAAGAATAAGAAAGTTAACATATACACTGATTCACGTTATGCATTCGGAGTCGTTCACGACTTTGGAGTCCTCTGGCGAGAGAGAGGTTACTTAACTTCTCACGGTGCCAACATTCAACACGGTCCCCTCATTCAAGCTCTGTTAGATGCAATACATCTGCCTACTGCAATCTCTATCATGAAATGTAAGGCACATACAAAAGTCACCGATACGATCTCCCAGGGTAACGACCTGGCAGACCGAACAGCTAAGCAAACTGTTCAAAATCGAACTCATGCAACTGACTTGACAAAGACAATAGTACGGACACCGACACACTGCATGACAGTCAGGGATCGCGCACATGATGTAATTGACATACAGACACATGCCTCACCAGACGAAATCAAGAAGTGGACTGAACTAGGAGGGATCCAAACAGATCAGGGATGGATGACGAAGGGAAAATCTACATGGTTTCTCCCCGACTTTATGGTTCAGGTCATCATTAACACGATACATAGTCCAGCCCACCTAGGAGAAAAAGCCATGCTAGACAGTATTCAACACATATGGTCCAATAAAAACTTACGAGCAGCAGCCAAACAAAAAGTGCGTACTTGCATGATTTGTTGTCAGTTTAATCCAGGTAAAAGCATTCCCGTAGAGCAAGGTGGATTTCAGCCTCCCGATCACCCTTTTGAAGTCCTCCAGATGGATTATATCCAGATGGAACGTTGTCGAGGTTTCAAGTATGTCCTCGTAGTCGTATGTGCACTTTCCTGATGGACAGAAGCATATCCAGTCCCGGATTACACTGCCCCGACCACTGCCAAGCAGCTGGTTCGTGAATTCTTCCCACGGTATGGTTTGCCCCGTATCGTGTACTCAGATAACGGTCAGCCATTCTCATCCGAGCTTGTGAAACATATTACACTCCTGCTAGGCTATCAGTGGAAATTCCACTGTGTCCGGCATCCCGAGGCAGCAGGTCTCGTGGAGCGCCATAATCAGACTCTAAAAATCCAACTTTCAAAAATCTGTAGAGAGAAAGGCGTTGACTGGATAGTCGCTTTGCCAGTTGCCCTTTTCTATATGAGGATGGTGGCGCATTCTCGAACCGGGCTATCCCCGTATGAAGTGGTCTTTGGTAGGCCACCAAATATGTGGGGGACGCCTATACCTCGCAAAATCACAGATGTTGACTGTATTATGCTGACAGATTACCTTGCCTCCTTGATGTCTGCACTACAATCTTGTCGTTCACAGGTAGCTGCAGCTTTTCCCGACAACACCGAGGTGAAGCCCCATGAAGTGGTCCCTGGCGATTTTGTCTTCGTTCGTAACTTCGACCGGAGAAGTCCACTGGAGCCCCGCTGGCAAACCCCGAAATTGGTTCTTCTGACGACGAGGACCGCCATTAAAGTTGAGGGCAGAAAAGGGTGGCTGCACTCGAGCCACGTAAAGAAGTTTCACGGACTCCCTTCGGACTTGGACTCTAAGCCCTGCCCTCCTACACAGACTGATTCAAAACTCCCCTTGGTTGAGAAAACCGCCTCTGAAGAATACAGACTGAAATTACGGTCTAGCAAGTCAGACAGTTTAATTGTTTAAATCCTCCCCTAGGTGAATCGGTTAAATTAGTTTCTGACATGTATCCCCTAGACCGAGATAGAGAGAGAAATAGACAGAGACAACTCAAGAAACGTGCATATTGTAAATCACTTCGTAGTCACTGTATAGTGACATTATTGATTATGTTCTTCCTAAGTCTTCTGATTATTGCTGTTAGTATATTACTGCATATCTACTACCCTATTTTCAAGCGTGCACAATCTGCTTACAACGTCACTGCCGAACATTCTTTTAGTGAATTACCTCCACATGAACTGTCTTACAGACTTGCGCTGCGCAACAACACATTCATTAGTATGTTACATCACTCCCATCAGACTAATAACGCTACAAATTGTTGGATATGTGGCCGACTCCCTCCCTACCAGAAATACAAGGGAGTTCTGCCCCTCTTTCCGTACCCGTTCACTCACAATGGCTCATGTGGTGCATGGTTTAGATTGATTAATTCCTTAGATTCTGATATTGCTGTATATGAAGGAAATTGGGTTTGGGGAAACCTGAACTTAGTCCTGCTTAAAGCCTGTTACCCTGACAAGAAGGGACTTCCCATCAGGACAGGAACTGATCTAGAAAATGAAGTATATGGATTAGGTAATTATACAATTAACCTCATGATTTTGACGGTTGAATCCGAAGCTGCGCCAGTATTGCCTGCTATGTCAGTGTTACCAGTCACAGGTGAATTATGTGTCCGAAAGAATGGTTCAGTACACTTAGGTCATAGTAAATGTACAACTGTGGTCGAATTCAGTGATCAAGGCAAGTCTACATTCAGAGCTACACGTCATTCCTACTTTGTTTGCGGCCACACCGCATACATACGCTTACCTCCAGATTGGGATGGTACCTGTTACATTGCATTCCTTTTGCCACCTGTTTTCCTAGCTCCTCCTGATTATCACAGAAATACCAATCTAGTAAACAATAGACTCCGAAGAGATCTCCCGATTGTCGATTACACTGAAACGGCATGGGAGCAATACACAGACTTCAATAAAGGTTTCTTTCCCTACTTAGGTGCTGTCTTTAATAGTAAACTGATACGCAAATTAACTAGAACCCTCGAAGCAGTAGTGAATGAAACTACTTCCGCCCTAGGCAAATTAACAGAGGAGCAGTCTGCGATGCGGGTTGTTGTTCTTCAAAATCGTCTTGTCATTGACGTCATCCTAGCAGATAGGGGTGGAGCCTGTAAGGTCATCGGGTCGAGCTGCTGTGTTTTCATTCCAGAAAACGCGCCAACAGTATATAAAGCCATAACACGTCTTCATAAGATTGCCAGTTTGATACACCAGAATCCAGGCACCTGGACTTGGTCCGGTTGGTTCTGGACAACGTTGACCGCCTGGGGATGGAAGATCCTATCCTTCCTAGGCATTGCCCTTCTCATAGTATTCAGTTGCTGCCTATGTCTACAATGTGGGCCAGCGATTTGCGGCCTGTGCGCCACATCATGTATTCCACATTCAAGTTCCCATTCAAAACGCGAAAGGAAGAAAGAAGAGCAAATGATGTTACGTGAACAGATTGATCGATTCATGAGAATCGATATATCATGAAGGGTCCGTAGGGGACAAGGAGGGAATGAGGAAATATAAATTTTATGGTCAATTGTGTCCCCTATCTTAGACCCCAACGACTCCGTGTACACACTACAAGTACATGTATGTTCCCTCTACTTCCAGCTATGAAGACGCAAATACATTTGCGTCCAACGTTAACATGTCCTCTTTCAGATCCACCATGAATGGGTCGGATATTCTGTTCCTAAGTATGCCTTGCCAACGTCTTTGTGTGGTGTACTTTACACGTTTTTCAGCTCTGGCGAAGCAGGCCCTAAATTCTGCCATCGAGCCTTTTCCTGTCTTCTGCCTCTGAATGCCTCAGCCTGGGCCTGCATCTGTATCTGTGACCTCTGCCTTACTCCCTGCGCGGCTAACGGCGTTTGGCTCAGCCTGTTGCCTGCCAAGACTGTAAGCAGCCTTCGAATTATCTGCTGCGCTCCTCGAAAATACATTCCTGTCTCGTAGTTCAAGTAAACATCCTCCCAGCTGCAGAGCAAAGGGCCCGGCCTTACTATCTCCGTGCAAGTAATTCATAGCTCCTGTTGCCATGGTAGGCCCATGCCCCCTCGCATCCCATGCAGACACGTAGACGCTTATACACGCACTCACAGCCAGTATAGAATAGCCTCTGTCCGAGAGACCTTTCTATCCAGATAAAACAGTTCCTTAAACACGAGATATTAGATACGATTTGGGATTAGGTTGATCTGACATCCCAGACTTCTGTCTCCACTTGTAGGGCTAAATGTCAAGTCCCCTTCACCCTCCAGTTACACGTCAATCACACGTCATGCTGCTGCGCGCGCATCTCTGCCATGTATTTCTGCTGACACTGCAGGATTCTCTTATGGATCCACCTACTTGTGACATCATGTTAAATGACGTTTCTAGTACACGCCTTCATGCACGCCTATTGTAACGCCTTTTCTGTTACGTATGAGCATTCTTATCTCTCTTCTCAGCTGTTACGCCTTCTGCATATGCCTTTACTGTAATGCATTGACTATATATATGAATGATTGTCAATAAAGTATTGTCTGTCAGTCCCTTCCCGAACCTATGTGGTGACGGAATGGTATGCCACCTTGGCTCGAGCCAAATACCCAATTCCTTTTTAAGGAATAAAACCCCTTTTGAAAACCTCAAATATCACGGATTTTGCCTCTTATTTATTCTGAGTTATTCTTATTGAACTTTACCGCATAAATTAAGCATGGGTAATTAGAATTTACCACATTTTCAGCAGGGTAACTTTAAATTTTAAAACTCTGAGGTCATTAGTCAGTCGTGGTTCTTTAGACAGCAGCCCTTTGCATACTGGTACTTGTAGTTTTACATTTTCTACTATAGGCATGGACTTTGAAATCCAGGCATGCAAAGTACAGTGGGACAAAAATCCAGAATGGCCCGAAGGGCCTACATTTGACATGCGGTCAATTGACAGCTAGGAGCGTAATAGCTCTAGGTATGAATCTGGGTCCAGGATAACAGAGGGATGATGGCTCTCAAAGAATGCAATCTGGATTGAATATCGGGGTGCAAACTCAGCAGACAGTTGTATGTTCTGTACACTTCACTAGTGAGGCCTCATCTACAGTTGTAGGCCCAGTCATGCAGGTCATATCTAACAAACAATGCAAAAATATCAACGGGCTAGTCAGGGACCTATTCAGACACCTTCATTCAGGGGGACACAGATATTCAAGAACCAATAAAACTACGAGGAAACAGGCCTACCCCATTCACACACTCAGGATATGTAATTACATCCCTGTGTCCATTAGGACCACCCCAAGTATGCTCCAAGTTAGGAAGGAGCTGAAGATGCATATCTTTACACTTTATCACAACACAGTAAAGAGTCCACCTCCCCTCGCAGAACCCAAGACCTCCCACCCAGAAACACTTTCTGGTTGGATCCCCGCCTTCGACCATGTAAAGCACTCCATTGCCTTTCAACTATGTGTATACTTTACAAATACAGTTAATGCGAACAGCCGCTGCCCAAACAGGTAAGACCAGATGGGCCGGGTAGGTGGGGGAGATTTCGAAAGAGGACGACAAGGGAAAATTAATTATTTATTTAATTTCCCCTTGTGGACGTCGGTCAAATTCCCCCCAACCCGGCCCCATCGCTCTTACCTGCACACGCCATGGCTGAATGTGAATATGATGACACAGGGTTCAAGCAACAAGTCCGCCTGTGGAGGCTCTATATACTTACATACCGTGGGAGGGTACGTGGTGAAAGGCATAAATGAGAAATAGCAGAAGCTGTACACAGTGCAGTTAGCAAGCATTCTTTAGTAGTGGAACCCTCTAACAATTACAGACAAGATACTGGTAGCTGGTGATGCTTTGAATCAGCATTAACTCTGATGGAAATAGTAATGTAAGTACCCCAGCAGAAGTATCAGGGATTGGAAAAGATACATAAAAATGGATCTGATTTACGCCAGAGTCAGTTGGGCTGAGTATGAACAGTTAACTTGGGAGACTGTTTTGGGTAGAAAGGGGGTAGGGACTTTGAGATGAAGTTGACCATGTGGCCCTTATTTTTGGTCATACGTAATGTTTCTGTGCGACATCATGAGGAAGGGAGAAGGCTGCGATTCTTGTGTCTTGCAGAAAGGAGAGAAAAGGGTGTATCTGCTCTTCAGGCAGAATATACAATGCAGAAAGGGCTAGACTAGCCACTCTGGCATTTCCTGTGTGGGCTGCAAGCCAATGATGCTTAATTTAGGCTGGTGCCTGCAGGTGAGGCTCAACTGCATTCTTTTTTAGAGACCGGTACATTTTTTAAACCATCAGACTGTAAAACCGAACAAACGAGAGAAAGGCAGCAAGGGGTGTGGGCAGAAGGAGGAAGGGAAATGTGGAAAACAGAGAAAAGGTAGAAAGCAAAGATGAGAAAGAATCTGCAATAGTGAGATAATGTGGAGGGAGAGTAAGTTGGTAGATGAAGGAGGCAGGAGCTGAAATCACAGCCTTTGGTATTCAACAACCCAGCTTTGCCAGGGATTCCGTCACTACCACCCTTTAATAGTGCCGCTCAAGTCTCCATAACCACTCTCTCAGATGCATTTAATCAGTTATATAGCGCCACTCATATCAGTGCAGGGTGTCAGCACTTTACATCACACACACTACACAGAGGCAGTCAATCATAGATGTGTAAATCTGTGTATAGGAAATGTTACCTAAAACTACAGGGTGTAGGAGTAACGTCATCGATACTTGTAGACAGTATTGTTTAAGAATGCATGGTCTGGATGTTGGAAAGTGGGTTATTAGTAGGGGCAAATGTATATCTGTCCCCGGCAATAAGGCCGCTACCTCAATATATGGCTCAGTACCATTCTTAGAAGATTATTCCCATGCTCAACCCTTGGTAGCTTGGCTGTGAGCCGGCCGGCTTAACTTCAAAGACAGGTATGTAAAGCATTTAAAAACACCAATTCAGTAAATAATTAAGACACAACACACAATAAAAATCCAACACCGATTTCTAAAATTAGGAAGTATATTTTCCTCTTGAAAATGAAAAAAATCGAATGTAGGGAACCGGGGATATGACTTTTTAAAGATTTAGCACTATATAGGACATAGAAACGTATAGTGCCTATTGGTACATCTGGTCACACTAGACCTGCTAAAAGTCAAAGTTTCAGGCCGACCATGATGAAGCCTTGCAGGGCTACTCCTTTAGGTAGGTCTTGGTCAAAGTGTTGACCTTCTGACTTAGAACCTTTTCTGGAGCTTTTCTTCCCGGGATCCCTTGAAGCTTTCAAACAGTCCTGATTTGGTGAGGGTTCGCCGGCTTGCCTTGCAACGAGCTCCCAGTCAAACTTATGGAAGTCCAACCTACGGAGCTTTCCAATGGGACCAGGCAGGGATCCAGTCGGGCACACAGTTGACGGTGGGTGGCTTTGCTCTCGTGGTTGGTCTTGGACACCCTTTCTACGTTCGGAATTGGAAACTTTTACAGAGATGCTCTTCACTAGGCCAGATTTAGTGAGGGTTCGCTGGCTTGGGTCAAACTCAGGAAGTCTGAGCCCTGGAGCTTTTCAGGGGAGGAACCTGGACGGCAGGCCAAGTCATGGTTGTGGGTTGCCGGCTTGGCTGGCCAGGGCAAATCGGTCCACTGATGAAATGTAAATGTTAATTGATACTTGTATAGCGCACTACTCACCCACAAGGGTCTCAAGGCGCATGTACGAATACCACTGTGAAACCCGTCCTGGCTTTCCCTGTGAGGCATCCACTCCTGGGCACCCCCAGGGTGAAGGCCAGGCATCCTTAGCGTTGTGGGGGCCGTTGTGGAGATTAAGCAAGCTATTGCCCAGAGTTGCAGAGTGGGACTCTATGATTAGAATAGGCACCAAGGCGATAATTATCAGGTCAGTGGAATTTTGAGCCCAAGACCCACCGAGGCGGGGAATTGAACCCTGGTCCCGGGCTAGACCTCTGCATCAGGGTCTGCCGCTCTAACCATTGAGCCACACTTTCTCAAAGTGTTCAAAACTTACTCCAAGGGTCTAAGTTCTCCAAAATGGTCCTTGAAAGGAACCTCAGTTTCCACAATCCACTTGGACAAAACCTTTACAAGTTCACTGGTAGTTCTCCAGGTTGGGATTCTTGGTGGTGGAGGTCCAGGTGACATCTGTTAACCTTAAGCTTGCAGGGAGTCCACTCTTTAGTCCTTTTGAAGCAAGGTAGTCCAAGGGGCTGTAATTCCAGATTGTACAACAGGCCCAATCTTCAGTCCAGGGCCTGGTTGGTTCAAATCAAACTCCACAGCAGGGACCCTTCTTCTCCCAAGTTTGAAGCAGCATCATCTGAGAGGCTCTGTCCCTTTCAGGTACTACTCCAAGTTCTCTGTGTCAAGAATGAGGTCACTCCTGTCCAATTAAGTGCAGAGCAATGCTCCAGAGTATGACCACATCCTCTAAAGTGTGGCATTATTTTCTTCCAGAGAGCACAATTTCTCCAAAAAGTATCATGGTTAATTTTCCAGCACAGGGAGCGGAACTAACTAAGCCAGCCTACAGGGTGGCTTCATCTACACAGGTCCACTTCCCTTACATCTAGGAATTCCTCTTTAATCCCCCCATCGGGCTGTGGAGTGGGGGGAGAGGTATAAATGAAAGTGATTTCTCCAGCTTGTCTCCTCCTTCTCTTGAAGAGCATTGTTTACTACCCCTCCCCCTGGCTCTAACTTTCCTATGCTGAGCAACCTCTCCTCCCAGAGAGGTTTCCTAACCCCAGGGGTAATTTATCACCTCTTCAAACAAAAAGGCTAATCCACTTACCTCTGATCAATCAAAGTACAGCACTAGAGGGCTGAATTGTGGCTTACAGACAAGAAAGTCTTATAACTTCTTGTCTGTACACTTTAGAATAAATTCAACAATATCACATTATTGCATTTATCATTAACATTCCTCTGAGTCCTTTGATCCTAGTATTATGGTTTTCCTTTCTCTGGTTAATTAATTAATAACCTCTTGCAATGTTAACCGATGGGCTGGGGATCTGTAATGGAAAAATGAACTGGCTAATTTCTCCAATACCATGGGCTATATATGGACCCTGCTTGTACCTATAGTAACCCCTACCCCTGGAATACCGAGGAAAGACTTTAGGGGTTTTCATTATATCAAAATATTACAGATCCTCACTTCACAGTGCTCCTAGCACAAAATCCGATTTGGGGAAGCACTTTATTACAATGTGGGCAGTGAAACATGCAATTTCACTAAACCCAGGGCAAATAAAACTCATTTTATAAGGGTCCTCCTTGTAGATCCCTGACTCCCCCCTCTCCCCCCCAGCCCTGGGACACCTAAGGCAAACACTTGGGATACCCAATATGCCCCAACATTGTAGTTTATTACTTTGTAAGTGCCCAAAACCCAAAAGTCGAGCTTGGGCACAATTTGCATTTTAAAAGCAGTCCTACAACACAGGGCTAATTTTAAACTGACCTCAGGCTTCAGCAGTGCACACAAACAAGCGCAGAAAGGGCTGCTGGCCTCTAACTGCCATGCCATATTATATTCTAGGGTCTTAAAGGTAGTTCTGATTCCCTTGCCCTATTATGTACTAAGGCCTTATAGGAGAGGTCATGCCAATCATAGGGGTACCCTAACCCATAGTGCACCCTAGTGTATGTAGGTGTTTTCACAGCAAAATTTGGGGGAATGCCCAGGACACAGGATGGCTTTGGATCACTACAGCAGCACAAACTCAGAATTTAAAACATAACACCATAGGTGGGGGGTTCTCTTTAATAATCAGAATTAATTTCTATCCTAATGAACTCATTTTCCAACATTAGGATAATGAAAGACTGGGGAAAAATCACAACGTTCTAATCTATACCTTGCAGTTTTCATACAGATCTTTGATGACGGTTACTAGCTAACTGTTCAAGGTTAGGATTTTAACATATAAACTGCAAATACCAAAAAGAATCTCTCAGACAAAAGCAGTAACTCACTGACCTATTTACATTATATGCATTTCGTGATCTGCGTGGTACACTTTCGTTGCAGCAGGAATATTACCCAACTGTGGCTACCTTACCATGAGTCAAAACTTCCACTAGACAAACTTCCGATCTCTCTCAATAAAGAACATTAATCAACAAAGTTATTTTCACATTTTTATTGTTGCCTGAAAATTGCTGGAGACCAGGAATGCTACAGCAGGTACTTTTCAATCTATAATGCACTTGCAAACATAACTCCCCCACCCTAGGTCAGCGATCTTTTTTTGCTTGATGCATGAAGATGCAAGATTCTTATATAGATTTTTTTTAAACAATTGATCTGATTACTATGTGAATGTAAATAACAATAAAGCATACATGCAAACTGTGACTACATGCCTGCTTTTCTCAATATTTCACTTCAAAAGTATGCGATTGTATTTGTTTAACAGGCGGTGATTTGTATAGGGTCACTGGAAAGTCCACAAGGTTGTCCCTGTCCCCTCCAGAATTTTAGCGTCTCCTGCGCCCCTGATCACACTCTGTGTGCATGGGTGTCATATCTTCGAGGAGCTCATACACTTATAGAGGGCAAACAGTCTACACCTCCAATCGCTAGCTCTGTATGGCGTTTCTTGGATATCTACATCGATTTGTCTGCCCTGGGCCTAGTGGCTCATCCTTTTAGATCCCTCTCTTGATTTTATCAAAATAAGTGAAGCAGATCCCCCATTATACTAACCCCCAAACACCCTATCTGTCCCTCCTTTCCTTCTATTCTTCCCCTTCTCTGCCTCTTTTTGTACCCACTTGTCATATACCTTATTTCTCAGGCAATACATTTTCTGATGCACATGGCATTATTGGCATGGTGGTCTTTGGTCTACATTTGTCTCCTCATTCTTTAGACACCTTTACTTTGGGATGTTAATTATAAACTGGATGATTTGAATTTATTTGCTTTTTGTCATTATATATCTGGTCATATTCATATAATAATTCTGTCCCACCATTAATCCTTTACCAGAGTATTTTCTACGAATCTCACAATGCTGTCATGTGGCTATGTTTAACTTCTTCGGTATATTTATCAATTTTGGCATGCATGTATTGCTGTATACCCTTTTCTCTGAATACAATAAATTACTTGAACTCAAAATGAAATATACACCTCGAAGCAAAAGGAAGCCACTTCTGCAGGAAAAAACGGGGCACCACAGACTATCTAGCGCCTCGGCGTCCACGCCGCATTATTCCGTCTTGTCCGCGTGTCGAAGCTGTAAGTGGCTAACTTCTGGGTCGAGCCACATTCGTTTATCAAGCAAGGAGTACCAGGCCTGGCCGATGCGTCCCTAGCCTTCACTTCTGCGTCGATTACGTATACCGACACCTTTGCCATAACCTCCTGCCCTGAATATTGAGCCTAAGGACTCACTGTCCAGAACTCCGAGGCGGTGACTTCTATGGTGAGTCAGCCACCCAGCGGTCGAACTTACTTTCACAGCGACAACTGTTTTCGATTTTAGACGCGAAGAGTCGTCTATTTACTGCTATGGATAATATTCATACTAGAGGTTGTTGGTTTCCCGAGAGGTACGGGGAGGGGTAGCGATAATCTAAACTCTGATGGTCACGTGACGCGGCATTCGAGTGTACTTCTCACACTTGCTTTCGCCAGCTCCACAGTAGCTCGCTCGCGAGGGACGCGGCTCAGCAGCACCCAGCAGCCATGGAGCAGCGCTGCCAGCAGCTCTTTGCCCTCATTGGGGGCGCGCTCTGTTTGTTCTTCCTCGTCAGATGCATCGGCTTCCTCAAGTACTTGTTTCCGCGCGCGTGGGGAGCGCTGCCCGCATCATTCTTTAAATCAATGGGAAATTGGGCAGGTAAGTCAAGCTTTCTTCATTGTATCCGTTTTTTTGTTTACTGTTTTGCTGTGTGATTACGTGATTCATTTAACTTCCTAAAAAAATGCAGGGTGTAGTGTCTTGATCACACTTTCAAAATGCTTATGTTACGTATATATTTTTATTTAATAGTTGTTACGGCTGCGCTTTACAACAAAGATTCATTGACAACGTATACAGAAGAGAGTCGGATGAATGATGTGTACATTTACAGAATTTAGTGCTAAAGTGAATGGGAGTCTACTCTCTAAAACGTGGCATGCATGCAGTGCTAATATTGTAAACATTTACTACAGGTACCCATTAATTGGGGGCCAAGGTTTGCCAGGGAAAAGGGGTGGAGTCATGAGGGGCGGAGCTCGACCTGCAGAGTTTGACAGTCAACATATGCATTTATTAAAAAAAAACTACATAGAGATTGGCAGCAAGTACATTTGTTCTAACTTACTTAAGTATCTAACAGGGTTAAAGCACCTGCTGCAGAGATCTTTGTGAGCCCATCGATTTTGAGGGGATTATGATCGCGGTAGGATAACTTTAGTGGTTAACGCAGTTCTGGGAAAGTTCTGTGGTTTGCCCACTGACAGTTTTGACTCAATAAGTAGCATAGTGGTTTAATGTACCAACTGCAAGCACATTGTGTAACGTGCACATCACAGATTTGTATTTTATGTGTAAATTGGCTATGTCTTTTGAGACTAAGATCGTTATGTTAATTCAAAGTTCATAAATTGCAATCCTTCTAATATAGCACAGAGAACTATTTACCGCATCAGTGAGCTGCATGCAAACTGTTAAGTCATAGGTTTAGATCCTTATTGTTAAAATTGCAATGAAGTGTGACTTTGGGATGCAATAAATTATTGTTAGTAAAGATAACCACAATCACTGCATTATGTTGTATATCCTATCCTTGTGCTTCTCTCGACCATTCACTCTTAAAATATGTGTGGACAACATGTGAAACCTGTTGCATATAACCCTCATTGTCTTATGTAACATTTCCTTTGCATTGCTTTGCACACTTGTTTGATTTATTTTGCCTCTGTGTGTGATGCAAAGCGGGCTGACATTGTATACTTGCGTGAGTAGCGTTGTAAAAAATGTAAATTAAAAATGAGTAGCTAACGTTTAAATCATTATTTGCCTTATTACTAATGCACAGAGATAAATCGTGCATTCTTACAGTGCATGCACATCTTTTACACATGGGTTGAACTAAGTCAAAAACCAACCTCCAAGTCATAGTTTATCTAACATACTTGTGAAGGGATAAGCTGTGTGCCCTTGTTTCCTTCCATTGCATTGGCATCTAGGTGTTAGATTACAGATGTCTTCTAGTCAGGATGACACTTGAATAAAAGAAAGGCAGATGGCCCTTTAAATCAGGCCTTTGTTTTACATCAGGATGCAAGTGAAAAAAGAAAGCTCCCTTGTTTCCTGTAGGTTGCTGTTTCAAACACAATGCAGGCAGTGTGTGGGGGCTGCTGAATTATATCCCGGTGTCGGAAAATGACATCAGGACAAAATAGGAATTCTTGTCTGGGTCAGAAATAGGTGCTGGAGCCGGGATCTGGTGGGACCCCCCTACTTCCCAGCACTGCATGCGTGCCATAAGACACTATGTGGTGCCAGTACAAACAACATAGTTGTCATTTAGACATGGAAATAAAAAGATTTAAAAGTTTTGATCAGCAGCACACAGCAGTAAAGTATACAAATATATATCCGGAATAAAGTATGTTCATCGCCATGTCATGTGGAGTGTTAGTAGATGGACCTTCAGCTTGAATTTGAGGATTTGAAATAAAGGAACATGTTTTATATAGGCTTCAGGAGTATTCCAGATCCTAACGGCATTTCAAACAGAAGAAGGTACGTTTGAGAGTAGACTTCTGTTTGAGAAGAGGTGCAGAGTTTCATCTTGTTGTCCTGTTTTTACCATAGAACTTTAGTTTTTGTGTAACATAAAGGCATGAATTTAAGTCACTACCTTGCAATTGAGACATCCATCACTACAGGGGCAAATGGCACAATTTTAAATATTTATGCAATGTATTATTTAATGTGAGAAATTGGGTTGCTGGTTGACTGGGATGTGAACCTTAGTCACAATCACTTGCAGGGTGAACCACTAAAAGTCACTAAATTAACCTGTGCTTAATCCTGTGTAGCTTGGCACACAAACAGTCAGGCTTAAGCATGAGGCAACATGTAAAGTATTTATGCAGCACACAAACAGACAATGTTTTAATAAAGTATTTGACAGCAAAAGGAGAAAAATCCAAAAAGTAAAACCGGAAATATTGATTATAGAAGAATTAAGTGAAAAAGCACCAAAGAGCACTAAGTGCCAACAAGGAATATCAGGTCGCGCTGGATGAGGATAAAGTCAAAAGTTCAGGCTGACTGCTGTGGAGCGGAGGCCCAGCTACAGGGACAGGGTTGGGCCTACTCAGTAAATGTACCTTAGTCTGGCGGTGTCCATGTCGGGAGAGGCTATGGAGTGCAGAGAAGGCAACGCTCTGATATCGATCTATGCGTTCCGAGGTGATGTGCGGGTCCTGACTGTGCAACAATGGCAATGTGTCTGTTCCGATGAAATGCAGAGTTTCAGCTTCGACGCCGATGCTGTCTTCAAGAGAGATGTGAGGACTTTCCTTGAAGAGAGTCACGCAGTGGTAGTTCCGAAGGTGAAAAGAAGGCTCTGAGCCAAGCAGATGCAGCAATGCATCAGTTCTGGTCGATGCAAACAGGAGCGATGCACCAGTCCTGATCTGCGCAGTGTTAAATATGCATCGGTGCTGACCACGCAGTAGCGGCGAGGCACTGGGTCCGTCTCCGCAGCATCAATGAAGGGTAGAGCAAGCACCTTAGGCACACTTCCAAGGGTACAGGACTGGGGCAGCACCACTTTGCAGAGTGGACTCACAGTTAGCAGAGTCCAGGTGCAGAAGCAGGATAGTTGAAAGTCTGTTATGGCCCTGAGACTTCAGATCAGCAGGCTAACCAAATAGCTTTTGGAGTCACTCTGGGTGCTGTGGGGTCAATTGATGCAGGTCCAGTACTCCTCACCCAGACCAGAAGGGCATCAAGCAGCAGGTCATCATAGCAATAAAACTGTTCTTCCAGAACAGCAGTTCAGCAGAATGTTGATCCATCAGCATCACAGCAGTCCTTCTTCCCAGCAGAGTATCCACAGGTCCAGAAGTGTACTGAAATGGTAGGGTCTGAAGTCCAGTTCTTCTACCCACTGGTGCCTTTGAAGTGGGGTATACTTAAAAGAAGGATCTTTGAAGTGTGCAGATGTCCTCCCTTCATGCCCTGTCTCCAGATTCACTACAGGGGGGTATGCAGCCCTTTATGTCGGAAGTAAACAGCCAATTTGGGTAGAAGTGTGAGGCTTTGCACAGCTCCTCCCTCCCATCATCCCAGGGTTGCCCATCAAGTCACACCTAAGCTCCCATTGTGTGTGGCTATATAGGGGGAATGCAAAAAGTCCTGCTGTCACCCTCCCCAGACCTTTAATAGAGTCAGGCTGAAGGCAGACAGGACTAAGTGTAGTAAATGGCATCTTTCTAAAAGTGGAATTTTTAGGTCGAGCCTAGCAGCGTGCATGCACTGATCGAGGCATGGCGTATCTACTCCCGGGGCTTATACCGCACCCACCGCTTTCCATTTGTTCCTCTGCCTGTCAAAATTGCTTTCTTTTCATTCATGAAAAACTGCTTGCTGTCTCGCCTTTGGGTGTGCTTTGACATTCGTGGCGCCTGCTCCTGTCACATGTCCCCTTACTCTTGGCTTATCATATGTTTGATGCACTCTTTTTTTTCAAAGATTGGTCCCGCACCATTTCTTTTTGTTTGCCTGCCTTTGCTTCATCTTTCTTCAAAGCCCACTGCTGTCATGCATACGTATCATGGTCGTCCATCGGGCTAAAGCAGACTCTATCATTTATTTACAAGCACGGGAAGAGTCACCCCAGTGGCTGAATGGGGAAGATGAAATAGTGCCTGTCCATGTGAGCAGAACAGCTGTTCAAGCGCGTTCTCCCATCAGCCTGGACCCAACAACATCCATGCTCTCCTTTTCCCCTCAATTGAGTCACTGCTGCAGTTTCCCGGACGGACAATCAAAACTGTTCTTTCATCTTCCTCCTTAATTAGCAGCTACTTGAATGATTGTGGGTGCGGAGAGGAGGGCTGCCCTAAAGAATAACCTGAAGCTTCCCACAGAGCTCGGACTGGCTGCCCAGTGGGACCTCGTTGCAGCTTGGCAGCCCTGGCATCTTCGGAATTATTAGCAGAATAAAGTGCCATGGGAAGCCCCAGTGCCTTGCCTGTAGTTCACCTCAGTCATGTTACGGTTCCTAAAACAGCATCTACTGCGTCATTCTGCTCCGACCCACTCTCAAGAGTATCGCTGTTTGAAGTGCACATGTTAAAAGGCCAGTAAAACTACTTTCCAAGTGGGAGAAGGTTTTAGTGGGGGAATGAAAGTAAACCGGCCTGCTTGTTGTGTGGTAATCATTTTGCTCCAGTCTGAATTCTATAATACTCCACAAGTAGTCCATTTCACGTAGGAAATTTGAGGCTTAAAAGAACAATTGCCATAAATTTTTGGAAGAGTTGACTAGCACGAGAGATCACAGAGCTAGAGACCTTGGGGCTTATTTGTGAGCCCTTACGTCACTTTTGTGCTGCAGTTGCGTCACTTTTTGTGACGCACCAGTGACGTAAGAAATGCGCCTTGTTGCACCATATTTACAAAGTGTTGCATCCAGGTAGATGCGTCACTTTGTAAACCACTGCGCCACATTATACCTGCACCAGGTATAATGTATACAGGGGGGCGTTCCCCGTCATAGAAGTGACGCAGTGAAATCTATATGATTTCACTGCGCCACTTCTAGGACTCAAATGCGTCAATATCTTATGCCTGCCTCATGGCAGGCGTAAGAATGATGCAGGCACATTTGAAAAGGTACTTGCCCATGTGTAATGACCCATTGCTGTAGTTGCGTCACTTTTGTGACACACTCCAGCAATGCGTCATTTTTGCGCCTACAGATATGTCAGAAACACTAACGTATCTGTAACTCCTTGCGACATGATGCGTCATACTGTAAATATGACGCATCATTGGTGCCGCAAGGAGGGCGCAATGAAAAGTGACGCATCGCTGTTTTCTCGCAGCAAAGTGTCACTTTTCATAAATGAGGTCCCAGGTATCTTAAAAAGTGGTTATTTCGGAGTGCTGGCTCCACATTACAAATTCATTTACACCTCGTCTGGGTTAGTAAGCACTTTATAATACCACCGGAAAAACAAAGAATATAACGTCTTTGTTTATTTATTTGGAACTTAATAGCATCTCAGAATTCCATCTTTTAGGGCCCATACACTGTAATGCTCTACCCATTGACATTCATAGCTCTCATATAGCCTTATAGCCCGCCGTAGCGGGCTATACTGGCTATTAAAGGCCAGCTGAATCATTAAAAGTCCGAGCCGAAGGCGAGGGACTTTAACGAGACAGCGGGACTTTAATTGCCTGTATAGCCCTGCTACGAAGGGCTATAAGGCTATTAGAACATTCTGCTACTAGAGGGCAGAATGTTCTAACAAATTAAACAAAGGGTTCTCGAAGCTCGAGGGGATTGAAATCTCCTCGAGCTTCGAGAAACCTTTGTAGAACATTGGAATGTTGCTCTGTGGGCCTTTACCAGCCCGTAGAAGCAGGGAGCACTCCATTGTCTGCAATGGAGCTCCCAACATTCCAATGTTCTAAAATCACTTAATGCGTTCAAATTATTATTAAAGTGTAGGGCATCAGCCTAGATAGATATGTCTTAGTGTTCGCAATTCACAGCCTTTTTCTGGTTTAGTTAACCCACACCTAAGCCTTCATTTCTCTAATGAGGTCAGCTGCCCTCTTACCACGCAGCCCTTTTATTTTACAGCACACCAAATGATCCGGCCGGAGCTGTGCTAAGCGGGTTAATTCGTCTGTGCTTGCTGCCCTGGTTCATATATTTCTTTATACCAGACTTCTGTTTCTAAACAGTGTGAACTTTGTGTGTTTCTAATACAAAGTACATTAATATTGGGGTATACAAGCGTACAAACTTTAAAAGCTAGGTTCAAGTTCCAGTGTTGGCTTGCTAAAGTTATACTTACAGTGCAAGTATTTGACAACATCGTGTGAGTGCCAAGCCTGTTCTTGACCCCCCCCACACCTTCTGTCCCCCATCTGCAGGGTCCCTGTCACTGAAAAGCATGCATACAGTTTTCCTTAGAATACAATTCGAGCAACTTGCACAAGAACAGAACATTCAGGAAAACTCTAATCTCAACTCTTCCTCCTACATTCCCTAGTGCTTAAATTCATGCTGGTTGTGTGGGGGGTCCCGTGCACTCTGTGACCGGCTCCTCTGCGTGATGCAATCACGTCAGTGTCTCTTTCCAGCACACGGACACACATTCAGCGTTTTCCATCCAACAAGACTGACTACATTATTCTGCAGATTGGCGCACACCAAATTATTCTTGCACTCTACCCCCGCACCTATAAACACCTGAGCCTTCACTTTCATATTCAGCTGGTTAGACTCCTTAACATCAGATTAGAGGTCCACCTTTTGGAAATATTCACGTAGTTCTGTTTGCTGTTTTCCAGTAGAAAAACATATGACTGTTTCTTGTTTTGATGTGTTTTGTTTTCAGGCTTTCACATGACATCACTATGGTGAATTATTTTTGATTGATTAACATGCCAGGACGTGTGAGATTAGGTTACCAAACTAACATTTGAAACTTTTCTTTATGACTTTTTATTGTTTTACAAAGCCACAATCAGCCTGATTCATCAAGCCGAAATCGGCTCGCAAAGGGCCAGATTCTGAGAATCTGGCCCTTTGCGAGCTCTAATTTTGCATTTGGGATTCATCATCCCAAATGCAAACAGCCTGATTCATCAAGCCGAAATCGGCTCGCAAAGGGCCAGATTCTGAGAATCTGGCCCTTTGCGAGCTCTAATTTTGCATTTGGGATTCATCATCCCAAATGCAAACAGCCTGATTCATCAAGCCGAAATCGGCTCGCAAAGAGCCAGATTCTGAGAATACGGCCCTTTGCGAGCTCTATTTTTGCATTTGGGATTCATCATCCCAAATGCAAAAATCGGTAATAGCGATGTCTCAATTTTGCGAGGAATTACATTTAAGGAATCTCTATTTGAGATTCCTTAAATGCAATTCATCATCCATTTTAAATTTGTGAATTCGCAATTTCGGCCCGCTATTTACCGCGAGGTCAAACCTCGTGGTAAATAGCGAAAACTTAGAAAAATGCTCTTAAAAGCATTTTTCTAAGTTGCATGTTGCACACACACATGTCCTTTGGACATGTGTGTGCGCAACACCTGTTTCAATGTGCATTTAAGGGGTGCTACAGGGTGTCCTTTGGACACCCCTGGCACCCTTTAAATCGCTATCTTATTTGCGATTAGCTAATTGCTAATCGCTAATAAGAAATACTCCCCATTCATTCCTACGGGCCTTTTGGCCCATAGGAATGAATGGGGAGTTATTCCTTATTTGCGATTAGCAATTTGCTAATCGCAAATAAGGATTGTGTAGGAATCACAAATCTTTTTGCGATTCCTACATGAATCCCGTTTTGCGAGTCTGTAATAGCGATTCCTTATGAATCGCTATTATAGACTCGCAAAACGGGTCTATGATGAATCAGCCTGATAGTGATTTTACAACTGCGAATCAAGTATTAGTGTGTCATGCTTTGTACTTTTTCTAGCGCACACTTTATGTTGGTTTATTTTTATTTAATATAACACTGCACATCTATAAAAATCATTAACAAACAAAAATATTGTTAAATTAAATCAGTAGGTGCCTTTTTAACCACAATTGCATACTTGCCCTGTGAGCAAAATTGCATATCTAGCAGCAGAAACATGCTGACCATTTATTTTCACTAAGGACACAGGTTTCCTAATATAGAATCTAGTTTGTCCGCTTACACTGTTTTTATTCAATACAGGTTGACCTTTATTAAAAGTTTTTATAGGTTTCAACCTTGTATTTTTTAAATTGGCACTCACAGTTATCTTCACATTTCTGTTAGAGCACTGTCGCACTCAACACTATCCTGCTCCGCTGTAACTCAGGCGTTGTAGCACGCTGGGGAGGCATTCGGCCACCCCAGCGGGGACCCAATGATGAAGCATGTTATCAACTAGTGGTGAGTGAGGGTCCTTTTACAAAGAAAGAGACTTGTCTCTCTCTCTGTTTTTTATAAGCACACCTGGGCATAGACTGCTTCCAGTGGCTGTTTCCTTCATTGGACTCACTTTTTGGTTTTTGGGGGGTATTATTAACCAAATAAACTAAAATAATTTTGTTACCTTATCCTTTTTCACGGAGTCACTCCTCAGTTGTTTATGACATATTGTTTGGGGTATAGGAGTGCCTACTCTTGCCCTTTCTCTCTTGTTGATATTTTCATCCTATTATGGTAAGCATAACTTGCCACTGACAATCATTCTTTAAGGGTGTTCAATACTCTAGTGATGCAGTTGCACACAGAACGTTATAGTGCTATTGACTTGCATCAAATCACTTGACTTTCTATCTGTGCTATAAAAGGCCTTGGAATGTGGCCATAAATGTTACCAAAGGCAAGCATGTATTCCTGAATCAGACTGCATGAACCAGTGTGTAGTAACTGTATAGCTCTTTAATCCCTAACAGCACAGCACTCAGGATAATGTGCTGCATGGCTAAACACGTATAAGGTCCAAAAGGCAAGCCCTATTAGTTATGCCAATACTTGGTAAAATTGTAATAATAAATTTGACTTTGCTGTTAAAGAGGATTTATCATTACAATTCCATAGGTACTAAACATGAGAGATCTACCTTCTTCCAATTGGGAATTACAGCTTATTAGATATAATAAGAAACACCAATGTTAACCTGTGGGAGGGGTAGGCCTCACAGTAGTGAAAAACAAATGTGGGACTTTTTCACTATCAGGACATGTAAGACTTAAATGTACATGTCCTATCCTTTAATTACACAGCACCCTGCCCTAAGGGCTACCTAGAGCCTACCTTAGGGGTGGCTTACATGTAATTAAGGGGGAGTTTAAGATTTAGCATGTGTTTTAAATACCAAGTCAACATGGCAGTGCTTTATAAATAAATAAATAAACTGCATACACAGGCTCCGCAGTGGCAGGCGTGATACATGTTTAAGGGGCTACTTAAGTGAGTGGCACAATCAAGTGCTGCTGGCCCATTAGTAGCACTTGCTTTACAGGCTCTGGGCACATGTAGTGCACTCTACTAAGGACTTATAGATAAGTTAAATATGCCAATTCTGTATAGGTCAACAAAACCATGTTTAGGGGAGTGAGCACAAGCACTTTAGCAGCGGTTGGCAGTGGTAAAATAAACAGAGTCCTAAGGCCAACAAAAACGAATTCCGCAAAATTGGAGACAAGTTGGCAAAACGTTTGGGGGAGACCACCCTAAGTCTGACAGGTCTAACAGTTAACATGCCCACTGTCTTTAGGTCGAGGACCTAAAGGCTGCGCTTGCGCAGCCAGTGGTCGGAGAATTAATGTCTTTTAGTAGCGCTTTGGAACCCGCCTCCCTGCCCTGTCTCTCCTCCATTGGCTGGCTTCCTAAACGGAGGCCAGCCATTGGAGGAGACAGGCGTCACTCCGATTTAGCCCCGTCTCTTTCGGATTCGGGGCGTAAGTTTTGCTGTTCTTTAGCTCGTGACGTCGCCCGTCACTCAGGACAGCAAAACACGCCCCCGAATCCAAAAAATTTCGGAAGCTTGAGGCCGCCATTTTGTTTCCTTCGCAGTGAAGGTGAGCCGTTCCTCGCTGTCCTCTTGCCTTTGATTTGTTGTATGGCATATTGATTTCATGCATGTTGAGTCGGCGTAGCAGCCGCTTATTTTCATTTGATTATTATTTGTCCATAAAACGAGCAAGCCTGCTAGTGAAGCAGTCATACGAGAAAAGCTGCTTATGCTCTTGTTTTTAGTCTTGTTGTGTGAATGGCTGCTAATAATGCCCGATGCAATTGTAGCCCGTGTTCAGTATGCCCCAGCTCCCTCAACAATTCTCCCGCTGCCGCAGATGATGCCCCCCACCCCATATGTTTGTCACAGCCTTTAATTAATTAATTAATTGACAAAGCTAATTTTCTTTTCCAGCACATGGGCAGCTACTGCCCACTTGAGAGACAGGCTCAACCGGGTAAGTGTGACCAGAACCCCGACTCCTGGACTACACTCCGACTTTAAGGAAGTTGAAAAGTTAGTCACTGAGTCCCGACGTGCCTTCTTTGTGCAGGTGTGTAGGGATAAAACCACGCAGCCCCCGCCCTCCATGTCCCCAATGCGCCCAGTCTTGAGATAATTCATTTTGGAGCTACCGAGCGTGTGCAGTCTCTTACTCAGAGCACACATCGCTACAGTAATATGTGGAGCTGTTCCGGTGTGCGACGCGAATCCAGGGGTGCTGTGATCATCACTGTGAGAAGGTGGCCTGATATGCAGTGCTCACTATTCTAGTGAACACTATGTATCAGTCCAGCAACCCTTATTGATGATTGGTTGTAAGTCAACCTTATAGACCAGCTATCCTAGTAGCATGGATACGAGCAGTCTAAGGCTAAAGACTCGAGAGGGCGTGTTAAGCCAGCTGTTTACCACACATATACCCCTTGAATACCCAGTGAAAGGACACCACACAAGTGTTATGAAAATAAACAAGATATTTATTAAGGATCACAACAGCCCTGTACTCTTTATGAGGACAGGGTACTAAGCACAAAACAAAACTCTTACGAAAATACTTAAGTTAGCACAGTATATACAAATGCCCGAGGGGCACGGAAAACCATATACTCTGAAAGTGGAATGCGAAATTACTAGCAGGTAAGTACAGTACTAATAGGCTTTGGAATCGCTAGATCTTGACTATAGAATCTTCAGATTACTTCTAGGAGACCCAGGGGACTCGGGTGCAGAGTGTGATGCGGGACAAAGTCTATGGTAGCTAGTAATGACAAAGTTAGTGTTCTCGGGCGAACCCGACCTGGTAGGAGGAAAACGAAAGTGGATTCTGACCCTTGGATAGTGAGGCTATGCTGGGGCACCGAAATGCCGAAGTTACCTATCCCAGGGGCTGCAGCTGCATAGGTCTCAAAAGACGTCGGGAATCCTCGTAGACGGACCAGGAGCCTGGAAGAAAGAAGTTGCTGGCAGGCGACCAGTGAAGGAAGTTCGATGGATCCAAGCCTGGATCGAAGGAAGATGACACCTGAAAGCAGAGGGGACCAAGTTCGAGACTACTAGCCAGTAGTCAGGTGGCACCAGGAGGGCACCGGATGGTAGTCACCTCGACTAGGTGAGTGGGTGACGCTGTGCTCGCAGATCTCACGGACCAGGAGGCGTTGTCGGCGACCAGGATGGAGGAGCGAGCTGTCCCACGATGGATGAAGCTGTCGGCGTCGCTGGACCCAGGATTGGGCAACAAAGCCTTGGCAAATGCAAGCCCACGCGGTGGACTCAAAATGGCGTCTGGAGTGGACCAGGAGGGTCCGGGGTGCCTCTCTTGAAGAAGGAAGCAAGGGCCAGTCTGGAGCAACCAGACCAGCAGCAGTGATGTCGTCAGGCGTCGTGAAGAAGGCCACAAGCCAGCCGGCTAGTAGCCACACAGCGCGGTGAGCACGCAAAAGCAGAAGGGCCCCACACAGATCGTGGAGATGCTGGAGGGCTGATCTTCGGTGCTGGAGCTGCTCAGGGTTGGGGCTTCTCGGACCCCAAAGCACTCACCAGTGGAGCACACAGTGGGCTTGTTGCAAAGAAGTCGTGCAGTCTTGGCGATCGTCGGTCCCTCGAGGTCTCGTCGCACTCACAGTTCTCAGCTTTGCTGTAGAGGTGAGTAGAGGTCAGAGGTGCCAGGAAAGCCGGGTCTCGTCGAGCTGGGTCGTCGGATTCGTGAAGAAGGACTTGCAGCAGACCGCAGTGTTCTTAGGATGGTGCCCGCTTGATGCAGGGTGACTACTCCTTAGCCACAAGGGAGAATCTTGAAGAAGGAAATCTTGATGTCTTTCGCAGAAAGTCGTGTCTTGATTCCAAAGATGATCTAATTTGAACAGGGGGCCCGCTCCTATCTTTATACTAAAAAAAGGGGCTGACCCGGTGACTAGGTCCTGCCTATGGGTGGGACTAGGAGGGGGGTGGTTACACCCCTCTGCCATGCCGGACTTTCCCCAGGCCAGGGGCTGGTGTGCCCCTGGAACTGGTTCTGACCGGCCTATGCGTAGTGAGCACCGGGGTGCCACTCAGCAGTCACCTTCCTGTAAAGCCCTGCCTACCCAGGATACACAAAACCATGTCTGGGACGGTGCTAGCACCGCCCCTGACAGGAAACCCTTTGTCCAGGCTCCCCTCGCTGGAAGGACTCCCAGCTGCAGGGGGTCAGACTCGTGTCTGTGGTGGCAGCATCCATTTTGTGGAGCTGAGGCTTCGTTTAACTTTAACCGGGGTTCACAGTTACATACATGTCGTGTCCTTCTAGAAGGGTGGAATGCTAACCCCGTCGCCAGGATTGGCGAGGGGTTAGTATTCCAATTCGTATGACACCTTACTCGACATGTTTTGATAAAGCAATACCAAAGATAGCATTTAACCGCGAGGATTATAATGCAGTTAAGAGTATATGGTATGCGATATCATGGAACAGCTATTAGGACTTGATTCCGCAAGCTGCAGACAGGCTCAGCTCATGCCAGAGCACCATCTCACACGATTCCAAGCACTCTGCCTTCAGGATTGTTAAGGCCTGCCATAGGAGTGACTGATAGGAATCTGTGTGTCCATTTTAGGGTTAGATATAGGTATACTATATCTACAGCAAAGGGTGATTACACGACTTTGCCCCAGCTGTCATGCAGCCAGTTGTGTCAAATTTAGGAGGCCAGCCAGGGGTGGCATAATACATGCTTCAGCCCCTGGTAGGCCCTGGGTACACCTATGCCCTGAGTTACAGGGTCTGATAAGGTGGCCCAGTACCAATTGGTAAATGCACCTAGGGTACATGTTGTAATTTAGAGAGAGAACAGCCAGGCTGTGGGTCTGATTGGCAGGCCCACAGCCAGAGAAAGTCGTAAACCAGTGAAACAAAAGCAAAAAATCTGGGTGATCATAGGATTGCAGACCCTACTCTCCTACATGACCCCCCCCCCAAACTTTGGGACAATAAGCTAACCTTGACCAGGTGAGTCTTCTTGTTCTAAGTGGAAATATCTGGAGAGCCCATCGGCATTGCCATGATCAGTACCAGGTCTATGTTCCACTGTAAAGTCCATCCCCTGTAGGGAAATGGACCACCTAAGCAGTTTGGGGTTTTCACCCTTCATCTGATTTAGCCACAAGAGGGGCTTATGGTCGGTCTGAATCTTGAAGTGAGTGCCAAACAAGTATGGCCTCAGCTTCTTCAGGGCCCAAACCACAGCAAAGGCCTCCCTCTCAATAGCTGACCAATTCTTCTCTCTGGGGGTCAGCCTTCTGCTTATAAAAGCAATGGGCTGGTCTTGACCATCAAAATTCAGTTGAGATAGAACAGCTCCCACACCCAACTCAGAAGCATCTGTTTGGACAATGAATGGTTTGGAGTAGTCTGGACTCTTAAGGATAGGTGCTGTGCACATGGCCTGCTTTAGGTCATCGAATGCTTTTTGACAGCCTGCTGTCCACTGAACCTTTTTTGGCATGTTCTTACTTGTCAGTTCATTTAATGGAGTCACAATTGATCCATAGTTCCTGACAAACTTTCTGTAGTAACCAGTCAGGCCCAAGAAAGCTCGAACCTGAGTCTGGGTGGTTGGAGGAGCCCAGTCCCTGATTGACTGTATTTTGCTCTCCAGTGGCTGAACCTGGCCTCCACCTACAAGGTGGCCCAGGTATACAACCTGTGTCTGCCCTATCTGGCACTTGGTGGCCTTGATAGTGAGGCCTGCTGCTTGCAGAGCCTCTAACACTTTCCTCAGGTGGACCAGGTGATCCTCCCAGGTGGAGCTAAAGACAGCAATATCATCTAGATATGCTGCACAGAAGTCATCCAGCCCAGTGAGAACATGATTCACCAACCTTTGGAAGGTGGCAGGTGCATTTTTCAGACCAAAGGGCATTACCACAAATTGATAATGCCCACCAGGGGTTGAAAATGCTGTCTTGGGCTTGGCATCCTCAGCTAACCTGATTTGCCAATACCCAGCTGTCAGGTCAAATGTGCTTAAGTAGTTGGCAGAAGCCAATCTATCTATAAGCTCATCTGCCCTTGGTATTGGGTGTGCATCAGTCTTAGTGACTGCATTGAGACCCCTGTAGTCTACGCAGAACCTCATCTCTTTCTTACCACCCTGGGTGTGAGGTTTTGGCACTAGAACTACTGGACTAGCCCAAGGGCTATCTGAGGGTTCAATGACTCCCAACTCCAACATTTTCTGCACTTCAGTTTTGATGCAGTCTCTAACATGATCAGGCTGCCTGTAGATTTTACTCTTAACTGGCAGACTGTCACCAGTGTCAACCTCATGGGTACACCAATTGGTCTGACTGGGTGTCAGAGAGAACATATGTCTGAAAGACTGAAGAACCTGTTTACAGTCTTTCTGTTGATGCTCAGAGAGGCTGCCACAAAAGACAACACCATCTACTGACCCATCATCAGGATTCTGAGTGAGCAGGTCTGGGAGAGGGTCACTCTCTTCCTCCTGTCCCTCATCAATGGCCATGAGCAAGCTCATGTCCTTCCCGTCGACATATGCTTTGAGCCTGTTGACATGGAGCACCCTGTGGGGCTCCTGGGAGTTCCAAGGTCCACCAGGTAGGTGACCTCTCCCTTTTGCTCAAGAATTGTGTGGGGCCCAGACCATTTGTCTTTGAGTGCTGCTGGGGCCACTGGCTCCAACACCCACACCTTCTGTCCAGGCTGGTAAACAGTCAGGACAGCCTTTTGGTCATGCCAAGCTTTTTGAAGTTCTTGACTGGCCTTAAGGTTTTCAGATGCCTTCTCCATATACTCAGCCATCCTGGAGCGGAGACCAAGTACATAGTCCACTATGTTGGTTGCAGGCTTTTTGAGAGGTCTCTCCCATCCTTCCTTCACCAAACACAGGGGGCCTCTCACAGGATGCCCATACAAAAGTTCAAAAGGGCTGTAGCCAACCCCCTTTTGTGGGACCTCTCTGTAAGCAAACAGAAGGCAGGGAATCAGGACATCCCATCTACGCCTGAGCTTTTCAGGTAGTCCATGAATCATCCCTTTTAGGGTCCTGTTGAACCTTTCAACAAGCCCATTGCATTGTGGATGATAGGGTGTAGTGAACTTGTAGTTGACACCACATTCCTTCCACATAGCAGTTAAGTAGCTTGACATGAAGTTTGCACCTCTGTCAGAGACAACCTCCTTAGGGAAGCCCACCACTCTGGAGAACACTCCAACTAGGGCCCTTGCCACTACAGGTGCTGTAATGGTCCTAAGTGGAATAGCTTCAGGATACCTGGTGGCATGATCCACTACCACCAGTATAAACTTGTGCCCTGATGCTGTCTGGGGTTCCATTGGACCAACAATGTCAATCCCCACTCTTTCAAAGGGCACCCCCACCACAGGCATTGGTATAAGGGGGGCCTTTGTTGTGCCACCTGACTTACCACTGGCTTGGCAAGTGACACAGGAGCGACAAAACTCCTTGGTATCCTCATTCATGTGAGGCCAGTGAAAGTGTGAGACAAGCCTGTCCCAAGTCTTTGTCTGGCCTAAGTGACCTGCTAAGGGAATCTCATGGGCCAAGGTAAGGAGGAAACCTCTCTGAGACAAGGGTACAACCAGCCTCCTGGTCATGCCAGGCTTGGGGTCTCTTGCCTCAGTGTACAGGAGTCCATCTTCCCAGTATACCTTGTGGGTACCTGTGGCGTTCCCAGCAGCCTCAGCAGCAGCCTGCTGTCTGAGGGGTTCAAGAGAAGGGCAGTCTAACTGGTCCTTCCCCAGGTCTTCCCTTGAGGGTCCCCCTGAACCCAAGAATTCAACTTGATCAAGTTCAAACTCTCTAGGCTCAGTTTCCCTCAATTCCTGTAGGTCAGCCTCCTCTGAGACTTGATCCACAACCTGGGGCAAGGGGGAAGGCACAGCCTTAACCCTACTGCTCTTTTTCTTGGAAGGTGTCTGGTCCATTGTTCTAGGATCCAGCACCTGTTCAGTGGGGCATTTCCTGATCTGTGACCTGGTCACAGCAAACACATGTGCTGGCAAACCTAACATTTCCATGTGAGTCCTCTGCTCCACTTCTGACCATTGTGATGACTCCAAATCATTGCCCAACAAACAATCCACTGGGAGGTCTGAGCTAACTACAACCTTCTTTTGGCCAGTTACCCCTCCCCAGGAGAAAGCTACAATTGCCATACTGTGATTGGTAGTGACATTGCTTGCATTGGTCACCAGGAAATCTGTACCTGGCATGATCTGTCCAGGGTCCACAAAGTTAGGTGTCACCATGGTGACACTGGCACAAGTGTCCCTATAGGCCTGAGCCATTTTTCCATTAATGAAAGGTGTCTGTCTGTATTTGCCCAAAGTATTGGGACTTATATCAGGGGACATATCCACATCCCCTGTACAAACAAGGACAGCCTGAGTGAGTGTGCCAACTAAGTTGTCACCCCCCTCAGAACCCAGGGTTAACCCAACTAAACCCTTGGGAGGTGCACTACCACTGCTGACTGTACTAGGGGGCACAGGTGCCTAAGGGGCTGCAGTGGCAGGAGTCTGCCCTCCTCCTTTCTTGGTGCACTCACTAAACCAGTGAGTTTTACTTTTGCAGTATTGGCACCACCTTTTAGATTGGCCTTCTTGGTTTTTCTTCTTCTGGGGAGCCTGACCCCCACCCTCTTTGGGTTGTTGGGGACCTGTCGAAGACTTCTGGTCATTTTGTTCCCCTTTAGAATCTTTACCCTTCTGGTCTGCTTTCTTCTGACCACCTTGATTCTGGCCCTGGTTCTGCTTAACTCTTGTTCTGACCCATCTGTCTGCCTTCTTTCCCAATTCTTGGGGAGAGGTCAGATCTGAGTCAACAAGATTCTGATGCAACAACTGGTTCTGACAATTGTTTAAAATTTGTTCTCTCATGATCAAATTATACAATCCTGTGTAATCAGTAACCTTACTGCCCAGCAACCAGCCCTCCAAAGCCTTAGTGGCACAATCTACAAAGTCAGACCAATCTTGAGACTGAGTTTTCTGGGTATCCCTGAACAGCAACCTGTATTGTTCAGTGGTTAGGCCAAACCCATCAATCAGTGTATTTTTCAAGATTTGGTAATTGTTAGCATCCTCCACTCTAGTAGTGAGGAGCTTGTCTCTACCTTTCCCTTCAAAGGAGAGCCACAAGATATCTGCCCACTGACTCTGGGGAACACCCTGCACAGTGCAGGCTCTCTCCAAAGCAGTAATCCATTTGTGGATGTCATCCCCTTGCTTAAAGGGGGGGCACTATCTTATTCAGGTGCTTTGTATCAAAACTCCTTTCCCTATTGCTATGTACAATGCTGCCACCAGTGGGGACTACCCCACTTAACTGTTGCTCTCTAGCAAAGGCAAGCCTCTCTTTGGCCAGGGCAAGTTCTTCCCTTTCAATCCTCAGATTGACTGCCCTTTCTTTAGCTTCATACACTCTCCTCTGAGGGGAAGTCATCCCTCTGTGAGAAGAGTTGTGAGAGCCATTGGTTTGAATGGATCTGCCAGAGCCTCTTGACAGAGATCTAGCTCGTCCATTCCCAATGTTAAGCTGGCCTGAGAGGGGTCCCAGGGTTCCCCTAGTACCATTCTCATGCCTGCTTAAGTTGGACCTGGTTAGTCTGCTGACTTCTACCTGTCCCTTATCTGCCTCATCCCCAGAGGGATCCTCATCCTCCTCCCCCTCTTCAGTCTCAGCTGATAGGTGGATTAGGTCAGGGTCTCCTCTGGTTCCCTCAAGGGGAGGCATACTTCCATCTGGATTAGAAGAGCTAAGAAGTTTCTCAGCTTTCCTGGCATCATAAGTCTCTAAGAGACCAATCAGAAAGGAAGTTGTGGGGTTAGACCCCTGTTTTATCTTCCTGGAGGTACACACCTGTCTCATCTCCTGGAAGCTAAGAGCAGCATATCTGGAAGTGGGGACCTGTGGAGGGTCCACTGACACAAGGGGAGACTCAGAGTTTCCTCCTTTGTCTGACATGCTGATTCTAGTGTGGTGTAAGTGATGCACCTACCTACACTATGTGTTTGCCTACTGATCCCTTGCTAAGAGCTGCAGCCAAGGTGTGCTAAGCCTTGAGGAGCTGCAACAGCTGGTTCAGTAGAACTCAGAGTATTCTAAGCTAAGTTATATGTACCTGAAGTACTTATGTGATCTTTCAACAAGATATTCTTAGGATACGTGTGGCAAAACAACAGCAAGCTCAAATCCCAACCGCTGCTCACCAATGTGAGAAGGTGGCCTGATATGCAGTGCTCACTATTCTAGTGAACACTATGTATCAGTCCAGCAACCCTTATTGATGATTGGTTGTAAGTCAACCTTATAGACCAGCTATCCTAGTAGCATGGATACGAGCAGTCTAAGACTAAAGACTCGAGAGGGCGTGTTAAGCCAGCTGTTTACCACACATATACCCCTTGAATACCCAGTGAAAGGACACCACACAAGTGTTATGAAAATAAACAAGATATTTATTAAGGATCACAACAGCCCTGTACTCTTTATGAGGACAGGGTACTAAGCACAAAACAAAACTCTTACGAAAATACTTAAGTTAGCACAGTATATACAAATGCCCGAGGGGCACGGAAAACCATATACTCTGAAAGTGGAATGCGAAATTACTAGCAGGTAAGTACAGTACTAATAGGCTTTGGAATCACTAGATCTTGACTATAGAATCTTCAGATTACTTCTAGGAGACCCAGGGGACTCGGGTGCAGAGTGTGCACTCTCACGCGTGATGCGGGACAAAGTCTATGGTAGCTAGTAATGACAAAGTTAGTGTTCTCGGGCGAACCCGACCTGGTAGGAGGAAAACGAAAGTGGATTCTGACCCTTGGATAGTGAGGCTATGCTGGGGCACCGAAATGCCGAAGTTACCTAGCACAGGGGCTGCAGCTGCATAGGTCTCAAAAGACGTCGGGAATCCTCGTAGACGGACCAGGAGCCTGGAAGAAAGAAGTTGCTGGCAGGCGACCAGTGAAGAAAGTTCGATGGATCCAAGCCTGGATCGAAGGAAGATGACACCTGAAAGCAGAGGGGACCAAGTTCGAGACTACTAGCCAGTAGTCAGGTGGCACCAGGAGGGCACCGGATGGTAGTCACCTCGACTAGGTGAGTGGGTGACGCTGTGCTCGCAGATCTCACGGACCAGGAGGCGTTGTCGGTGACCAGGATGGAGGAGCGAGCTGTCCCACGATGGATGAAGCTGTCGGCGTCGATGGACCCAGGATTGGGCAACAAAGCCTTGGCAAATTCAAGCCCACGCGGTGGACTCAAAATGGCGCCTGGAGTGGACCAGGAGGGTCCGGGATGCCTCTCTTGAAGAAGGAAGCAAGGGCCAGTCTGGAGCAACCAGACCAGCAGCAGTGATGTCGTCGGGCGTCGTGAAGAAGGCCACAAGCCAGCCGGCTAGTAGCCACACAGCGCGGTGAGCACGCAAAAGCAGAAGGGCCCCACGCAGATCGTGGAGATGCTGGAGGGCTGATCTTCGGTGCTGGAGCTGCTCAGGGTTGGGGCTTCTCGGACCCTAAAGCACTCACCAGTGGAGCACATGGTGGGCTTGTTGCAAAGAAGTCGTGCAGTCTTGGCGATCGTCGGTCCCTCGAGGTCTCGTTGCACTCACAGTTCTCAGCTTTGCTGTAGAGGTGAGTAGAGGTCAGAGGTGCCAGGGAAGCCGGGTCTCGTCGAGCTGGGTCGTCGGATTCGTGAAGAAGGACTTGCAGCAGACCGCAGTGTTCTTAGGATGGTGCCCGCTTGATGCAGGGTGACTACTCCTTAGCCACAAGGGAGAATCTTGAAGAAGGAAATCTTGATGTCTTTCGCAGAAAGTCGTGTCTTGATTCCAAAGATGATCTAATTTGAACAGGGGGCCCGCTCCTATCTTTATACTAAAAAAAGGGGCTGACCCGGTGACTAGGTCCTGCCTATGGGTGGGACTAGGAGGGGGGTGGTTACACCCCTCTGCCATGCCGGACTTTCCCCAGGCCAGGGGCTGGTGTGCCCCTGGAACTGGTTCTGACCGGCCTATGCGTAGTGAGCACCGGGGTGCCACTCAGCAGTCACCTTCCTGTAAAGCCCTGCCTACCCAGGATACACAAAACCATGTCTGGGACGGTGCTAGCACCGCCCCTGACAGGAAACCCTTTGTCCAGGCTCCCCTCGCTGGAAGGACTCCCAGCTGCAGGGGGTCAGACTCGTGTCTGTGGTGGCAGCATCCATTTTGTGGAGCTGAGGCTTCGTTTAACTTTAACCGGGGTTCACAGTTACATACATGTCGTGTCCCTCTAGAAGGGTGGAATGCTAACCCCGTCGCCAGAATTGGCGAGGGGTTAGTATTCCAATTCGTATGACACCTTACTCGACATGTTTTGATAAAGCAATACCAAAGATAGCATTTAACCGCGAGGACTATAATGCACTTAAGAGTATATGGTATGCGATATCATGGAACAGCTATTAGGACTTGATTCCGCAAGCTGCAGACAGGCTCAGCTCATGCCAGAGCACCATCCCACACGGTTCCAAGCACTCTGCCTTCAGGATTGTTAAGGCCTGCCATAGGAGTGACTGATAGGAATCTGTGTGTCCATTTTAGGGTTAGATATAGGTATACTATATCTACAGCAAAGGGTGATTACACGACTTTGCCCCAGCTGTCATGCAGCCAGTTGTGTCAAATTTAGGAGGCCAGCCAGGGGTGGCATAATACATGCTTCAGCCCCTGGTAGGCCCTGGGTACACCTATGCCCTGAGTTACAGGGTCTGATAAGGTGGCCCAGTACCAATTGGTAAATGCACCTAGGGTACATGTTGTAATTTAGAGAGAGAACAGCCATGCTGTGGGTCTGATTGGCAGGCCCACAGCCAGAGAAAGTCGTAAACCAGTGAAACAAAAGCAAAAAATCTGGGTGATCATAGGATTGCAGACCCTACTCTCCTACAATCACCCCCACACTAGTGATGTACCGAGGGGATTCTCGTGACTCAAATAGTGCACATACTTTATTATCCCCACCCCCCCCCTCGTTAGTAGCATTTTGGTCTGTAGGTTTGAGACTGGGGGTGGGCATTGTCTGTAGGTTTGTGAGACTTGAGGCGAGGGGGGAGCATTGTGGTCTGTAGGTTTGTGAGACTTGAGGCGAAGGGGGGAGCATTGTGGTCAGTTTGTTTGTGAGAATGAGGGGGCATTGTGGTGTGTGTGTGTTTGTAAGACGTGGGGGGGGCAAGCTCGAGCCGACCAGTATATTGTCACACACACTCATTTGCCCTGTTTTTGATCCCCATGCGTGCCTTGCGGTTACCTTGTTCTTTTCAACCGTTTCCTCTTTTTCTGGTCATACTTGTCCAACGGGCGGGCCAGCCCGTAGGAAGGGGGAGGGTAACAGATGTAAACAGAGATCGCTGTACCCTCACCCCAGCCCGACTTCAGGGAACTGAACCAGAACAAGTCGGGGTGGGGCTGCCTGAAAACTGTCCCTCCTTTGGGACCGCCCCTGATGGCCACAGCCCCCAGTGAAGTTAGGACACTCCACGCGCTGAACCATGTGCTGAGGGGGGGTGACACATCCACGGGGGTAGCCAAGGCGAATGGCTGCATACAGTACTCTCGACGTCGAGGTCTCACTCTGTTCACTACACCCACAGCCACATAGGTCTCACTCTGTTCACTACACCCACAGCCACGTGGGTCTCACTCGGTTCACTACACACACAGACACGGGGTCTCAGAGTCCCCTTTCTCAGATGTGGTCTCAAGATGTTCACAGCCACTTGGGTCTCACTCTGTTAACTGGACTCACAGATATCTGTGTCTCCTTCTGTCTGGTGCATTCAGACTTGTGAGTCTCTGCACTCACATGCACACGGTACACCCTCTGTTCACTACACACACACACACACACACGTTTGGGTCTCACTCGGTTGACTACACTCGTGGGCATAGTTCATTCCACTCACTGCCATGTGTGTCTCATTCTGATCACTGTGACTGCACTCGCAGCACGTGGCCCCCTCTGGTCCCTGCACTCACAGCACGTGGCCCCCTCTGGTCATTGCACTCGCAGCACGTGAATCACCTCTGGTCACTGCACTCACAGCACATGGTCCCCCTCAGGTCCCTGCACCCACAGCACGTGGCTCTCCCTCTGTTCACTGCCCTCCGAGCCGTGTGGGTCTCCCTCAGCTATGAGTGGACCACCTTTGCCGGGGTGCTTGAGGTTAGTAGGCTGGCCAGGGGCAGGGTTAAAGGAGGGGGTCCTCTGTCAGGCAGAGTTGACTTTGCCACTTGTGCTCAGTTGAAAACATGCTCTTCTGGAGAGCCGGTTGTCAATGCGCCAGTGTCAAGCGATGTCAACAGTAGAGCAACGCTATCTCTGTGAATTTTGGGTCCGTGGCAAACTTTCGCCCAGTTGTTCAGTTTCTACTGGTATACTGCCCCATTAGTGGTGCGGACGGAGGACTGGCACCCCGAGATTTAATGATTCTTAGAGGGGGCTTGGAACCCGCCCCTCTTCTCCATTAGCTGGCCTAGTAAATGCTGGCCAGCCATTGGAGGAGAGGGGTGTCACTCGGTTCAAGCCCCGACTTTTTAGGATTCGGGGGCGTGTTTTTTGCGTTCTTTCCACCTGTGATGTCACCCGTCACTCACCAAAAAACCACGCCCCCGATTCCAAAAATTTCGGAGCTTTGCGGCAGCCATTTTTGTTTTTGGTGTTGTCATCAGGAACAGCCCCGCTGCCATTCCAGGTAAGTTATTATTTTTTTCTTGTTATCCTTCTTACTGCCTCATTCCTTATCTCTGCATGTTTCCATTTCTCTCATTTTCTTGCTGTTCCTCTTTCGCCCTCATTTTACCTTCTCCCATTTTTCTTCGGGTTCCTGTTCTTGCTTCCTTTATCAGTGTCTCTTCCTCTCACTCGTGTTTTCTCCACTCACTCTTCTTTCCACTCTTTCCTGGCCTTCCCTCTTTTCTCTTCAATCTCCTTTCCCTTCTCTCTCCCGCGCACCCTCCCCTCTTCATGTCTCACTCTGTCGCCTCCTCATGGTCTCCCACCCCCTCATTATGCCGGGGAGCCCTGTCGCCTGTCTCCGCCCCTCCCATCTCCCACTGCCCCCCATTTTTTGCCCTGATCCCACTCAGATCTCGCACAAATTCCTTCTCCGTGTCTCATTACTCTGCGCACTCGCGCTAATCCCCTGATTCTTGCTTCCTTTATCCGTGTCTCTTCCTCTCGCTCGTGTTTTCTCCGCTCACTCTTCTTTCCACTCTTTCCTGGCCATCCCTCTTTTCCCTTCAATCTCCTTTCCCTTCTCTCTACCGCGCACCCTTCCCTCTTCATGTCTCACTCTGTCGCCTCCTCACGGTCTCCCACCCCCTCAATATGCCAGGGAGCCCTGTTGCCTGTCTCATATCCCTTATCTCACTCGCGCCCACACCTGTCCCACAGCTCACCTCTTTCTCTCTTTGTTAAACAGTACAGGGCCCCATTCACCAGTCTGTTCCCCCTCACCAGCGTTTGTTGCTTAGTGTCCACCCCTCCCCCAATATCTGTCCCTCATACCAGTGTCTAGCCCTATGCATGTCCCTCCCCGTACATCTGTTGCCACCTACACTCATTCTCCCGCCACCAGTGTCCATCCTCACCGCTGATGTCTGACCCAACACCAGTGTCTGTCCTCACACAGGTGTCTGCCTGTTCCCATACACTAGTAAAAGTCCCTCTGCAGCAGTGTCTGTTCCCCTTCACCAATGTCTGTTCCCCTTCACCAGTGTCTGTTCCCCTTCACCAGCGTCTGTTCCCCTTCACTAGTGTCTGCTCCCCTTCACCAGTGTCTGCTCCCCTTCACCAGTGTCTGCTCCCCTTCACCAGTGTCTGATCCCCTTCACCAGTGTCTGTTCCCCTTCACCAGTGTCTGTTGCTTAGTGTCCACCCCTCCCCAATATCTGCCCTAACACCAGTTATCTTTCCCTCATACCAGTCTCTATCCCCATACATGTCCCTCCCTGTACATCTGTCGTCTCCTGCACAAGTCTCTGTTTGTGTCTTTTCCCCTTCACCAGTGTCTGCTGCTTAGTGTCTAAACCTCCCCCAATATCTGCCCTAACACCAGTATCTGTCCCTCATACCAGTACTATCCCCACACATGTCCCTCCCCATTCATCCGTCGCCACCTACATTCGTGACTGGCTCCTTTCGCCAGTGTCTGTTCCACTTCACCAGTGTCTGTTGCTTAGTGTCCACCCCTCCCCCAGTATCTGTCCCTCATACCAGTGTCTAACCCCATACATGTCACTCCCATACATCCGTCTCCACCTATACTTGTGTATGTCTTGCACCACCAGTGCCCATCCTCACCACTGAGGTCTGCCCCGACACCATGTCTGTCTTACACCAGTAAGAGTCTACCTGTCTCCCTACGCTGGCACCAGTCCCTCAGCAACAGTGTCTGTCCCCAAATGTTGCAGTGAATAGGTCAGCAGCTGTTAAGTGTCTGGGAACCACTAGGAATCCATTTCAGAAAGGGGCCAATGCCACCAGGAAGGCAACATTTTCCCTCTACATTCCTCCACCAGGCATGCCCTCCACAGACATTTAGGAGCAGTTAGAAGTGTGAGTGCATGAAAGGAATGTGGGATCTGCCCCTTACGGACACCAACTGCTGGAGTCTGTATCAAAGGTTTGCCTCTTCCCCGCTTTCCAAGAAGCAGACTCAGTTATAGGTGAGACTATATCTGTGGGTGGCTCTGTGTGTGTGTGTGGGTGGCTCGGTGTGTGTGTGGGTGGCTGTGTGTGTGTGTGTGTGTGGGTGGCTCTGTGTGTGTGTGGGTGGTTCTGTGTGTGTGTGGGTGGCTCTGCGTGTGTGGGGGTGGCTATGTGTGTGTGTGAGTGGCTCTGTGTGTGAGTGGCTCTGTATGTGAGTGGCTGTGTGTGTGTGTGTGTGTGTGGCTCTGTCTGTGTGTGTGGCTCTGTGTGTGTGTGACTCTGTGTGTGTGTATAGCTCTGTGTGTGTGTGGCTCTGTGTGGATAGCTTTTTTTGTAGGTGGCTCTATATGTGGGTGGCTCTGTCTGTGTCAGGGTGGATCTGTGTAGGTGGCTATGTATGTGTTGGTAGCTCTATGTGAGTGACTCTGTGTGGGTGGCTCTGTGTGGGTGGCTCTGTATGTGTGTGCGGGTGGCTTTGTGTGTGTGGCTCTGTGTGGGTGTAAATGCAATAGGTCATGCATTTGCGAGCGATTAAGCTATTGGCATTGTAAATGACAATGCCATTTATTTAACGATTAAGCTATTGGCAATGTAAATGACAATGCCATTTATTTATGTTTTAAAAAAAAGTAATGAGCAATGCCAATAGCTCTACCTTTAATAATGCTGAAGCCATTGCATTGTAAATGCTTGTTTTTTCCTTTCCTTTCCCCTAACAGCTGACTTGCAACTGCTAAGCAGCATCTGAGCGGCAGCACTTTACAATGATTTTTCTGAAACATGCTCTTGTTAAAATAATGGGCACCCAATAAATATAGTTGGGGTTCTAAATTATCTCACTTAAGCTGCAGTGGAGGCCGCTGCAAAACTCAAGTGGGGGGCAGGAGGGAGAAGGCGGATTATGGAAATAATATTGATTTTATTTTTATGTACCTGCCCTGCCACCGATGCAGTCGGCTGCCTCGGTGGGCCTCGTCTCTCCTGTTCCTGATGTGTACCTGCAATCCCTGGGACACCAGCACAGATTCCCCACCCAATCCCAGTGCTGCTGTCAGTAGCTTGAGATATGCACCAGGTTTTGTCTGAGCAGCCTGTTTTGCTGCTCAGACAGTGCCTGGGGTTCTGTGCTGTTTCTCCAACCCAGCTGTGCAACACAGCAGGGTTAGAGAAATCTAAGTGAGCATATCTGTTTGTCCAGACTAGGGTGGCCGGCCAAACCTACATACACACTTTACAATGCACCTACCACTCCTCCTCACTGCCATGGCCCAGCTCCACCCAAGACTCAAGACTTCCTGGCTCAGTCAGCCAGCAAAAAAAAGGAAAATATTGTTTTATTATCATTTTATTTTTCGCTGACTGACTCAGTGAGAAGACGCTCCTCTGGCATTACGGAGGAGCCGCCCATGTAGGCTGCATTCCTTGCTTATGTATACAAAAAACTTAGGCAGAGCGAGTTAAACCACTTGTTGGGGCACACCACATATGAGAGATACCTACATCACACTCAGAGCAGTTGCTGTGAAATTGTGAATAGTTATGTTTGATTGAATTACTTACAGTTAAAGAGCAGTTTTTCCATTCTTCAGGTTGAATGTGTTCTTTGTAGGTGCTTGGATTTTGAGTGAAAGCTGTAAGACCTACAGATGAACTGTTGGTGTGATCCTCTGGTATCAGTGTGTTGCTACATTGCATCAGTTTTCCCTGGCTTCTTTGCTGGCCCTTAGTGGTAGACACAGAACGGGATGAACAGCTTTAGCACTCATGTTATCCTTTGATTCATTTCTCCTCTGTACTTGCTGCCATTTGGTGCTTGTAGCGGAGCTGAGGGATTTGTGCATTGTTCCAAATAGATTTAGAAGCGCTGCTGCGGCCGTAGCCACAGGGGGTGGGGGGCACTAGGGCCAGACCAGCCTATATTTTTTGTGGCCTCCCCTAAAAATGTTCAGTCTTGTGGTCTGTAGAGTCATCACCTTTAAACTGTCTGCAGGCAGGCCTCTTTATAATCTGGTCTGCTGGGGCATGTCATGCGTGGACCTTGGGCTTGTGTAGCGAGGGGATTATGGGCCAGCATTACCAAGCTCGGATGTATGACGTTACAACGCATACCATTACAACTACCTACCATTACAACGCGACCATTACAACGCATACCATTACAACGCATAGCGCTTAGAGGTGCTGGATAGTGGTAAGTATAATTTACTATTCCAACTCCAGTCCCCGTGGACTCTAGGGAAGGTGTTGGATAGTAAATTAAACTTATTCCCTATCCTAGAGCGCCCCCCAGCGCAATGCGTTGTAATGGTATGCGTTGTAAAAGTTGCGTTGTAATGGTAGGTAGTTGTAAAAGTTGCGTTGTAACAGGTGTATACCCCAAGCTCTGTTAGCTCGGAAACCGAAAATGAAAGCGAGGGATGAAGGTGCTGAACCTTTACGCGCCCATGTTTGTCTTTCCTTGTGATGAAATAAACGGCTTCAGTACAAGCTGCTACTCCCTCGTCCCTCCATGTGACAGCACCACGGAGTCTGTACAGGTACTGCTGCTGCACAAGGCAACAGCTTCCGTTTTAGAGTATTCCTAGCATGGTCACCATGCAGGATGGACATTCAAATGCAAGCAGCTGGGCTCCACATTTGATTTGCAGCTTCTGTAGTCACATTCCCTCAAAGCTGTGCCAGGCTGTCAGCATCACCTGCACAAGGAAACTGAAACTGGTGTGGACTCTTGAATTCCTTTCCTTAAATTTGTATTTTTTTTTAAGAAGGCTGACTTATGTCAGATTAGTGTACCGCGTGACCACAATATTTATTTAACAGGGTGTAATATTTATCTTCTGTGAGAAGTGTGGTCCTTTGCTGTCAAATGTGCCTTGGAAGAAAATAGTGGCTGAGTTCAAATTTCGGTTGCAGCCTTGAGTAAATAGTTTGATCTTAGTCAAATTAATGACCAGCTCCTAAGGTGTCTAAATGCCAATTGGCCTGCTTCTAATGTACCCATCTGGGCCCCACATTTGCAGCATGTGACACTGCCTGCGCCCCTATGTTGTGCCATCAGAAAATGTATGTGCCTTCTATTCATCACATCACTAGCCCTTCACACACCTCTATCAGCATTACCTGCGCAGTGAGACTGATATCAGATCATAACTTCCTATACCTTTGTACTTTTTTGTTTTTAATGTAAGAAGACTTGTGTATGATTCATTTACCATGTGATCAGTGTAATCATTTAACACAGTGCACAATTTCACTCTTTGTCGAATTAAACAAAATCACTGTTCTTTGATGAGAAAGGCAACATGGAAGACAATTATCAATCCAATAACTAAATAGAACATTCTGTGACCAGAAAACCTGGGGTCCAAATCCCTGCTTCTCGCCTTTACCAAGTTGTGTGATTGTAGACAAACCACCTTACTTCACTGTTTATCACTGTCCTTGAATATCACATTTGAGAGTACCTTGAAGTAATTCAGTTTGGTATGTGACATACTCTTACACTAATGGTACTCATCTAACATAACAATGCAGGCCATATATAGGAGAGCACATAACATCTGAGTTGTCTCTTAACTTGCTTGTGGCATCATCTTAGAGTGGTAACGGGTGGTGGGCAGAGGAAGCGGTTTATGAATGCTTCTAAATATATATTTAGGAGCTTCATTTTTAATAAATGTCACTAAATGCAGTTACGTAATCTAATTACTATATTGAAACCCTTCTAAATGTTTAAGAAAAACATGTTTGGAATTTTAATTCATGTTTTTACACATTTGTTGTATACTTTACAAAACAAATTACACAATAAAAGTTAGTTAGCACTGAGGTAAAAGAAAAACCCCTGGGCCTTGCTTGACTCACCTGTTCCTAATAAATTGCAGTCTTGCCTGTCTCTAGTCCTGACTTCTTCAAGGTTTACATTAATGCTGCATGCAAGATGGCAATACAATATAACTTTTGGTAGCATACCTTTAGGATGTACAGCATTGTCAAAAGTGAGATGTGTACAACGTTTCTTAGATATTGAGGAGGTGTATTAGATATTCATATAGCACGTTCAATACCCATTGTGAGACCTAAAGTACAGATGGCCTAGTGCATTATTTATATAGCCCCTAATACCCCGGTCAAACTCATCAATTTGCATTGGGTTCCTGGGCACCCTTTGGAGTGCCTGGTTTGAAGGGAGTTGCTTGTGGTTTGCATAATGTATGATATATCGATGAGGTATGTGTGGTTTTATGGAGTGGAGTGCTGCCGCGCATAAGCATAGGTTCTGCATATACATAGATCAGTGGAGTTTCATTGTGGTGTATGGGGATCACTCAGTAGTGTCAGAGGCACTGAACCATTGAAGCACTGATGCACAGACAAGAGGTATTATATGGAATCTCCCAGGAGCAAGAGAGAAGAAACACATTGGAGACACTTTTTAAGCACAAAGGTCTATCAGATACCATCACAGAAATCAACAGTAGGACACACTGTTAACTCACCAGGGTTGCTCGAGGGAGTCTACCCCGGAGCACCAGAAAAGCAATGGAAAAACAACCCTTTGGTAACATCTTTAGAATATCAGGTACTTTATATGGAGACGAACCAAAAGCAACAGAGGTGTGACCCGTTACAGATCCGAAGGACTATTATATGGATTCTGCCTAGGAGCAAATGAGGAGCAACAAGCTGAGGGAAATGTTAAACCAACAAAGCAACTATGTATGTTGTTCACACATGATTAAATGGAGTGTGGTTGAGGGATGGACAGGAGAGATTAAGAGCATAAAAGAAAGGGGTTATTGACCCACATCTTTCCTGGCCTCAACAGATCCAAATGAGTAACATACCACATGAAGATGCCCTCAACATTCCACCCTCACTTGAATGCCTTGGCTGGAGTCCCATATATAAGAGGATGAAATGGCTGAAAGGGTGAGGTCAGAAGATACAGGGTAGCGGATAGAGGGAGAAATAAGGAGATACAGAAAAGAAGACAAAAAGGAATGAAAGGGAAAACGAGAAAAATGGGAGAGAAAGAAACAGGGGCGGGGAGGGAAAGGGAGACAGAAGATGGAAGAAAGATGAAAAACAAATGTAAAGAAATATACCACAGGTATGAATCTTGTTAAATTTTGTTGTACATTATTGACTTTTAAGGGGGCCAAAGTGGATTGATAATTTTCTATAGGACCTCGAAATGGTGGCTTGTGGGTTGCTTTGAGGATGAGGTGTAGCTTTTTAAAAAGAAAAGTAGTTTTCTTGATTTTCAAGGAAACTGCACAGCAACAACTGGCACATTGTGTCATCTATCTCACAACAGTTTCTTTTGTATTGTGACTTGTGTACAATTGCAGGATCATATCCAAACAGCATATAAACAGATAAATGCCTCAACTCTCCCCACTCCCCAAAACTGCACATACTGGAATGTCATAAACTTTATTACTGTCATTTAGTCACAAATTAAGAATTGTGTGGTATAAACTCCTTATCCCATATTTGTTATGTAGGTTTTTCAAGTCTAGTTGTCCGTACATCAGACATCGTATCTGTGTGGATGAGGTGTAGTTTGTCACTGGTGAATGAGGAGTTCTGTCCAAAATCCCCTCCTGGTCCTAGGAGGGCCAAACCTGGGAGTCACTTCAAGGCAACCAAACAATACCCAGGCAGTGGTATGACCTGGGGGAATATGAAGAACAAAGCATTACTTATAGAGCACAGGAAAAAGAAAGAGGAATAAAGAGAGAGCACTGATTCCATGCTCCTTATTTCATTATGCAATTTCTTGTTGTGTGGTGAATGTCAAACCTCATCACAGCTTCCTCAATTTTAGTCATCCTTATGTTTTCATGCACTTCTAAGTATATAACACCTTTTTCTTATGCTCCATTTCACCTACTGGATTCTCTTTATCAGTTTCTAGGTCTGTCTGTACGTGTTTTTCTCTGTCATGTTTATAGAGTGTTACTTTGTTTTTGTTGGTAGTCTGATTTCACTATTTTCTTTTTATTATCGCAAAGCTTTAAGAGCAAGATGATACTTATGATCTTGCTGTCCTTACCATAAGTTATCTTGAAGATTGTGAGCCACAGAACTAGAGCCTCATTCACATGACAGGCAATGTGAGGTGCTGAAGTGGGATTGAATGTGAATGGGTACCATGGCTCACAATATTCAGTGCCGTGAGAATCCATCTGCTTTCCACACAACTCCCTTTAGTAATTGCTGAACTGTTGTGTGGTGGTGCCAAAGTGCAAATTCATCATTAAGAAACCGGCTATGGTCGGATACAATGACCTGGTTCCTCCCTGTGGAACAATTACCTATCAACGTCTACAGCCTTCAGTGAAAGTGGGCAGTAGACTGGCACAAAGAGAAGGATCTTGACCTTGACTGTTTCCTTTGTGAAGATGGAGCCTCAGGGAAACAGCTTGATTATGCAAGAAAACCTCTGGCAGGAGAAGTTCAAATTTTCACTCCCTGGAGGTCTCCCCCGCAACGATAGGGCCTTCTTCAACACCAGCTCTGATGAAGCTGGGGTTGGGAACCAAGGAGAGCATCATGTCAACGGATTACAGAGTCAACAGGAGACCAGTGATGCATCATCAGTGGATGGGCTGCCAGGGTGGCCCCAGTCCCTCAGCAGTTCTCCATGTAAAAAGTTAGCAAGAAGTTTCTAAGTCCCCCTTTTTTGCTGCTAAGCATCAGGAGTATCCTTTGAGAAAAAACCAAGGGTTCCAGGAACTCAGGAAGATTACTTGGGGTCAGGTTTAACTCCACAGGAGCCACCAGGAGGGCCGAGGGCAGCTCCACTCTTCCAGGAAAGTGGACTTCTTACAGCTTTTGTATCCCTGTAGGTCAACAGGCGGTCAGCCAGCTGGCCCTTGTAGCCCACTTGTTTGTCCGGGATACAGGTGGGAGCACGCCTAGGCCTTAAAAGTTCTCCTCTCATATTTTGACTGGCACTAGCCTGTGGGTACAGGTGACTCTTTGTCCCTCCCTAACCAAATGGGAAAAAGTTGCCAGGGTATACTTACACACCTTTACTGCAGTTTCCGAGTGCTCCTCAGTAGGCATTCCCACAATACCCCTCACTACAAAATTCCAACATGGCTTAAAGTTCCTTCCCCTGTGTGGAGCTCTTATGCCCAAAACAGCAAACCCTCCTCTGTGGTCACTCAAAACTGTTTACAGCGGCACCTCCTCTCCCACTGGGATTGGTGCATGGCTGACTAGAGGAACAAAACAAGGCCCAGGCCCATGTGTTTGCAACATCTGCCTGTGACAGGATAGACCTATTTGAGGTTAATTAGGTGCTTAGGCACTGCCCAGATGGGCATCTTGTCAGAGGAAGATAGCACCCCAACAGGCAAGGCCTTTGTCTCCACTCCAGGAATAAGTTTACACCTCATCAAAGGAGCTCTTTAGCTCCTTGGTGACATTTGGAAGTCAGTGAAAATGGGCTTCCAGAAGCTTTGGGCAGGTAAAAGGTGACTTTTTTAAAGTACTTTTTGTACAATATTTAGTGCAAATTCGACTTTTTTCTTTTTTTTTTAAAAGCTTTATTTATCAAATGCACATTACACAGCGTCTGCTTACAACCCCTTTGGGCCGGCCGCTATGACAATCGGTCAAAGAGTATAACACATTATACTGCGGAGAAGGCCGCATCGTGCTTCATTATGGTGTAGTGCATAAAGCAACAATTAGAGGATACTGAAGGTTCAATTTTGTGATTTTGTCGAAGTTAAACAAACAACAAAAACAAACACATGGTAGAGCAATAGCAAGTTCACAAGAGGGGAGGAAAAGCGGGAAACAATATACAAGAATGGAAGCAAGTCTACTAGGGGAGGGGAACGATGAAAGGGAGTGAAGAATGGAAGATAATGAAAGGAACGTAAACTATGGGGAGGAGGGAATGGCGTCGGCGTAATCAAGTGGTGGGGTACAAATGTCACCCCGGTATTCATTCCATTGCGCCCAGATTCTATTCCACTTCCTAGGACGACCCCGAGCCTCATACACCGTCTTCTCCCGAAACATGCACCAATCCATGTTATCTTTCGAGGCACTGAGTCCAGGCGGCCTGTTGGAGCCCCAAAGCTGTGCTATGTCCCTTTTGGCAACCATGTTGCCCAGGGTGATCCAGAAAGTCTGAGCGGCCGTACAGTCCATAGGCTCCCACACATTAAGCAGGCAGCGCCTTGCCTCGGGAAGGAGGGGGAACCCAGTAACACGTCCCATCACATCGTGGACCCTAGACCAGAAAGCAGAAACAACCGGGCATTCCCACAAAATATGAAGAAAAGTACCATTCATACCACAGCCATGTCTACATAGTCCATCTGTCGTGAGCCCCATTCGTACCAGACGCATACCAGTTACATAAACGCGATGGAGGATCTTTAGTTGCACAAAACGGAGCCGAGCCGGAATAGCCACCTCCTTAGGGGAAGAAATAGCCATTTGCCATTCTTCGTCATCCAGTTCAAGCCCATCCGCCACCCAGGAGGCCCGAAGCTTCTCCAGAAGGTCAGCCCTATTGTTAATAAGTTTTTTATAAATTAAGGAAATCGTACTGTCCGGGACATGGCCATCCAGAATACGATCTTCCAACGGAGACGACTGGGGGATGTCAGTCCCGGGGGAAAGGCGGAGAATAGGGCATGCCGCACCTGAAGATATTGAAAATACTCCTTATGATCCAATTGATATTCTACCTTTAGGGCCTCAAAGGATTTCACTGTTCCTCTGGCCCAAAGATCCTCCACCTTGCTAATCCCAATCATATCCCATCTATCAAACCCTTTCGTCCGCCACAGGTTACCCAGCCGTTCAGAATCATACAACGGGGTCATACGCGTCAATCTGCCGCCCCAACCTGTAGCCACATTCGCATCCTTCCAGGCACGTACAGCACATTTCGTGGGACCAGTCAAGAGACGGAGTGGTGACTTCGAGTATAAAGCTCTATTGAAGTTGCCGCCCGGCAACAGGAATTTATCCATAGCGAAAGCGGGAGCGGGTCCCGGGGAATACGTCACATGATTAATTGCACTTAAGTGCGAGGCCCAGTAATATCGTCTGATGTCGGGCAGAGCAATACCGCCATCATACCAGGGAAGCGTAAGTTTTGATAAGGCGATACAGGCTTGTCCGTCCCAAATCAATTGCCTCTGTAGGCCTTCAATCTCACGGAAATAGCGAGAGGGGACAGGATCGAAAAAGTTCTGCAAGGAATATAGGAACCTGGGAAGCGACATCATTTTAAAAAGTGCCGCTCGTCCCAATGGAGACAAGGGCAATTCACGCCACCGCCGCACATCCTGCTTGAGGCGACGAAGGGGAGCGTAAAGATTACGATCGTATCGCACTGAGGAGTCCATGGAAATAAAAATCCCCAAATATTTAAAACCATCCTCTGCCACCTGGATAGGAAACCTACGGGGCAGCGGAGGCAATACCCCCGCTATAACATAGACACATGACTTGGCCCAGTTGATAACAAGCCCGGAGTTCTTACCAAAGGAGGTGAGAACGTCAAAGAGCACGTTTAAAGACTTCTGGGGTGAGGTGAAATAGAGAAGGATATCGTCCGCGTAAAGCGAGACGCGATCCTCCAGATCCTGTGCCCACCGGATCCCTTTAATCGAGGGCTCCCATCGAAGCCACGCTGCAAGGGGTTCCAATGCCAATGCAAAAAGAAGTGGGGAGAGCGGGCACCCCTGACGGGTGCCACGTCCCAATGGAAACGAATCGGAGCCTCTGCCGTTCACCACGACTTGGGCTAACGGTTGTTCGTATAGGAGCCGCACCCATGCAATGAAACTAGGGACAAACCCGAACTTGGAAAGGGCCGCCCACAAATATTGCCACTCTATGGTGTTGAAGGCCATTGTAGCATCCAGGGAGGCCACGACTGCAGGCTCAGTGAGAGTTCCAGCTCTCGCGAGAACGCTGTGGAGTCTACGAAGATTAAGAGCTGTGTTTCGATGGGGTATGAAACCGGACTGATCCGGATGGATCAAGTCGCAGATTACAGACAATAGACGATAAGCCAGGACTTTGGCCAGAATTTTGGGCTCGGCATTGAGCAATGAGATGGGGCGATAAGAGGTGCAACGGTCATGAGGCTTGCCATCCTTGTAAATGACTACTATGGTAGCCAAGCGCTGTTCAGACGGAAGGACGCCCGCCTCAAATGCATCCAGAAACATAGTGCGCAAGTGAGCAGCCATTTTGTCCGGTCGGAGTTTATAGAGCTCGATAGGCAATCCATTGGGTCCCATCGCTTTGCCCGATATCAAGGACCTAATGGCAAGAGCGATCTCATCCACTGTAATAGGTGCCTCCAGAGCCAATCTATCCTCCTCTGAGACACAAGGTAGTGCAATGTCGCGCAAAAGTAAACGGGAGTCGGCCTCATCACGGTCACTCACTGAACTGTACACTGTTCGGAAATGATCCACGAAACATTCAACAATCTCACCGGGATCAGTCACACATTCACCAGTCTCACGGGTGATAATGGGCACCACGCGGTTCATTCTTTCTCAAGAAGCCATCGGCTGACCCCACCGACCTCAAAAACTACCGCCCCATCTCGCTGCTCCCGTTTCCTGCAAAAGTCATCGAGAAGACCGTCAACAAGCAGCTGGCCGCCTTCCTCGAGACAAACGGATCCCTCGACCCCTCGCAGTCTGGCTTCCGGGCCAACCACCGCACCGAGACCGCCCTGATCGCAGTCACCAATGACATCCGAGCGCTGCTCGACAACGGAGAAACAGCGGCCCTCATCCTCCTCGACCTCTCCGCGGCCTTCGACACTGTCTGCCATCGTACCCTAGTACAACGCCTCAGCAACGTCGGAGTCCAGGAGAAGGAACTGGAGTGGATCATCTCCTTCCTCGCCGGAAGGACACAGAGAGTCCGCCTCCCTCGTTCAGATCTGAAGCCACTGAAGTCATCTGCAGCGTCCCTCAAGGCTCCTCGCTCAGTCCAACCCTCTTCAACATCTACATGAGCCCCCTCGCAGACATCACACGCCAGCACAACCTCAACATCATCTCCTACGCCGACGACACCCAGCTGATCCTCTCCCTTACCAACGACCCCGCCACCGCCAGAGTCAACCTTCACGTAGGGATGAAAGAGGTAGCCGAATGGATGAAGAACAGCCGCCTGAAACTGAACTCAGATAAGACGGAAGTCCTCATCCTGGGATCCTCACCCGCCGCTTGGGACGACTCCTGGTGGCCCCCCACCCTAGGCAGCGCACCCAAACCAACAGACCACGCACGCAACCTGGGCTTCATCCTGGACTCCTCCCTCTCCATGACCAGACAAGTCAACACCGTCTCCTCGTCGTGCTTCAACATCCTGCGCATGCTACGTAAGATCTTCCGGTGGATCCCCACCGAGACCAGGAAGACGGTCACCCAGGCCCTCGTCACCAGCCGTCTGGACTACGGCAACACCCTCTACGCCGGAACCACCGCCAAACTCCAGAAGAGACTCCAGCGGATCCAGAACGCCTCAGCACGACTCATCCTGGACATCCCCCGTCGCAGCCACATCTCCGGACACCTGAGAGATCTGCACTGGCTCCCGGTCAACAAGAGAATCACCTTCTGTCTCCTCACCCACGCACACAAAGCCCTACACAGCCAAGGCCCAGGATACCTCAACAGCCGACTCAACTTCTACGCTCCCAAACGCCAGCTTCGATCGACCAGCCACGCCCTCGCCGCCGTCCCCCGCATCCGTAGAGCCACCATAGGGGGACGGTCCTTCTCCTACCTCGCCGCCAAGACATTGAACTCCCTCCCCACCCACCTCCGCCTGACCCAGGACCACCTCACCCTCAGGAAGCAACTCAAGACCTGGTTGTTCGAGCAGTAGCAGATCCCCCTCCCCCAGCGCCTTGAGACCCTCTGGGTAAGTAGTGCGCTATATAAATGCGATGATTGATTGATTGATTGATTGATTGATTGATTGGTCCAGCCACGCCAAGAGTTTGCTAGCCTTGTCACCCACATCATACAAACGGCCCAGCTGATTCATACGCATCACCTTAGCAGCATCAGTCACAAGGGCTCTATAATCTGCCTGCTTCAGATCTAAGGAGTGTAGAAGTGCAGGCGTATCATCTCCACCCAACTCACTTTCAAGCGTAGGTATTTCGGTCTCAAGACCCAACACAGCCTCCCTCCTAGCCTTCCTGTCAGCTGCAATAAGGGACAGCGCGGAACCCTGTATAACAGTTTTGAAGGCCTCCCACAAAACCGTAGGGGAAGCAACCGAATCCACATTCTCATCAAAGTAACAATCGATCGCCTTAATCAAATCCGATCGGAGCTGAGGGTTCCTAAAGTGCCAGGGTGGAACAGGGGGAACTCTGCTTCCGGAAGCACCTCCCACCGAAACCTCGAGTAACAAGGGGGAATGGTCAGAAATACCCCTGGGGAGATGACGGACTTCACGCACCAATGATAAGTTAGCAGTCAGCATAAGAAAGTAATCAATCCTTGAGAGGCTGCCATGAGCACCAGAGTGGAAGGGTTATTGAGTTTGTGAGGGGTGCAGCAACCGCCAAACATCTACCAACCCGAAGGTTTCCGTCAAGTCAGTCAGCCACATCCGTGACAACGGCAAAACTCTAGGGGGCAGCCGATCACACTCGCCCGACATCACCAATTGAAATCCCCACCTATGATCAGGAGTCCATCTGCAAGCCCCAGAAGAGTCTTACCAAGGTCAGCATAAGTGGTAACCTGCAGTCCCGGGGGAACATAAACAACAACAATTACAATCAGCTTCCCCTCCCATCTCCCAGCAGCATAGCGACCCCGATCGTCGAGGGTGACATCGTCTATTTCAAGGGCTAAGGAGGATTTCACCATTATACCAACCCCTCGGGAGCCGGATGTAAAACCAGCGTGAGCAACAAGTCGGTAACCTCGGCGGTCAAGAGCTTTACAGGCATTGCCAATCAAATGGGTTTCTTGGAGTAAAACAACATCAGGGGAATGACGTCTTATAAATTGCAACACAATACCACGTTTGATCCTGTCTCCCAAACCATTAACGTTCCAGGATAGAACCTTCACGTCACCCCCCCATCCCAGAAAGAGTCCCAACCCACCCCCTCTCGGAACCTCAGAGCAAGGATGCATACAAGCGATACAGTACCATGTGAAAAGAAAAACATAGAACACAAAACATAACTGAGTCCCCACCTCCCACCCCCCAAACAAGAACCCGTTACAACACCCCCCACCCTGCACCCCTGCTGACTAAGAAGCCACCCCAAACTGCAGTGTGCCTGTCGCCCCATCTGAATCTACACAAAGAACCCCTGAGGAGGAAGGGAGAAACTACCCCAACCCGCCCCACCCCGGGCCTAATGGTGAAAGCACATGATATAAGTTACTCTGCAAAAGTTACGATCCAAAATCGGACCTCAGGACCCAAAGTCATTCCTGTGCCGTTCCGCCTCCGTCCGTGCCTCCGGGGCCCCCGCTCTCGGCATCGTCCTTTGGCAACGAGTCCAACCAGTCACTGGCACTGTCCGGTTGATCAAAGAAGAAAGCACGTTCCCTGTATTCGATACGTAGGCGGGCGGGGAACAGCATCGCATATTTAAGTCCCAAATCTCTTAGGCGACGTTTCACTCCCAGGAATCCGGATCGTTGCCGCTGTACTTGAGGAGTAAAATCAGGGTAGATAGAGATGGAGCTGTTCTCGAACTTCAGCGGCCGTGCTTGTGAGCGGCCTGAAGAATCACGTCCCTGTCCCGAAAGTGAATCAGCCTAGCAATAATAGGCCTCGGGGGTCCCCCCGGCTTAACCTGTCCACCTGGGAAGCGGTATGCATGCTCGACCGCAAAAAACTTACTGAGGCCTGCGGGAGCAAGTTTAGCAACAATTAATTCCTCGACCAGCAAATCAATCGAGGCAGCACCACTGTCCTCCGGCACCCCGACCAGGCGGATGTTGTTTCGTCGGGCCCTGTTATCGTACTCCTCCATATGTCTAGTTAGCAGGTCCTGCGACGACCGCAGATTCCCAATCCCAGACTGCGCTTCCGCCATATCCGTCACCAGACTGGTAGCTTTTAGGTCCAATGCCTTGACCCTCTCGTTAGTCTTAGCTAAGTCGGCTCGAATAAGGGTAACATCGACCGCCACCGTGTCTATCTTGGACACGATGGCCTCGTATTGCTGACCCATATCAGCCTTGAGTCCTGCAATGCCGGCCAGTAGGTCTTGAAGTGACACCTCCGATGAGGCCTTCATGTCCGTCTTTGGGTCCTCTAAACTGCGGCTGGTTGCACTGGGGGATCCTCTCGTCTGAGTATAGCGATCGATCGCATTAGACTGGACTGATCCCCCACGATTGGTGGCTTTCCTGCGCTTCTCCAGCTCGGGTTTTGTCGCCATGTTGGAATCAGCACCCCGCTGAGTCCTCCCGGGTGCGATAGAATGGCAGCGACCTTCCGGACTTCGAAAGTCGCAGCTTCACAAAAATCACAGACCACTGAGCCGGCGCTGTGATGGAGACATGCAGCTGATTAGACCACCAAAGCCAGGAGTGTAGATTAGGTCATAGGCAGTCAGTTCAAGGATGGAAGAGAAACCAAAAGTGAAAGTGACACTCCATCGGTTGAGCAGATGCCAGGCAGCCGTTGTTGTTGCATTACTGCTCGGCCATCCAAAGCAGCAGAGTCCCCGGTCCCGTCCGGGGCTAGGCCAGAAAGCTTAGGACGATGTAAATATGGTTCCCGAAGTCCGATCTCGGCCCCAAAAAGTACAGCAGCATCAGCAAGAGTAGCACTTCAAAAGCCCATCGAAGTGACCAGGATAGCAGAAGGATAGATCAATAAGGGCGGCGCGGGTCTCGGGAGCTCCCTGCTCACGCGATCATCTTGGATGCCCGCGTAGCTCCTCCTTCGCAAATTCGACTTTAACAATGAATTGGTTTCATAATAAATATTTTTTTAAAGTCCAAGAATTAACTTTCTAGGTGGTTCCTAGGCAGAGATAACTTAATTGACTTGAATAGTTAAGCCCAATGCCTTCCTATGGAACAGGTAACCATGCTACAGAGAAAGTAGCTTTTAAGGCCTTGTCACTGTAGGGACTTGTTTAACATTAACCTTTAACATGTCCTACTTTTATTTACAATCTCCCTGCCCTATGGGCATTTAAGGCCTACTTAGGGGTGACTTAAGAATATTTAAATGGAGGGTATAGGCCTGTTAAAGGGTTTATTTTGGCAAGTCTAATTTGGAGTTTTAAATTAAACAGGCAGGCTACAGTGGTAGGCCTGCACACGTTTTGCACCGTCACTCTAGTGGTGGCACAATGTCTGCCGTAATCCACTAGCGACATTCAACCTACTGTCCTTGAGTATCCTTTATACCAGATACTAGGGCTTATAGGTAAGTTAAAGATGGTAATTAGGAGTTTAGGCAATTTTTACATGTTTTAGGGGTCAGACTACATACACTTGGGTCTGGTTAGCTGAGCCGCAGTGCACAAATAGCCTGCAGCATCAGTCCAAAAAAGTGAATCGATCATGCAAAAAGAGTCATTCAACTACATGGTGTAAGAAGTGACAAAATCAACAGGTTTATCTTTTCTGTGATGCATACACACAAACAATTCACTCATTCATTGACATAGATAGCACATGCAAGCAAATATACAGACATGGGAGAAGACCTACAAACTTCCCTGCACATAGATCAGCAGATAAGCATGCACTCATGGATATAGACCTACAGGCACTAATACACATAAACCACCCAACATGCAATTATCCACACAAACAGATCACAAGACGTGTTAAGTTGTTTTTTTGTTGTAAAGTGTGTTGTGCTGTGGGAAGGCCATTTACAAGTGCTAAGTATGAGAGGAGAGAGGGGTGGCGGGAAGAAGACCAATCAATTGAGGAAGGTGCCTATTGAATGGGATGATCTTCCCAAAAATGGAAATGATCAGTTGTTGATACGCAAAAGTATGGGTCTGCTTGCCAGAGAGAAAGGAAGAAGGAAAGGAAAAACAGGCTGCAGGAGACCAAAAGAGTGTGTAAGATAGGGTTGGAGGTATAAATAAATGCAAAGGGGGCTAACCGTGTGATGAATTGGGGGTCAACATAAGTTTGATAATGGTAGACTGTTAGAAAGATGCCAAGGCAAGCCAGATACTTATGTACACTAACCAAGTCACCATAGCAAAGATGGAGTTCACAAACATTCAGACACTCAAACACTGTTCCACACAACATAGGTAAAAGTGAGTCAGTACACAAGAAGATGTACAAAGGGGGTCTGGGGAATGATATGACGTAAAAAGTATGAACAGATGTATGTATATAGTTTAGGTACACTTAATCCTTAGATTGTTTGCTGATAAAATAGAATTTGAGGTAAAGGAAAGATTTATGTTATTTCCTAATACATTGTTGGCCTTTCCTTAGGTAAAATCTTTCTACTGGTATATCATTCTCCATGTCCATTCTGTCAGCTCACTTTTTGAAATGATCACCTGTTGTAACAGTGTATTGTTTGTGGGGGTTACATATAACAAACTGTTGGGAAATAATGGGCCACTGTACAGAAGGGCAAGAGCTGAGGTACATTGTTGAAAATATCTACAGGGAGTCTACAGGGTGTCAGAGAAAAGGCGAGCCAGATTGAGTGGGGAGACAGCCTTTTATGAAGGGATACACTGCAAACTGGAGTACCTGGTGGAATTTCTGAGAAGCGATGCAGCTTCAGTTCCTTCCAGAATTGCAGGAGGGTGGGAGTGATTAGGATGCCAATGTGTATGCTCTTCCAAATGAGCACACATATTCAGATGGCTTGCATGCTTGTCCTTTCTGGTCTTTTTTCTTCCATTTCCTTGTTTTGGGTTTGGAATTATCTTTGCACTTGGTGTGGCATCGTCCTTCAACATGGTTAGCTTCGCTGCTTGGTACACTAAGGGTTTTTGATTCTAATTGATGTTTAAATGGTGTATCTATCTTGGAGATATTGCAGCTTTCTAGGGAGAAGGTGATCACTCACTGGCTAACAGACCTGTCCTGATCCTCTCAAGTATATCCTTGAAATTGTAATACAGACCTTACTGTATGCAAGTGTAGAGAGTGCTGGTAGTCCTTGGCATACATGTTTCATATCACTGCACTTCTCAGAAAGGCGACATCTTAAGAAAATGATGTAGACCTGAATGGGAATGAGTAAAGTTCCTTTAGTGTTCAAGCATGTGCTTGAATTTGATCAGGTCTCCAGTATGTAGGATGCCCCTGAACAGTGGTTTGCTTTGATCTGGGCGGGAGAGGACCAATACCTGCACTAATGATGTGAGGCAGGTTTGTGGAGAATGTTTTACTTTTTTACATAATATGCCCACAGTAAGAAGCTTTTTACCTCTGTTAGTACACTGCATGTATGTCTGCTGAACTATATGGGATATGAGGTATGGCGTACCCTTGATCACATTCTGACAGTCTATTCCAATTCACAATGTCCTATGCACTTCTAAGTAGCCCCTACTAAATTGGCAACTTTCTATTTATATTATTAAATCCGATGGTGCGATATTTTCATAAACAATATTTAGGATAATATATATTTAACAAACAGTATTTAGGGCATGATATTCTGCTACCATGACCTTACCTCCCTGTGCACACTGCCCCGTTCCATTTACTTTATTTCACTACTGGGGACCATGCCCCCTGGAAAAACAATTAGCAGAGATCGTAAGATTAAGGAGAAATAATTGCACACATAAAAACATAAAAGGAGCAATATAATTTGGCTTTTCACTCTGGTGACATCACAGTCACAGAAGATTCTCCCCATTTAGCTTCACTAGGAGCAACATTACCAGATGTTATAGTTCCAGTTCTAAAATATCTGGTCCTTAGGGCACTCCGAATTTTATTGTTTAATAATTTTCTTTTAAGGTTAAATCGTGCTCCCCTGGTTGGCCTTCTGTCCATGGACATAAATCGAACTCAACATGAAGCTAGAAGTAATAAACAATTTCAGTCCCAGGCAGCACTAAATAATATAGGTGAGCCCTATCTTAAATGATACACAAATTAGTTAAAGGAGGGTTGGCCAATGTTAAATGTATTCCATTTTCATGTTCAATTCACACTGTTTCTGAAGGCATAATTGAAAGGAAATTAAATTATTTTCTAATGCACCAAAAGTAAAGAATCAACAATTCCTCAAATGTGGTTATAAAAGACCTGATGCATTTTGGAAAAACTGTCCTTTTTTAGGTGAATTCATCAATAACTTTATAATTATTCTGAAACACAAAACATAGCTCCAATCAGTCCGAGGAAGCACAATGCTGAGTTTAATTAATTGTCTATGGAAAACCCAATCAAAAAGTGCTAATGAATGGTAAAAGGAAGTTGAAAAGAACCATACAATACCAGAATAACCCTAGTTACTGACAAAACAAAAATCAAACCTCAACACCTTAAATAAAAAGGATAACAAGTGAATCCCAAAAAGTACCTTGTGTAAGTCTTCCCATTGATCAATGTCAACCAAGTGAAAGTGTCCCAAAATACCTACAGTAATTTGAAAAAGCATTGTCCAAAAATATGAGAGCAGAACCCAGAAAATATTGGCATGCAGTATACTCACAGTAACATGAGAAGATGCTCACTCCATAGTTACCATCAAGTGCATATTATAAACCATGCATTTAAACAAGCGAACTATGTACTCGAAAAATGCTCACCTACTGGAAAGCGCAGTTGGTGTTTCTGAATGCTGTGAAACTCCCAGTGGTTCTGGCCGCATATGTTTTATGATAATACCTCTGTCTTATGTTGAAAAAAGGTAATAAAGCAAGTGACTGTGATGGCCACATTAAAAGGGTGGAAACAACTGAAAAAAAAACTGAAAAATCCCTAAAAGTTGTGAATAATCTACACACGATTCCTGATGCAGTTTTCTCACCAAAGAATTGTAACACCAAAATGATATTCAAAGAAATGTGTTAAAATTGTGATTATTTATCTATTTATAAAGTTTTATATAGTGCAAACTTGATTCAGAGGGATATCAGAGCGCTTTATAATTTAAAGGGAAGGAAGGTAACAGTTCACTACATGAGACAAATGGGAATATAAACAGGCAATGAATCAAATAGGTCTCACATAACAAGGCTGGTAACAAATCCTGGAGTCAGCGACAAATGGGCTAGTAGCTGATACATAGCGACATAGGAAAGGATCAAATGCGACAAAAAAATACAAGATTAACATCCAATTCTGGAGTATGTCAGATGCAATAAGAGCAGACAATCGCACATCTTCTTAAGGTAAGAACTTATTCATGAGGAATCTTTTTACTTCCAATTTGAAAGCAATCTAGAGGAGATAATAAGAATTTCCAGTGGAAGAGAGTTCCAGATTTCTGGTGCATGGCCAGAAAAAGATCTGAGGTTTTAAGAGGAGAGTGTTAGCACTCCTAGATGGTCTACTCCCTCCGGACAGTTCTAGCTTTTCGGCTAGATAGTTGCGGGTTTTGAAGTGGAGGGCTTTGTGGGACAGGCAGGCAACCTTTAGCTGAATTTTAGCTTCATAGGGCAGCCAATTTAGGGATTTTAAGACTGGGGAGATGTGTGCCTTTGGCTTGGTGCCCATAACCAATCTGGCCGCCGCGTTCTATGATGCCCTTAGTGGAGTCAGGGTACATTTGAGGAGGCCACAGAGCGTAGCACTGCCATAATATAGCCTCGGCAAAACAAGTGCTTGGACCACTTGCTTGAAATCCCCTTGAGGTAGGAAAGGTTTGAGATTCCTGAGTATAGACATAAGGTGGTTAGCTCCCTTGCACACATTGCTGATATGAGCATTCATGTTCAAGTGCTTGTCCAGGGCGATTCCTAGAGATTTAGCTTAGTCGATAATGCGGGGGGAGCAGTTGAAGGCGGTGAGTTGGTTCATCCAGAGGTCGATTTTAGGAGTGTGTCTCGGGTGAGAAATGAGGAGGAATTTTGGAGGTGTTTAGCAGGAGGTGGTTCTCAGCTAACCAGTTTTGATTACTTAAATAGGGTAGAGTTGAGTGAAGTGATGTTAGCCGGGGAAGAGATTTTCAGATAGAGTTGGGTGTCATCTGCATACATATGGAAGAGAATGCCCATGGATTTTAGTTCATTAGCTAATGGTTCCAGGAACAGGTGGAAGAGTATGGGAGATAGGGTGGACCCTTGTGGAACCCCATGGAAACCGGTGATGGCTGGGAGAGAGAGCGGTTCGCCTTAACTCTTTGGGATCTATGCTGGAGGAAGGACGAGAACCAATGCAGCGCCTGACCTTAGAGATCCATTCTGTGCTCCAGAATGACTAGAAGGTTGTCGGGATTGACAGTGTCAAATGAAGAGGAAAGGTCAAGAAAGATAAGGAGGCAAGTTTAATTTCGGTCAAGCATTGTTAAAATGTCATCCACGTGAGTGAGAGCCGATTCAGTGCAGTGCCCACTACAAAGCCAGATTGATGTTGGTCCAGGAGATGGAAATTTCCAATGTGACTGGAAACATTTTTATAGGAGTTTGGCTAATGTGGGAATGCTGGAGATAGGGCGGAAGTTGTTAAGATCAGTGCAGGTTTTTTTAATATTGTGTTACCTGAGCAGAATTTAGGCAATCTGGGATCGTGCCTTGTGACAAAGATGCATTGACGATCTTTGTCCAGATGGGAGAGACGGCATCCTTAATTTCTTTGAATATAGAGGGTGGTAACGGGTCACCGAAGGGATTAGATGGGTTGATACTCTGAAGAACCTTTTTGATGTCCCTTTCATTGAGGGGGTACAGGTGTCCCAGGATGCATTGTTTTTGATACCCTGGCTATTGGTTCAAACTTGTCTCGTAAGGCCGGGGGGTGCAGACCAATTGGGTAGCAATAGAGCCCGCCTGGTTTCCAGATCCATGTTAATGAGCCTAGATTTCTCTGTAAAGAAAGCAGCAGGTCGTCACTTGAAGAAGGGCTGACTTCAGAGTCAGAATGGTTAGGGGCATCCACCGATTGTCATTAAACCAGTTCAAAAAGTTTCTTGGGGCGATTTGCATCTTGGTTAAGTTGGGATATGAAATAGTCCGCCTTAGCTATCTTGATTTGTTTGTTATAAAAGCTTCTTGCTGATTTAAGGATTTTTAGCTGGTTTGCGGATGCAGTGAATCTCCAGGAACGTTCGATAGCCCTTAGGTTGCGCCTTCCGAGTTTAGGTTGCCGTTGAAACACGGTTTAGATATTTTTGTAGGTGCATTTTTTAGTTGGAGTGGAGCCATAGAATCCATGATGCTCTTTTGCATTTGACACCCAAGTGGGGAGGGTATGCTCAGACGTGAGTCCCTTGCTCTCCACGCCACTGGAGTCAAACTATCCTGGCTGAAGACGGCTGATAGCCAGAAACCGGTCCTAGGATGCTTGATACCGATCCAGGGAAGACATGGCTTGGCAGTTCGGGCTGGACTGTTCCCATGAGGCACAGGGTCAAGGTTAATTTGCATATGGCCATGTCTGAACTGGGGTGGTGTGGTGAGCAAATAAACGATGGATTTAGGCCCAGATCTCTGTACTGGGGTGAATGTATGATATTGTTCTGCATTCTGTCCATCAACTGTTGTTTTTGTGTTTCCTGTCACACCTGTGCCTGTGCATTGTGGTGCTCCTCTAGTCAGCCATTCACCAATCCCAGTAGTAGAGGAGCTGCCGCCAGAAATGCTTTTGAGTGACCACGGAGAAGGGTTTGCTGTTTTCCACCCACCTCTAGGGTGGACATAAGAGCTCTGCACAAGGGAAGGAACATTCAGCCATGTTGGATTTTGGTAGTGAGGGGTATTGTGGGATTATTTACCGAAGAGCACACAGAAACTGCAGTAAAGCTGGGGAGGGTTACCCCAGGCAACTTTTACCCTTTTGGTTAGGGAGGGGCCAGGAGTCACACTCACCCCCAGGCTAGTGTCGGGCACAAATGTGGCCCTGCTGAGCACCCCTCTTCATAATGCTACTGGACCTGTTGAAGACAGAAGGAAGATAGTTTCTGCTATTGAGACTTGTGAGGAGATCATTTAAGGTGTGGGCTTGCTCCCACCTGTACCCAGGACAAACAAGTAGACTACAAGGGTCAGTTGACTGACTTGCTATTAAGCTACAGGGACACATTAACTGTAAGAAGTCCACTTCACTGTAAGAGCCGAGCTGTCTTGGAACCTCCTGGTGGCTCCTGTGGAGTTATTCCTGACCCCAAGTACTCTTTCTGAGTTCCTAGAACCGTTGGCGTTTTGTCTGAGTGTAATCTGAATCCTTTGCAGTAAAACATGGGGAGGTAGAAACTTCCTGCTAACGCTTTACCTGGAGAGCGGCTGAAGGATTGGGGCCACCCTGGCAGGCCATCCACTGAGGGTGCATCGCTGGTGGGTCTGACTTCACCACAGCTCCCACTATGTTCACCCGTTGACTCTGTAATCCTTTGATGCAAAGCTCTCCTTGGTTCCTAACCCCAGCTTCATTAGTGTTGCCGGTAAAGAAGGCCATATTAATGCTGAAGACCTCTGGGGAATGAAAATTTAAACCTCTCCTGCCAGAAGTTTTCCTGAATAAACAAGCTGTTTCGCTGAGGCTCCATCTTGATGACGGAAACAATTGAGGTCAAAATCCTTCTCCCTGTGCTAGTCTACTGCCTACTTTCTCTGAAGGCTGTGAACGTTGGAGGTAACTGTTCCACAGGAAGGAACGCGATCATTGTATTTAACCATGGCCGGTTTCTTAATGATGAATTTGAACTTTGGCACCACAACACTACAGTTTGCAATTACTAAAGGGAGTTGAGTGGAAATCAGATGGATTCTCATGCCACTGAATATTGTGAGTCATGGAACCCATTCAATCCCACCTCAGCACCCAACACTCACATCACCTGTCATGTGAAGGAGGCTCTAGTTCTCTGGCTCACCGTCTTCAAGATAAGTTATGCTAAGGACAGCTACTCATAAGGATCATCTTGCTCTTAAAGCCTTGCGATAATAAAAATAAAATAGTAAAATCAGACCACTACCCAACACACAGGAACAATACATAAACATAATTGTGAAAAACATGTACAGACAGACCTAGAAACTGATGAAGACAATCCTGTAGGTGAAATGGCACGTCAGAAAAAACTGCTAAATACTTAGAAGTGCATGAAAACATAAGAAAGTCTATAGTTGAGGAAGATGTGATGAGGTTTGACATTTGCCACACAACAAAAACATTTGCACAATAAAATAACGAGCATGGAATAAGTGCTCTCTCTTTATTCCTCCTTCTTTCTCCTGTGCTCTATTTTTTTTAAAAATTTTTTATTTTATTGCAAGGAAATACAGTAATACACAATGACAAAAATGAGAGAAAAAAGAAAAAATATCCACATTACATACATTAAACTTAATTAAGAAAAAAAAAGTTTGGCAGCATGATAAATTAAATCCATTCGGTAATCGGTGCCCAAATTTTCTCTCCCAAAACTCTTCTTTTAACCCCCTTTAGTTTGTAAATAGCAGATTCGATATTGTACATAAACAGTAGTTTTTCACGCCAGGTAAAAAATGAAGGAGGATCTGCGCTAATCCATTCCTTAGTAATACAGGACCTAACTGCAGCCATACATAAAAATTAAAAATGAGAAATTGGTTTCAACCTAATAGAAGTGTGGTCAATACCCAATAACACCAATTCAGCAGTTATTTTAATCTCACATTTAAGAACAACAGAAAGAAAGCTTTCAATTTGTTGAAAAAAGGTATTAAGTTTGGGACAAGAAAAAAACATATGTAATTCACCAGCTGCGAATAACCCACAACGACTGCAGTTAATTCCCGTTGTCGTGCTCCACTTAGCGACTTTACTTGGAGTGTAATAAAGATTGTGTACACACATAAAATGTTGGGATTTCATCATCCCTGTAATTAAACAGTCAGAAGCACGTTTAATAGAGAGCAAAATATCAACATCAGGTATGCCTAGGGTGTTAGCCCATTTCAGCTGACATTGTCCCAGATCATCCCCACATTCCTGAATCAGGTTTAAATAAAGGGTTCCTATACGAGGCTTTTTCGGCAGGAGTTCTAATAATGGAAATTTCGTCATTTTAGCTGGGAGAGTTAGAGAACAGTTCTGGAAGAAGCTTCGCAATTGAAGAAATTTAAAAAAGTCGTTTCGTGATAAGGAAAATTTGTTCATTAATTCCTGAAATGAAATAATTTGGCCATAACTAAATAAATCTCCCAAATACCGTATTCCTTTCCGCTCCCACCTGTACATCGTTAGATCACAAAAAATGTCTGGAAGAAGACCCGTTGATATTAAGGGGGTGTAAAAGTTTAATCTAGGTAGAGCTATGTGCCTATAAACTTTTTGCCAGGCTCCGAAAGCTGCCTTTAATATCTTGTACTTTTTTTTTTTTGTGGTAACTAGGTTCTACAATCTTGAGAAAGCTACCCTTGACGTTCTCATCCATGATCATTTCATAAATAGACGGAGTTTGATAATTCGGCACTGCTACTCTGTCTCCCATAATTAGAGGACTTATATTTTGTAATGTCGCAGATAAATAATAAAAGAAAAAATAAGGAAAATGTTATCCACCACATTCATTGCTAAGTATCATTTTCTTAAAAGCTTTACGATGGCGTTTGTAACCCCACAGAAACCGAGCTGTGCTTCTTTCTAAGTTTTTAAAAGAAAGTGAGTGAAATTCTAATGGTATTGTACGATACATATACAATACTTTTGGTAGAATCAGCATTTTTAAAATATTAAGTCTGCCATATAATGATAAATGTAGATGATCTAGACGCTGCAATGTACCGTTAATTTGAGCTATTACAGGATTATTATTGCGTTCTGGTATCTTTTCTATAGGCAAAGAAAGCTTAATTCCTAAATATGTGACCTCTGAAATAGTGGGAATATTCAAAGGTGGATTATCCCCAGAGTAAAGAATCTGAGTTTTCTCCAAATTGAGTTTATAACCAGAGAAATAACCAAATTGCTTGGCAAGGTCATTAATCGCTGGTAGAGCCGTCTCAGCATCAGTAGTAGTTATCACTATGTCGTCAGCATAGGCAAGAGCTCGATACTCAATATTGGCTAAATAGAAAGGTTTAATTCTTTGTTCCAAAATAAAGCGATTAATTAGGGGGTCAATGTAAAAAGCAAAAAGTAAAGGTGAACAGGGGCATCTTTGTCGGGTGCCCCTGGTGATGAAAAAAAAAGGGGAGATTTGGCCATTAATTCGAATACACGTTTTAGGAGCAATATATAAAGCAGCGAAGCAAGATGGCGGCTGCTACTGCTGCCGAGTGATGAGATACAGCGTTCTCCCGATGCCTGACTGACCTGATCTGGCTCTGACTGCTAGCGTGTCTCCAATTTGGGTCTAACTGCTTCACTTTCCGCTGATGGCATTTCGAATCTTCTGAAAATTTCTTTTGCCGTTTTTGCTGTCTAAACGTGGGGAGGCTACGTGGCTGGAGCCGCGGTCAGGAACGCGAGCCGAAAGAGAGGCGGTGAGGCGGCGAGGCATTGAGCGAGGCGAGGCGGTGAGAGAGGCGGGGAGTTTTGATTTCCGTGGCCGGTGCAAGGGCCGTGAACTTACTTGTTTGCCTGTTTGTTGCTCCGCGGTCGGTGGTACGAGCGGTAGCACCTGGTGGAAAGAGGTGGGAGTGCTGAGGAGAGCCGTGGAAAGCTGATGCCTGACGCCTGACGGCTTTTGTGGCAGTTCGTATGTGTGTCTTCTGAGGCTGAATACGGTGATTATACTACCGAAGAGAACTGACACCTGGGGAGGAGAATAGCAGCACCTTGACGCTGTGAGACGTTGGTAGTCGTTGGAAGTCTCATTTAGTTCTGGTGCTTGGAGATTTGGAGACGTTGGTAGGTTTTATCTCGCTCCAGTATACTGCAGTGCTGCAGCTGAAGGTGAGAGCTGCACGATTTTGTGAAAAATGCTAATGAATGAGAGAGACTGAAGATCAGCAGGAAACCTTGCTATATATATAACGAAACTTTGTGTCTGGTCTAGTCAACAGCAACCACTGGTACTGAGCCTATTTTGGAAAAATATAGTAAGACAGTTGGACTTCTAAGCTTCTAATAAAACGCTTATTATAGCTAAACTGCTACAGTCTGTCCTTTGGGTAGTATATAAGGGCAGCAGACCCGGTGGAATTAAGTAAGGAGTTTTTTTTGTTACAGAAAGAAAATCCTTGGGTCTCTGAATAAACTTTGAAACGAATCTAATGGTCCGTTATGGCTCCTAAAGGCAGGGGGGCAAAAAAAACTGTCGCCAATTCAACAAACCCCTTAAATACTACGCCACGAGTCACGGAAAAAATTGTGGAAAAACCTACAATAGTACCAGTGCCAGTACCAATGTTAGTAACAGAGATAGACACCCGAACACGTCAACAAAATGGGACTATTAAAGAACCTGTTATACCGGAGCTTTTCAGGAAAAAAAACATATCTAATTCCTCTAAGAGTAGTATCAATGTACAAGCATCATCCAATGTTTCACTCAATGCTACGTCTAACAACCATGATGCAATTCTTTCAAATGAATCTTCTTCAACCCCAATGTTACTAACAGCTGGAGATGGAGCCGGAATAGTAGCGGGAATTGGTGATGGTGATCTAGTTTAAGTTTAAGTTTAAGTTTAAAGTATTTCTAGAGCGCGACATACACCGAGCGGTTTCTTGGCGCTAGCTGAGCTTTGTCAGGCTGTAGAGGAAGTTAGAGTTTCACCCAAAGTGATTGAACAGCCTATGAATGACGCAGATTCTATTGGATCAGGTGGTCAATTCTTTTCTATGTCTGATGTGTCGATAACATCTGATGGGGAACTAGATAATGAGGATCATCAACCTGTAAAAGACTGGGCCGATGACTGCAATCAGATGTCTGAAGAAGATTTACTTGGCCCTGACTTTTTGTTGAATGAAGAAACTCCTAACACTGTTCGTAGGGTTGTAGAGGCAAAAAATCCCCCCCCAGGTGACAATCTAGGGTCCATAAATCAACCTCAGTGGGAAGGGGCTGGTATGGCCTCAGAAATGGATCCTGAATCTCCAGAGTTATTGGAGGGGGATGAGGAGATTACTCTAAAGTCAATATATAATTTACAGACATCTATGTATAGACTAATCATGGCGCACAGAGAAGAAACTAAAGCGGAAGGGCTTCGTACTCAAGGAGCAGTACGTAAATTACAGAATGTGGTACGCTGTTTGGCCAAGTCTAGTACCGAAACCAATTCAAGAGTTCAGGAGACTGAAACTCGTATATCTGTTGTTGAGGACGAATTATCCTCACAAAAAACTTTAATTAAGGATCTGGACAGTACTAGACAAGACATTGACTGGAAATTGACCGATTTGGAAAATCGTGCACGGCGCAATAACTTACATATTTTAGGAGTGGCTGAACAATCAGAGGGAAAAGACGTTCGACAGTTTGTCGTACAGATGCTCTCAGATGCCTTTAAAGACCTAAAAGGATGGGACTGGGACAAGGAAATTATAAGAGCTCATCGTTTCCCTTTTAATCAAAAACCTGATCAGGGAGGAGGAAAAAAAAATCCAAGAGCCATTCTTATATGTTTACAGAATTACCTGCTCCGTGAGATTTTGTATGATTTGGCTAGGCCATCCAAAACTAGAACGGGTTTGGGGCACGAGTTTTTTGTTCGACCTGATTTTTGCCCAGTGACAGTACAGCAACGTTGGAGACTTAAACAGCTAATGGCACCAATACAGTCTAAGGGGGGGCAAGTGTTTCTCCTAAATCCTGCTAAGCTTAAGGTTGTGCACAAGGGTACAACCGTTTTTTTTGTATCTGAGATAAAAGCACAACAATTCTTAGATGCAATGTAGTTGCGATTGACAGGATAAGGATAATAATAACGATTATATTCAGCATTAGTGGGATGCCTCTCCCTTTTTATTTAATTTTTTTTTTTTTTTGGTGCCAGAGATATAGTATGTTTCAGGTCTGACTGGCTTGGGTAGAACTACACATCTCATAATCACTTACCATCAATGAGGGCATTTGCCCTTACGCTTCTGGTGGGGGGGTGCTGGGAAGAGGGTGGGGCGGGAAGGGTGTGTGGGGGTGGGAAAGGCTTTCTTCGGGGTGCAAGGAAATACAGTTACAAGACGTATTGACTTTAAATTTACAATTTTTGATCGATGGGTTCTAAATTTTGCAGTTGTATGTTATTATATGTCTAACAGGGCTAATATACTAAACTTATGTAATGGCTAAACTGACTATATGCTCCATTAATGTTTGTGGTCTAAATGACAAAAGAAAAAGGGGTGTAATGGCTCAGATGATAAAATCTATGCGGGTGGATTTAGTCTGCATACAGGAGACTCATATCTCCTGGTCTAATAGAGGGTGGCTTAAAGATCTTGGATTGGAAGTAGTGGGATGCTCCCGTCAGAGCTCTACAATAAGAGGAGTGGCAATATTAAAGAGGTTCGTATTAGGGGAAATTAAAAGAATTAAAGAAGACCCATTGGGACGATGGGTTATTGCTGAACTTAAATTTGAAGGATTGACTATTACCCTCTGCTCATTATACGCCTCTACAGTTGATGACCCCGCAGTGTTCCACTACTTAAGTCTGGAGTTAGCTCAATGGCCACCTAATATTATATTATGTGGAGACTTTAATTTACATTTGGAGGAAACATTTGATATTTATGGCAGTACCCCATATACAGGGAGGAAGAAAAAGGTATTCAAAGCAATTAAGGGGGTTATTCATGAGTATAAGCTATTAGATGTGGGTTATGAAAAAAGGGGGGGAATGTTTGGAAGTACTTTTTTTCTGCCCCTCATCAAAGACATTTTAGATTGGATTACTTTTTAGTTTCTAAGACCTTATATAATGAACTCAGTCAAGTGAAATATGAGGTACTCCCAAAAATTATATCAGATCATAACCCGATAAGTTTTAATTTTGAGTCAAATACCTCATCCACTCCTCGATCATGGACTTTTGACCGCAAATTATTGTTTGACTTATCTTATGTTGAATATATGAATACCTGGATTCTGGATTTTTTTTAATTAACAAAGGAACCGCATCTTTAGAAACTGTTTGGGACACGTTTAAATGTGGGGTTCAGGGAGAAACATTGAGATACTCAATAAGAAAACAGAAAGATATATATGCTCCAGTAGTTTTTGAGAAATTAACGTTCAAAACAAGATATATATCTGTAACAGCGCTCCGGGCAGCGATCCGGTCCGCTTACTTTTCGCGAAACGGAACTTTGCGCGCAGAAAGCTGATTGGCTCTCCGGTGTCTGTCAACATTCTAAACAGTCCGGAGCGGCCGCCATCTTATCTCTCGGTAGGATCGAGAGGGAAGAAGAGGTGAAAAACGAAGGGGGAATTTATTGAAAGGGGGCAAGGTATACCCCTCTTGACCCCCTAGGAATGTTGTTGGGGTTATTAAAGGGTCCCGTGGGGAAAATAAAAAAAAAAAGATTTTTCACGGTAGAAGCGCTTCACGGGCCGCGAACTGGGCCGCAAACTGGTAGCGAAACGGGAATTCGCCATTTTGTGCTTCGTTTTAATTGTTTAGAGACAAAAATTATGGCCGCACATCGGCCACAATGCATGAATATCGCTGAAAAGTCAGCGATATTCATGCATTATCCAGCAAATGCTCTTAGCCATGTTATCCACCTTCCATTGGATAACATGGCTAAAAACTGTTCTGTGCGTGAGCTTTTTTTTTTTTTTTTGCTGCGTGACGTTTGTTAACGTTCGATTCGATGGAAATCAGGAAGTGTTGACCACCATTTTGTCACTGCGAGTAAATATTTTGTTATAAATGAATCCTTATTGATAAACATTGTCTGCGCCATCTTGCGTTTTTGTCCAATGCCACAATTTTGTCGTGCACGGCAGCCATTTTAGATGCCTTGACCAGGGCCACTCTCTGCACGCCGCCGATCCTCAGCATGGCTCCCCACCCTCGCAAGCATCTCCCCCACGCACTGGTCACCCCCGCTCTTTCTCTCATGCATGGGCCATATACTTCCCCCCATCTGCGCTGCTCTTCTCTGAGAATCACACCCTGTGCCCGCCCGACACCTCCCTTTCACCCTATTCACTACCGCACTCTCTGACACTCCTCTTCCTCTGTGTCCGATTGTCCAGGCCGGACCTAGGCTATCACCTAGCCCTGCGGATGTAGTTTATGGCCCCAGCTGTAGAGTATCCAGACATGCCAACCCTCCCGATTCAGGCGTGAGACTACTGATTTCAGTGCTAGTCTCCCGCCTCCCGATTCCTGCAAGCAAAAACCCGGGGGCATATTACCAACAACTAGCGATAATTTTTGTCTCTAACTTGTTTAGAGACAAAAATTATCGCCGCACATCGACGAATTTTATCGCACATAAACCTTGCTATTAGCAAGGTTTATCGCAAATGCGATAAAAAACGGCCGCAATGCATGAATATCGTTGAAAAGTCAGCGATATTCATGCATTATCCAGCAAATGCTCTTAGCCATGTTATCCACTTCCCATTGGATAACATGGCTAAAACTGCTCAGGGCAGGTGTTAGGTTTTGGAGATATTCGCGCTTAGCGCGATTATCTCCAAAAGTTGGTAATAGGAGATAGCGATGGTTAGGGACTGTTTCCAGTCGCTAAAATCTTGGCACGCCCACTTTGCATGTCATTAGTGATAAATATCACTGATATGCAAAGCGGGGCCCAAGATGGTCGCTATCTCCTTTTAGCTGTCACTAACTGGTGTTAGCGACAGCTTGGTAATAGGGAGCAGCCGCGTAGCTAGGGGGGGGCGGGGGGGGCGGTCCGCCCCAGGCGGCACCTTATCTGAGGCGGCACTCTCACTGACAGTGGAGAGACGAGGCCCGGCCCGTTGCGGCCGCTGCGCGGAGGCCTGCTGTGAGTCACTGACCTGCTCAGCTGTGCTGTGCCTGTGACTAGGGCGGCCGCGGCGCGCGGTGACCCCGGTGGCCGGGCGCCATGGTGCTCAGCTCTGCTTAAGTGTTTACATACATTACACCGCACCGCACGACATGTCAATCAATCATGACAGTTACAGTAGGAGGCTGCTGGCACGCACGCTGTCAGAAGCGGATGGGATTTCCTTTCCATGTTTCCGCAGGTGCTGGGCACTGCTCCAAGTTCATTGCGTTCTAGAAAGCCAACCCCGGTTATTACAGCTCCCTGTACAATCGCATGGTACTTAAGGCGCCCATTGCTCCGTTCTGACTGGACTCCATACGACAGAGCATCTGCGCAGTTCCAAAGCCGACGCTGAATTGCAATAGCATATTTAGGCAAAACTCGACTGACACATTGCCAAAGAACACGTGTTCCACAGAGTCCCTTATGGGGAATATTTATGACAGCTTGTGTGTATTTATTGCAAAAGAATGTACTAGTGTGATCACAAGTAAATACATGTGTATTCTAAAATTGTAATGTAATTGGGAACATTCGATGCAAGGTAATGCAGGGTCCTAGGTAAAAAGGCATTTTTCCGTTTGGGCTTAAAAACAGCAAATGTGTGGCCATTTGGTGATGTTTGGTGCCTACTTCTGTCCCCCCTAATAAAGCATGAAACCTCATAACGTGTTGGCTGCCCCTGCCTTACCCACCACATTTATCAGGCCACTTTGCAATTCACGTAGGGAGGCACTTCCGATTGAGAACCGATTAAGCACCTGATCCATCCCAGATCACGAGCGGCGTCTGACGTCATCATCCAATCCATCAACTATCTCAGTACAGGGCGGTAGGCCCCCACCACGTACCACCTCCCTCCCAGTCCCAGACTCGCTCACAGGGCCGTCAATTAGGTAGTGTGCGCAGTGCTCTGTGCGCACAGCCGCAACCAATGATGACGGCCCTGTAACACTTTGGGCCAGCCCCCGCTCTCGCCGCCACACTGGTGACGCGTTACGCGCGGCGCGCAGTGCACGCTGGCCCCTCCCGTCGTGTCGAGCCTCGTGGTCCGGGTGTGGAGATCGAGACCAGCACCAGTGATTCTGCCGTAACGACCGTGCCTGCCCTGGCCCTGCTGCAGCTGCCCTGTTCTTCCTAGTAGTGCTACAGTAGTAGAGGAGTACTGTGGCGGTGGGTGGCTGCGGGCGCCGGGCGGCACTCTCTCTGCGCGGGACTGGAAGCCTCTGCTGCCTGCTGCCATCAAGGCTCCTATCAGAGGTCAGGTCAGGTCGTCACGCACAACTATAATTGATTGAGGTGAGCTGGTGGTGAGTGAGACAGTACTGAGAGAGAGTCGGATCGATCGCAACTTTGCAAGTGAGTGAGTCAGTGACAGTCGAGTTCAGTCATTCATTGTCATTGTCATTGAGATGGATCATGGGGGCGGCACCGTGACCGTGCACAGCAGGCCGCAGACAGTAGTCGACATACCAGGGTGGTGGTGGTGGGCTGTGATTGTGCTTTCAATGAAAACTGATAACAGACTATCCCTGTTCCAGTAACACAGCACCGAGCCTATAGAGAAATCATGGCACAGACAGGCCAAGGAAATCAGGCCTGGCTCGACAGAGTGTGGAAATAGAATGTGGTGCCTATTTTGAGGTGGCAGAATAGCGGGTGTGCAAGGGCTTTAGAGCTGATGAACTTAGAAGAATACTTCAAAATGTGGGGCTTGTGTCAGAGTTTGCCTCTTCAGGAGTAGGTGAGCGCCCTTTTAGATGTAACATGGAGACAGGAGAGCAGTCTGTGGAAGATGGAAGCTTATGAGGGACAGAGCTGGGGTGTGTGGTAAGCAGACTTTGAATCATTATATGTATTATATCATTATTTCATTGTTTGTGATTCAAAGTGTTTTCAGCAACGTCCTAGATTTATTTCTTTTACGCAATTCCTGCCTAGTTCGAGACCACCAGCATGACTCATATTCGAGCTGTCAGATTGTATGCTGTGTTGAGTAACACCGTTATTTGCGGCGTGCTGGGCAGTTAGACCCAGCCTAGGGAACAAACAGAACGAGGAGAAATATATTGTAAGCCTTTGAATATATAAAGAGACAGGCTGAGCCAGCATGTGTGCTGTTAGCGAGATAACCTTTCTGCTGCAGAGGTGCCTTGTAAAACAAGCTGCCGTCTGCCTGATGTATGGTCATTTAATGGTCAGCTGTAGATGATGGATCCCTGAACAGTGTCATGTATGTGCATGTTTGCTTTGTGCTGAGGGGTAATTGTTCACACAGCTCTCTGATGGATGTCACATGTGGTTTTTCTGAGTCCCCAGATAGATCATGCAGTCTTGTGTGTTCTCTTTTGTACTGCCAGTCACCGGTGTATTCAACTGTCTAACCTTTGACCGTGTCATGTATGTGCATTTTTGCACACTTTGAACTATTTTTCCATCCTCTCAAGAGCATCCCTAGTTTAGTGTTGTTGCATTTTATGGTTATTGGTCTTGTGTTAAGTCTATGCATAAAGATATGTCTTTTTTTATAACTACTTGTGTGGTGTCCCTTTGTAGTGTCCTTCACTGTGTTACTGTGTATGATCATAAATGCTTTACACACTGCCTCTGAGATAAGCCTAGCTGCTCGTGCTACGTTACCACAGGGTTGAGCAGGGGTTATCAAAGGGTGTAGCCCCCTTACTCTGACTTAGGAAGAAGGGTCCCCGGTTGGACAGTGGCCAGCCATTGCTAACTAGAGACCCCCATTTCTAACAAACAACCATTCCGATTTTGAGAGGAGTAAACATCTCAATGCCCATTAGATTCCCCATGTTAGACTAATGTTCTGATTTGTTACCTTTGCCTCAAATTGTAAAGCGCTCTGATTTCGCGCTATATAAAACTTTATAAATTACTAAATGTAACTTACATGATCGAGGTAACTGTTAGCAGCAATACTACGTGTCTCTCCTCGGAGACTCGGACATCTTTCAAGGGCTCACCGTCCTTTTTCCCCAGCAGCCGCCCCCCACCTCCCCTCCCCCCCCCCCCCCCCAAGGGGCGGCACTCTGAAGGGTAGCCCCGGGCGCCACAAGCTCTAGCTACGCCCCTGATAGGGAGATAATTTTATCTCTTTTTTTTTGGCTTTTAAAGCCAAAAAAGCGGAAATAAACCCCCTTGATAATATGCCCCATGATTTCTCAGGGGTTTCAGCTGACAGGGCTTGGTATTGTGTTACGTGCTAATTCTTCCAGGAAACGTCAGAGGGTCGATGCAGGGGTTCTAGAAGGGGTGATAAACCATTTAAGCCTCATGAACAAGCGCATGGTCTTTTAAAGATTTGTGAAGTACTCGGGGCGGCGGTGTGTGTGTGCTCTCTTTCAGGAGCGGGCGGGGGGGGCACTGCCAGCAACTTGCCAGGCCAGGCAGTGTTCAACACGTGCATCACCCTTTCTCTGCCTGCTATTGCGCTCCATGCTTCGGAAAGGTAAGAAAAAGAACGTGCATTTGATTTTGAAATGTCCGATCTTGTAGCAGTACACTTGCAAAGCCCACACATGACAATAACCCGATTCAAGGCCCCATTCACCGATTTTTTAAACATATATAGCACTCCAACAAAGTTAGATTTTAAAACTTTATTAACTTTTATGAACGGAACAAAAACTGTAAAAACATTTAAACATTTTTCACCCAAAAAAGCAACAATGGTCAGAAGCTGTTTTTTGTGCGAATAGTCCCAAGGCAGCACAACGTGCAGAGTTCTGGACGGCACCCAGGTGATGTCGCCTGGGTGCCGCACTGGTTTTGGGATCCTACAATGCTGCTCCGAAAATTGGCGTGGGGCGTCCCGGGTGAGGCGGGGGGAGGCCTCGTCAGTAGCGGTCTGTTGTGCGAATAGTCCCAAGGCAGCAGAACGCGCTGAGATGTTGATGGCACCCAGGTGATGTCCAGTAAACTGCCGCACTGGTTTTGGTATCCTACAATGCTGCTCCGAAAATTTGCGTGCGGCGGCCCGGGGGGGGGGGGGGGGGGGCGTGGGGGAGGCGGCGTGAACGGGCCTCCCCAGGTGGCGGCCATCCAGCTGAGTTGCGCCCGCTCTTGGGGCTACAGCGTCTCGCTCACCATGTTGTTGAGTTGCTCCCACTCTTGCAGTGCAGCGATAGGCGCCTGCCACATGACTCTTAAAATGGCGGACGGCTCTTCGGTTTTGGGCCTGGTCCACTGAAATGGCCCTGGGACACCTTGGAACTCGGACGCTTGCCTGCTAGGGCTTGGGCTCCATTCTTGAAAAGCGTCCCCTCAGCCGTGAAGATTCTACAAAAGTCTTGGGGGCCCCCGACTCCCGCAGGCTTCCGGTGGGGAGCGGCTGCCATGATTGCTCGCGGAATGACCACGACGGAGCCACGAGATGGTGGTGCTCTCATGCTGACGCCAGCTTCAGTCTGAATGATCCAGAAACAAGGTGGGGCTTTCATCGTTTGGGAAAAAAAAATGTTCTAAACCAATGAAAAGTGTTATTTTTAGGTCATATGACCAAGCCTTCCATCTTTAGGAAACCAAAAGTAAAATGATCCAATGAAAAGTTTTATAAACAAGTCACATGACCTGTTATGCGGCATAGGGCTACAAAAAGCGTAGAAAATCCGTTGGCACGTGAGGCGGCGTCAGTAGCGGACCGATGTGCGAATAGGCCGAAGGCAGCACAACGCGCCGAGATCCGGATGGCACCGAGGTGGTGTTCAGCAAGTTGCACTGGTGTGGCCAACCTGCAATGCTGCGCCGAAAGTCGGCGTGGGGTGACTGGGGGGGGGGGAGGTGGCGCAAACTGGCCTCTCTCGCCTCCCCAGGTGGAGGCACCTGATGTGCAGTGCGGCGCCCCTTACCGTTTCACTCACCGTCCAGCAGAGTTGCGCCTGCACTTGCTGCTACAGTAGGCCGAAGGCAGCACAACGCGCCAAGATCCGGATGGCACCGAGGTGGTGTCCAGCAAGTTGCCGCACTGGTGTGGCCATCCTACAATGCTGCGCCGAAAGTCGGCGTGGGGCGCCCCGTTGGCCTGTGAGGTCGCGTCAGTCAGTGGGGGCTGTTTGTGAAAGCAATGTGATGCTGTGCGTCGCCCCCAAGATGGAGGCTCCTCGGCTGCAGTGGGGCGCCCCTTGGTGTTTCACTCGCTATCCAGCTGAGTTGCGTCCGCACTTGCGGCTACAGTAGGCCGAAGGAAGCACAACGCGCCGAGATCTGGATGGCACCGAGGTGGTGTCTAGCAAGTTGCCGCACTGGTGTGGCCATCCTACAATGCTGCGCCGAAAGTCGGCGTGGGGTGTCCCGTTGGCCTATGAGGTGGTGTCAGTAGCGGACCGATGTGTGAATAGGTCGGAACCAGCACAAGGCGCCAAGATCCGGATGGCACGGAGGTGGTGTCATAGTTGAGAGTTCTGAGCAGTGCTTGTAACACTGTCTGAAGCTTATTTGCACCTGCTGCAGCTTCACTATTGCCCTGGTGTGGCCAAAGATCGCCCATGACATAGGTGGCCGGCTCCCATGGTCCGGCGGAACTTTTTTCCTTTTCCTTTCTGCATCTTGTCCCACAATCCGTTTGACCTTTAGACATGACCAGGTCCGTGAATGTGTGCAGGGGGACGCTATTGATTGAATCAAAATGGCGGCTTCACACAAAGCTGACTCAAGCGTTGCTGGTGATGCTATACAGACAAAAAATGGTTTTCAGTTTGTACATTCTTCAGGATTTTTCCATCCAAGTCTGCTTGAGAGTTTGTAGAACAATGGCTTTAGATCTTGCCCTCCCCTCTTTTGACTGTTGGTTCTTGTTGCCTATCTCTTCTGTTGCCATTTAACTGAACCTTTTTTGACTGCCGAAAGGGGTTCTGGTCCGACTGCTGGTTGGTGGAGACATTTTGACTATATCCTGGACCTGCCCGGCCTCGCCCAAAATGGCGCCGGTATAAATGGGACTCGTAACTCCTTGTTGTGTACTGGTTGCACAACCTTGATATCACGAGATACGTATGCAGTTTTGAAGCACATGGCGGGCGGGAACGAGAATTGATTGAATATTTCGACATCCCTATTGATATTAAGTTCTGATGTGTTATTGATTACTGTACTATTGAAAGTTCGAATTAACGTCACCCATGGTACTTGCCCGCAAATGTATATCTAGATAATTTTATTGTAAGTGGCCCTGTCTTATTTTAATTACAAAATGTACGTCCACCTATTCCGCAACTGTTAGACACCTTAGTTCTTGCAACCTAATGGCCCGCTCGTTGCGTTCCTCTACAGTGTAAATGTCTCCTCATCATATACGATTCCAGTTTGCTCCGTGGCCGGCCCACGTGGTTATAGGCCCGTATTTGTATACTGACATTTTCACAATAAAGGTTTTTAAAACAAAACATGGTAGTAGTATTTACATTGGTAAAGTTTTTAATTTTAGTCACTGTTTTCGAATCAGTAAAAGGCAAGTGAAATAAAGCAGTCCAATTACATGACGGATAAAAGGTATAATACGCAGGAACGCAGTAAAGATAAATGGTCAAGGGCTGTTGTGTTTTTTACTCCTGCAACATAAAGTGATCGATAAGAATCTGATATTCAGGCGTATCGGCGACTAAGACAGCAGGCCGAGCATCTTTTGCTCAACGGCTCCGTCATGGGCCGAAGAAACGCCCTTTTTCTAGAAAAAGGAATATATTTTACTTGCAGGACAGTTGTAAATTTTCCGGGAAAATACATTAGCCTGGAACATTATAATATATATGTTTAAGAAAAAATAATGTTCGAAAGCAATAAAAAGCGTAATTTTTAGGTCATATGACCAAGCCTTTCATCATTAGAATAACAAAAGTAAAATGAACCAATGAAAAGTTTTATTAACAAGTCACATGACCTGTGATGCTTACGTTACGCGCTGCGCGCCGCGCCCCGGATCCCTTCCGGGAAGCTGCGCTTCGCGCACTGGAGTACTTCCGGGTGCGCTAACGTGGCGTGTCATATAACGCATTACGCGACAACGTAGGTCCAGAATATAGTCAAAATGTCTCCACCAACCACCGGTCGGAACACAACCCCTTTCAGCAGTCTAAAAAGTTCTGTTAAATGACAACAGAAGGGACAGGCAACAAGAACCATCAGTCAAAGAGGGGAGGGCAAGTTCTTCCCTACCGGGTCACGTTGGGGCGCTACCGGAACTGATCGAATTGGTAGTCTACAGTGTTTCTGGATGTTTCAGACTGAAGCTGGCGTTAGCATGAGAGCACCACCATCTCGTATCTCAGTCGTGGCCATTCCACGAGCAATCATGGCAGCCGCTCCCCACCAGAAGCCTGCGGGAGTCGGGGGCCCCCAAGACTTTTGTAGAATCTTCAAGGCTCAGTGGACGCTTTCGAGAATGGGGCCCAAGCCCTAGCAGACAAGCGTCCGAGTTCCAAGGTGTCCCATGGCCATTTTAGTGGACCACGCCCAAATCTGAAGAGGCGGCCGCCATTTTGAGAGTCGTGTGGCAGCCGCCTATAGCTGCATCGCAAGAGCGGGAGCAACTCAACTACATGGTGAGCGAGACGCTGTAGTCGCAAGAGCGGGCGGTAAACAGCTGAATGGCGGAAGAGGCACAGTGTAGCAAAAGCGGGCGGAATGGCAACTGAAACGGTAAAGGGGCGCCCCACTACAGCGTGTCTTCAGGTCAAACGGATTGTGGGATAAGGTCCAGAATGGAAGAGTCATCAAAAGGCAAAAGGTTCCGCCGGACCCCGGGAGCCGGCCGCCTATGTCGGGGGCGATCTTAGGCCACGCCAGGGCAACACGACTTGGGGAGGGGGCAGAAGTCAAGCGCACCCTCCCAGTCCGCGCCACCACACCGTATGTTGAAAATCTGAAGCCATCATTCTACAAACTCTCAACCAGCCTTGGATGAAAAATCTAGAAGAATGTACAAACTGAAAACCAGTTTTTGTTTGCATAGCATCAGCAGCAACGCTTGCTATCAGAGTGCATGAGTTTCATGCTCGATCGATTGAGCTAGCCGGATCAGGCAACAAAAAGTATAAAATAGTTATGTAAATAGTTATTTAATAAAATGTTTTACCCTGTTACTTTGCTGGTGTGTTGTATATATTTATAATATTTGCATAGAGTTTATCGTTATTTTGGGCGGGGTGGGTGGCGGAGCCGAGCTGTCTTGCAGCCATCATGGTGTGGAGCTCAGTTCATCTCACTAGTTTCGTATTTCTCATGAAGGGTTGTTCCTAATGTTTCTATTTTAGCGAGGTCAAAAAGAGATCCCATTAGTGGCCTACTGATTTTGCTCGATTATTTGTTTTTTTTACACGATTTTTCACTATCTGCAAAGACTAAACAGAGTATTGCGGCTTTGTGCTTGTTAGTAAATAGAGAATGAACCAAAGAGAATAAATTATAAAATAGTAAATGCTTGGATAACAATCAATCAAATGGAGAGACAAGCAGGCACGACGGATTACAACGGGGGCAAAGGCCTGCGTTAACTACCCTTCACTATCTGCAAAGAGAGAGTACTTCTAAGAGAAAAGAGGGGGGGGCAGCGTTCAAAGCACATCAGCGTGCATAAACACGAAAATGTTTTTACCTATCACGTACTTGACATTTGACAGCTTTTGATATTTGCTATTAAAAACCATTGAAATTCAATGAAAAAACCATAGGTTTTAGCCCATATATAGTTAGGGATTAGCATTTACAAAACCTTGAAAATTCACTGACAAAACCATAGGTTATAGACCATATATAGTTAGGGATTAGCATTTACAAAACCTTATTTTACTCGCATAAAACCATTGAAATTCGCATATATAGTTAGTTGCGCTAACTATATATCGCGCACCCGCAATCCACTGCTGATGATGTCACATATTACATCATTCATGACATGGTCAGTGACATCACTGATGACATCACTGATGACATCTCAAATGACATCACTGATGACATCACTGATGACATTATCCAGTGACTGTATGTTTCTGTAAAGTTAAAATATGTATTACATATTGAAGAATGAGTGGATGTATAAGTGTCTGGATGAAGGATTTAGTAGGTGCATGACTGACTGTATAAGTGAGTGATTAAATGTGTCTCACTGAGTGCATGGGTTAGTGACTAAACTGTCTTAATTTGTGCATCATTATGTCTGTTGTTCTGTAAACTGCTGCATGTGTTGATCAGTAGCTATATGAGTAACTATATGGGTTATTGATTGGTTGCCCAAGTATTTGTATGGGAGACTGAGTGTGTGTGGGGGTGGCTGGGAGGTGTATGACTCTGTGCATAGATGTGTGAGCAGTTGATTCACTAGATGTATGGGTTCAAAAGTGCATGTGGAAACAGCTGTATGGGCGGTTGACTGTGTGCATGAGTGTATTGGTGAGTGAATGGATATCTCAGTGCTACATGTCAAAGTAAGTACTTATGTAAAACACAGTACATGTGAGAGTTGACATATATAAATAACTGTGCATAAGAGCCAGTGAATGTGTGAGTGGCTGTATGGATCATTGTGAACTTGTATCAGGGATTGTATAAGGGACTAAATATGTGTTAGTATATGTTTGAATAAGTAAGATGTGTATAACTGTATAGTTGAGGAAATGGATGTGTGATTGATTCTTTGCATGACTGACTAGGTGTGTGAGTAACTCCATGGATGAGTGACAGTCTGTGAGTGTCTGTTTACACTGAGTGTATCTAAGGTTATATCAGAGTCTGAAGAGGTTCATCGTATAATCACATGAATGATGTCATCAGTGATGTGATCAGTAATGTCAAATGAGATGTCATCAGTGATGTCATCAATGATGACATTTAAGATGTCATCATTGATGTCATCAGTGATGTCATTTGAGATGTCATCAGTGATGACATCAGTGATGTCATTTGAGATGTCATCAGTGATGTCACTGACCATGTCATGAATGATGTAATATGTGACATCATCAGCAGTGGATTGCGGGTGCGGGATATATAGTTAGCGCAACTAACTATATATGCGAATCTCAATGGTTTTATGCGAGTAAAATAAGGTTTTGTAAATGCTAATCCCTAACTATATATGGTCTATAACCTATGGTTTTTTCAGTGAATATATATATATAAATATATATATATATATATATATATATATATATATATATATATATATATATATATATATATATATATATATATATATAAAAGGGTACACCTCATCCTGAAAGAAACCTAAGAGCCCCAAGTTTGAGGTTCTATAGAAAATAATCTGTCCCCTTCCATGCTCGTTTTATCTTGTTTTCTGTATCTCCTATTTTCTCCTTCATTCCCTTTCTTTTCCTTTGTCGAACTACCGAAGGCCTTCCTCTAGTGTTGTCTGAGACGACTCCTCTATCTTCTGATCTCACCCTTTCAGCTTTTTGATCCTCTTTTATACGGGACTTCACCCAAGGCATTCACGCGTGGGTGGAATGTTGAGGGCCTCTTCATGTGGTGCGTTCCTCGTTTGGATCTGTTGGGGCCAGGAAAGGTGTGGGGCAATAAACCTTTTCTCTTCTGCTCTTAATCTCTCCGGTCCATCCCTCAACCACTCTCCATTTTATCCTATGTGACCAACATACATAATTGCTTTGTTGGTTTAACAGTGCCCTCAGCTTGTCCTTCGGGTCTGCAACGGGTCACACATCTGTTGCTTTTGGACAGTCTCCATATAAAGTACCTGATATTTTAACAATGTCTCCAAAGGATTGTTTTTCCATTGCTTCTCTGGTGCTCCGGGGTAGACTCCCCTGAGCACCCCTGTTGAGGTAACAGTGTCTCCTTCTGTTGATTCTGTGATGGTATCTGATAGACATTTGTGCTTAAATAGTGTCTCCAATGTGTTTCTTCTCTCTTGCTCCTGGGAAATTTCACATAATACCTCTTGTGTGTGCACAGTGCTGTCAATGGCTCGGTTCCTCTTACACTACTGAGTGATCCCCATACACCACAATGAAACTCCACTGATCCATGTATATGCCATGTATATGCAGAACTCATGCTTAAGAGCAGCAGCACTCCACTTCATCAAATCACACATACCTCATCAACATGTCCCACATTACCCAAACAACAAGCAAACCGCCTTCCCACCATGCACTCCAAAGGGTGCCCAGGAACCCAATGCAAATTGCTGTGTTTGACCGGGGTATTAGGTGCTCTATAAATAATTCAACTGGGCCATCTGTACTTTAGGTCTCACAATGGGAATTGAACGTGCTATATAAATAACCAATACAACTCCTCATTATCTAAGAAATGCTGTAAACATCAACATTTTGACAATGCTGTACATCCCAAAGTTATGTTACCAAAAATAATATTGTATTGCCATCTTGCATACAGCATTAATGTAAACCTGGATGAAGTCAGGACTAGAGATAGGCAAGACTTCAATTCAATAGGGACAGGTTAGTCAAGCAAGCCCCAGGGTTTTTCTTTTACCTAAGTGCCAACTTACTTTTGTTGTGTAATTTGTTATGTCAATTATACAATAAATGTGTAACAACATGATAACGTCTTACAATCCCAAACATGGTTTTCTTAAACATTTGGAAAGGTTTCACTATAGCAATTAGATTACATCACTGCATTTAGTGACATTTATTAAATATGAAGCTTGTTAATATGTATTTAGAAACATTCATAAACTGCTTCCTCTGCCCAAAACCCGATACCACTCTAAGATGATGCCACAAGCAAATTAAGAGACAACTCAGATGTTATGTACTCCACTACATATTACCTATATTGTTATCATAGATGAGTAAGATTATAGTGATTAAACCATACACAAAGTTTAAGAGTACGTCACATGCCAAACTGACTTACTTCAAGATGCTCTCAAATGTGATATTTAGGGACAGCGATGAACAGTGAAGTAAAGTGATTAGTCTACAATCACACAACTTGGTAAAGCAAGAAGCAGGGATTTGTACCCGAGGTTTCCTGGTCACACAAAGTGCTATTTAGTCATTGGATTGATATCTTCTTCCATATTGCCTTTCTCATCAAAGAACAGAGATTTTATTTCATTTTAAAAAGAGTCAAATAGTGCACTGTGTTAAATTATTACACTGATGACATGGTAAATTAATCATATGCAAGTCTTCTTTAGTTAAAAACTAAAAAGTACAAAGTTATAGGAAGTTAAGATCTGATTTCGGTCTCACAACGCAGGTAATGTTGATGATCAGAGGAGTGCTAAATGGCTGGTGATGTGATGGATAGAAGGCACATGCACTTTCTGATGGCACAAGGTGGGGGGGCAGGCAGTGGCACATCCTGCAAATGTGGAGCCCAGTTGGGTGCATTAGAAGCAAGACTATCAGCATGACCATTTTGTGTTTAGACACCTTAGAAGCTGGTCAGTAATGTGACTAAGATCACACTATTTAATCAAGGCCATAACGAAATTGGAAGTCTGTGTTTTCCAGTAGGAACTATTCAGCCACTATCTTCTTGTAATGCACATTTGACAGCAAAGGACCCTACTTCTCACAGGAGCTAAATAGTACACCCTGTTAAATAAATACTGTGGTCGCGTGGTGCATTAATCTGAAACAAGTCAGCTTTCGTTAAAAAAGTATAAAACTTAAGGAAAGGAATTCAAGAGTCCATTCCAGTTTTAGCTTTCTTGTGCAGGTGATGCTAACAGCCTGGCCCAGCTTTGAGGGAAGGTGACTAGATGAACTGCAATCAAATGTGGGACCTAACTGCTTTCATTTGAATGTCCATTGTGCATGGTATTTTCAAGCATGGGTTTCCCTAGAAAAATTCTTACAGACCAAGGTACACCTTTTATTTCTTACTTGAGACAGATTTGCAATCGATTTGGTGTTGTATATTAAACACGTGAAAACCTCGTACCATCCCCACACTGATTATCTTGTAGAGAGATATAATGGAAGTCTTAAACTAACCCTTAAGAAAATGCCCTCTGTGTACCATCCCCAGACTGATTATCTTGTAGAGAGATGTAATGGAAGTCTTAAACTAACCCTTAAGAAAATGCTCTACGGGGATGGCAAAATTGGGATCTGTTGTTGCTCCTGGCCCTCTTTGTCCTTTGGGGCCAAGTAGCTTTGGGGTTTCTCCCTTTGAACTGCTCTTCTGTAGGGGGCAATGTACTCTCCTTGAAATCACAAAGGAATTCTGGGAGAAGGATGCCAAGGACAAATCAGATTCCCTGTTAGATTATACCAATCAACTCAAATCTTACATAGGCAAACTGAGGGCTTATGGCTCATGAAAACCTAGAAACAAGTCAAGAAGACAGAAATGTGTCTATGATAAGGGGAGAAAATGCTGTAGGAGAATAGGCCCTAGTTCTTCTACCTACATCTAATACCAAAAAGAAAGAGAGTGGCGAGGCCCCTACAAAATCATTAAGAAAATATGATGGCTTATATGCCAATTACAACTTTCTTCCAAGAGGGAACACATTTATTATGTAATTCTTAGAAAAATTGTTACGCCCACTCCCTAGAGCGATACAGACAATAGTGCTACTTGGACAGTTAGGACTCACCATGGGGGACACTAACATCAACTACGCTGTTTACGAAGGGAAAAAGAAAACCCTTTTCAAGCATATTTTTTGACATACCAGGCAGTACCACCCTCACAGTACATTCAGTCCCTGGTCAGGATGGCATTGTTATTAAACAACGGCCCTGTCAGGTTCTTGCAGACCGCTGTCAGACTCTTCAGGCCGAAAAAGAACAGATGTTACAAATGTATTTGGTGTTCCCTAGTCGTGATAGTACCAAAGCTTGATGGAAATAAACAAAACAAATGCCAGTGCTGAAAAATTATTTGTGCAAATCATGACAAGCAATGACTGAAACAATTGCCCTCAAGAAAAGTTTTTCCGTTTCATACAAAAATCCAAAACTTTATTTGTTTTGTTTCAATTTTCTTTACTTTGAGATCTTATTTTTTATCTTTTTTATAGAAGTCTATATGGTTCTAGTAACCAGGAATTTTTTACTTTTTATTTTTAGGAAGCCCCTTTATATACTGAAAACCCATTCACTCTCTAAACCTCTGTGTTCGTTAAGCCTCATACATACTGTGTCAGAATCATTCACCTATTCGCCTTAAGCAAGAGGTCTTTAAGTTTAAGTTTAGGTTATCCATGGGTGTTCAACAGATGAATTGCATTATGTGGTCATTAGCAAAATTCTATCACATAACATCCGTCAACTATTTTACTGCCACCATTACAACACAAAGAAGGCGGTTCTTCAAAACACATGAATAAAAAAGCAGGAACATGATAGAGCTGTTAGATCACTCTCACAGCACTACGATGTACCGTACACCATACTTAAAATGAGAGAATATAGAAAGTTAATCTGGGAAACTAAATAAAAGTTTCACACCTCAGTTTGGGTAAATGAATCTAATGTTTGCAAATCAAAACACTCTGCAGGAAATTTGGGGAATTTTAGGGAGTTTATGAGTTCCCTAGATTCAACAAATAAACATAATCTCAGCTGAGGAGTACATTTAACAGATTGGTATTGTTATATTCGGTTTTGTATGTGGAAGGTACATCAAAACAGAAGTGCACACTGTCAAAGCGAAATTGTATGCCAAGATATGTTTACAGATCTATCTGATCAGATTATAGCAAACTGAAACCTCCTCTTTCAGACAGGCTTTTGAGCTTATTATGGAACAACAATTAACAAGATAACGTTATTAATACTCATTGATAAGCATTTTCAGTCAGACCAATATTTGTATGAAGGCCTTATTGACTTTAAACCTGCTTTTGATTGCAGTGAAAGGGATATATTATGAACGAAACTGCAGAATTACAGTCTTATTTAATGTAGCCCTAAAAAACGCCTTGCATAGACAGGTTAGAGACCACGTAGAGTTGAAGAGGGCAAGAGTACCTAACAGAACTATGATCAGAGACCGTAAGGAGACCATACGAAACGAATTATGGCAGGCACTCCATAAAGCATTTGAATTCAATGATAGCAAAGGCTTCTGAAAGGCAGTAAATGCCCCGTTTTTGGCCCCCAGTGGTGGACCCTCAATTGAATCCACCATTGGGGAAGATCAGTGGGTAACCCATTTTTCTAAACTGTATGGTAATAATACTGACACTGGCCTGCGATTGCATACCAAGATAAGTCACTTGAACTATCATCCAATTAAAATTGACATTAGTGTGGATGAGGTGTTATTGGCCATCAACTCAAGCGTAGGGTGAAAAGCCCCTAGCCCTGACTCTATTCCTATAGATCTATATAAGGCCACGCCCCTCTTATGCGGCCCTCTTCTAACTTCCGCCATGAGGGCATGCTGCATACAGGGATTCATCCCAACGTGGGTTCAGTCCATATTAGTCCCCATCTTCAAGAAAGGAGACAGCAATGATCCAGCGTGTTACAGTGCTATTTCGTTGCTGTACTCTCTCGCAAAGGTGGTTGGACGAATCATCTTAAATAGACTGCAGACATGGGCCAAAACCAGGGGCGTGATTTGGGAATTCTATTGTGGATTCTGACAAGGACTTGGAATAGCAGAGCAGGGCCTAAACTTGAGCCTGCTCTGGGGGAAGTATATACTAGCCAAACAGGAAAAGCTTTTTGTTGATGTTTTGTTGATTTAAGTTCTGCTTTTGATTGTGTTAACCACAGGAAACTATGGAGTATTTTAGGGTTCATGGGGGGTGAAGTTCCGCTTATTAACTTTTCACGGCAGATGTACCAAGGCGCACAGGCCAGTGTATGTTATGGTAGGGCAGGTGAGCGTAGCCCAAATTTCCAAGTAAGGAAGGGGTTTAGACAGGGGTGCGTGCTAGCCCCCTTTCTTTTTACTCTGTATATAAACGGCCTAGATGAAACATTGTCACAGGAATGTCAAGATCTTGCTCGTATTGACAACCGGTCAATCGGAGGCTTAGTGTATGCAGACGATGCTGTTCTTCTATGCCAGACGCAAGTAGGGCTACAGAAAATGTTTACTAGGTTTGTAAACTACATGTCCAGCCTAGATCTCAATGTAAATATTTCAAAAACCTATGTTATGAAGTGCTGTAAACCGAGAGTAAAGTGTTGTGACATCATTATTAATGACAGGAAACTTGAATTTACTAATTGTTTTTCTTACTTGAGAATTGTTTTTGAGAACAGGGTTTCATGGGCTAATGCAATTACCACACGAATATTACTAGTTGCAATAGCCACAGCTACACTGGTCAATTTTGCAAGAAAATTGGGACAGTGCCCAATCTGCTAATTGATAAAAATCTACAAAGCTAAATGCATTTCTACGACAATATACGGAGCCAGGATATGGGGATTTGCTAATGTGGACTCACTCCAATTAATTTTTAACAAGTTTTTAAGATATCTCCTAACAACCCCAAATAGTACTGCCATGTATATATGCCACTCAGAATTGGAAATTCCATATTTATCAGATCTGATCAAAATGCAACCTGATATGGACCAACACAGCTAATGGCCTTAACCGGGATATAATTAACGATTGTCTTATTTTGCAACAGGCAAATTGTATCCCTTGGTTGAATTACGTTAAAGATTTTGTGGCCAAATTAGGCAGCCCGGAATATTTTATTAATACCAAGAGTATGAGCTCCATTACCAGGCAAGATCTAAAGTCCGCATGTGTTAAGTTCTTGGAGCCGGTCAGATTTCCATATAATTATGGCAACATTTCGGTCATAGAAAATCAATTGCTTCTGACGAAAGCAGGGATACAGCCATATTTACTGCACATTCAAGGGAGTTATGAAAGGATATTATTGACAGGTCTCAGACTAGGTAATTTCCATATTATGGTAACATTCCCAAATGTGAATGACTGGTCGGGCAGACCGGGCTTTTGCCCATGCACCGATTTTTCTGTCCAAAGCACTATACACATAATATTTTTCTGTAAATTTTATTCCATACTTAGAAAAAGGTGGATCCTGACTATTTTTAAAGTGTTAAGTTTTAGACAATGCCGACCCGCCTTCTGTAAATTACCACTATTAGATGACAATAGATTTATCAATCACATAGCCAAGTACTTGAAGGGAGTCCTTCGATGTAGAAAAACCTTGTAAGGTTTTCCCTTATCAAATATACGAATCTGTGCGCTTCATTCAATGTGAATCGGATAATATTTTAAGTATCCTGGAAGGTGTCATTTACCATTTGTAATTGGGAAAATATGATTTTTATGGATTTTATGAACAATCGTATTTTATATACGTTTTTAATTGTTAACTTTTATAATGTATTGTGCTTTTATGATTTAACATTTTTTAAATCGAATGAAGCTTTTTGACTTGACTTGAGTACTCAGTTTAACAGCTCATTCAGATCGTGCTCATGACATAAATCATCTTCCAACAACATTATTGAATAATGATCTGAAATACTGGGATTACTGTATTTTTCCACCTTTTAATAATACCATTTTAAAATATTGAATCCCATATTCCTGGGTGCACAATTTCTCATTGTTTGCACAAGAAAAACCCACACAAAATCACTTTGCTGGACGTGAAAGCAAAATGGTATGCCAAGATATGTTTACAGATCTATCTGATCAGATGATAGCAAACTGCAACCTCCTCTTTCAGACATGCTTTTGAGCTTATTATGGAAAAACAATTAACAAAATAACCTTATCAATACTCATTGATAAGCATTTTCAGTCAGACCAATATTTGTATGAAGGCTTTACTTATTTTAAACCTGCTTTTGATTGCAGTGAAAGGGATATATTATGAACAAAACTGCAGAATTACAGTCATAATTCTACCTTAGTATGTGATATATTCCAGCTACTTGATAGCCCTTATATATTGCTGACCTAAAGCTATCCCTTATCATTGTTAGTATTTCTGTGCCAACCCTTAGGTTAGGTGGTACTCTTTTTTTGAAAACTATTTTTATTGAGGTGTTTTACACTTTTAAATACTGAAATGGAAAACATCTCACAAGAAATAGGTATATCACATTGGGTCTGGATATTCGCTTGACAAACATGTACATGAATGGTGTCCTGTCCAAACAACAAAATAGTGAGGCAAAATGAGTACAGGGTTGCAATTTGTTTTGTGTTATCTGTATGGGCTGGGACTGAGACTGTACTTATTTGGAACCAATTTGCTAGGTTAACAAGGATATGAAGATATGAATCGCCAAGAACTGGGGGGGGGGGGGGGGGGGAGGGGAGAACCAAACATCACTGTTGGACCTGGCCTTTTTGAAGGTTTATCCCTAAACTTTTTGCTTTCCTCCTGTATTCTTTTACTTTTTTTTATTGGTTTTAGGACTCTGGGTATTTAACCTCATCTAACCAGTGGAATAGTGCATATTCTCTCTCCTCTTAACCATGGTATGATTGGTTTCTCCATGATTAACCTATTTGATTAACTAGTACTTCCCTAGAACACGGCACTATGTGTGCCCAGGGCCAGTAAATCAAATGCTGCTAGTTTGCCTGCAGCGCTGATTCTGCCACCCACATGAGTAGCCTTGCAAATATGTCTCAGACCTGCCAGTGTCTGTGTGGACAGTTTTAAAGTGCTATTTCGACCTAGCAAGTGCACCCACTTGCCAGTCCCAAACCTTTCCCTTTACTACATGTAAGTCACTCCTAAGGTATGCCCAAGGCAACCCATTGGGCACAATGCAATATATTTAAAAGATGGGACATGTACTGGTGGGTTTTGCATGTACAGTGAAGTACTGCTAATTTCGTTTTTCTCTATTGAAATGCCTATTTCTCCCATAGGAGAACACTGGGAGTGCCCTGAAATATATTCTAAGTGTAATTTCCCATTGGGAGCAGATAGAAATCTGAGGTTTGGGAATCGATTTTTAAATGGCACTTTTAGAAAGTGGGCATTTTCCTGCTAAACCATTCTGTACTGTCTGTAGATTACATGTCTGGCTTGGATGACAGTTGGGCTCTTGGGCATTCACTCTAAATAGTCACACAGAGGGAGCTGAGGTGTGCCCTGCATATCCTGTTGGCCCATCACCAGGCTGATGGGCCGTCCTGAGCTACAGTGGTGGGAGAAGTTGTCACTGACACCTGAGATGGTCTGTGCCTGTGCTCACAAAAAGCAGTCTCCACCCCCTGTGCTGTGTCTGGAGCAAGGTCAGGGAAAGGCATGGTTGTATGCACTACAAAGACTCTATTTTGACGTTTGCCTACTTCAAATGCAGAAAGGGATATACGTATTGGACCTCTGACACTCCAAAATCAGAACACCTCTGGACTGAGGACATTCTGCTGGAAAAAGAGCTGGAGAAGCTGTCAGGAGGGACTGACACTTTGCTGTTTGCTTTACTGTGTTGGCCTGCTGCTTAGTTGCTTCTGTCCTGGGAGTGAAAGGCCTTGACTTTGCTTTCTGTATCCTGATTCCAAGGTTCTCTAAGGGCTTGAGTTGAGCTTGCCTCTTGTTAAGAAGTCTCAGGGTCATCAAAGACTTCACCTGCCAGTGTTTGGGATCTTCTGCTGACAATCCTTGCTTGCCAAGTAGTGCCAGATCCAGTTCCTGGGTCCTTCGTAGTGTAACCCAGTGATCTTAAAGAGAAAATCAGCTCATCGACTCCCAGCACCTGTTTGATTGACGCCTCTCTGTAAAAGATCAATGCATCACCCCTGCCTCCCCAAAACGTGGTTCCCCTCTCGATGCAGTAACCACAGTTTTCACTGTAGGCCGATTGTGCCATAGCAGTGCGCCAGAAAAATCATGCAGCCTGCGTCCCAAGCACTATGTCACCAATGTCGGTTGCACCCACTCTGACGCAGCATCTGCTTTGCGGCTGTAATATCCATACAGCACCTGCTTCGAGGCTGTGAAATCAACGCAGCTCCTGCATTGCTTCTGTCACGTTGACGCAGTGCATCTGGATTTTTGATGCACCATTCCTGGGCACCAATTCTTCATCAACACCGCATCGCAGTAAGGAACGGAAGCCTCATGTCCAGAAACAGATGCATTACCTCCCCTACCGGTAAAGAAGTGATGCATCACCTCCCCTGCCAGTAAGGAACCAATGCATCACCCCCCTGAGTAGTAAAGAACTGACACCTCGATTTGCTTTTCCGGCACCTCACCTCCCCTGCGCTTTGCACCGGTTTGATTTTTTATGCATTCACGGTACCTTGGGCTAAAAAATACCTCCAATGAGTTTTATAGACTTAATTTGCATATCCTTTTAAGACTGATATTTTGACTTGTGTATGTTGGATTTTTGCTGTTTTGGTTTAGTTTTATTCTGTTAAATATTGGCTATATTTCTAAACTGGTGTGGACCCCTTTTGTAGAGTTTTCACTGTGTTACTGTGTGTATGTCTGTGTACAAATACTTTACACATTGCCTCTGAAATAAGCTTGTGCCAAGCTACCAAGGGGGTGAGCAGGAGTTATCTTAGTTGTGTGACTCCTATACCCTGACTAGAGTGAGGCTTCTAACTTGGACAGGGTGCAAACCACTGCCAACTAGAGACCCCATTTCTAACAATCAGCATGAACAAAGTCACTAATATTAGCTACAGGGGGACAGTTTATGATTGAGAGGTGACAAGGGCCAGAGGCGCCAGTGGCTTACAGTCAGCGCACTGGCTTGCAACATACTAGGCAGTTGTGGTAACTGATAGGAGAGAATGACTGTCAGCAGTGTCCCTGCCAGGGTTGGGGGCAAAGGCTTGGAAACTTATTGCAGGATGACAGAACACTTCAGCACCAGGTTTTTAAGGAGGGCGGCATTTATACGAACAAGCTCTTGAAACGGTGGACATAGCATTCCAAGGCACTGCTGTGGGTTCCTTGTAGAGATGCCTCACTTCGTCATGATGCAGGTTGATGCTTTCAGTTTCTCTCTCCTATGTGCCATAGTGTGATTGCGAGAAGCTGGTCCTCTCTCTAGTGTAGTGTAAGGATCCACTTGGATAACAATAAGGCCAGGTTTGCAAATCATACTCGCTCTTTGTATCCTTTGTGTGGCTTGAAACACCCAATGCAGTCGCTGCCCATGTGTTCAGGTTGGTGATTTCCATGAAAGTGGCAAAGTTGGCATGTGTGACATCTGGGGCATGTAACTTTCACTGCAGGATTCAATTTGATTCAGCTTGGTTGGCATTAGATAGGCTCTATCGAGTATCGTGTATTGTATGCTCTTGAATCTCACGTTACGGGAGACCCCATGTTGGAACTCTTTTTTTCGCATTCATTAGGTGGTACTCTTATTCTCATTCTGCATTATGTGGATCTCCAGTGCTGTGTGGCAAAACCAGGAAAGATTACAATGTTAACTAGAGACCCTTAACAATAATCGCAAATTGAATAAGTTCATCATCAACCTAGAGAAAATCAATGTCAATTTCAGCAAGAAACTATAGAAAGAAGGGAGATGAATTTTGGAAAAGGTTGAAAGGACTGCCTTTTATAAATACATTGGTGTCTGATTACATAAGCGGGACGTCATCCATGTGGTGTTGGGCCCTAGGCCCACATGAAGTACTGCTAATGAGACACGGACACCAGGATTGCGGGCTAGTGAATGGGCCCAGAGCACGTGCGCTCCGTCCTCTTTATTGACTGGGTCACGTGACTCGTGACACCAGTGGTGGGTGGGTGTAAAGTGTGGGGTTACATAGTGAACAACTAGAACGTGTCCAGCGGGACACTACAATCCATATAATATTACCAGCTTGAAATCAAAGGATGCTTCCTTAACATTTGCTTTTTCCAAATTGCTTAAGGATTTATCAGGACCATAAGTCGAACCATTCTCTTAGTCACCATGGACACTCCTGCCACGCGCATGCAGGATTTCTTAACTTCCCGCCGCTCAAATTTCTATCGTAGTGACCAAATTACTGAGAAAAGCCCATAAGCCAGCAACAACCTGGATACTCACTGTTCTTGTTGGGTAAGTCAGTTCACAATTGCATCCCAGGAATGTTCATTCTCTGAAATTCACAGGTTGCTTTAACGACTATGCTTACCCCACAGTTAAGTAGGTTCCCTTCCCAATAATTATTTGAGGTGTCAGTACTCAGAGACACCCCTGTTGTGGTGCTCCCGGCGAGCTTGGAGGTCCTATAATGTGTACATAAACCCAGCGCTCTTTTTGAATAGTTGTCTTCTGTCAGTAGTAAGGATTTGAGCAAATTAAAAACAGATAAGGCTAGACCGCGCTCGTATTTTCTTCACATTGATTGCATGCATTAAGTTGTTTTTGTGCCAAAAAGAGAGATGAGCTCCAGATGAACCACTGTGTTGTTTATTCCTTATATATCCAGGTTCTCATTGGTATAAAGACAGTTTTTGTAAATACAGTATCTGGGTATCAAATGGGGCAGAGGAGATGTCTGAGTAACTAACTATCCATAGTATCAAAAGAAGACTGATTCACTGTAGGTATATAAGAGGGAATATGTTTCTGAGTAAGTTTACTTTATCAAGAATTGAAATCTGATATGAGTGGGCTCCATGAGCAGAGCTCCGAGTAGCTTCGCTAGTGTCAAGAACAGAGCTTTCAGTGACTGCATGTTGGCAACATCACCGGAGTGGTTGGAAATAAGCCTGGGAAATATCGGCAGCAAGGAACTGTGTGTTTCTGGGTATTGAAACGCAGAGTGAGAAACTGTATTCTCGTACGTGGAACTGTGAGTGACAAGGTACAATCAGCACCGTTGGTTTGTGACCTAGCTGCGACAAAATAAACAGGGAGAATCAAAAACAAACTTATTCTAACATTCCAGTTTCAATAATATGCCGGTCTTCTTTGTCAATCAATAGGTTTTCACTCAACATTAATCACCCCTTAAGATTTTCATTGCAATTATGATCTTAAAAATTTCTATATTTCAGCAAAAACTGTTATGAATACTTTATTCCACTTCGCAGTAATCTGACACCTCTTTCTGTGCCTCAGTCAACTATGGCCATGCTTTGGATTCAATATTAGGAGAGCCATTCGCCTGTTGCACAGTACTACCATAGAGCATTATTACAATGTGTCACACATGAATGTTAATCCTAGTGTTATTCCTGGCACAGTAATGCATCTTGGACTGCATTATGCATTGTGATTGTTTGCGCCCGGCGCACTTTTTAAAAGGTGCGCTGGGTGCAAACAATCACAATGCGCCCTATTATGATCTATGAGCTGCCATGGGGGCAGCCGCGAACTCGCACTGCCCCCAGGGCAGCGCATTCATGTGAAAACATGGAGCAGCCGTGTTTTCATTGTACAGACCCCCCCCCCCCCCGCATTTCTAAATGGGTAATAGAGATCCCCTTGTCAGTGGCTGCACCCGCCTGCAAGGGGATGTCTGGGGGTTCCATGGGACCCCCTTTACCCCCAGCAGAGGGCTGCTCTCAGGAGGCACACTGACAATGCGCCACCTTTTAAATGGCACACTGTCAGTGCACCTCCTGAGGGCTACTTTGATTCTGCGCCCGGTTCTTTAATATGGCACGGGCGCAGAGTCAAAGGAATTCCCTCATTTGCATAGGGCATGCCCCTATGCAAATGAGGGAACACCCTCTGAAGGTAGCGCTGGCACTTTAAGTGCTCCAGTGCTATCGATATTATAGAAGGGGACTGACAAGCGCCTGCCCCCCTTCCGTAATACCAAAGTGCCCGGGGGCTTGCAAAGTAGGCGTAAACGCCCTATGCACCCCAGGGCACCTATTGTAATACTGCCCCTAGTGTTAATAATGTATAACGCAGTATGTATTCCTCATGTCATATTTATGGTGTGCCTTACTTCAGCTGAGGCTTCAGTTTTATATGCAAATATTTTTTTTCTGTCTCCAAGAAACACCTAAATCAATGTCTACCACTTGGAACAACATGTTCCTTGTGGTTGTACCAAGTTATTTTTCTGATTGGTGAAGTAAAATTACAGTGGGGCTGTGCTGAAAAACATTAGTAAACGTATTTATGTTATTACTGTCAGACATGCCTTTAAAAAGGAATATTGGGCTAGATGGAGAAAGCCTTTTTGAGGCTGTAAACGGCCCAACTCGAAGAATCGGGACGTTCCAAAGTAAAAAGGCATTTCCCAGTGTACAAAGCCCTATTTATGTTTTGCTGACCTGTTTACGAATCACAATTTGGGTTTGCGAATCAGTATTTGGAGGGGACATGTTTAGGGCATCCCTTCCAAATACCGATTCACATTGGTATGTACGAATGTTTTGCGACCGAAATGTGGTTGCAAAACATTTTCTTTTTGTTTTATAATTCTATATTAGTCTTTTGCAATATAAATTACAAATATTATAGCATGAACCATACACTTATAATGGATGAATAAACAAGTGCATTAAAACTTATACAGTACTATGCTTTTATATGATTAATATATAACATAGTCATTTGAATATATGTTAAATGGAAAGGTAGAAGTAAAATATTCACTATTAAATTACAATTTTACATAAATCAGATGAGATGTAGCCTCAAGTTCAGATATGGCTATTTATCAACATGTTGGGAAAATTCCCCTAACTCACTTATGCATATTTAAATTAAATTCATAAGACATAAATAACAGTAGTATAAGAAGAGATTATAATAATGCACACATATGTGTCTTTCTTGAAGATTAACTTGAAATTTCATTAAACGATTTAAAACCATTGAACCATTCCTATTATATTATTGCCTTTACTGTGAGTTCATATCTGAAAAGGAATAAGAGGTATAGAAAAGTGTGCATGCAGAAAAGAAAGAAAAGAAAAGGGGAAGAGCGAGAAAAAAAGAAAAAAAACAAGTGGAAATGAAAAAGATATGGCGGTATATCATTAAAAGCAAAATATGCTTTAAAATAGAAACTTAGGGCCAGATGCATCAAGCATCCATTTTGCGATTCTTTATTAGCGAAAAATAAGGAATCGCTAATAAGGAATAGCAAAATGGAATGCATCAAACAATCACTATAAAAATAGCGATTCCTTAGAATTCCTTAATTGCGACTCGCAATTAATGAATACCTCCCCATTAATTCCTATGGGCCTAGAGGCCCATAGGAATGAATGGGAAGACAATCTCAATTTGCGAATCGCAATTAGCGATTCACAAATTGAGATTGCGAGTTCAAGGGTGCAGGGGTGTCCAAAGGACACCCTGTTACACCCCTGAATGTGATTTGTGCACATATGTTGCGCACACACATGCCCTTAGGGCATGCGTGTGCGCAACATGAAACTTTGAAAAATGCACAAAAGTGCATTTTCAAAGTTTTTGCAAATTACCATGAAGTTGTACTTCGTGGTAATTTGCGTGCCCTATTAGCGAATTCGCTATTTTTGATACTTTCATGCATTGCATTTAAGGAATCTCAATTTGAGATTCCTTAAATGCAAACAATCGCAATTTTGCGAATTCTCTATTTGCGATTTTTGCATTTGGGATGATGCATCCCAAATGCAAAAATTGCACTCGCAAAGGGCCAGATTCTGGGAATCTGGCCCTTTTGCGAGCGCATTTCGCTTGATGCATCTGGCCCCTTATAAATTAAAATGCGGAATGGGAATTGAAGCCACACTGGTACAATAGTAATCATATAAAGAATAAATAAAGTGAAAGAGAGTAGCTCCCAGACCTCTATGGAACTACGTAAACATGTATGGGAGTTTGATGGTTATGAGAGGTGATCTTAACAGTAGAAGATCTCCATTCTTAATCTTGCCCACGGTGGTCGCATTCTACATGCAAGAAAGGTTCCCAGACTTGTAGAAATAATATAATTAACTTGTTCATGTGAGGCAGTATGTATCATGGCTACCAGCCAGGCCTCTTGTGATGGTGGGTTTGGTTGTTTTTCATTGTCGTAATATACATATTCTAGCGGTGGCTAGTGCTGTGTGCATAAGACGACGTTGTGGTTTGGAGAGGCTCTGGTAACCTCGGAAATCATGTAAGAGAATGTTGGCGGGTGTAAGTAGGAAATGTATAGGTAGTATATTATTAAAAATTTGGCCTCTGTAAGACCAATAGGATGAACCATAGGACAATTACATATAATGTGAGTCATGTCGCAACCAACTGCAGCGCACCTCCAACAGTTTGAAGCAACCCAGCACTGTGTAATTTTATTGGTGACCAATGCCATTCGTGAAGAATTTTAAATAAACAAAATTTCATTCTGGCCTCATAGGCACCCTTGTTTAGACTTTCGAATATGTCCATCCATTCTCCATCTTCGTAAGAAACCGATAAAAGGGTTTGCCATCTGATTCGAAGATCTCTGGATAAAGCCTGTGAAAACATGTAACTCCTTTATGCTTCCTCCAAGTGTGCAGATGTGACACTACTGGTGAAGATTGTAGTAACCAGGGTTGTCATCCTAAACTCTTATTTAAGCAGTTATGAAGTTGTGTGTAGATTTCCGCTTGCTGCGCCGGAAGACCAAACTCTTCTGTTAGTTGTTCAAAAGATTTGAGGCGTCCATCATGGAGAAACTGGTCTAATGTAAAAATACCTGCAGCTTCCCACTGGGGCTAGGATAATACTTTTTCTTTGAGGCGGATACCTGCATTATTCCACACATGGGCTTTCTTGTGGATTCGCAGGTTAAAGCCCATGAGATGATGTGCCCTTTGCCAAGTTTTTTGCATTGCAGACAGTAATGGAATATTAGGGTCAAGGCGCTTTTTCCTGTCCCATACAAGGCTGGAAGGCCCACTTATGTGGATAGGAGGCGTTGTTCTATTTGTACCCAGTGTGGTGTTCCGGAGATGTCAGTTAGCATGTACGCCACTTGGGATAATTGGAATGCAAGGGTGAAATGTTCTATCGATGGGTGAGACAAACCTCCATGAGAGTGATGTGCTTTCAGCTTTGTCACATCTAAGCGGGGTTTTGTTGATCTCCATACAAAAGATTTAATCTTAGAATCTATATTACGTAATGTGGACAAAGGAATCTGAAGGGGAAGCAATCCAAGGGTATAAATAAAACTTGGAAGGGTGACCATTTTTACAGCTTGTACCCAACCCCACATGGATAATCCCAGTATGTTTCATTTTAGTCTTGAAGATTGCCAGTGAAAGAGGTAACCTTGTATAGCTGCTTTTGTGGTGCCATCTGATATGGGCAGTGCTTCACTTTTATCCCATTTCATTTTGTACCCAGAGAAAGAGGAAAATTATCTATGATCTGGAGCAGTGATGGTAGCATGCGAGACAGGTCAGGGACTGTGAGCAGGATATCTTCAGCGTATAAGGAAGAGGCGCAAAACATTTTCACTTTACCACCAACCAAATTTGGTGGAATGGGAAAGGGTCCCTAAGGGACCCCTTCCCCTATGAGAATGGTTGAAAAAATATTTTTTATGAGCAGGCAATGGTCAAAAATGAAACTTAAACGATCATCCCTAAACCCTAAAACACTACACTACACAAACACTACAACACTATCCTAAAACTCTACACAAACACTACCCTAAACCCTAAAACACTACACTACACAAACACTACAACACTACCCTAAACCCTAAAACACTACACTACACAAATACTACAACACTACCCTAAACCTTAATGCACTACACTACACAAACACTACAACACTACCTGAAAACCTAAAACACTACACTATACAAACACTACAACACTACCCTAAACCCTAAAACACTACACACACACTACAACACTACCCTAAAATAATACTCTACACAAACACTACAACACTACACTAAACCCTAAAACACTGACACTACCCCAAAACACTACACTAACAAACACCCTAAAACGTAAAACACAACCCCACACAACACAAACATTACAACACTACTTTGACACTACCCTAAACCCTACTACAGTAACCCCCACCACAAGCGCAATCCCTCTTACCTCTCTTTCCTCGTGGTACCTCTCCAGCGTCGCCGTCTCTGCTCCCGGTTCCTGCTTCCAGGCTCGTCTGAGGGGTGTGCACATCCGTTGTGAGGAAACAGCCTCAGTTTCCTCACAACGATGTTATGTTATGTTATGTTATGTTATTTATTTGTTAAGCGCAAACAGCTGCCCCAGCAACGGAGCGTCCCGGCGCTGACCTAACCAGTACCAGAGGGGAGGGGGGAACCAACGGAGGAATTAGATGACCGAGAAGAGATGGGTCTTAAGTGCTTTTCGGAAAGCGATCAGATTGGTTTGGGCACGGATGTGCGGAGGCAGGGAGTTCCATAGCTTAGCTCCTAGGACTTTGAAGGAACGTCCACCCTGTCTACAGAGCTTAGTTCGGGGGACCATCACGAGGTGTTGTCCCAGAGAACGCAAGTTGCGCTGGGGCGTGTATGGTGTCAAAAGTGGGCGCAGGAGTTCAGGGCAATCGGATTTGAGAATCTTAAAAGCCATGGTCAGGGTTTTAAATTGGATCCGAGATTCCACTGGCAGCCAGTGCAAATTGCGAATTGCGATGTTGATAGCCATTACATCGCATGCATTATAAAAGTGCATGCGATGTAATGGTATGCGTAGTAAACGCTATTCGTTGTTACATCGCATGCGTTGTAACGCATGCGATGTAATGGCTACACATGGTAAAAACTGCATAGAAATGGCTGTTTTCCATACTGACCCACCAGCCCACCAAGGATCAGCATACCACCATTCCTGTGATGGTAGGGAATCCTAGTGGGTCATAAATTGCAGTCCACCTCATTAATATTCATGAGGTAGGTCTATTTGCGAACCATTACAAATCACTATTTAAGAAATAGGGGCCAAATAACTTCTTTTGTACATCACTAATATCGATTCGCAAAGAAATGCTATTTGGAAATCACTATTACCATTATGCGTACATCTAGCCCATTGCAAGTTGCGAACAGCAATTATGACCTGACTGTTCTTCAAGTAGGTCTCTGGGACAGCTGTCCACTAGTTGCTTCTGATGATTTACTATCAGCAGGAAGTATTACTGTATGGTGCCCAAATATTTATGAATATTGAAGGACCACCTCATTCACTGTCTCCACCCAGCCATGCATATACACACAAACACTCCTTCCTGCTTAAAGTGTTTGCTTATTTGCAACTCGCTCATTCTAATTTCTTTAAAGTCATACAATTATTTGAGCTGGTACCACAGCTAGCACCACAGTCAGAAAATTATTCCAGCACCACTGCTTTGGTCTGTTGTCTAAATGTTATCTTGGGATACACCTGGGCTTCCCCTGCCAACAAGGCCTGCATAGCTGCTCACACAGTATACATTGCCTGCAGGTAAGAAGTCTGACATTAATGTAATAGGTTGTAAAGGTTGCCCTTTTCTTTAGCATTGTTTTCCCATTCTGCCACATCCTGGTTCTGTCCTATCCCTGAAGCGTGATTTTAAGATCCTGAGAAAGCAGCGCCTTGAAGTGTGCAGAATTTTTGTCACAATCAGTACATTTCTCTGTGGGCAAGTGATGATAGCTTCAGTCTGTGGGGCTCTCTGGGATTTGAAGTCTCAGGTTCAGTTGAAACAACGTAACTTTCTGTTGCACATGGGATAACTTTATACCAACGCTCACAAGACAATAATTGATGGTCATCACGGTTTAGTGACTTGTAATGTTTAATATAATTGCCCGGCCTGCTGATTTAGGCAGTAGGTTACAATTTTTTCAGCAGCCCCACCACCTGTCAATTTAAGTCTGCCATTCTACTACGGTTTGAGAACAGGACAATGAGCAGTGAAAAAACCAGAAACAAAATCCCTGCACAGTCAGGATTTAAATGACCTTCAGTCATTTCAGGAAATAAGTCTTGTGAAACGAGAAAAGAGGCTTATTAACTTGTTGGCTGCCAAGCTCATGTCCGTAGTGCAGAGATCTGGAGATTTATTTATTTACAGTGTACTTCTATAACACTTCTTCATCTAGTGGTATTAGAGCGCTGTACATTAAAACAATAGTTACATATACGTGTTATAATATGCTTACGAATAACATCAAATTCGACTTCAGGATAATCATGTAATGGTGCAAAGGGCTTAGGAGACATGGGGAGGTATGAGTAAGCAGATCTATGATCGGTCAGTATAGTGATTGGCTGTTATACATTTGGGTAATGGAGTGGAGTGACACATTTTGAGAAAGTGAGTAGTAATGTCATGCACATGGTTTTTGAATAGTAAAGTCTTGAGATCATGTCAAGCACCAGGCTTAACTATCTTGGCAAGAAGTTCAACATTGTGGGCTTCCGTTGAGCTTTTGATATTTTGAATTTTCACACCCAGATGTGTATTGGAGACAGGCTGCAGGCACACAGAGTAAAGTTAAGAGCAGAGAAATGCCCACTTTCTGAAAGTGGCATTTCTAAAATTGTAATGTAATATCCAACTTTACCATTAAAGATAATTTATCACCACAATTCCTTAGATATTTAGCATGAAGTAGCTACTCATTTCCAATCAGGAATTACAGCGTAAAATGTATTTTAAGGAATCTCCAATGCTAGATTATTGAAGGAGTAGGCCTCATAGCAGTAAAAACGAATGTAGCTGTTTCTCACCTCCATGTGCATGTCCCGCCTTTTAGTTACACAGTACCCTGCCCTTAGGTTAACTAAATGCCTACCGTAGGGGTGACTTGGGTCTAATAAAAGGGGCGTTTAAGGCTTGGCAAGTGGTTTTAAATTCCAAGGTAAAGTGGCAGCAAACTGCACACACAAGCCTTGCAATAGCAGGCCTGAGACAGATTTGAAAGGCTACTTTTGTGGGTGGCACAACCAGTGCTGCAGGCCCTCTAGTAGCATTTAGATTACAGGCCCTCGGTATATGGTATACCAGTTTACAAGGGACTTATAGGTAAACTAAATATGCCAGTCAGGTATATACCAATGTCAACATGTTTTACAGGAGAAACACATGCACTGTTTCACTGTTTATCAGTGGTAAAGTGCTCAGAGTCCTAAAGCCAACAAAAAGATATAGAAACACTATGGGGCAAAATGCAAAACATTGTAGGAAAGACCTCCCTAACGATGACGGGTTCAACCCTGAACGAACTGGAAGTGTTACAGCTTGTTCTTTGTTATTTTGTCATAGATGATAAAAATGTTAGAATTCGTCTGTTTACCATTAAGAGGGCATAGTGTACTATAGCATGCAAATACTCGTCTGTAATTGTATTATCTCCTGCGTGATATTCAGCTGTTTATTAAAACAGTTTCAACACACTGTTCGGGGGATGCAATTTATGCTGGATATGACTTACATTTTGACAAGAATAACCAAAATTACGCCTGATATGGGCATCGTGCCATGAATGGCTCCCCTAATGCCAATGGATTCCAAATATGAAATGACCCCAATTACTGTTTGTATGGCCAACCTGACGTAGTCATCATTTTGCCAGGAATGGGAGACATAATGCCAAGGATGCTAATAAAATGCACCTATTTACAATATGACAGGTAGGCAATGACCTCATAAAAGGACACGTATGGGGGTGGACATCATGATGCAAGGATGGAGTCATTATATGCAAAGGTTTCTAGAAATATAACCGGCCCACTGTTACATTATGAACTACCCTGATAAAAGTCACAAAATGCCAATGATGCCCACAAAATGCCAGTGCCCCTTGCATTATGTCAATGTTATTATTATGCAAGTGGTGGCCACCATAACACCCACTATTTGCTATGGGTGATGATTAGAAAGGCCACAATGTGCATCGAATGCCCATAAAATGTTTGAACCTACATTATGCCTGGAAAAGCCACCATAATACTAATGGGGCACGAAATTAAATGGATATTTACATTGTGGCTTAAGCTTTTCTGTTTCTGGCGTGACAGCAATTGCTCTGGAACTATTTCCCATAGATCATTTCTTAAAGTGAAAATGATCCCTATAATATCCCACTCCAACCTGAACTTGTTACCCTGCCCTCTGGCATTTGCCCATTATTATGTTGTGTTTCACCAGGCTAGTCAGCATTTTAACTATTGGACAAGCATTGTGCTCGACCAATAAAGCCCAATCATTATTTTATGACCTAAATAGAACCCAAGGAATACGTGGTGCGGGTGTAAACATGAGCTGCGTTAATGAGCTGAAACAATGGCTCTAGTCTCTCTGCGACTGTTTATTTGTGGCATTCCAATGTAATTTGCCCAGTAGATAGTAGACATTGTGCTTTCTCTGGTAATTATGTGCATGTTCTCTTAAAATGTAAGTGTAAATGTTGTATACTTGTAAAGCGCACAGCTGCCCACACCGCGGGCGTCCCGGCGCTGTATACCGCTGGGGAACCCGTCCTGGCTTTCCCTGTGAGATGGTCCCTTCTGGGCACCCCCAAGGTGAGACCAGGCATCCCCGGCGTTGAAGGGGCCGTTGTGAAGACTAAGCAAGCTATTGCCCAGAGTTGCAGAGTGGGACCCAAGGTTAGAGTAGGCGCCGAGGCAAGAATTATCCGGCCCACGGACATTTTGACCCAAGACCCTGCCACGTTGGGAATCGAACCCTGGTCCCGGGCCGATCTTAGCTTTTTGGTCTGCCGCCTCTAACCATTGAGCCACACTTCTCCACCATTACATCATTACATCTTACACCATCTTACATCATTTATTCTCCTTAACACAACTTTTGCACTATTCACTAAGCACTGCGGCCTAGATGTATCATCGTTCTCATTTGCGAATTCTTAATAGCGATTTTTACCGAATCGCTATTAAGAATTCGCAAAATGGGATGTATGTTTAAAATCGCTTTTTTTTTGTGATTCCTTATAATTCCTAATTTGCGAATTCGCACGTTGCGAATTCGCAAATTAGGAATAATTTCCCATTCATTCTTATGGGCCAGGAGGCCCATAGGAATGATTTGGAAAAAATTCTCAAATTGCGATTTCGCTATTTGCTAATCGCAATTTGAGAATTATTGCAAGGGTGCAGGGGTGTCTCATGGACACCCTGCTGCACCCCTGAAACTTACATGTGTGTGCATATGGCGCACATACATGCCCTATGGGCATGTATGTGTGTCACATGCCACACTCAAAATTGCCACATTTTGGTTTTGTAAAGGATTTCGCAAATTAACACGAACCTCAAGTTCGTGTTAATTTGCGATTCCTTAACCTGAATTCGCAAAATAAAAAAGCTTCATACATGGCATTTAAGGAATCGCAAAATTGCGATTCCTTAAATGCTTAAGCAAAATAAGGAATCGCAATTTTTTGCGATTCCTTATTTTGCTAATTTCACATACATCTCAAAAGATGCAAAATGTCAGTTTGCGATTCGTTAAGGCCGAAATTCTGCGAATTTCGGCCTTAACGAATCGCAAAATGCTTGATACATCTAGGCCTGCATTACTGTGGCCATATTCGTGAACCATGCTGTGTATTGTTTCTCTTTTTTTACATTAGTATATTGTAGCTACTGATCCATTTTTAATGAAAAATGAAGCTGGGTCTTTATTCGCCAATAAATCGTGTTTTGTTTAGTAGCAAGTTGAAGTTGTTTTGTTTGTCCTTATTTGAAATAAGGAATAGATGTTGGCCCCCATTTTGACTCCAAAGGAGTAGGAAGGGACATTTTCCTCATGTCCCCAGACGTACATGCATGCAGTCATTCATGCATGCACAGTCACTCCTGCGAAGGAACCAGCACGCACATGTCCATTTGAGTGATTTTATTTTGGCAACTCAGTTTGTATTACGCCTTCAGCATTTTAACCTTTGGAAACATACAAAAGGTTCTAAACATTTACTAATTTTAGTAAAAATGAAAAAAATGGCAATTTACAAATTCAGGTATGGCAAGGTGGGCTATGCCGTAAGGAAGGGGCAAGGGTAACAGTAGATCTTCTTTGAGGTTCCAAATAGATCCTCCAGTGCAGCATCTTGTTTACCTTTTGTATCTTTTAAATAACAACTGCCTTTTTTGTGTCTTCAATAATGTATTGTTTTAAGAAATTGATTTCTTATATGCTAAAACGATACTGTAAGAAAGCATAGGTGACAAAAGAAATACATTATTCTGGTCTTCACATGTCAATTTAGAGTTCTGAAACTTTTCAGCCAACGCCTTCCTGTGAGCTAATCTGGAAAGCAGAAGATCAAAAATGCGAAGTATTTGTACATATATTTGTTATTTACACATACACTAATCATATATATACACAAATATATTACATACTACAGCAACTAACAGTTTGGCATATTTGGGAAAAGAATTTTTTTTATTAACATTGGTAACAGAATACCATCCAAAGGATAATTTAATCGAAAAGTTAATATAAAAAACAGTACATTTGTACCTAGAGCAGTACAAGGTAACCTGGTCACTTACCTATTTTCTATCGAAACGAGATGCCACCTTGTACGAACATACACAGATGGTCATTTACCTCACCCGGTTTACGTTAGACAACAACTTTTTTAAACACCAAGATGCCTGGTATCAACAGCATTCAGGCATTACAATGTGGGGTGAAATTTTTGCCCTTATTTGCTAATATATATATATGGGCTTCTTCGAAGAGCACCATATATGGAAACAATGTCCATCAAACTTAATCAATCAGGTTATATACTGGTGTTGTTTCATCGCCAAAAAAACACAAAAGGGGTGCTACTGGTCTAAATAGGCTAGAGAGTGTCTGCTTTCTCATAAAGGGTGTGTGTATAAACTAAAAAGTGAGAAGAGGAAAAGGAAGAAAACCCATCAGCCCACCCATTGGCGGAGCTTCATCATCTGGGATTTTTAAGTACGGACTGGTATCCACTAGGTTACTCACTGCCAGTATCGTGAGGGAACCCTAGTATCGGATCCACCAGTGATGGAAAGCCAAACAGTAGTTGTGTTGAGAGCTGTGGGAAAAAGTTGCAGTGCTCAAAGAATATGTGCTAGCAGAAAAAGTGGTGTTTGCAATTGACTAACATGGTGCCTAAGAAAAGATTTTATTATGACGATCACCATGGTGACAAGGTTAAAAAAAGAGTGTAGATAGTGTTTCAACAAATACTACTATCCTGTTGGTAAGTTAACTGGTCGACATGTTTCAGCCAATAATGGCTTTCTTCAGGACCTATGATAACAACACTACTGCAACTGTGACAAAAATATAGTGAGAACTAAATACCATGCATGAATAATTTGACCTACCATCTGGCAATGTACTAAATGGTAGGCTCTAAAGTCATGGTTGTAAAAAATCCTCTCCTAGAAAGAAAACAGTGTATACAGACACACAGTGTAAAATATGAAGCAACATATTATAAAGAAGACATATAACAGCCAACGAGACATTGCTCATTCATTATTTATTATATAATCACTCACCCAAAATTTGCTTGGGAGTGGCCTCACCTCGCCTGGCACTCGCTCAGGTAATGAGGCCCCTCTCTGAAGAAATGGAAACATAAATACCTTTAAATCACTTTTTTGGTATAGATCCACTTCATAAGGATATCTCCTGGTGTCAAGATGGGCATAAAAAAGACAGCGGTCTCGGCTGGCCTAGCCAGCTGATGATCGATGATGTTAAATATAAAACCAAAAGCACATGCAAAATTGGCGCATGGCGGACCCATTTACACTTTAAGTCATGTGACCTTCACATACAACCTTGCCTCTGTCTATGCTGATTGTCTCTTTAAATATGCTGAAAATGTCGAAGCAAATTGTGTGAACAAGACACAGCATTGTGTTGAAACGAGTAGCGTAATTTGGGAATAAATACTTATTTCTTCAAAAACCTGCCTCTGAGTGCGTAATAGCTGGATTCAGCAACTTAGAGAATATGTATATGTATATATATATATATATATATATATATATATATATATATATATAGAGGCAGAGGCAGGTTTTTGAAGAAAAAAGTATTTATTCCCAAATTACGCTACTAATTATATATATATATATATATATATATATATATATATATATATATATATATATATATATATATATATATATATATATATATATATATATATATATATATATATATATATATATATACATATATATGATTAGTGTATGTGTAAATACCAAATCTATGTACAAAACTGTAATTATTTATGTTGTTTTGTGTTCATGTATTTGTCTGCATATAACACTTATTGGTGTATATTTTAACACTTCCAGCCTTGAAAAAGTCTTCTTAAAAAGACGAAACACGTGTCGGCAAGTCGTGTGCTGGGAAATTATATTGAAGTGATTTTGGAATAAAAACTATCAAGACTACTATATGCTTTGGATCCTTATATTTTGACTATTGTTGTTGATAAAAATCTCTAAACTGGAGTTGAATAGGGTTACCTAAACCCATTGATGTGACTTATATTTGCATGACTAAACAGTGACTATAGGTGTGCTGTCCAAGCCCTTCTTTTTCTGTTAAGATCATGTTTTAACACAGCCGCAAAAAGAAATCCTAGAGAAAGGTTTGGGTTTTTTTCCGACTGAAAAACTAGACAAATTCAAACTTTTCAAAGAAATAAAGGAGTTCATAAGAAAACTCAAACTACAGACTTACTTCAAAGACAAGGACCACAAACAAACAGGGATGGCGACACAGGGCTGAGAGTTATATCTACTTTTATCCCCCCAGACAACTTACTACCTGTGGAGTTGTTAGCTTTTGAGAAGGCTGTCATGAAAGAGATTAAATAAATGGATCAGGGAGAACACTGCACTTCCATAACACGACTAAAGATCAGAAACAAGCTATATGAGATTTGCCCAACAACAGCAAAATTGTAATAAAACGGGCCGATTAAGGAGGTGCAATAGTAATTCAATCTACAGAATCATACGATCAAGTATGCCAGCACCTCTTACAGGATCAAAGAAGCTATGAGATCTTAGCAGAGGACCCCACAGAATCGATCCAGATAAAAATTGCACACATGGTTGAGGAAGCCACCTCCCACAACTGGATATCTACCAAAGAGGGGACAGCGAAATCACCAACTACCCCGTATTTCTACACAATACCTAAAATCCACAATTGATCCCAATCCCAACCTTCTGGATGGCCTATTGTCTCAGGCATTGGGTCAATTTTGGAACCCTTATCCAAATTCGCATATGCATTTCTCCGCCCAATAATACAACAAACAGACAACTACCTCAAGACACCAAGGATGTCTTGAGGTTCTTCAGTGACATGGACTTCGACCCCACCAGAGAATTACTAATGGGACTAGATGTAGAGAGCCTCTACACTAGTCTTTCCCACAATAAGACCCTACGAATCATAGAGGACATCCTTTTTGAGACCAATTGGGAATACCAGTCCCCATGCAACATAGTCATGGGCTGTTACAAATTGCCGCTCACCGAAAGCTTTTTCCAATATGGCAACTCCATCTATCTGCAGAAACCCAGCACTAGCATGGGGAGCACCTTTGCTTCTAGCATAGCTGGTTTATATGTCCATCACCTGGAGTCACATAAAATACTCCACCCGAATAATCCATACCAACGATACATCAAAATTTGGAAACATTATACAGATGGCGTGCTCATCATCTGTCAAGAGAACGAAGAAAAAGCAGATGATTTCATGATTTTGCTAAATAATCAGAATCAATTTTTGGAATTTACCAATACCATCTCAAACAAGGAACTTGTCTTCCTAGACCTTAACATCTTTCCCAGCGAAGGCAGTTTAAAACCACCACACACTATAAGGCCACAGAAAAAAACTGTCTCCTTCTCTGTGACAGTTTTCGACTGAGAAGAAACTGCTCTGACTTCAAGTATTTTAAAACCCAAGCAGAAGAACTATCAGGCAAGTTAGTCCAAAGGATTTATCCGTCAAGAATGGTGGCTAGTGCCTGTATTCGGGCAAGAAATAACAGCAGAGGCCCTATTGGAGCCAACACCACAGAAAGCAAAAGAAGACAGACCCATTTGCATAACAACCTTCAACACCAGTTCCAATCAGGTGACCAAAATGATAAATAGACACTAGCGGACACTGAATTGCGGACACCGGAATTTCCCCAAACACATGTACTCACATAGAAGAGGGAAAAGTGTACAGGATCTAGTGGTACACACAAGACCACGCAAACAAACAGTGGACACAGTATAAACCACGGTCCTTCCCCCACTCAAAAGACATCACCCCTGTGGAAAGTGCAGCATTTGCCTCCAAGCTAGAACAAGCAAAACCATTGTCTTTAACAACAACACCAGTTGGGAGCGACGGAGTTTCATCACATGCAACAGTAAAAATGTGATCTACATGATCACTTACCCATGCGGTCTCCATTACATTGGGATAACCAAGCGTCCTGTGAAAGTACGCATCTGTGAACACAGGAGCAATGTTAAACACAGAAAAGCCACAACCAAACTGTCCATGCATTATTCGAGAAACCAACCACACCATACTAGATTGGCACTGGGCAGTTATTGAACAATTGGATTCAGAAGGATCTCTGTTTTAGAAGGAGCAGTGAGGGGTTTTTCGCCTTGGCACCCATGTAGGATGATGACATACTGTAAGAAAGTGATTCTGTATACACTGGACCAAAGTAAGGTACAGTGTGGACAGAGACCACAGTCCCCAGAGGTTTGGCAAAAGTGATAGCTTGGTCGAGCAGTAAGGCAGTATCAGAGGACAGTGTAAAGCATTTGTTGTACACTGTACACACTCAGTCAGCAAATGGTCTCACACACTCAAAAACTGAACTCTAGGCCAATTGTTTTGTATCAAAAGATATAGTTGTTTTATTTTAGAACCAACAAGGTATCAAAATATACTTTCTCAGAATGGATTACTTTAGTTAAATACCTTTCAAATAGGCAATAGACTCTTTGAATAAAATATTCACAGTTTGTTGCAATAGGCAACACAATTTAAAACACAATGGAACATTGAGCTCCATGGGAATTTCAAGTTAAATGCAATTAGTTACTTTGTAGATTACTTTTCTAACCTCAAGACTGGATCCTAGATTCAGTCCTGGGACATGTGCTGTAAACAGTTAAGTAAGAGTTTTGGTTACACTAGTGATTTTTAAGGAATATTATTGTATTTTAAAAGTTGACAGAAACTTTTTCAGTTGAAATTACCAATGTTATCCTATGGAAGGAAATTCAGTTTGCAGGTAAAGTATGTTTTCGTTACTTTTGTAATCCTGTGTTGGTCTCCTAGGTTCAGCACTGGGACATCTATCTAAAACAGGTAAGTAATTACGTTTTTATCGTTGGCACGATTTTTAAAGAATAGTTGTAAGTTTCAAAAATCAACAACATTTTTCAGCAAAAAGCAAGCAATTATATCCTATGGAACGAAATTCAAGTTACTGGTAAGTACGGTTAGAATTACTTTTCAGGGTCAGTACTGGGCTCAAAGATGCAGCACTGAGGTCTCTCCTGATAACAGGTGAGTAAATCGGAATTCGTTGTTCGGCTGATTTTAGATTAATATTTTAAAGTTCCAAAACTCCACACTTAAAAGAATTTCAAAGCAAAACCAGTCAATGTTAGCCTATGGAAGAAAAGTGAGTTATTGACTTTTAGGTAAGTACTCTGGGCATAGACTCAGGGGTCTCCCAGGGTCAGGTACACCCTCAGCGGCACATGGGCAGCCGAGTGCAGAGGTAGTTAGGCCCAATGTTATCCAATGAGGGGCAGGGGGCCTTCGTTTGGTGGCTGCTGGCTAACAGGCCATGCGGTTGTGGGAACTGGGCTCCTGGTCACTTGCTCAGGGCAAATGGGGAAGTAGGATAGGACAAAGGTTGTACTGCCAGGGGCACTCGGGCGGCTGGGTTCAGGGTACTTTTGAGCCGTCAGGCACTCAATGTTATTCAATGGAGATCTTGAGAAGGGAACAAAGGCTGCAGGCTCGGGGACGGAGGATCTTCTGAAACCACCAACACTTCGAGGGGTAGGTTGGGATGTTGGAGGGTAGGTAGGCACCCCAAAGTTGGGCACAGGGGGCTGGGGGGCACCAGGTGCAGGTGTGTCTTTTGGCATCTGGAAATCTTACCCTCTGCTGGTCGCAGTTGGGGGGTCCCTGGTTCTGAGGCTGCACGAGTCGTCTGGGTCGTCGAGGAGGGTCCTTGGGCACTGGATTCCAGGTCAGAATCACTGGGGGGACATCCTCAGGGTCTTTGTCCACTTGGGCACAGACCGGGATCAGCGGGTACAGAGTGGGCTGGGTTTGCGGTTGCTGGCTGGCACCAGGGGTATTGCTGTTTGCGCAGAACCACTGCTCATGGGAGTTCCAGTCTCTAAGAGGGTCAAGGCAGGCAGGTCCTCCGGGTTTCTAGAGGTTGCTGTCCAGAGGAGACGCCAGGATTTAGCAGGAGCAGGTTCAAGGATCAACAGGCCTGTAGGGCTGGGGCCAAGTCAGTTGGTGTCATCCTCTTGTGAGCAGCTGCACAACAGGTCTCCTTCGTCTTGGTCTTCTTTCTTGTTTCGAAATCGGGATCTGAGGAAGGAAGGTTCAGGGTGCCCCTTACTACTAAATTTAGGGGCGTTACAGGTAGGGTGAGGGCAGGGACCAACAGGTCCCTGTCCTGGGGTGGGTACACCCCCTAACCTGTTCCTCTCCTGTGGGAGAGGGGCAGTAGCATAGCTATGAGTGGGTAGGGCTCCCCATCCTTAAGATGGCGGTAGCCCAGAGTCGTGCTTCACCTCGCCTCTCCCACCTGAGGGGTGGAGTTGGCACCAGCTGGCACACCTCCTTTCCTGACATAGGCTTTCCTGCCAGTATTCCTGCCAGAGTGGGGGTCAGAACTGGTGGGGGCCAGTTGCTGAGTACAGCAAGTGGCCTGGAGAAGCTCACAAAGGCAGCATGCATTTGAAGCTTCCCCCTGCCCATCCTGGGGGAGGAGACCTAGCACCTCTCCCAGGATGTGCATTGGTGCAGGCCCAGGAGAGCGGGGCTCTCCACCCAGGGGTCCAGCAACATGTCTGCTGTGTGGCAGCCTAGTCAGCCTCTCAGGCAAGACGTGGATTGTAGGTTAGGTTTCAGGAGGCATCTCTAAGATGCCCTTCGTAGTGCATTTTACATTAAATCCCACACTGGCATCAGTGTGGGTTTAATGTGCTGAGAAGTTTGGTATCAAACTTGTCAGTCTTCAGTGTAGCCATTTAGTGGAGTTCGTAATGACAACCTTCCAGCACCATATACTCCTAATGTCATCACTGCACTTACAGTGCCCAGGATTGGCCCTGCGTACTGTAGGGGCACAGGGGTCATGCACCTGTGCCCACACCACTGGCATAAAGCACCCAGCTAGAGGGGTGACTGATGTAGACCAGGGCTGTGTATTTGTGAGGCTGGCACACAGGGATGTGTGCCATGTCGGCTCTTTGTTTAGTTCTGCACCAGGACACTTAACCTGCAAAGGCAGTGTGTGTGTGTGTCAGGGTAAAGGGCCCCTAAGTGTGGCACAATAAGTGCTGCATCCCTTAGGGGTCTTTTCTGGTCACAATGCCCTGGGCACCTAGGGTACCATTTACAAGTGGCTGACATGTGGCCAGAGATGCCAATTGGGGTTTAGCTTCAACACAGTTTTAGGGAAGGAACACAGGTCCTGGGCACCTGATTGGCAGGAGCCCAGGGCACACTCAGTCAAAGTACATCAACAATTCAGTAAATAGTGGGGGCATATGATGCAAGAAAGATCGCACTTTCTCACACATACCATGGTGCCAAATAAGAATTCTCTTAAACCTGTTCTAGGCCATATGGCCCTAGACCACCACAAGATATAGACACAATAACCAGATGGTGCCATTATGTTTAAGCACCAACTTGCATTAACGCCAGCATGTGCAACTATTCCCTTAAATACATCAGGAAGCACCATCTATTATCACACAGTGTACTTACAAACATATATATACCCCAGGGTTTCATGCATTACTCTGCATCCTTATTACCCATAACATACATCTCCCTTTTAAACATTTGGGAGCATGGGCATTCATTTGGCCATAGTACTATCCAGTAGTACTCATGTACACACTAATCCACAAGCACTACGCCAGCCGTAGATAACTGTAACAGAATGGATACACCTCTGACCATCTCCTGAGGCGGAAAGCCGGGAGGATATTTGCCACATTTTTAAAACTGTTTCAGAATACTTACTTTGATTTTAAATGCACGTTCTCCCCCTGGGCACTAACTCTTTGAGAGGAGTTTTAGACCTGGATTACCCGCACAGCGGATTTTAGCGCTGCTACGGGGATCCAAACAAACATTGCCGCCATCACTCGGCACTTTAGGCCACGCCCACTATCGGAGGCCACGCCCCCCGCCTACGTTATAAGGAAGCGCTGAATACAAGCGCATTTGATACACCTCTGACCATCTCCTGAGGCGGAAAGCCGGGAGGATATTTGCCACATTTTTAAAACTGTTTCAGAATACTTACTTTGATTTTAAATGCACGTTCTCCCCCTGGGCACTAACTCTTTGAGAGGAGTTTTAGACCTGGATTACCCGCACAGCGGATTTTAGCGCTGCTACGGGGATCCAAACAAACATTGCCGCCATCACTCGGCACTTTAGGCCACGCCCACTATCGGAGGCCACGCCCCCGCCTACGTTATAAGGAAGCGCTGAATACAAGCGCATTTGATACACCTCTGACCATCTCCTAAGGCGGAAAGCCGGGAGGATATTTGCCACATTTTTAAAACTGTTTCAGAATACTTACTTTGATTTTAAATGCACGTTCTCCCCCTGGGCACTAACTCTTTGAGAGGAGTTTTAGACCTGGATTACCCGCACAGCGGATTTTAGCGCTGCTACGGGGATCCAAACAAACATTGCCGCCATCACTCGGCACTTTAGGCCACGCCCACTATCGGAGGCCACGCCCCCGCCTACGTTATAAGGAAGCGCTGAATACAAGCGCATTTGATACACCTCTGACCATCTCCTGAGGCGGAAAGCCGGGAGGATATTTGCCACATTTTTAAAACTGTTTCAGAATACTTACTTTGATTTTAAATGCACGTTCTCCCCCTGGGCACTAACTCTTTGAGAGGAGTTTTAGACCTGGATTACCCGCACAGCGGATTTTAGCGCTGCTACGGGGATCCAAACAAACATTGCCGCCATCACTCGGCACTTTAGGCCACGCCCACTATCGGAGGCCACGCCCCCCGCCTACGTTATAAGGAAGCGCTGAATACAAGCGCATTTGATACACCCCTGACCATCTCCTGAGGCGGAAAGCCGGGAGGATATTTGCCACATTTTTAAAACTGTTTCAGAATACTTACTTTGATTTTAAATGCACGTTCTCCCCCTGGGCACTAACTCTTTGAGAGGAGTTTTAGACCTGGATTACCCGCACAGCGGATTTTAGCGCTGCTACGGGGATCCAAACAAACATTGCCGTCATCACTCGGCACTTTAGGCCACGCCCACTATCGGAGGCCACGCCCCCCGCCTACGACCCTTGTTAGCACTACCCTACGCTTATAAAACATGTGCATTCCCAGGAAGCGCAGCGGACGAGCGCAGCGGGAGCGCCGTTTGCGCGCCAAAGGCGCGCCTAAGGCAAGCCCGTCTGCGCCCGTCATCGCTAAGACCGCGCCAGGCGCCGGAACCCCTGCCCAAATCCCTCCTGTCTTCAGGTACGCTTCCAACGACCTCCACCAACTCCGAGGCGAACTCGACTGCCCCTGCAAATTTGATCTATCCACAGTACTTGGCTCCACCAGCTGCACCAAATGTCACTGGACCCTCAACCTAGAAGCCGAACGGCCAACTACCCCCAAAATCTCGCGACCTCTCTTTACAGGTGGCCTGATAAACGCCAGGTCAATGTGTAAACACAGTCAGGACATCCACGATCTCATCATTGACCACGACCTGGACTGTCTCATGATCACTGAGACCTGGCTCACCGAAGACAGTAACCCAGACATTGCTATTTCCCTCCCCCCGAGTTACTCCTTCCATAGACAGGATAGACAGAAAGGCAGAGGAGGAGGTGTTGCAATTATCCTTAGGAACACCTTTAACTGCCACACCTTCTGCCTTGATCCCCTCACTGACGCAGAAGGCATAGGTTTTTGCATAAAGCTCAGCCAAACGCTCTCCTTCTCCGGTGGCCTGATCTACCGTCCACCTGGTAACGCAGCGAAATTTTTGAACTCTCTAAACGACGCACTTGGAAGCTTCCTTCTCCGCTACCCTCACTTTACTCTCCTGGGAGATTTCAACCTACATCTTGAAACCCCAGCCGACCCTCACACCAGAAACTTTCTGCAGTCGTTGGACATCTTCAGTCTACAACAAAGCGTCCAACTGTCCACCCACTCCCTCGGACATACCTTGGACGGTATTTGCTCAAACTTACCGTCCCTCTCCTCCCTATCCCCCATACCTCAAATTTGGACTGATCATTGTCTAATCCCCTTTCATATTTCCAGCTGCCGCACTCCTACCTGCAATAAACGCACGCGCCATCTCGCCCACCCCATCAACTGGAATACTGTCCAGAAAAACCTTATCCTTCATCCTCTCTCCCCATCTAATGCCCCTCCCCCCTCAGGTGACATCGACAGAGACGCAATTTGTCTCAATAAATGGCTTTCTCAAGAAATTTCAACTCGATGCCCACCCCACAAACAGGACAGGGCCTCGAAGACAACTAAAACCAAAGCCCCCTGGTACACGCCTGACCTAACTGCCGCACACCTCCTTTGCAGGAAAGCGGAACGGAAATGGCGTAGAACCTATGATAACGGCGACCGCAGCAATTACATCCTACAGAGGAAAATCTATCTCTCATCCATTAAATCAGCTAAAAAAACTTACTACGTCAACGCCATTAAGGATGCCAGCCAAAAGCAAAAAACCCTCTTTGCAATAGTAAAATCCTTTACCAAACCAAAAGCTCTTCAACCAGAAATCCCCCCATCTCAAGAACTTTGTGACAAAATTTCCGACTACTTTGATGACAAAATCACCTCCATCCACAAAAACTTTCCCACCCCTTCCCCTGCTCATTCAACCCCGGACCCGGACCAATCTTGCCCGCCTGCTAATAGTCTCAAAAGCTTTACTCCGGTCTCCTTGTCTCAGACCAGAGAGCGATCCTCTCCTGCAAATCTGGCTCCCCCTCCGACCCCTGTCCACCCAAGATCCTTCACCTCATCATTGATGATGTCAACCCCGCCATCAATGCAATAATCAACCAATCCCTCATATCCGGTTCTGTTCCCCGCCCTTGGAAAAAAGGGGTGGTCAAGCCACTCATGAAAAAGTCGAACAAACCTCCCTCAGACCTGACTAACCTCCGCCCGATTACCCTGCTACCCGCACTGGGTAAAATAACAGAATAGTTGGTCCACATGGAGCTAAAGACCTTCCTGGATTCCCATAACTTACTTCACCCCCAGCAATCCGGTTTCCGGTCAAAACACTCCACCGAGACGGCCCTGATCGAACTGACCGATACCATCAAAATCCTTCAAGATCAAAGGAAGAAGGCTATATTGATCCTTCTTGACCTCACGGCAGCTTTCGACACCATTTCCCACTCCATTTTGATCAATAGACTCATGGACATCGGTGTCACCAACTCTGCCCTATCTTGGATTAGTTCTTTCCTCAGTGACAGGTACCAAACTGTCACCCTCGGCCCCTACCATTCCAATGAGAAAAAGGTGTCCTGTGGAGTCCCTCAGGGTTCCATTCTGAGTCCCCTCCTCTTCAATATCTATCTTATCCCCCTTCTTACCCTCATAGAATCGTTCGGCATAACCGTCACCTCCTATGCCGACGATACTCAGCTAATCATCCCCCTAGACGACAATTCTAACACGGCTGAGCTCAATCTGAAACACTGCCTTACAGCAGTCTTCCAATGGATGGACACCAACCATCTGCGCTGCAACTCGAATAAAACCGAGATTCTTCCCATCGGAAAAAATGCCTCTTTCTGCCCTGCTCTGTGGTGGCCGGACAATTCTGCAGCTCCACCTCAAACTGTTTCATCAGCTAGGAACCTCGGGGTTCTCTTCGATTCCGAGCTCTCCTTCGATCTCCATGCTTCGACCACAGCGGGAAATTGCTTCGGCATAATAAAGTCCTTAAAGAAATTTTTCGATTTCCTCCCGCTTGACTCCAGAAAAACGGTGGCGGTAGCCCTCATACTCTCTCGAGTGGACTACTGCAATGGACTTATGGCAGGGACTAAAAAGTCCACTCTTGCCAAACTACAAAGTGTCCTGCATACTGCCGCCCGGCTTGTCTTAAAACTCCCACGAAAATCTTCAATCTCCTCAGCCCTTAAAACCTTACATTGGCTCCCCTTGCACAAGAGAATCCTCTTCAAGATTCTCATTGTAGCCTTCCGAGCCTTCAACAAATCCGGTCCCTCCTACTTGACTAGACGCTTCCCCCATTATACTCCGTGCCGCTCCCTCAGATCTTCACAAGATAACCTCATGACCCCCTCTAAATTCAACCTGAAATCTAAAGGCGGCAAAACTCTAAGCACTTTAGCTATCAAAGCCTGGAATAGTATGCCAAGGCATCTCAGGCTTCAAACAGTCGAGAAGCCATTCCGGAAGCTCCTCAAAACCTGGATTTTCAATCTTCCCGATGACTGGGCTAAAGCTGCCATCTAGCCTCCCTCACTTCACTCTGTGAATTGGAAACAGGACTCATAGCGCCATGATGCTCCCTCCGGAGCGACCGTCTGCGCTTTATAAATACCTTTCCAAATTCCAAATTCCAAATTCCAAATGAATGCACTAAGGAAGCGAGTTGCATAGGTCAGCAAGTAGCATATTTCACTGTGAGTGACAATACCCCCGTTTTATCCACAAGGAACTAATAGTGCATTACAGTTAATCCCAATATTAATAAATATATTTTGTTTTATGCCAAAACCACCCTTATACTGTTTTTGGATTTAATGGGTATGCACATCAGTGTTCGGATTGCTGCCGCAAACACACATCCTAGACTTTTTCCAACCAGAAAATGGAGTCACTTGGAAGCGGCTATCTTGGGGAGTTTAACATTGTAGTCTTTCTAGCACCCAGAAGCAAGTCATTGCTGCAGATGTACAGAGTTCTATGACATTGATTGCAGCTCGCTCCAGATACAAATACCAGTACTCTGCGAGCAGTCAGTGTTCGACTGAGCCACGGGCAGGGATTGTCTCTAGTTATTTTATTCAATTTCGTGCATGACGTGAAAAATATATCACAGAAAACAAATATCAATCAATCAATCATTTGTAAAGCACACTACATACCCGCGAGGGTCTCGAGGCACCGGGGAGGGGGGCGCTACTGATCAAACAGCCAGGTCTTAAGTATCTTCCTGAAGGTCAGCAGGTCTTGGGTCTGTCGTAGGCTCAGTGGGAGGGTGTACCATGTCTTGGCGGCAAGGTGGGAGAAGGATCTCCCACCAGGGGTTGTTCTTTGGATGCACGGGATGGTGGCGAGTGAGAGGTCGGCGTAGCGTAGCTGGCGGTTGGGGATGTAAAAGGAGAGCTGTCTGTTGAGGTAGGCTGGGCCAGTCTTGTGGAGTGCCTTGTGTGCGTGGGTGAGGAGCTTGAAGGATATCCTCTTGTTGACGGGGAACCAGTGCAGGTTTCTCAGGTGGAGGTGATGTGGCCATGGCGTGGTACATCGAGGATCAGTCATGCCGAGGCGTTTTGGATGCGTTGTAGTTGTTTGATGAGCTTGGTCGGTGCTCCTGCTTAGAGGGCATTTCCGTAGTCGAGTCTGCTGCTGACGTGGGCCGGGGTGACTGTCTTTCTTGTATCTGTCGGGATCCATCTGTAGATCTTGCGGAGCATGTGAAGGGTGTTGAAGCAGGAGGAGGAGACGGCATTGACTTGCTTGGTCATTGAGAGCGTTGAGTTGAGGATGATTCCCAGGTTGTGTGCGTGGTTGGTGGGTGTCGAGGCTGCCCCCAGTGCCGTCGGCCACCAGGAATCGTCCCAGGCTGAAGGGTTGGGGCCGAGGATGAGGACCTCCGTCTTGTCCGAGTTCAGCTTCAGACGGCTGGTCTTCATCCAGTCGCCGACGGCCTTTATTCCTTCGTGGAGGTTGGCTTTGGCTGTGATGGGGTCCTTGGTGAGGGAGAGGATCAGCTGGGTATCGTCGGCGTAGGAGATTATGTTGATGTCGTGCTGTTGGGCTACGTTTGCCAAAGAGGCCATGTAAATGTTGAACAGCGTCGGGCTGAGGAAGGATCCCTGGGGTACGCCGCAGATGATCTTGGAGGCAGGGGAATGGAATGGGGGAGGCGGATGCTCTGGGTTCTGCCGGAGAGGAAGAGGGTGGTCCAATCCAGAGCCTTGTCTTGGATCCCTGCGGTGCGCATAGTGTGCGGTGGCAGACGGTGTTGAAGGCGTCAGAGAGATCTAGGCGGATGAGTTCTGCGGTCTCACCGTTGTCCAGCAGGGTTCTAATGTCGTCGGCGAAGATGAGGGCAGTCTCAGTGCTGTGGTCCCTGACTGGGAAGGGTCGACGATTCTGTTTTCTTCAAGGTATCGGGTTAGCTGTCTGTTGACGGTTTTCTCGATGACCTTGGCCGGGAAGGGGAGCAGAGAGATGGGCCGGAAGTTCTTGAGGTCTCTTGGGTCTGCCTTAGGTTTTTTGAGTAGGCGTTGATCTCGGCTTGTTTCCAGATCTCTGGGAAGATCGCGGTCTCGAGAGAGAGATTGATGACTTTGCACAGGTGGGGTGCGGTGATGCAGCTTGCTCTGTTGAAGAAGTGGTGCGGGAATGGTCCGATGGAGAGCCGGAGTGGATTGAGCGTATGGTCTTGATGGTCTCATTGATGCTCACGCTGGCCCAGGCTAGAAGGGAGTCGTGGTCGATGGTGTACGGAGGGTCTGTTGTGGTGCTGTCTGTTGGGGCTGTCTGGTTGTTGAAGCTGTCATGGATGTCTGCTATCTTGCGTCTGAGGCTGTGGGCAGTGTCGTCTGTGTTGGAGGGTTCGGTGGGTGGGCTGAGAGCGAGGTTTGCGTGTAGTTAGTCTTCGGTGATTTTGCTCCAGATCTGTTGGGCGCAGTGGTGTGTGGTGGGTTTCTGGAAGGCGAAGTCGATGCAGCGGTGGTTGGTCCAAAGGAGTTCGGTGGTGTGGCTCATAGAGACATATGGGCTTGAGGAGAAGACTGGGTCGAGCGTGTGGCCGGCGGAGTGGGTGGGAGTTGTGACGAGTTGCTTCAGTCCGAGGTTGGCGAGGGTATCGATCAGGGTTGTGGAGTTGTTGTCGTTGTTGTTCTCAAGGTGAAAGTTCAGATCTCCGAGGAGGATGTGGTCAGTGGAGGTCAGGGCGTGTGTGCTGATCAAGTCGGCGATGGAGTCGCTGAACTGGGGACGGGGTCCGGGTGGTCGGTAGACGAGGGTGCCTCTGAGGGTGGAATTAGGGTCTGTGTGGATCTGGAAATTCATATGTTCGGCGGTGCTGAGCGCGTCGTCGGTGCTAGTCGAGATCCTGATGCTGTTCTTGTGGACGATGGCGATTCCTCCTCCGACTTTATTGGTGCGGTCTCTGCGGGTGATCTTGTAGCTGTCTGGGATGGCTATGATGATTTCATGGTGAGGAGGAGTCGTTAAACCATGTCTCTGTCAGGAAGGTGACGTCTGGGGATGTTGTGTCGAGCAGGTCCCAGAGCTCGACGGCATGCTTGCGACCGGTACAGGTGTTCAGTAGTATGCATCGGAGGTGGTTGGGGTCTTTCTGCGTGGGTGGTTCGTCTGCTCTGAGGTTGGTGTAGCTGCAGTTCCAGCAGGTGAAGGGGACTTGTGTGCGTTTCGGGGTGGCCTTGAAGCAGGTGTGGCTCTGTCCGGAGTTGAGTGCTGGCGTCGTAGTGGCTGCGGTAGTCGTGGTGAGTGCGGAGGCCAGGGGTTCTGACGCTGGGCGCGGGCCAGGTGCGGATGGGTGCAGACGGGCTTGCCTTAGGAAAGGCCCTCTGCGCGCCAGCAGCTCGGCCGCATAGTGGCTGGCATATATGGGGAGGTGTGAGGGAGGAGCAGCTGGGAGGCGGGAGGAGGGGGCAGCGAATGGGCAGTGGGCAGTTAGGGGGGCGGGGATGCAGCGGCGAGGACGGTGAGGGACAACGAAGGTAACAGGAGGAAAAAGGGGCACAAACATCAAGGGTAAAATGAGTGGCACAGAAGACAAAAGGGCACAAAAAAACGAGTGGAACAAAAGGCAAAAGGGGCACAGAAATGAGGGAAAATGAGTGGCAGAGAGGACACAAAAAAACTAGTGGAACGGAGGGCAGAAGGGCACAAAAAACCAAGGGAAAAACAAATGGAACAGAGGGCAGAAAGGTCCAAAAAACGAGGGAAAAACGAGTGGAACAGAGGGCAGGAAGGCACAAAAAGCGAGGGAAAAATGAGTGGCACAGAGGGCAGAAGGGCACAAAAAATGAGTGGAACAGAAGGCACAGGGGCACAAAAAAACGAGGGAAAACGAGTGGAACAGAGGACAGAAAGTCACAAAAAATGATGGAAAATTAGTGGAACAGAAGGCAGAAAGGCACAAAAAACAAGGGAAAACAAGTGGAACAGAGGACAGAAAGGCACAAAAAGCGAGGGAAAAACGAGTGGAACAGAGGGCAGAAAGGCACAAAAAATGAGGGGGAAATGAGTGGAACAGAGGGCAGAAGGGCACAAAAACGAGGGATAACGAGTGGAACAGAGGGCAGAAAGGCACAAGAAATTAGGGAAAAATGAGTGGCACAGATGGCAGAGAGACACAAAAAATGACGGGAAAACGAGTGGAACAAAGGGCAGAACGGGCAGGGAGGCACGGGGGCAGCGAGGGGAACAGAAGGGAAAACCGGGCAGAGACATGGGGCAGTGAGGGGTACAAAAGGAAAGACCGGGCAGAGAGAGCACAGGGACAGCGAGTGGAACAGAGGGAAGACAAAGGGGCACGGCACGTATATAAGAATATTGCTAAGTACGTATTGAAGTCAATTAATTTCAAACACCTAACAGGCTAACAGCACTAGGCAGCAGTCAGAGTGGTAACAAGGATCATTGTATTTGGTCCTGAAGAAGAAGCTTAGGGGTAGGCTTCGAAACATGTCGACCAGCAAGGGAATCGCTAATTAAGGCTTTTTCCCTCCTCTTACTCCACTTTTTTTAACAATATCAACTATAGGGAGCATTAAAGTTTAGTTTTTCCACAAAGCCAGGTATTTTTTAATTTACTAATTCCTGACTCTTCCACTCTCACACCAATATACATAACTTCACTTCACTTCAAAGTGCTCCCACGTATCCGTCTGTCAAAGCACGCCCCGTCCCGCAGCGGGCAGGAAGAACCAAATGATGAAGCCTGCCACCAAGGACCTTTTGGTGGGTGAGGGTTATTTTAAGAAACTCCATTGCTTTCCCATGCTAGTAACCAAACTGTTTGCTTGGGTTTAGTCACTTTTTGGAAGGTTAGCACTTCATTTTGTAACTCAGAGTGGACTATTTATGTTTTTTCATAGTTTACAGGGGAGATTGAGTCCATGACTGATATATCTCTTCACTCCCTTCTTTGTTTCCTGATAACAATGTTGTATAGCATCATTAAGAAAAAACACAGGCACAGGGTGCTTTGGGGCAGAACAATTTTGGAGTTTATGAAAGTAGACTACTCCAGCTCAAAGTTTACCAAAGGTCACCATTTGTAGAAACATACTATTTTAATGGCCATTTTAAGGCAGTGTTGTTTTGGAATCTTTTTAGGAGTTGCTCTGGCGATCATAGGTCCATCACACTGTGTATGCTGTGATCTCTGCACAGTGGCATTGGAAACACCCATCTGTGTAATAATTGGTGCAAGCTCTGCATGCTTCATGTACGCTAGGGGGGTGACTTACCTCTCCCCTATATCCTCACAGCATCACTGATGATTAATATTAACTCCAAGAAGCAATCATGCCTGCAGTTTGAATCTTAGAATGTGACACACTTGTAGCTCTGTCGGTTTCGTACAGACTTCGGCAGCACTGAAGGTTATGTTTTCAGGTGCATTAAATGTGCCTTGGAAGCAAAGGTTGAAGTGCATTAAAAAGTATGGAACTATAATGAGTGTAGTAGGGGGTGGGGTCAGCGAATTTGAGAGCAAGGCTGTAAACTTAAAAAAAAAAAAAAGAGTTGGAACATTGTTCTCAATAGATCCTGTCCATTATAACTCTACTTGGAAGAGGAGAAAACAGTGAAGAATGCAGAATTAGTTAAAGTGTTATGACTAGGAATAAGAACAGAATGGCTGGGCTTTACCAATTCATCCACAACCAACTTTTTAATGTATCCCTAAAATACGAAGGGGCTTATTGACAAGCCTTTTGCGCTGCCGGCTTGTCATTTTTTCACACATATAAAAGTGAGGCACCGGCAGCGCAGGGGACTTGTAAATATTAAATCAGCAGCAAGGGCACTGTCACGAGAACTGAAGCTCCACTCACAGTCTCTGTGCATTTTAATTGCCTGCTGCAATGCCTGTGCAACGCACTTGCTGTATGCATACGGCCATGGAGGGCTTTAAGTGGGCCGGGTCTCAAGGGGTCTGAGCACCGGCAGTTTTTTCCAGGGGACCTCGAAACGGGTCTCTTCCGGGCTCTGTTTTGAGCCCTGGTACAGGCGATCCGTTTTTTCCGGACTGCAGTGACAGCAGTTTGCTGTCACTGCAGTCTGGAAAAAAGTGCCAGCGCACAAAACAGCCCGATAAAGACCCGTTTGGAGACAGTAAGCACATGGTTGTGCGCTGCTCACACTGCTCACTTCTCACTAGTGGAGATGTTACGCCATGACGTCATGTCAGGTGAGCGTTGTGGGGGAAGGGAAATCCTTTAAAGAGTCATTTTCTTTCTGGATTTCTCTTTCTGAAACGCAAGAGCATCAACATTGTGGTAGGGTCACCAATGCTTTAATTGGAAACTTTTTCTATATTATATGTAACTAGCCATAGTTACAGCTTATTTATCCTATGCAACTAATAACCATTGACAAAGCCAATAGTCCTGACTTATTGTAGGTATGATGTTACTTGTTGTATCACATATCTGGATGCAATGACAGAAACCGCAAAATACAAGTCGGGTGTCACACTATGCTAAGCACAGATTTTTAGAGTAAGTGTTTTAAAGCCATGCCCCTAAGTACACTGACCACGCCCCTTTGAGAGACCCCCCAGTTTTTTCATCCCACTTAAAGCCCTGCGGCCATGGGCCTGGGCGGTAGGTGATTTTGAATGTATTATGCCCCTGGGCCTGGAGACGTAGGTTCGGCAGCTCGTGCAGCCACTCACTTGTGTAGTGCCTGGTGTTCACATTTGTGCAAGGCATGCAAGCTTCGCCGCCTGCATGCCGCTGCTGCACGGTGACGACCATGCACCGTGGTCTTCCGGGTGGGGCACAGGAGGGTGGGTCATGCGTGCACCGCACAGTGTCATTGGAATCTGCATGACCGATCCGAACCAGCGTCTATTTTGCGCCTGGCCCCACCACTGCTCAGAGTGGTCAGTGAAAACCATTGTGGGCAGAATTGGGTTATTTTAAAGCTGGTGGGATGGAGGAAGGTATATTTTGGTAGGGTGGAGGGGAGAAGAAAAGGCGATGAACAAGGGAAGGCATGGCATAGTGAAAGTCGAAGATGGACAGGTGGAATTACCAGAGAGAAGGCACGATAAAGGAAGTGGGAGTGAAAGAAGGAAACAAATGAGGGTGGACGGAAGAAAATGCGCTTGAGAAGGATTGAGCGTTTGGAATATTCTAGACTCCAGTCTAACTAAGTCATTGCTCTTTGGGTGCTTTCTTCCCCTTGACACTTTTGAGATGGAGTGTGAGTTGTCAGGTTGTGCAAAATGTATTCTGGATTCTTGCGGAGGTGTGGGGTTTTCTTTTGGAATTGAGGAGGTCAAACTTTCAACAGCTTGGAACTAATAGTGCTACTGAATGAAGGTAGCAGTGAGTGGATACAAAAGTCACGTCCTGTATACATACAACCGATGGATAGCAAAGTCCATACCTCGGGTCAGCTCAACTCCTGTATTAGGCATCAGGTTTCTGAATGGAACTATGTAAATGGGGAACAGAGCGTGGAGAGACCCCCTTCCCGAGCCGATTTCAGTACAGGGAATAAAGGTTTATAGGTTGTACTGTAATCATACATTCAGAGACTCTTTAAGTCATGGGCAAATTGGGCACCAGGCCAAGGCCCCAGCCTTCCAGTGGCCCCCGATAGAGCCAGCTCTGTTCTGCAGAGTCACAAAGTCTTGCCCTGGTGACCTTGAATCATTTTTAAAACTGTTTAAGTACCGTTTTCCTTGAATGTATTCTTAATGTGGGTGAAGTGTGAGGGTTTCTTCCAGGAATTATGCAGAGAAATGTTGTTTTTATGTTTCATGCAACATCCATAAAATTTCTTTTAGATCAAAACAGAACCTTACATATGCGAAATGGGTGTCACAGAGATTATTTGCAGTAATATTAAATAGCTGCTGCTTTGGTACAATATTAAAAACACTGGTCACTATTCCTAAATATTAGATGTAAACACATTTAGAATTTGGACAAGTGTGCCTGTGCACTGTCTGCGACCGGGCCAAAGAGAGCATGGAATTGCTGAAATTGTATAAAAAATGTACGTCTGTTACAGGCAGGGGCCCCAAAATACATTTGGCCCAGAGCCCCTAAAATCCTTAAGATGTCCCTGTAGACATTGTGCTTCGTCTGGCCTGTCTTGTTGAAGGCAGAACATGGTGTCCAAACTTGGGCCCTGGCTGAGGAGGCTGTTTTTCTGGGCATATCAGCTCGACAGGAAAAAGTGTGTAATGCTTTTACGGTGCAGGATTTTGGGTTTCCCTTCAAAAAAGTGTTGTGTGAGGTTCTCAGTGTATCACCATACTAACGCATTGTGGAAAGTGCTCTGAGCTGTATCTTGGTCGTTTTGTGTACACTGGGTGGTATTTGTCTAAAGATGCAGTATGTGGGCCGTTTGTATATTCTCTCTTTGCCTCTATTTGTATTTTAGTTGTGCCCTTCGTGATGTTCGGTCTTCCCACAAATTAAATCTGCATAGGGGTATATCTCAGGGCTACTGTTGCTGTGTGTTGTTTGGCAGACCACTCACACTGTTCTTTTTAATGCCCCTGCTTTGTGAGCTCACCCACCCCCTATTCTGACTTTCCTATGCTGACTGGGCGACCCTTGCATCTCAGATTCTCTTAAATCCACCACTTTTATGTGAGCAAAGTAAACAAAAAATAATTTAAACACAGCTGATTTGATTTTTATGCTGTTGAACTTGTTATTGTTTCACCAGTTACTTTGCAATATTTCCTCCTTCATGCACAAACTAGAGGGGCATAGGTTGACTAAACTGGGTTTATTTTTGTTTGCTGCTGCATGCTGCCTGCTGTACTTGTTATTTTTTTAATGGTCGCATTGAAATCTTTTCAGCTTCATGCACAAACTAAAGGGCCTTAGTATGATTAAACTGTTTTGATGTTTGTAAGCTGTTGCACCTGTGTTTGTTTGACAAGCCACTTTAAAATATCTGTGCCTTCATGCCCAAACCAAAGGGGGAATTGTTTGACTAAATTTGCTTCATTTTTTCATACTGCTGGACTTGTTTGTATCATGCACTTTGAAAGCATTTTATTTAATTTATGTATTGTACTTGTAGAGTGCAACATTCATCGCAGGGGATATCACAACGCTCAGAAAGCAAGAACCTGTTAGAGAGGCGTTTAGTTAGATGAGACATCAGCAATTGGGTCTTAAACAGCCAACCACATGGCGTCAGCAATTGAGTCCTAAAAATAGCCATGTTTCCAGCTGCTTCCTGAACCTCATATGGTTGTCGATGAGACGAAGCTCTAAAGCAAGTTTATTCCAGCGTGTGGCCGCCAGATATGAGAAGGAGCAACCCCCAGCTCTGACCTTTATGTGTCTAGTTTTAGCCAGAGCATGATTTCAAGTCCTCAAGTCTCGTGAGGGAACATAAAATTCAACTTTCTCCTTCAGGATTCTGGGGTCAAATTTATGTAAAGCTCTATGCGCATAGCACAATAGTTTAAACTTGGACTTTTGTCACATAGGCAACCAGTGAGGCTCCTTCAAACACTCTGAAGCTGAGCTGTACTTATTCTTGCTATAAACGAGTTTAGCTGCTGTATTTTGGATTACTTGCAGATGAGAAAATAAGTAGTCGGCCATGCCAACATAAAGCACAGTCCCATAGTCCAGTCTGCTAGTCAATAAGGCCTGGGTAATGGTTTTTCTCTAGTTCAAAGCAATGCATTTAAAAAGTCTCCTTAGTAATTTTAGCATGGCAAAACATTTACCACACAGTACTCATGTTTGATTTTGCATGGCTGGGCATTATTTACCAGGAATCCCATATTTTGTATGTCCCGTTTGGGCTCAGTAGCAGTACCTAGTAACTGGGTCCACCAGGCTGCGACCCAGACTAGGTGTGCTCCTCCAAAATACAATATGTTTAGCTTCAAGCAATGATCTGACATCCAATTTGCAGTTTGTGAGAGACAGTTGATCAAATTGCTCCTAGTGTCCTCATATCTTTTCTCTATAGCTGTCAGCAGCTGCCTATCATCCGCGTAGGAACAGATATTAAAAAAAACATTTCTACCGATCATTACCAAAGGGGAGACATAAGCATAGAAAGGAGTTGGGCTCCTAGAGGCTCCTTGCAGAACACCCCACTTAAATGTTTTTGATTTGATTTGCTTTCTATTCTGGGGGCACATTGATGCAATGTGTTGGTTATTGCTGAGTTAAGAGTTTCTACCTCTACCTGATCGGGGAATGCCCTTAAGGCAATTTGATCTCTTAAACAGAAGTGGGAAGCAAACCGATCTGGAGTTATAGGACTCCACTGCCTTTTTATCTCCATAGAGGGTGTGATTGGGCTGATTTTCTTGGCTGGCAGAGTAAAGGAAAATCAATTAAAGAATGATCAGTCCAGGTAAGGGACTCGATTCCAGCAACATTTATGGACTCTTTATTAAAAAATAGGAGATCAAGTGTATGGCTAGATTCCATATGAATTTCCCGATTCATGCCCTTATATAGGTACAATTCACATTGCCCTTATATAAGCATAGAAACCCAGTCCCTATTTAGGCATAGTCCATGCTAACCAAATACAGGCATGGCTTCTTACATCCGGTCATCTACGTCACAACGAGTTCTAGGAAAAACCGACTCTTAAGCCGCTGGAATTTTCCCCTTGCTTGAATATTGATTTCTCCAAGAACTCCATTATGATGCGTGAACATCTATTCCTAAGGGGTTCATTCATGATGTTCATATGCCTGACTTTTACGTCAATACTGGCATTCCTAAACACCTTTAAGGTATACATATACCTTCACTTGCTATGGCAAGGCACGGTGCGGTTTTACTACCTACTTGCTCGCGGCTCGCCACAGCAAGTCCTGAAGGAAGCCAAGTCCCCAACTGATGCACTGACCAGACGCTGTCATCCTCTTCACCGAGAATCCAGCTCTACTGTTTCTGACTCCCCTTACGAGTCCTTGGAAAGAGATACCAACCTCTCTCATTCTAAGGTATGGAGCTGATTAGAAGCTAGAGAAACCTTTGGCAACCCTTGGCAAAACTAAACTTATGCTAAGACAACACCTACTTCTTCCCTCGTACTAGACTTAGGTTAGGTACACAGGGGAAGGATTATTTTAGAAGCACCCGTTGAGTATTTAAGCCTGTGTTATTTATGTATGTATTTTTATATTTATCATAGCTACAGACCATGCTATGATTGTGTTATTTTATATTACTGTTAACGCTGTACATATTATACATTCTGTCTTACGATTGTAGCAGTTCATATCTCTTGCATGAGAAAGAAGACTGTTCAATAAACCCTTTTTATTGAAATGCCTGTCTCCCTATTTCTGTGCAAACTCTGTAAAAACTAAGCATTCACGATTGACTGAGTGAAACAGTTATCTATTGTTTCAACAACTCTGAAAATATTGTTCCGACAAAGTTGTCGTGTTTATGTGGTTGTCAGAGATCAATCCCTTTAATGAACTTGATAGAGACATACTGACCTTAGTCCCATGTCAAACCTATAGTGTATATTATTCCAATGTGCAGAGCCTATTAGGGATACAGAAACTACACTACAGGTCTTTTGACCCATTGTTTGATCTGTAGGATCTGCATATCACTTTTCAGTTGTTTGACCACAGAATCTTCCCTGTTTTCAAAAGGAACGTTGAAATCACCTATGACCAGGTAATGATTGTTTCAAGCAAGCAGGGAGCAGCTGAGATAGCAGTTTGACACTGAACTCAGGCTTTTAGCTTGGGGGTTTGTAAATTACTGCTCCCCCGAATGTTTTGTAATCTCAGATGGAAACCTGCAATACCAAAATCTCATGGTCTTCTAATGGTGCCACAAGTTTGGGGAGACATGTATAGCACAGATGGGCTTGCCCATGGTGCACCCCGGGCACCGCTGACCCATTTTTGAATCCTTTCGTCCTCAGCATCTACACTGCTGACCCTCCCTCAGCGCTACTTCCGGTTACTTTCGGTAGCGCTGCCCTCCAGTCACAGTCTCTTTCCCTCCCACCCTCCGAAAAACAAATTCAGGTAGGAAACTTAAATTCAAGTGGCAAATTCAAATTAAAGTGACACGAATGTCTTTTGTTATATAAAGATTTAGTCTAAGAATCAAATTCAGAATAAAACTTAAAAAACAATCAGGCAGTTAAAAGTAACAAGTGCAATGTGTCTCAACCATATGAGAACAGGTGATGGCTATCCTTTGTGTCCCATGCTGCTATCCGGTTTTTGAATCCTCCCCATCCTCAGCATCTAGACCACTTACCCTCCCTTAGCACTACTTCTGGTTACTTTCGGTAGCGCTGCACCCTGGTCACAGTCTCTCACCCTCCCACCCTCTGAAAAACAACTTCAATTCAAGCGACAAATTCAAATTCAAGTTGCACAAATTTTCTTTAAAAAAAAAAAAGATTTAGTCTAAGACTCAAATTTAGAATAAAACTTAAAAAACAATCAGGCAGTTAAAAATAACCAGTGCAATGTGTCTTACGCATGGGAGTATATGTGATGGCTATCCTTTTTACTCCTGTGGTGCGGCCCCGTTTTTGAACCCCCGTCCTCAATTTTTTGCTTTTTTAGAGATTTTGGCTAACACTCAAGTAAAAAAAACAACAGGTGATGGCTATCCTTTGTACTCCTGTGCCGCGGACCCATTTTCTAACCCGCCCCCTGTCCTCAGCATCTAGACCGCTGACCTTCCCCCAGCGCTACTTCCTGTAGCTCTGCACCCTGGTCACAGTCTCTCGCCCTCTCACGCTCCAAAAAACAAATGCAGGTCGGCAGGCTCAATTCAAGTGGCAAATTCAAAATCAAGTGGCAAGTTTTTCATTTTTTTAAAGATTTAGTCTAAGACTCAAATTCAGAATAAAACTTAAAACCCAATCGGTCAGTTAAAAATAACAAGTAGAATGTGTCTCACGCATATGACAACAGCTGATGGCTGTCACCTTGATGCAAAAAGAAGAGGGGACTATTTTTACAAAACAAACTTGATTTTTGTATATTGCTGGACTGGTGATTGTGTTATTATGCACTTTGAAAGTAGGTGCACTTTTACTGTTGCTTCACCAACTACAATTAGTATTGATTCTGTCTTTAGGTACTTTCTAAAATGGTTTGTTTTTATTCTACATGATGTGTTATTTATAGTGATGTTCTCATTAGTCTGTAATATGTGTCCCTTAAATCTTGTAATTAGCATTATTTACACTACAGACATGATAAAGAAATTCAGTATTTGTAATGCACAAACTACTCACCCCTTAGGGTCTCAAGGTGCTGGGGGCCGTCGGGGAGATTAAGTGAGCTACTGCCCAGAGTTACATGGTGCTGACCTGAGAAGCCACTGGGGATCGGACCATGAGTCCTGTGCTCCGGAGTCAGCACTCTAGCTGCTGCACCACTCCTCTCCCTCAAACAGACAAACATCTGCATCAATGTTCTGAAGCATCCAAGCAGTTTTCATCCTCAGCCTTGCTTGTCTGCCTGTTTTTGTCTTGCTCACTAAGGACTTGTAATATTTTACTTAGCATAAGCTGTAGCCATTTTAACTGTGGGGTTCATTCGTTTCCTTCGTAATACTTTCTGCTGTTTGCCTTTTCACTCTGCTTGTGTCATCTATTTTAGTTGACCTCCTGACATGGCTAAGAAATGTACGTGCTGGGGGTTTGTTGCTGACAGTGCACCTGGTCTTAGATGTTATCTGGTGACTGTTTACTGCTGCAATAAGCATTCTTGCTCCCCCTCCTTATTTGCTGACCAAGTGGTTATCCATCCGCCCTTGTTTTCTGATAGCTATTTCTAACTTGTTCTTTCCATTTCTTTCCATATGCTTTTATTGCAGAAAAACAGTATATAAGGACCATGGTCTGTGAATACAGTGTACTATCTCCTGCACCACTTGAGAGGGTTGTGTGGATGTGGTCGTGGTCCCACTTATAAGTGATTAATAAACTTGTTGTTTTCAACTCTAGTACCAATCTTTTTTTGTTAGTCTTTGGAACCAGTGGACGAGAGGGTGACCCTGCACCAGTGTACCCCTAAAAAGGTTAATTTCCACAGCCATGATGGTAGGAATTGAAATTGCATCCTCAGTTCATTTTAAATCCTAGAGAGTGGCTATTATCATGCACAACCCCTGACAGACGTGTGTGTGTGGCATGCAGATAATTCACACCAGTTTATCTTGGAGCTGGCAGGATACTGAGTTATATCCTTATGTATATTGTGAGTCAAGTCTGAGAAATTGCAGGTTTGGGTTTGTCTTTTAATATTTTCTACCAATGTCAATTCCTATTCAGTATGTAGTTGTTCTTTGTTCTCCAACAGTAAGCAGTTCCTGAGACAATAGGACAGGTCCTTGGCATTGTTCTGATTCTTGTCTCAATCAAGTAATCTGTTCTTGACAATGTTACAAATGGCGCAGCTTATATGTTGAGAGTGTTTCTCACTTTCTTATTAGAACTTGGATCTAGGCAATATAGAGCCATTTTATTAAATATTGGAGGTTTCAATTAAAAATATACCATATTTTTTGGCAGTGGGGCAACGTGATTGGAAGTGGGCTGGGGGAGGGACTCCATGTACTTTACAGGGGGGGTCCTTCAAGTTTCATTATGCTACTGTGGCCGTAGGCAAATGTTTTGTCACTGAAACTCCTTTTTAGGTCTTGCCTGAGCCAGCGCAAGAGTTGCTCTGGCCAGACTTTTAGTAAGGGGACTTCAAAAAGCTGACCACACGCTTTTGCTTGTTGCCTGAAGCTTGCAGTTATGTGCACAGTTATGTGCACAGGTGCCATCTGGCTTTCCTCTCTCGTCATAGCTCATAAAGCGCATCGCTCGCAGGCATCCTTACAGCACGCGCACATCTCACACCACTCACAGAAATGCCTCCTTTTCCTTTTTTTTTTTACTTGCAGCGGGGAGGCGCTCTCGCTTGTTAAACATGGCTGTTGCCTGCCTTTCCTTTCTATTTATTTACTTTTGTAGCACGCCGTGGTTTAGATAGCGACGTACAAGTTGCAAATATTGCCAACTATGCAGCTTGTACCACGGCTTTGGTTTTTACCATGGCAGCTGCCTGCCTTTCATTATGATTTTAGGGCTGCACACGGGTTAGTCCTCTTTGCCGGAGGCTGTCCGGGTCCCGTACTATACATAGCTTTGTATGTTTGCTCCCACTACCGCACCCATTGGCTCGCATCCTCCTCAAGCATGCAGCTCTGCATGGGTGCCGAATCCTTATCTTCCTGCGCGTTTACGAGTGGGGCTATCCTTGATGAGCGATTCTCAGATTGAGAGTTTACTTCTGTTCTAATTGGCAACATCCGCCTGCTCACATACGGAACCTCTGGCTGCATTTTCTATCCATGCATAAACAAGGCCTGCTCTGTCTACTAAGATTAATGCATTGTTGCACTTTGTGCCCCCTTGTAGCCTTCGTTCTGGCAAGTGTGGCTGCTTCATGTTTGCTTCTTCTGTACGTCTATTACGGTTCATGCAATTGATGATCTGGGCATGCAGTCAACAGGCGCAGGGTTCGATCCCATAGAGTTCCTGTAATTTTCTTTTTAATGAATTGTCTATGTTTCATTTATTGTGCATTGCCAAATTCTGACCCTGTTTTGATGAATTAGGGCACATACATGTTAGCCCTCTTTGTGAGAGGCCGTCTTCGGCTGCATTTTCTTTGCACGCATTAGTAAGGACGACTGGATGCAAGGAAGTCTCCAGTCCTTTCAGAAAGGGCGGGTTACAGTCCTCTGCCGGTACCAGCAGCTGCTTGTGTTTTTATGACAAGATCACAGGGGAAACAAAACACACATTCTTTGGCTTTTATAGCACAGACTCATGCTTCTTCCTAGACGATTTGAATTGCATAAATAGTGCCTTGAGAAAACCCTGGGACTGCCAGCCACTTGGGGCAAAACACGTGTTGCTGTCTCAGTCACAGGCTCTCACCCTGATGTTTCTAAATAAAATCAATCAAAAATACTACAGCCTTCTTCGGACATTTATTCCTGGAACACCACAAATGTTCCTTGGGCATAGTCTGTTTTTTTAAACTACAACTACATTAACCTGGTGGGGCATTGGGGGTGTTCCACTTGACAGGCATTCCTACCTCTTACAGAATACAGGACCCTACCCCTCCAACCTCACCTCTGCTTCCAAAATCAGCATTAATTGATAATATCATTAAGTTATAATCCTGGGTTTATAGTCACCAGTCCTCATTGCCTTTAGTGGTACATAGAAGCCATAAATGTGTATGTTTTATATTGGTGCCTAATTTAGTGATGCATTATCTCTATTGCATAAAAGCTTTGTTCACGCTTGTCTGGTATAGCGTGCACCTATGTTCTAAATGATCACTCCACTGCAAAGAAAACAAGCATTGATATAGCCAATAGGTCTTGCCTTTGGTACCTTATACATTTTTAGCCATGCAACAGTTGATGTTGTTGCACCAAGGATATTGTGCTGGATAACTTAACACTTATAAGGTCCCAAAGGCAAGATCTATTGGCTATTCCAATGATTGTGATCCATTATCACATATCAGAGCACATTTAAATGCATGAGTTCACAGTGTGCGCGTTGCCTGTGTTTGATTTGATAAACTGTAATGTTGCTTTGTGTATATTAAAATCTAGACAACAAATTGGGTGCATATTACAAGTAACTGCTCCTTAGTTCATAAATATCATTGTCATCATGATGGGAGCAGGGATGTTTCTCAATTTCAATTTAAAAACTATCATTCTTAATAAATTCTTCTTGATGCAGAGATACAATCTGATGTACTAATGAGAAACACTTTTGTGTATTAAAGAAATACTTTTTTTATGTCACACATAAGGCCTCTAAAACCTGTAAATACCACACACAAACTGAAATTTTGGAAGCTATGCTTGCAGTGGTATGACTGAGACAGCCCCAAGGCTATACAGCCCAAAAATATCACCCTGTGACATGTCTCACCTTGATGAGTATAAGGGCCATCACTGCCAACTTCTTTCAGTATAGAACTCTGACTCTCTGCCATCACATGCACAAGTCATAGCCCAACTCTGTCACTTTTGCTCGATGTCATCTCTGACGTCATCCCTTACTCACACTCTGGGAAACAGAGTTCTGCATATAGGATTTAAAGATTTTAGGCCACATGTACTAATATTTCCATTTGCAATTTCCTAATAGTGAATTTTTGCAATTCGCTATTAAGAAATTGCAAACAGCTATATACAACAGTGTGTTTCCCAGTGGATCGTAAGTGACCTACCTCATTAATATTCATGAGGTAGGTCAAAATTTGCGATCCGTAGGGACAAGCTTAAAACACAAGGATGGTAGCCTGCTGGGGACAGTAGACCACCATGTCTGTGTCTGCTTTTAAGTAAAGCATTGTTTATTTCTGGAAATGCAGCCAGTTTTCCTTAAAAGAAGATGGGATGCATTTCAAAAAGAAAAATGGTAAGTTTTCCTTTCTATTTTAGGAGTAGGCACTGGTCCTGGGGACCACTCCCTGCTCTTAAAAAAGTGTTCACATAACATTCCCAAAAGGGAAAGTGGTCCCTGGGGGACCCCTTCCTGTTTGCAAATGTGTTACCACAAAATTGAATTTGGTAGTAGAAAGCTAATGTTTTCGCATTTCGGTCGCAAAACACTCATACATACCACTCTGAGTCTCTATTAGGAAGGGAAGCCCTTAACACGCCCCTTCCTAATACCGAATCGTTAACCTGTTTTGCGATTCGGTAATACCGAATCACAAAACAGGGTTTGGTACTTAGAAAAAGGCTTTTTACCGGTCACAAACAGCCCGATTAGGCAAATCGATCTGTTTGTGACCGAGAATAAGCGGTTTCATGTGGCTCTAATGTAATTAGATCTATTAGAGCAATCTGACAGGACAAGCAAATCTTATGTCCAGGATCATCCCTTCTTCTGAGGACTAGATCTATTAGAGCAATCTGACAGGACAAGCAAATCTTATGTCCAGGATCATCCCTTCTTCTGAGGACTCTCTTAACCCTTCTTCCGAATACAGCAGTACATGCCTTCCAACAATGTGGGGTTGCTTCAGTGGTGGCATTAGAAGGCTGGTATATGTTGGAGAACCTGTATTTGTGTCCAATTGCTGAATATATCAGAAATATGTTACAGTACAAACATCTGTGAGGCTAGTAACCTGGAAGGGATGGAATGCTGCAGGGAACTTCTGTTGCACATCAGTAGAGCACCGTGTGATCTACTAGATCCTGTAATCACACGAGGTACTTCAGACTAGGATTGTGGAAATCAGTAGCATTGTTTAGGCATCAGTACTGGAATATCAAACATTGTTGCAGGTCAGCAATAAAGTTCATTAGCAGCATTTTGTAGCCACAGTCAATATGGCATGTTGCCATTTTGCCATTTGGGAGCAAATTTAACACAAATTGTTGCAGTGTGGCATCATATTGTTTTTCTCTTGTGAAAGAGCTTTAAGACAGTGCTTATAGTTATAGTTGAACCTAAATATGGCCCTGAAAGCTGTAAAATGAGGCCTGCTTGTACAGTAGCAGGCATTGCTGCATGTGAGGATTTTGATGCATAAGCAGAGTTTTGTGTTGGGCCAGTATGGCCATAGAATGCAGTTCTACATGTCATGTAGGAGGTGCATCAACAAAGCTGTACATATGGACCACATACAAGTGTAGAGGGCTTTTCCGGACGACTGGACCATGGTACATTACCAGAACCAAGGAACTGCATGCTGGTGTAGAAGGTGCAGCTGTATGCCAAGATTGAGTTACATCAGCAGAACTGTGTGGTGAGACCAGCGACGGATGTAGAGAGCACTGCTGTATGCCACAATCAAAGAGCATCAATGATGCTACTTGTGAGGGTGACATATAGGAATAGAGGAGGCAGATGCCCCTTACTGAGGCCATAAATTGTTGAAATTATGAGATCTGCATAGCTGGATTAAGGTGCATCAGTAGCCCTGGGTTACAAGGCCGCAAATTAGAGCACTAGACATTGTAGGATTTTTGGATTGAGATACATCTGTAAAGCTCCTTGTGATCCATAATACTGGTAGAGATATATGATCCCAATCTAATGATTACAATAACATTGTTAGTCTGTGAGTACTAACCCGGCAGAGATCTCTGTCTTCTGCCATTCTGGAAGCTAATAGGACTGAAAACAGAAATGTTTGCATGAAATGGTTTCCGAACGGCATGTCCAATGAACAGACGCGCCTCAAACATACATTGTACTATCAGTACAGAAATCTACTAAAAACAACAAGGAAAAAATGTTTGCCTGAATGGGCAGAGAATGGCCACTAATAAAGCAATTAATCAGTATTTGGTCCAAGCTTCATCAAAAGGCCAAACATGAGGAGAAAATGAAACCATGTGTGCTGACCCCGACGTGCTGACTAATGTCAAGCAAGGAAATGAAAAAGACAATGAAGCCAATCAATGGTAAGTAATGGCCAAACTCTAAGCAGTGCTTTAAATGGGCCGGTACTCACCAGTACTGAGTACCGGCACTTCTAAATTTTCGGCGCTTGAGTACCGGAACTTCTCTTTGTCCAAAGAGAGTACCGGTACTCATGGGCCAAGCTAAGTGATATTGGCATTTACAACAAAAAAAGAACAATAAATTTTCCTGAAGCACTCTAATTGAGTGCTAATCTCCCTTTTCAATGTGCTAATTGAGCCGCGGCCCGTAGGCATTTATTCAGAGTTGGCAGGAAGTTTGGGAGGGGGCAAACTGACACTGTGATGCCTGAGGCAGTGTCCACCTGGTAGTGATGACCGTGAGATAATCTACGAAGTGGCACCCCTATCTGAGAGCCGTGCTTGTTGTGCCTTTTAAAGACACGCAGCACCTGCTCTCAGACTCACGCTGTGTGGGACACAAACTTTGCAAGTTCAAAGCTGCCTCCGTTTGCAAACATGGGTCACTTTTCTGGTGCTCGGGCATATTTTCTCTCCCAGTTGTACCATATCGGTATGCACCTGAGCTCGTAACAGCCAGGCCTCTTTGTTAGAGACAGGCTCACTCTCGCATGAATTTGCTGATCTGCCGGGCTACTGGGGCACTTTGAAGGGCTGGCCTTCTCCAATAATGAACTAGCTCAACTCTTTATGCTGACTGGTGGCCTGGCCCATCAGAGCACAGGGGGTGATGACGGTGTGTGGCACTGTTTCTGCAACCAAGTGATCAAAACAAACCGGACCCAGATTTGTGACCATACCCATGGCAACCTTTCACCTCTGCTTGACCCCGAGCTCTCTGAGTGCCTCTGGGCACTGCAGTGGAGATCACGCTGGATGTAACCTGCTGTGTTGTCAAGCAACTCCAGCAATGAATGCCGAAGCAAAGCGGCACTGGTAAGGTGTGACATTGCATTTCAGTGGGGTGATGCAGGACAGGAACTGAAATGCGTTAACCTAATCTGTGATGCGTGGGCTGTCTGTCTATGCTTGCTGCACCTTCTTCGTGTGTTAGAGGGAATGGGTGGGCTCTAGATCTGGTGGAGGCTAGGTTATGAAGTCTTAGGGCCACTGGCACTTATGTCACTTTCTCGTTTAGTTGCAAGAGGCACAGCAGGAACTTTAAGGGGTGAGAGATCAAAGTGAGGGGTTTATGGAAGAGAGGGGAGTGAGACTGGATGGATGGACAGAAGGGAGGAAGGGAACTGGGCTGGTTTGAGCATGTGTGCCAGGGTTGCTTTTGGTCCTCAGCCTAGCCTTAGTAGGTGGGTTCTCTTTTAATGCCTGGGAGGTATATAAAAGAGCTGTATTTATGCAAGCAGTGGGTACTTTATGCAGACCTGGATTTAAGAAGAATTTATTTGTGGGGATGAGTCCAGGGATGGAACGGGATCTGTATGAATGCAGATGGGAGCTGTATTTAAGTAGGTGAAGGGAAGCTGTACTTATTTTTGAGAAAAACTATGGAGATGTATGTATGCTGGCGAGGAGCTGAATGAAGCAGTGAGGGGCTATGTGAGATGGGTCTATGTAGATGAGGGTTTGCAGGAATCCCCCACAACAGGGGCCAAAAAGGCAGGAAGTGTCGTGATCAGGAGGTGACAGTCCGAACACTGGCCTCAGTAAGGTTGCATTTCCATATACAATTTTAAGAACTTTGATCGAAGACAAACTTGAGAAATGTGTACTAACAGATGTCTGTTAAAACAATGACATACAAAAAAATGTTGTGTGCTTCCCAGGAGGGTATTCGAAAATGAATGTCCATTAAGACAAAACATGGACTTAGAATATCATTCCTAGGTGAAAGCACAGCAAGTTGCGTTTGCCGTTTAATAAACAGCAGTGGATTAAAGCCTAATTCTCAGGTATAATGCAATACCTGTAAATTGCAGAAGTGATTTATGTGTAGAAGAAGAGTGGACCAGAATTTAAAGAAAAATCTGCATTTTTATCAACTTGTAAAACTGGGCCACAAAACCTGCACAAATGCGCTCTGTGGTAAATTTGAGAAATGTTTAGATTTGACGGTTAATGCATATCGTGTGGCTCTCCCTGGAAAAATGGGGTCCAGGGTGAACCAGATGAGCTGCTCGTAATGCCCCTTAACTGGGCAGTTTGTGTAGTCTGTGTGGGTCTGATTTTTTTAGAGAAAACCACATGAACTACCCGACAGGTCACTTCTCAGGGCGTTGGCCTCTTTCTGCGTGGTTGGTGGAATTGAATTTCACAGAATTTCGTCAAACTTTACTTCCCTGTTATGAGGAATAAAAAATACAAATTCACCCGGTGCTAGCGCTGTGGAATGTCAGGTTCAAGAATTATGGGTTTCAAGCAAAGGGAATTCTAAACATAATGGCCGATTTGTGACACAGTGAGGCAAGGAACTCCCCTCTGAAATCACAATCGAGGCCACTGTGCAGAGACTGGAGACAGCAAGCACAGATTATATACATGTAAAGTCTGCCTGGCCCTCCATGCATTAGTAGTATTGTGCGTGGGCTCAGGTGAGCCTTGGTGCAGTGACTAGAGCCTGTTGATCCCAGGTGCAGCTGCGCCTACGTCACTGAGGGGAGCGCATTGGCATGTATATGTCCTAAGGAGCTCATATGTGTCAGTACCCCACCACTCTGGGATGTCATCTGTGAGATGGGGGCTGCAAATTACACTGCAACGCCTTCCTCTGCTGTATTAATGCGGAAAAGAGAAATCAAAGGTGCAGTAGAGCATTCCTTTCTAATTGGCTGAGGATAAGATAGTTCAGTGGACTAATGCATAAACTGCAGAGATCTTTGTGTCACCTGAAAGTCTTATGTTCGAATTTCAACGGGTCCACTCTGCTTTTTACCCTGCTGAGCTCAACAAAATAAGTAACATTGAGTTGGGTAACACCTGTTATCATCTCCTAGAGTCCAGGCAAATGATAAGTTTACTACAGAAGTGTCACAATTATTCTTAATGAAGGGTGTTCTTTCATGTGTGCTTGTTACACAAGTAGGCATGTCCTCACATGCAAAATGTTTGCCTGGGAAGGAGTGCATATGCTAATGCGGCCTTGCAACCTATTTTCTGAACTTCCAAATGTTCTTTGGGAATCTGTGTGTGGTCAAAATGCACCTATACGCAGTAGGGGATGGCTACATTATGTGGCAGGGTTGAGTTAATTATGCAGCTAGATACAGTATATTATTAGGCCTAATGCGACACATTCTGAGATAGTATTACTTTATTATTTTGTTATATTTACACTTCTTAACAGTCTGGGTATTAGTTGCACCTGATTAGTACCAGTTTAACACCCAAATATAGCAATGAGCAGCAAAAAGGTGGCCGGTCAACCTTTTGCAAAGGGCCTTTCACTGCGAGGTAACACATTTCGATGCAATTTTAGTAACTTTTGAACCGTATGAGCTAGAAACATCCTTGTAGTTAAAATCTGCAGATTATGCAGCAGAGTATGAATTATGGGGCACATGCGTCAAATCTACAATTATGCATTAAACGCCACACCTGCACAATCACATAATACCAGTTGCGCTGCCAACAAGGAGAAGGATTTTGTGAGTCGAGACCAATGTTTCTTTAAGTGTAAAAAACAGAGGCTACCTTCTTGTTTGCCATTTTGTGACGTGAAACCATTGAGGGTGTTATAGAACCATGAAACATCACTTTGAGACCAAGTTTGGTTATAGTGTAAGCTTAAAATTCACTGTACTGGAGAGAGCAGAGGTCTTCATCTTCTCTAAAAGGCTAAGCAACATAATTTGTACTTCTCCTTGCACATCCTCTCTATCACTTCACTATCCTGTTCTCTGGGCACCCAGTACATAGGATTTTTAAAGCATTATATTCAAAACAGGACTGATTTCTCTGTTGATCATCTGATCCAAACCACCCATTGTCACTTCTTTTGTGTTACAGCATTAATACTACCTATTTTAATGGTCCTCAACTCACAGGCCTCAGAAGGATAACAAACTGAGTTCGACTTGCTGAGATTCAAAATTGTGAACTGTAGATCGCAGGACATATCAGAGACAAGGAATACATTATGTGAATATAATCTGCACACACATATGTCTATTTTAGATTTCACCTGAAAGCACCCGGTGGGCTACAGCGAACAGCATCCAAATGTGTTGTATTACATTAACCTGATCTGTAGTCTCTGTCATGCTTTCCATGCTTTGCAGGACAACAAGTTTCAAGAAGAAACAAACACTATCCTATTCCTCCTCTGATGTGACCCCGTAATTGAATATCCTGAAAATCTTCCATGAAACTGTCCTACTGGACTTATGTTTGAAACAGAGGGACCGATTTATCATTGAATTGCACTGCTCTTGTATTATGCTAGATGTTGCAAGGGCAACACAATACTAAAGTCAGATTTACCAAGCACGAGAAGGCCACCTTACATGGCCCCATGTGTTGCTTTGTAAAACACAAGAGGGTTAACCATAGTTAAACCTTTCCAAAATGTGTTAAGGAAAATATCTTGTGCAAGTCATATGTGATCTAGGTGTTGCACCATGAGAATCTCACTTTAATAATAAATGTACTGTTTTGTATGCATAAGGGAAATGGAATTATCAAAATATACCAGAAATGATTTTGTATCATTATGCACATCTGCACACCAATTAAATCTCAATCACATTAAATGTGTGCCCTGGATGGATCCCTTTGGACTGCCAATAGCCCGCCCCTAACCCTGCCCCAAGCCCCACCCCTAACCACGCCCAAGCCCCGCCCCCTAGCTAACATCTCAATCTGTTGAGTACCTGCACTTATTTTTTTCCATTTAAAGCACTGACTCTATGCATATTTAAGTTAAGTTCATTACAAAAGATCATACCAAACGACAGCATGCAGGCGCGTTGGCTTTGACGTGACCTAAAAATTGACACAGAGAAAGCAGAACCGACTCAGGGCCCCCAGATCCAACCTCCAAGCCAAGAATGCATTTATTTGGTGGGTGTCACACCCTAACCCCCTCCCCCCAAAACCTACGGCCCTCTGATGGAAATCTTGAGCAGAGAAGACATTAAGTCGAGTTGTGCATAGTCGGCATGTTGGTGAGTTTTGAAGCTGTTAACTGTGAGTAGAGTCTCAAGGGGCTCCATGTAGAGACTGAAGATGATAGGAAAAAGTATTCAACCCTCTGGCCTGCGCAGGTAATGAGGATGTTTTGGCCTGGAGGTCCCTGTGCGAAAGAACAGGTGTTGATTGGAAAGGAGGAGAACACATGAAGGGCATTTCTTTGTGATTTCAGAGTTCATTGAGATATGTATGCCCGATCAAGGGTCCTGCTGCCTTGCACGAGTTTTACACTAAGAGGATGTGGCTTAACAGCTAGAGCGGTCGACTTTGAAACTAGGGAGCCAGGTTCGGGTCTGGTGGGGGGCTCACACATCCTGTGATTCTGGGAAAGTCACCTACTCTCCTCATGCCTTAAAATTAGCATGATCGTCTGTAATGCAACTGATGCTCATGTAAAGCGCCCTGATATTTTGGGGTCGAGTTTGCGCTATGTAATACTGCACGTGGCAAACAGAATATGAGTTACAAGCTCGCAGCATAGATTACGATCGCAAACATTTGTCTGCTTGATCCCAAGTCCATTCTTTTCCCCATCGACATTAGAGAGATTAACCTTAAGCTTTTTAATTTTCAAGAGCATTTTGCAGAAGAAATCCGGCGTGCGTGTCGAAAGATCAGTTAATTGCTTCCTCACTATTTCAGAAAATATTGTTTTTATTATGCATATATTGGAGTTCGAAATTGTCGGGCTTGTGAAAAGACATCCCACCTCCGTGCATTCACATGTGCAATGGATTTAGGTTGGCACTGACTAAATAAGCAATTGTACACAGAGGCAAGGCTGAAGAAGAAAAGGATTGATATTCTCGAAATTGTATTTCTGTGAATTCATTACTGCTAGAGAGAAATTATCTGATTTTTTCAGGCAGCTTGCCAACGTTTACATGGGTACTGCTCTCACACCAGCAACAAAAGTGATAAAAGAGAAAGAAGCCCTCAGAGCTGAGAGAGCTCCTCTGGGTGTTCTTCTGGTCTTTGCACCTCTTCATTTTCATCATTGGAGGCCTAGACAGAGGATAAGCTTTACAGCTCGAGGATAAAAGAAATCCAGCTTTCATCATGCTCTGGAAGTCAGTGTCTAAAATCACCATACCTAACTGGGACACACAAGGCAAATGCTTCCGGGGTGTTCCATACAGCAAGGCAAATTATGTGCTACTGACATTTGTGCTACAGAAGTTTGAGACAAAGCCATAATGTTCCCTAAAACCAGCTAGAGGATGCAAAAGGATGCATTCAATGGAATTTATTAAGCCACCACCAAGAGCCTCAAAGCTGTAATTCCGAATGAGCGATCTGCTAAATCAGCGGTTCTTAAACTTTAGATGTCTGTAGATCCCCTGAATGACTACTAGAAGCAATGTACCCCACCCTAATCAATTTGAACCTCGAAACAAAATATAGAAATAAGTAAGCATTATAAAAATGCACACATTCTGAAATATTTTATTCCTAGAAGATAAAGCCATGCACTAAACTCCAGCTTATCACTTAGTTGTTTTTCCTTCCAATGAATGCATGCTCTATTTTTGTGGAAGCAGTGGTGTCAGTGATCAGGTTTCCCATACTAAATTCAACTTGCTGTGTTTGTGTTGGTCCCACGAATCATGCTGAGGTTGTCAACTTAATTTTTATCCACTAGTTTAAAATTTCTCGACAGTTTCGGAACATTTTAAAATTTTCAAATTTAATTTTTACTTTTATGTATATGTACGTTCTCAATCTGCGAATAGTACTTAATTTTTTTAACAGTGGCAGGCCCCCTTAGTAGGATTTGCGGTACCCAGTTTAGCAGCCAGTGTGCTAGACACCTGGCTGGTATGATTTCTTTTCTTTTCTTTGGTTCTCTATGGATCGCCTTATCTACATGTACATATTGGTCTAGATTATCTCTCACTTTCTCATACAAGATGATTAATGCAATCAGTTATATATTTACAAGTCCTCCAAAGCATTTTGGTTGCCAAGTTGCTGCCCTTTTGTACGGGACAGAGCGCGAAGCACAACATGTTTTGAAGCTGTTACATGTGTACCAACTTATTGCCTGTTGTAACAGTACAATCTGACCCTCGGGCTTGCTTACTTACTTTTATGTTTCAAAAGGTTTATCTTGCTGTATATAACATGGATCCCTCATACCATTCTTGAATCAAATAATTCTTCCCAAAAACAGAAGGAACATTCAACCCATCCTAGCCTCCCTACACATTTCAGACATTTTGTCCAGTCATGTAGCTGCCCAAGTCCCCAAAATGGCTTCTTCCATTTGCGCTGTTATTTACCCGTCGGTCCACTGGGTCTGCTGTAATTCGCAATGCCCGCTAAGTTCTGGGCCATATCCATCTTTTATTGTCTCGGTCCAGGAAGTTCAGTATACTATTCCACTCCTTGAAGAAAACGACAGTCCCAACTACCTTTAATCACTTCTTTATTTCCTTTTTAAAGATGTAGAGGCTCTCATCATATCCTCATCCAGTCCCTTTACAATTGATATCTGCCTCACAGACATAAACAGAAACAGAAAGATTACAGCTTAGATTACAAAGACCATAAAGGTTTAGAGAGCAGACGTATAGTTTAGTTTAGAAGGGAATCTGACAGGGATTATCTATTTCTTGTAGTTTATGTTACATTGTTTTTTCGTGAAAAACCAAATAAACCTGGGGGTCTACTATAGAGTAAAATATACTCTGAAAGAATAAGACTTACACCTAATTAGTTGGTGCAAGGTAAAGTACCTTAAAGTCTTGCGAGAAGTGCTCATAACCCAACACACATAACCACCAGCAATAGTAGGTGAGATCCATTGTCCAGAGATGGATTACCATCAAAGTCTTGTTAATGATCAATATTATCATATGGTCATCCAAAGGTTGGGATGGTACGTCTCTAGATCATTGAGACAGTTTCCATGCCCACCATGAAAGACTGGGTTTCGACCCGCAATTACGCGTAGACCATGCGTATGACCACTAAAGGGGAACATGTGCAGTGCAAAAAATAATATGAGTGTGTTAATGGTGATTAAAAGTAGAATAGAGGACAAACAGCAAAATTCTTTAATAGCTATTGGTCTCTTTCTGATTAAAACCAAGAGCAGCTCAAAAAAGCAGTTTCACCGAATAGCTGCATAAGGGCCGACATGTTTCTGCCAAACAGGGGACAAGCTCCCAAGGCTTTCTTCAGGGCCTCTGTTCTAAATAATTCTTGCCACTGCATGTGCGTGCTACATATAAATAAACCATATACTAAATTGTGAATCAAACTATAAAGGATATGCATTACTATTCCTCCATGTCAAATGGTGTATTGCTCACCCATAATGACAGGGGATAGGACCTCACCTCACCTGGACCAGGCTCAGGATAAAGGAGGCCACGCGCTCTCCGTCATTGCCTCAGACTGGACCTAAGTCTATAGTAGACCCCCAGGTTTATTTGGTTTTTCATGTTGACTATTAGGGGATGTTAACCTGGGCAGGTCTTAAAAACTTCCCTTAGACCCTCTGATTCTCGTTATGTTGTATACATTGTTATCGGTCACATTGGTGAGGCTACAAACAGGTGGATAAATCGCGGTCAAAGGCCAGAGGCCCACAGCGCTGGATCTAGCACTGAAGTGTCAAAGGAGAGCGGTGCCCACATACGCTCTGTCTAACCCCATCCAAGGGTAAAATTCATCAAAGTCCCTAGCATTATTAAACCAGGAGTAGCCCTTTCTTGGTGTTTCTCATGTTGCTTGTAATACCCCCCCAAGGCATTTCATTATGCCAGCACTTTAGTGAATTGTTGGTCAGTGTGTACATTATTGAACAGTTTCCTAAAGACAAAAGACCGGTAAGTCTTTATAAAATAACATGAAGTGGGTGTTTTGACTGTTTTGGTGAAGGGAGGTGTGGATGCTGCATGCGGGTGTCTGAAACTTGACGGGAGACCAGGGACCTAAGTCAATGAATTAGTTGCAGAAAGGACGAAGTTGAGAGCTGCCCATGCATGCTTTGACCATGCCCTTCCAAGATTTAAATTCCAACATTCGCAGACACTGAGCATCAGTGTTGACTGCAGAAAGTGGGAATATTGAGATCAAAAATGTTATGTTGCATAGTAATGGTACCTGTACTTGTGCGTTATGTAATCATTGTGATATTGTGCATATTTTACTAGATTGTACAAAGTTTTTAGATTCTCGAAAGAGATTTCGTGCCCGATATTTAAAAAATATATGATCAGAAATAGGATGCACGCCGTTAGCCTTCTAGTTGAAATGAAGAACCTAGACATTGCTTGTGCTATTAGGAAATTTATGAGTAAGGTCAGGGTGTTCCTCAAGTGTACAGAGTAAAATACTTTTATTTTATATGAGCACTGCATGCTTTGCATGTGAAAGGTAATGGTACAGCTTGGAATTCCTAGGAAGGATTCTGAGGAAGATGAAAGACATTTGTATCTTACATGAAGGAAAATGAGTATTTTATGATATGTATTTGTACCATGTTTCTAATATGATTCTGGCTATATTCTAATAACAATTGTATGTATAGGGTACACTTTATGGTTGTAACCAATAAAATAAAGTTTTCTTACTGAAAAAAACTGACTGCAGAATGTGCATGGTCAAAGCAAATATCCAATAAGCATCACCCCATTTTAAATCTGGGGTCACCAATCATTAATTTCGAGTGACGGCCATTAAGGTGTATACCAGCCCATAAGAATATGGCAAATCAAACACAAAATGCAATGAGCAAAACAAAAAACTTTTCTCTAACCTTGGAAGGACCATCCATTAAAATAATTTGACGAAAACAATACTTCAAAGCATTTGTTTTACTATTGCTCCTTAAATGCTGCTATGTCTAAATCTGTGAGTAGGTTATCAGGGTCTCAAGCTAAAACTACCACTAAGTTATTTTCAGAAGAGGGAGAAAATAGTGTAGGGTTTATGACTGACATAATAGGCATCATGGATTTAGGGTCAACATTTATATATGCAAAGGAAGGATAGTACTTTCCAAGACGCATCTTGGAAAGAGTTTTCTGCCCATGCTAGAATCCAGCCGTCATCCACGTGCTATCTCTACACGTTTATTGACATTGGCCTCGTATTTATCCAGGGTTGGCTGCCGGCTTACATCAGCTTTGTGTCCTCCCAAATCTCGATTTTGTCAAGAACTTTTTATCGCTGGACGCTGTGCACCTTTCTCTGGCTCGAGTTAGGTCCACTACTAATCAGAGGGACAGATAGAACCTTGAACGTCGATACATCATTTAGAACCGTCATGAGCATTGCGATGTTGGGCCCTGCTTTCTGTAAGGATTTCGTCCTTTTTTAACATATTTTATTACTACTGTGGAAGACATTCCAGTTGTTGCTCCTCCTTTACATCTGAAATGTTATCTTGAGACTTCTTGCACAACATCTAGAGGTGAAACTCCTGATGAAGACAGTGTTTCTGTCGAAACGCGCATTGAGTCAGCCTTGCACCCGTTTCTACAAAAATACCTATCAATCCATCCAAATAAATTGATTATGTTTTTGGTCTTATAAGATTGCATTTCATCCATATTGCATATCTTGTGAAATTAATTCCAATATTTATATTTGTGTGAATTGAGTATATATGGGAATGAATGAATGTGGTATGTATGTTGTGCGTCTGTGAAAGTCTCCATGATAATTGTTTGTTTCATTATCTTTTTATATAATTAATTGTGTTTTATAATATATTGAATAATCAGAAAATTGCACTAATAAATATTTTGTATTTTTCCCAAAAAAGTAAATTGGTTTGAGTGTCCCTATTGTGTTCCCTTTAATTATGCTATCAGGAATTGTTTAAGTTGAAGTGGCCCTAGAAAGTTTACATTAAGGAATCCAAAACACGTCAGGAGGGCTACAGAAAGAAATTTCAGCCCTGTTTATATCTCGGAGGGTGCACAATAATTTAAATTGAGGAAAAATATTAATACATTTCAGGACTATCTTTCCTCAGCATATATAAATAACCTCACCAAATATAGAACAGGTTGAATTTATTACGACGTCCAAGAGACCATAGATCAAAGTTCACTAGTTACATTTTCAGAAATCTGCAATGCGGTGGACAGGAGATGTGTAAGAATGTTGAGGATTTTTGAAGTGGGAGTGTAGCATCACATGAGTCCATTTGTCATGAGTGTTTGCTCCCACATCAGAAATCCAAAGCAAACGTCACGTTAAAGCTGAATTACATCTTTCAACTTTTTCCTTGGAGTGTTAAAAACGTAACTGAAGCCCATATGTCTAATCAAAATGATGTAAGTGTACAAGTGCACCTAATGGCAGGCTGGTAAATTCAATCAACAGAGTTACCACTGAAAATAGAAGGAAAAGGATTCTTGGGCTCGATGATAATATTTATAAGTCATCATTCATATGCCATAGATAATTTTGAACAAGAGGAGTGAATGCTAAGTTACTTTATTTCCACTTTTCACATTGATGTCGTTGGATATCAGTGGAACGTGAACATGCATGGATGACCAAGGCCTGAATAGGTTCCTTGGTGAGTTTCATGTCATTTCTATGCGAGGAACATGGCATTTGACTCATATTTGGTTCGAGGACATTTCTGTTTGACTATAAAGCCAAAGAGTCATCACATTTCCACTAGAAAGGTGGTTTCATTACTCTGTAAAATATCAAATGACTGTACACAAATTCAATTAAGTCACACGAGTAATCTACCTTTAATAGCTCTGATTAGAATCAAAACTCCTCAAAACTTGCATAGCGTAACACATGCTCTGAACAGCACACATGTTAATGGAAGTCATGTTTTATGCAATGGAGTTGTATTGTAGTGGCGTTCCTATATTCCCAATATGATCTACGCATTGGAATAATATACACTATAGATTTGACATAGGACTGAGGTCAGTATGTCTCTAACGAGTATATTAAACTTAATTGTGTGTGCCAGCTAACTCAGAGGTCACTAGGAACTTTCTCGAATCAACAAGAAGGGATTAGTCTCTGACAACCGCATAAACATGACAACTTTGTTTCCCCTAGAACCAGAACAATATCTTCAGAGTCGTGGAAACAATAGATAACTATTTCACTCAGTCAATCGTGCATGCTTACTTTCTACAGAGATGCATAGAAATAAAGAGATGGGCATTTCAATTAAAGGGTTTATTAAACTGTCTTATTTCTCATGCAGGAGATATGAACTGCTACAATCGTTAGACAGAATGCAAAGTATAATGCGTACAGCTTAAACAGTAATATGACATAATACTGTAATATCATTGTCTGTTGCTATGACATATATAAAAAGGATTGGTGTCACTACAACGCGGTTTTTTACAACGCATTCCGTTACATCGGAATTTTTACAACGCAGGATCCATTACATCGGATGCCATTACAACGCATGGCATTACATAGCAGATGCTATTACAACGCATGGCATTACATCGTAAGTATAGGTAAGTATACCTTTTTAAAAAAAATGTAATTAAGTTAATTTAATTAATTTAATTTAATTAATTTAATTAAAATACATTTTAAAATAGTAATTAATTTAATTTAATAAATTAAAATCTATTTATTTAATTTAATTTTAATAAAAATTGTAATTAATTTTATTTAATTAATATAATGAAAATAATTTAATTTAAATATTTTTTAAATTGTAATTAAATTAAATTAATTAAAATAATTTATTTAATTTAATAATTAATGTAATATAATTAATTTAATCTAATAAATATATTTTAATTAATTTATAAATGGTAAATATAATTTAATTAGCCCTAAACACAAACCTACCCCTGAACCCTAAAATACCCCTGTACCCCAAAACCCAAACCCAGCCCTAAAACCTAAAAACACCCCTGTACCCCAAAACCCAAACCCTGCCCTGAAACCTAAAAACACCCCTGTACCCCAAAACCCAAACCCTGCCCTAAAACCTAAAAACACCCCTGTACCCCAAAACCCAAACCCTGCCCTGAAACCTAAAAACACCCCTGTACCCCAAAACCCAAACCCTGCCCTAAAACCTAAAAACACCCCTGTACCCCAAAACCCAAACCCTGCCCTGAAACCTAAAAACACCCCTGTCCCCCAAAACCCAAACCCTGCCCTAAAACCTAAAAACACCCCTGTACCCCAAAACCCAAACCCTGCCCTGAAACCTAAAAACACCACTGTACCCCAAAACCCAAACCGTGCCCTGAAACCTAAAAATACCCCTGTACCCAAAAACCCAAACCCTGCCCTGAAACCTAAAAACACCCCTGTACCCCAAAACCCAAACCCTGCCCTAAAACCTAAAAACACCCCTGTACCCCAAAACCCAAACCCTGCCCTGAAACCTAAAAACACCCCTGTACCCCAAAACCCAAACCCTGCCCTAAAACCTAAAAACACCCCTGTACCCCAAAACCCAAACCCTGCCCTGAAACCTAAAAATACCCCTGTACCCCAATACCCAAACCCTGCCCTAAAACCTAAAAATACCCCTGTACCCCAAAACCCAAACCCAGCCCTAAAACCTAAAAATACCCCTGTACCCCAAAACCCAAACCCTGCCCTAAAACCTAAAAATAACCAAACACCCCAAAACATATACCTCAGTACCCCAAAACATATACTCCTATGCTCATACTTATTAAAAAAATTACTTAAATTAATATATTTAATTTATAATATTAAAAAACATAAATAAATATATTTATTTATATTTAATAATAATTAAATTAATTATATTATATTAAATAAAATTTAAAAAAAATTATATACTTACCAATACTTACGATGTAATGGTATGCGTTGTAATAGCATCTGCTATGTAATATCCTGCGTTGTAATAGCATCCGATGTAATGGAACCAGCGTTGTAAAAGCTGCGTTGTAACAGCATTACGATGTAAAAAATGCGATGTAACAGTAACATACCATATAAAAATACATACATAAATAACAAAGACTGATATACTCAACTGGTGCTTCTAAAATACGCCTACCCCAGTGTACCTAACCTAGGTCTAGTACGAGGAAAGAAGTAGGTGCTGTCATACCTATAGTTTAGTTTTGCCAAGAATTGCCAAAGGTTTCTCTAGGTTCTAATCAGCTCCTTACCTTAGAATGAGAGCGGTTGGTATCTCTTTCTTCGGACTCAATTTCCCAACACCCCGCAAGGGGAGTCAGAAACACTGGAGCTGGATTTCTCGGCAGGAGGATGACAGCTTCTGGTCAGTGCGCCAGCTGGAAAGTTGGCTTCCTTTGGCGATTTGCTACGGCAAGCTGCGTCGTGCAAGTAGGTAGTTGAACTGCACTGAACCACACCGTGCTTTGCCATAGCAAGTGAAGGTATATTTATACCTTGAAGGTGTTTAGGAATGCCAGCATTGACATAAGAGTCGGGCATATGAACGTCATGAATGAACCCCTAAGGAATTGATGTTCAGGCATAATAATGAGTTTCTTGGAGAAATCAATATTCAAGCAAGGGGAAGTCTCTAACGGCTTAAGAGTCTGGTTTTCCAAGAACTCGTTGTGACATAGATGAACGGATGTAAGGAACCATGCCTGTATTTGGGTAACATGGGCTCTGCCTAAATAAGGACTGGATTTCTATGCTAATATAAGGGCAATGTGAATTGTACCTATATAAGGGCATGAATCGGGAAATGCATACAGAATCTAAATCGAAATACAACAGTATAAGAAAAAGGCATTGGTGATCACTGGTGACTTTGTCATTTGTTTTGCCAAGAAGAAATGAAAGAATATCTGCGATCTGAAAAAGTTTATGAAATATTCCTCCTGTGAAATGTAATAGTATAAAAACTAATTTGAGAGGCCACAGACCTGTGAATGCCAAGTTAGATAAGAAACAACAATAACAATCAGGTCTGAACCACCTGGGCGTTACAACGCAAGCGTTACCATGCTTGCCTTTACCACGCATGCCTTTACAAAGAGTTTCATTGTAAAGGCGGCAAAAGTACATGCGTGGTAAAGGCAGTCAGTGCTGTAGACTTGGAGCAAATGAACGGGGATGGGCAGTGTTGGAGACTTCCTGCTTCCTTCCTTCCTGTCTGCAGTTTGGTGAGTAGCGTTTTGGGCAGGGTTGGGTTCGGGGTAATTTTCAGTGCTGGGGCTGGGTTTTAGGGCTCAGGGCAGGTGGCAGGGATACTTTTTAGGGCTGATGTCAGGTTAGTTTTTAGGGCTGGGTCCCATTTTAGGGCTCAGGGTTGGGGATTGGGGTGTTTTAAGGACTGGGGCAGGGGTAGTTTTCAGGGATCATGGCCGGGGTTTAGGGCTTAGGGCTGGGGCTGGGGTATAACATTTACCACACATGTCCCTTTACCAATCATGCCTTTACAACAAAATTCGCTGTAAAGGCATGCATTGTAAAAGCATGCATGGTAAAGCCACGGTTGTGGTAAATACTGCATTGTTAAAGCACACGAAGTAATCACTTGCGCGACTCCATCGTACAACCCAGCCAGATGCCTGAATTGGTACACCCCTGAAATATCAGTTGGCCAACATAACACATATTGCATTAAAAGGACGAAATAAAGCCCTTGAAGATACCTGGACAATACATATTTCTTTAGAAGGTAGGTTCGTTTAAAATATTACACACCTTTAGTAGTGACCATTTTACTCAGGTAATGACACTACGGTTAAAAAAGGATAGAATGCAATACTGTAACAATTTTATCCAATTGTAGGCAAAATTAACGGACTAAATGATCATTGTTACATTTTGAACTACTAAAATCCGGGGATGAATTGAGGAAAGATCTAGATGACTGTTTAAAATCTAACATTTTGAAAAACTGGGCCATTATATTTACTCCTATGTGTGATCTAGTGCACATTGAGCAACAAATGGACTTACATTTTAGAATAATTGGATTAAAAAAGAAAAACATCCTTGGTTTCATGCCAAATACATATCCCATAAAACTATGTCATCTAATGTAATCACTCAATAAATCAATCAGGGGTTTATTAGCGTGCTACTCACCTGAGAGGGTCTCAAGGCGCTGGGTCGGTGCAGCTCTGGGTCAGCTGAAGAACCAGGTCTTGAGGTGTGCAGGGGGATCACTGAGAGAATATTGATGCTGAAAATATCGACCTGACAAAATATAGTGGTCAAAATATTGAATACAAAAATATCGAATTTCTATCTTCAAACAGGTAAGTAGAAAAATATTGAAGCAAAAATATAGTTGTAAAAAACATAGTCAAAATATCGAATTTTAAAAAAATTCTTAAAAGTAATTTAAAATTAATAAATTAATAAATATAATTAACTAAAACATACTTGAGAATATTTAAATAACCTTAAAATTAATAAATAATTAATGTAAGTTAAAAAAAGAAACATACATTTCTATTTTTTAATATATATATATATATATATATATATATATATATATATATATATATATATACATATATATATATAATAACGTAACATTAAGAAAAAAAATCCATATGTTTACCTTAGGATAGCGGGAGTGTAAAATTTACTATTACCACTCCAGAGTGTGCAACAGTAGGAAAGCGTTGGATAGCGTAGGGGTAACAATTACTATTCCCACTCCAGAGAGTGCAACAGCGGGGAAAGCTTTGGATAGCATAGGGGTAAAAATTACTATTCCCTTTTTCAGAAAGTGCAACAGTAGGGAAAGCATTGGATAGCGGGAGGGTAAAAATTACTATTCCCACTCCAGAGAGTGCAACAGTAGGGAAAGCATTGGATAGCATAGCGGTTAAAATTACAATTCCCACTCCAGAGAGTGCAACAGTAGGGAAAGTGTTGGATAGCGTAGGGGTAACAATTACTATTCCCACTCCAGAGAGTGCAAAAGTAGAGAAAGCGTTGGATAGCGTAGGGGTAACAATTACTATTCCCAAACCAGAAAGTGCAAAAGTATGGAACACGTTGGATAGCGTAGGGGCAAAAATGACTATTCCCACTCCTGGGAGTGCAACAGTAAAGAAAGCGGGAGGGTAAAAATTACTATTCCCACTCCAGTGAGTGCAACAGTAGGGAAAGTAATGATTTAATATATTAATAAAAATGAATTAAATACCAATACTAATAAAATATTAAATACAATTAATTTCCAATTACATATTATTTTATAATTAATCAATTATAAATACAAATAAATAGTAATTATTAAAAATAATGTATCTATTCGTAATTAATTAACTAATTAATTTTCAATAACAAAAAATAATTAATAATAAAAAATACCAATTAATAATGAATTAACAGTTAATTAATTATTATTACACAAAATAATGTTAATATGTAATGAATTACAATTAAATTACTTCCCACCCTATTCCCCTATAAACACTCAGCCCGCTACGGAAAATAAATTAATAAAATTAACATAATTATCAATTAATCAATTATTAAAAATTAATTACCAATTAATAAAAAATAATTACCAATTAAAAATGTATTAACAATAAATTAGAAATCAATACCAATAAATAAATAAAGAAATTACATTATTACAAATAAATTACTTCCCACCCTATTCCCCTATAAACCCACAACCCGCTACAGTACTAAAATGCAAAATTAAATTAAAAATATTTAATAATTCCTAAAAATTAATATTTAATTTACTATAATTAAATTACTTCCCGCCCTATTACCCAATAAACCCACAACCCGCTACGGAATTATATTAGGCAAATCATAAATAACATAAAATTAATTACTTAAAAAAAATTAAACATACATTACAAAAATAATATAAACTTTTAACACATATACTAACGTACAAAACACTTAAAAAATTCGATATTATTAAAAACTCAATATATTTTAATGCCTATATTTTATACTTCGATATTTTGACAATCAATGTTACTTACCTTCAATTCGATATTTTTAATCACTATATTATGTCCATTTGATATTTTGTACATTCTATATTTATTTCGATATTATGTCCATTCAATAATATTTTTTCAATACAATGTCTAGTTACCGTGCAGGGTGGGGGAGTGTCTGCTGCTGACAGGGAGTTTGTTCCAGGCTTTGGCTGCGACGTAGAAGAAGGCCCTTCTCCCGGCTCTGGTTCTGTGGATGCGCAGGTTCATTGCTAGGGTGAGGTCGGCAGAATGGAGGTTTCTTTTGGGTGCGTGGAAAGAGATTCTTTCGTTGAGGTATTTAGGTCCAATGTCATGGAGGGATTTTTAGGCGTGGGTGAGTAGTTTGAAGGTTACTCTCTTCTCGACGGGGAGCCAGTGTAGGTCTCGCAGGTGTTGGATCATGTGCTCATGTCGTGGAGTGCCGAGGACGAGTTTGGCTGCAGTGTTCTGGATGGTCTGGAGTTTCTGTAGCAGGGATTTGTTGATTGCCGCATAGCGGGCATTTCCGTAGTCCAATCTGCTGGAGATGAGTTTGTGGGTGATGGTTTTTTCTGGCTACGTGTGGGATCCACCTGAAAGTCTTAAAGAGGATGCATTGCGGAGCGAGTTGAAGCTGGTGGAGGCGACTAGGATGATGCTGAGGTTACGGGCATGGTCCACCGGGATGGGTGAGCATCCTGGGGCGTCGGGCCACCAGGTGCTGTCCCACGCAGTGGGGAAGGGTCCAAGGATGAGGACCTCTTTTTTCTCTGAGTTCAGTTTTAGGCAGCTGTCGCTTATCCAGGCTGCAACACCTTTCATTCCTTCTAGGATGCTGAATCTGGTGTCTTTGGGTTCTTCGTGAGGGAGAGGATGAGCTGGGTGTCGTTGGCATATGATACTATGCTGAGCCCTTGTTGTCTGACTATGTCAGCGAGGGGGGCCATGTAGATGTTGAAGAGCGTGGGGCTGAGCGATGATCCTTGGGGTACTCTGCAGTTGATCTCTGTGGGTTCGGAGAGGAAGGGTGGAAGTCTAATCCATTGGATTCTGCGGGTGGGAAAGGAGCGGATCCAATTGAGGGCGAGTCCTTGTATGCCGGCGTCAAGGAGTCTCGGTAATGTCACCCTCTATTACCATTTATAATTTTTATGACTAATATGGATCAATTTGACCATCATTTATATTAAACTATTAATGTTTCGTGCAAATTTACTGCCCCTCCTGCTTCCCTGTACTGATGAAGACCCTCTAGCAAGGCCCCACTGCATGCCTGCATCAATCTGGGTCGAAACGTCAACACTTTCTCCATCCTCAGCCTTTCTCCCCATTCATCATTTGTGATTTTGTTCTGATAGGCATGAGTTTGTTTGATTAATTTATGAACTGTGATCTTTAGTCTGTATTAATGAATTATTAGCAATTTCTCATTGAGGTCGAAGTGACCATTGTTTTGTTATTTGTACAGTTCCCTCACAATCCAATCACCACCCTTCCCTTTCCCTTCTTCTAGGGGCATCATTTATGATCAAATATTGATGTATTTTAAGAACAGTGTTTTATTGAATAATTGTGTACACGTTGTGAATAAAAACAATGTTGTGATATCTTTTTTGAATTTAGTTGAGATATTGTTTAATCTTGGTCTAATTGTTCTAGTATCTGGGACCACTTTGTTTGCACTACTAAATTACACAGGTCCCAGCGATTTATTGGGTCAACCCGTGTTTTTTACAGCACGGCATCATGGAGCCTGGCTGCAAAAGTGCGGTGAGGTCTAGCAGGATGAGGGCTGCGCTGTGTCCTTGGTCAATTAGCATGCGTATGCTGTTGGTGGCAGCAAGGAGGGTGGTCTCCGTGCTGTGGTTGCTGTGGAATCTGGACTGGGAGGATTCAAGAATGGTGTTCTCTTCGATGAAGGTGCTCAGTTGTGCATTGATAAATTTCTCAGTGACTTTGGTTGCGAAGGGAAGGAGGGAGCTTGGCTGGTAGTTCTTCAAGTCTGCCAGTTCAGCTGAGGGTTTCTTGAGGAGGAGCTGGACCTCCGCACATTTCCAGTCATCAGGGAAGATGCCAGATTCGAAAGTGGCATTGATGGTGCGGGGTAGTTTGGGTGCAATGGCGGCGGCGGCTCTGTGCAAAATGTGAGGCAGACAGGGATCCGTGGGGGCTCCTAAGAGCGTGCTTTTAATGGTTGTGGTGGTGACCAGTGTCCAGGTGGTGATAGAGGGCTGGCTGTTGCTGCTGGAGGGGCGGGTGGTTTTTGGAGTCTGTTAGCTGAATTTGTCATAGAGGGCCTTGATCTTTAGGTGGAAGAAGGAGCCAAGTTTGTTGCAGAGGTCCTAGGATGGTGTGATGTCCTTGGCTTTGCTGGGAAGTTTGGTGAACTGCTGGATGATGTTGAAGAGTTCATTTGAGTTGCTGGCGTTGGCGTGGATTTTGTTTCTGATGAAAGTCCTCTTGGTGGTTCTTATGAGTTGGTGGTATTCTGTAATGGTGTGCTTTTAGGTGGACTGGTCTTCGGTTGTTTTACTGTTTCTTCATCATTTCTCATGCCGTCTGCATGAGCGTCTAGCTTCTTGGAGGTCGGTGCTGAACCAAGCGGCCTTCAGAGGGTGGTGTCTGTCAGGGCGGCGCACGGGAGGGAGCTTTTCTGTACAGCTGGAGATACAGTGGTGTAGTTCAGTGGCTGCAGAGTTGGTGTCGTTCTTAATTTAATTTTAATTTAATTTAATTTAATTTAATTTGTGGGTTTGTAGAGCGCTTGAATAAACTCCCAAGGGAGTATCTCCGCGCTATCTGACTGCTAAACTTGCAGGAGATCGAATTCCCTGGGTCCAATCTAGTTCTTAAACTGTGTGGTTAGACCTGGAACAAGAACGTCTTCAGCTTTTTCCTGAAGGCCAGATGATTTTCAAGCTGCCTAAGCTGAAGAGGGAGACCATTCCATATCCTCGGACCCCTCACAGACAGAGCCTTACCCCCTTGCCTTACCCGCTTGATCCTAGGAATCGTGAGAAGCATTTGGTCACTGGACCGTAGAGCACGAGAAGGAACATACGGCACAAACTTGTCTGCCAGATAGGAGGGACCCAAACCATGAAGTCCTTTGTGGACCGTACAACAGATCTTAAAAACAACTCTCTGACGGATGGAAAGCCAATGAAGCCTGGCAAGTAGAGGTTTTGAAGGTGTTCTCGGAGGGGCATTTAGAACCAACCTGGCTGCGGTGTTCTGCACAACCTGTAACCTATCCAGATCCTCCTCATTAGCTGACAGCAAGAGACCATTACAATAGTCGAGACGGCTGATAACCTACGCCTGGACCAGGGTCTTTCTGATGGTGTCTGGAAGCAATGGAAAAACTCTGCGCAGCAATCCAATGGTCCGAAAGCAAGATCCAACAATGTTGGTAACATGCTGCTTCAAGCTGAGTTCTTGTTCCAGACGTACCCCTAGGTTCTTGACTATCTGCTTAGGCTCGGGGACTGGGCCTAGATCTAAAGGCCACCAGTCAGGAGCCCAGCAGATCTTAGCCTCACCGAAAAGCATAACCTCTGTCTTTGAAACATTGCACTGCAACATATTCAAAGACATCCACTGGGAAACTGCTCTCATCCCCTCAGAGAAAGAATGTAATACCTCTGGAGTAAGATGGTCAAAGGGAAAGAGCAGCTGGGTATCGTCAGCATATGACACTGGGCAAAAACCAAAGGCTCTCAGGATATTAGCCAGGGGGGCCACATAGGTGTTGAATAATGTAGGGCTCAAACAGGAGCCCTGTGGCACCCCCTTAGTAATCCTGGTCTCTCCGGATCGGAAATCGCCCATGGTGACACATTGGGTCCGATCCGAAAGAAAGCTCTGTAGCCAAGCCAGTGCCATGCCCCCTAGTCCACTCCCAGTCAGACGCTCAACCAAAATCTCATGTGAGATGGTGTCAAAAGCTGCTGATAAATCTAGCAGCACCAGGACAGCTGATGTTCCTTTGTCCTGGAGCATGCGTAGATCATCGGTGATCGACAGCAATGCTGTTTCCGTGCTGTATTTTGGTCTAAAGCCCAACTGAGATGGATCTAGGGCACCAGTATGTTCCAGGTGATTGGACAAGTGCTTATTGACGTGCTTTTCTATGAGCTTTCCCATGAATGGTAAAAGGGAAATGGGTCTCAGATTGGTCATGTCAGCCCATGCAGTGGCGGTGTTCTTGCGGATGGGTCGCACTTGGGCTCTCTTCCACTCCAGTGGGACACAGCCTGTGTCCAAGGAGAGGTTGACCAAACGTTGTATTTCTGGTGCTAATATGCTCCTTACTGAAACCATCACTCTCGGTGGAAGCTGGTCCATAGGACTCCCACTCTTTATAGTTGTAATGAGTCCCTCCACTTCAGCCAGGGTGATGTTAGAAAAGTTCGACAGAGTGGAAGCAATGATCTTTTTACTCGCTGGGACAACAGTGGGAAGATAAACATGTCCAATGGAAGCAATGGAGGCATGAATCTTCTCATAGATGGTTTCAATCTTGTTCGTAAAGAAGCAGGAAATATCATTACAAAGTTGTTGAGATGAAGTGTCAACACTCTCACATGCTGCCGGCTTCAGGAAGGAGTTCAGTATTTGATAAAGCATCCTCGGCGCATTTCCTACCGCCTCTAACTGTGAGGTAATATGATGTTTACGAGCTGTTCGAATAGCTTTGTGATATGATTTTAATGCCCTCTGATACTCTAATTTATCTGACTCCAGATGAGAACTACGCCAGGTTTTCTCTAATTTTCTAGTTCTACGCTTCATGGATCTCAGGTCCTCTGAAAACCACACCTCCTGATTTTTCGTCGGGCGGGTCTTAAAGGTTTTCATAGGAGCTATGTGCTCAATGGCAATAGTTACTGCCTTTTCATATCTCTCTAGCGCCACATCAATGTTATTGGTTGTGGCATAATCTTGGATAGAGAAGGCATCCCTTAAAGGTTCATTGGTTATCTTATGCCATTGTCTCCGTTTCATGGGGATCTGAATAGATCTCTTGGGAGTTGGTCCTATCTCAGGGATATAAAATTCTATAGTAAAATGGTCCGTCCATAGATTTGCAATAGGGGCAGAACACTCAACTCCAGGGAGCCTGGACAAGATGAGGTCCAGAGTATGTCCGGCCCTATGGGTGGGTCCTTTATTACGCAGCAAAAATCCCAATGAAAAGAGATCATTTAGGAAATCCTGGGTCTCTTTTTCCTCCTTTAGCTCTGCGTGTATATTAAAATCACCCAATAATAAATAGTCTTTCTCGACATTAACATGGGGGGCCAATAATTCCATCAAAGTGTTGGAAAAATTGTTCATAGGTCCAGGAGGCCGATAGACCAAAGCACCGTTCATAAAACATTTAGGCGAGGTACTGATTTTAAAAAACAACATCTCCATCTCTGCTGAGCAATATTTCTCGAGAGTGGAGACCATGATATTGTCTTTATGCACGATGGCAAGGCCACCTCCCTTTTTTATGGGTCTGTCCTGACAGATAATTTTGTATCCCACCGGTATTCCCAAGGTAATAGTAGGTGCAGTGTGGGGTTTTAACCAGGTTTCAGTAAAGAAACATAGGTCAGGTTCAGCCTCCAAGATAAGATCCCATATCTGCATGTGATGTTTAGGCAGTGATCTAATGTTACATAGAAGGCATTTATTACGGGAACCGGTGTTGACAGGGGATGGGGAAGCGGGCGTAACTAATTGCTCCAGCCGGAGCGGTGCATTCATACTCTGAAAGCGGCAATTTTTACATGAGAAGGGGCCTTCTAGACATTGAACTTGGTTGCACACACAGTCTCCACAAATGGATGTTTGTACATGGCGTAGAGCGGCAGCAGTGTATGATATCTTGTGCATAATGTTATCACTTACTGTTGCAGGGATCACCATCATGGCCCTAGGCCCCTGGCCCCGTCCTGTCACGGACTGGCGCAGACTGGCTTCTCTTTGGCGCCTCTTCGGCGCGTCAAAGGCACTCCCGCTGCGCGTCTCAGCTGCGCTAGAAACCAGGGGCTTTGTAGATTGGGAGGGTTGGGAGACTAGACCGACACCCTGACAAGATGGCCGCCCGTCGTGGAACGACCAGGAAGTGCCAGCGCTATTCCTCCCTCCACATCAATCAGCAATGAAAGCTGCGGTGGACCGTGGAGTCAGCGCGCCTCAGAGATAAGTGCTAAAGCTAACCGTTTTTTAAATCAACGTGCTTGAAAGTGCAAATGCAGACAGTGATTTAAAAAAACTTTTTGTCCAAAAACGAGTACAGAGCAAACAGGTTTAAAACCAGCATTACAATTAGGCAGTTTAAAAATGTAACATCAGAGATGCACACAACACGCTCCCACCACAATATTAGCAGTCAATAGGGGGGCGCGAGGAGGATAGGCTCTTTAATAGTCAGGGAGGGCTGGGAGACTAGACCGACACCCTGACAAGATGGCCGCCCGTCGTGGAACGACCAGGAAGTGCCAGCGCTATTCCTCCCTCCACATCAATCAGCAATGAAAGCTGCGGTGGACCGGGGAGTCATGAATGGATGGGTTGTCGTGGTGAGGGTAGAATTGAGGTCCTCGTCTGTGACCATGCTCAAGTACCTTCCTGGCGCCGTGGTGAAGGTTTGTGTGCGGTGGAGGTGCTGAAAGAGAAGTGTACGTAGTGGTGGTCAGTCCAGAGGGGCTGCGAGGTGTGGCTGAAGTGGATGTTAGTTCCTCCTGCAAAGATGGGGTCGAGGATGTGTCCAGCCTTGTGGGTGACGGTGGTGACGAGCTTCTTCAGTACGAGGTTGGTGTGATTGTCCAGGAGGGCAGTGGAGTCAGGGTCGCTGCAGTTGGCGAAGTGGAAGTTCAGGTCTCTGATGAGTAGGTAGTCCGTGGAGGCGATGGCGTGGGATGCAATGAGGTCGGCAATGGTGGTGGTGAAAGGAGCATGGGGCCTGGGGGGTCTGTAGGCAAGGTTGCAGCAAAGCGTGGTTCTGGGGCTGGCCCGTATCTGGAAGAGGAGGTGTTCAGTGTTAGTAAAAGGGTCGCTCGTGCTGGAGGTGGAGAGTCAGAGGGAGCTCTTCTCTGCGATGGCGAGTCTTCCTTCTGGGCGGTGGGAGTGGTCTTTCCTCCTTATCTTTTAGCCTTCGGGGATGGCGTGGGGATGTCGGGGTAGAGGTGGCATAAGTCCTTAATCAGTGAAGAAGGCAATGTCTGACGAGATGGTGTTGAGGAGGTCCCAGATCTCCAGGGTGTGTCTGTGCAAGGAATGCACGTTGAGCAGAATGCATTTCAGGGCTTTGTTGGTGCGGGCATCCGGTGTGGTTGCGGAGGTTGAAGGGGTGCTGTGGATGGTGAAGGAATGTTGACAATGTCGGCAGGAGAATTGGCCAAGGGTGGTGTTTGGCAATGACAGCTGGCAGTCGCTGTTTCTACTGAGGTAGAGTGCGAGTAGGTTAGCAGGGTTGTAGCAGTGGATGGTAGGAGATCCAGGGCCCGCTGCGCTCACCCACTACGTGCAGCCGCCATTAAGTAGGGAAGAGAGGAGGGGCCCGCAGCTGGAAGGCGGGAGCGGGAAATCTACAGGGGCAGCAGCGGCGGGAAAGGAAAACGGGCGGGAAGGGGAAACAGGCAGGAACAGGCAAAGAGAGGACAAAAATACAGGGGCAAGACAAATAAAAACAGGCACAGTTACAATAGTGTGGAATTACAATTCAATACAAAAAGGACAGACAGAGAGACTGAACGGAATGAGCACAATCAGTGGGACCAGCAAAAGAGCAAGCTTGGGCAGAGGGCAGATGGCAGCGGGCAGCAGCACTTACCAGTGGAGCTGCAGGGGGAGAGAGCAGGTCCCTCAACCAGGGGGTAATGTGTGACTTCAAATCAACTGAAGTGGAAGATCCTCCAGAACTTGGGCCTGTTAAACAAGCGAAGAAAGAGTACACAATCTGTATAACACCAAAATTCATTATATACAGCAGAAATTGGGTGATTTATTTGAAAGAAAAAGTACTCCAAGACATTCTGGAACATGTTTCCAGATTCATCCCTTGCAATTAGAATAAAGTCAGACATGGAAGTTTAAGATGACAGCTCGATGGAATTAATTAGGGATCCCTTGCTGAGTTACTAGTTGGCTTGTCTACATTGCACAACCTAGTGGGATTCAGAGACTGCATTCAGAAACTTTTAGAGATCTCCAGGGCACTGGGGGGACAGACACTGGCTTATCAGTGGCAGTTTTTAGAAATAAGTCAACTTTTTGGGCAAGCTTGCTAACAAAGCTATTTGTTAATATTGTGACTAAAGGGTTGTTGCTTGAGGATTGACAGGGACATATTTTAGTACCAATACACAACAAGCATTTGCAATTCAATAGGTCTCGCATTTCCGAGAGTTAGAGCTATTGGTATTGTAAATGACAAAGTCTTTTATCTATGTTTTTTGGTTTAGCATGGAGTGGGTGTACATTTCTTGGAGTGGAATTATGTGGTTCGAATTGGAATTGTTAGTTGGGTAATGGTGTGTGGTGAATTTGTGTGGTGTGTAGTGTATTTGCGTAGTGGAATTATGTGACATGGTGAATAGATAGGGGTGAGAGTTACACAGCATAGATAGAAAGGAAGATAGAGAGTGATAGGTAGTTTGTGTGTGAAGTGGTGAATGAACTTTAGATAGAGAAGCAGAAAAAGTGTGTGAGAAAGAAAGAAGGGGAGCGTCGGCCATAGTCACATAAAGAGTGTACGTAGAAGAGACCCTAAGAAGCGAAAGAGGGCGTGGGCCTAAGAGACGCAAATGTTCAAAAGGCATGGGAAAGAAATTGTGCTTGAACATCTAAAGTGAACTAATATGAGAGTGGCGGGAAGAGTGCATGAAAGAACAAGAGAGAGGTGTGAGAGAGAGAGATGGACGAAATGAAGGAGCACCCAGAGGGTGAGGAGGAGGTGGGAGGTGGAATTTTGCACAGTGCGAGATGGTACAGGAAGCATGTGTGAGCAGGCAGTATAGAGAGGTGATAGGGACTGTGTGATGAGAAGGGGCAGTGGGAGACGTGACACAAATATGTATATGTTTTAGACTAAAAATCATGATTTATTAGCAAAATACTTTGAAACAGGTCTCAGTCATGTAAGCAGAGTTGACTTTTCATAAGTAGAAATTTGGTGTCACGGTAGTATGAATAAACAGATGATTTGAGACTATATGCAAGAAAGAGACGCCAAGTGTATTAAAAAGATGAACAATACCTCAACCACACAGGTTAGGTTGAATCGGTACAGAGTAAGTTGTGCAAAGAGATGAGAGGGAGGGCAGGGATGAACTCGTGCATGGAGGCCTGAACAAAGAGAAAATGTTAGGACTTATTTTCCGACAAATGTGTCTGTCATTAAAAAAAGGAATTAAGTGGAAAAAAACATACTTTTCAATAGGTTTCAAGATTATAATGGATGGAGACTACAACACATAAAAAGAAAAGGGAACCTCACAACTAAATACACACCAGTCAGTCCACTGCCTGTATGAAGAGACTTCTCTTTAAACACTGGCATAAACCCAAACTCTGACAATACAAATGTTCACTTACAAGAGTCTGTTTTTCACTTTAGTGTTTCTAAGCAAAATTTCAGAAGTCATCATCTAAAGGTTCTGTCACTTTGAATATTACTACCTCAGTCAAAGACAGATAACTCTCACAAACGCTAAAAAATCACAGACCGATTTTGTTGCTTGCTTTTGCAAACCTGACCCTTTGGAAATAGCATATCTCAAGATATGATTAATCTAAAAATGATGTTACATAAAGTACACTTCTAAATATATTCATATATAAAAGACTCAAGAGATTTCTTGAAAAAGGTTTTTGACACCCCCGGGGAAAACGGGTACATGGTAATGACTAAAGATGTGACAACACTGTATACCAGTATCCAGCATAAAGATGGTTTAAGAGCACTGGAATTTTTCTTGGAGCCAGACCACTGAGTTTATGGAAGCACACTAAAATGCTTCCTACTATGATCAGTAGATGCCTTGAGAACAAGAATGTCCTGTTCAACAATGAACTATTTCATCAGATAGGAGAGGCTCCACAATGGGTATCTGTTTTGCCCCAAATTATGCTAATTTCTCTGTGTGTCAATGGGAGGAGGAGCAGGTGCTACATAGTGAATTTCAACAAGAATGGGCACAATTTGTGGTTTTTGGGTGCCAGTTTATTAGCGCAATATTTGTAATATGGTGAGGTACCATTGAGAGTCCAAGCTGGTTGCAGAAAGAATAAACACAAATACCCTATGAATGCAACTTACAAGCACAATTAGTGATACAGAAGTACATTTCTTGGACCTAACTGTATATGCTAAGAATGCAAAATTAGAGTCCAAACTATTAAGGAAACAGAGAGCTGGACGTGTGGTGTGTCAGAGGGCCCGACGGGGTGCAAAGCAGAGCTGCAAAAAATAGACAGCGGTTGACAACTATGGTGTGGGGGGCTGGAGTGGCTGAGCGCTGTGGGCTGGGGTCCCATATAATCGACTGAGTTGGTACCCACTGTGTTAAGGAGAACAACTCGCCGTTGGTCTTTTGGCCTCAGTTGAGCTCCCTCACCAGTAACCCAAATTCCTATAGAACCTTTTCTTATTTTTTATGTGCCTTTCATTTAATTGAAGAGAAACTATAACACACAGAGTATGTAAAATGCACTAGAAATTAAAGTAAGTTCCTTAGACATCTTTAAAGTCTGTAGTTGTTTTCTGATAGATCAGTATTTTATAGATTCCTGAATACTTTGTCCCGGAACGTTTGGCTCTCTGGATATTTATATCCTAGCTGAAAACCCTCTAGTAAATGGATGGCAAAATCTGACTAATGTTGTCCACAAATCATCTCACCAGAACAAACATAACATAACACATGTTTCTGATGATGTGTGATTCTTTCAAGGAATTCTACAGTATAATCAAAGCGCCAGAATACTGATCATTGTTAAAGGTGAATTAACTTATTTATTAGAAGTATATACAAAAGATGTATGAAATAACCTTGCAGTAAATGATGAGGGGAATCTGTTTAAGGCAAGCTTGTGCTAAGAAAGCACATTAGTATTGTTGTGTCAGATGCTGAGCCTTTCTGAGGTATTTCAGAATACAGTACAGCTTCAATTTCTGTTACGTTAGTCCTGTCTTTCATGAAAACTGAGATACTAAAGACAGAAGTCTTCCTCCTTTCCTAAATAAAAAAGAGACAGGTTTAGAATACTTGTCCTAGTCTTTTTTTACTCAGAAACATCTTCTGTAAAAGAAGTTACGAGTGGGACACCCACTGGCAAAAATACTTTCCTCTGACTGAGAGAGCCAAGCTCACTAAAGCCCTTACTGTGTTTATTCTGTTAAAGACAGTGATAATGCGCTCTAGAGGAAACAGCATCTATGATTTGTTGGAAAAGATTAATAATATCCTGGGTTAACATGATTGCTTCTGGAAATATTTCACGCCGTTTTTACTTGATTTTCTTCAGCTTTTAGCTGTCTGTTGTAATAATAGCAAGTTATTCAAATCAAATCAAAAATATTCTTTATACAATATTTTTCAATCATAAAAGACATTTTACAATTAAAAGTTGTTTTGTTACCCCCCACACCCCCCCAAGAATATAAGATCCACAATGAGTCATTTCAATTTAGTCTAAAAAAGATATATCAACCTAACACATCCTATTTACATAATTACACACATTTTTTTAAAATATAAAAAGATAAAAAACAGTTATAAAAAACGAAATTCATCAATGCAGTATATATCAGTTACTCAATGCAATATGCATAGTATATTATTTACTAAATACAATATACAGATTTGGATAGCAGCATAAGATAGCTAGCCCTAGGATTACTACAGGCTCATTTTGCGAGCCCGAATTATCCATATCCAGTGAAGAAATGTCGACATGGCTATAACAACAGGCTGGGAAGTATCAGTTCTTAGGATCCTAACGGCCTCAGTTGCAGATTTTATGCCCAACTGGGCGCAAATTGGTTTTAGCCATGATCGTCTGGGGGCGCTTTATTCAGGGCAGGCAAACAAAACATGTCCAATATTTTCCTTATGATGAGAGAAAAAGGGGCATCTTGAAGTTTGGTTCTTGTACCATTTTTCAGTTAGGGCATTTACTGGTAGTGTCCCCACCCTCAATTGATGATACTTCTTCCGGTCCCCTGGGACGGTAATCCAATCCCAATAGGGTTCTAGGGCCGGTGCATGCTTGAGTTCTAGGAAGTCATTAGTAAAGGATCGATCAATACGACTTCCAAAGCACTTGGCCTCAACCATGCTCCAATACAAATCTCGAAGTATTTTTTTGGGTGGGAAAACATTACTTACAGGGTCGTCCCATAAATGAGATAGTCCCATAGCCCTGTAGATTGTTTTAACCTCTCTCATCCATACTATTTTTTGACTTGTGTCCAAGGATCTAACCTCAAGGAAGCCTTGGGCGTACTGTAAGAGTTCAGGGGTTACCCATAACCTCCTCCAGTAGGCACCTGATCTATACCTAGCCATATCCTCAAAGCTATGGAATCCCAGATCATAATGTAGGGGTAGCAAAGGTGTTGACATTGGTAAGCCAGTAATGTTACGGAGAAATTTGTTTTGTGCTACCGTCAACTTTGTAAGATTACTAGGCCCCCAGAGTTCGGCCCCATAAAGGACTGCCGCTCCGACCTTTGCATTATAGATTTTTAAAACCGGACTAATAGGTTTAGTATGTGAGGAAAATAGTTCCTTGGTAAGAGCTCCTGTCAATTGGGCATGCCTTGTAGCTAGCTGGTTAGTGTGTTGTTTCCAGTCTAGTTTATAGGACAGGGTTATACCAAGATAATTGAAAACATGTGTCTGTTCAAGTTGGAACCCATCCATGATAACCTTCCCTCTGATGTGTCTCCGTTTGTGCAAGACCATAAATTTTGTTTAACTTGTATTAATAACAAGACCATGATCCGCGCAAAACGATTCAAAAACACCAATGGCCCTCTGGAGTCCCTGTTGGGTCTTTGATATCAACAGGGTATCATCCGCGAACATCAACAGGGGGATCAGTCTTCCTGCCAACTTTGGGGCATCTGTAGGTTGCTGTTCAAAGTACCTGATCACCCTGTTGATGTATAGCGAGAAGAGCGTTGGAGCTAGTACACATCCTTGACGTACTCCTTTTGCAATAGGAAATTTATCAGTAACGCTGCCCTGCTGGTTCCAACAAACTTGTGCAAAATTGTTCTCATGCATTCTAATTAATAGGGACAAAATTTCATTTGGAATACCCTGTTCTTGTAGAATATTCCACAACTTGGAGCGAGGAACCAAATCAAATGCCGATTTTAAATCAACAAAGGCTGCAAAAAGCATACCCCCCCCAGGTGAACTAAGCACCAGTATATTAAAACAAATCTAAAAACTTGGTCAATGGTACTAGTATGGCTACGAAAACCTGCCTGTAAGGGTGACAATATGTCCTGTTCATCTATCCAACCATGGATGCGCTGCAGTACAAGCCTCGCCAATACTTTTTGAATACATGCAATCAGGCTACTAGGCCTATAATTGCCTGGGTCCGAGCATGCCCCCTTTTTGAAGACAGGGATAATCTCGGCTCCCTTCCAAGTCTCCGGAATAGGCGAGCCCTTTGCAATACCATTGGCTAACACCTGGATATAGGTAGCCCATAGATCTTTGTCATGAATAAACAAGTCTGCAGGGACGGAGTCTAAGCCTGGAGCCCTAGCTTTAGGAATGTTATTTAAAGTTTTTAGGACATCGGCTTTGGTGAAGGATAGGTGGCTCGTAGTGGTGTTTATGGGACCTTCCCACCCTTCTTCATCTCTGTCCTCAGCAGCGAACTGGGTCGCATAATGGGAGACCCACACTTCTGGTGACACATGATTCGTGGGTTCACTTCTTTTTACCCTCCTTCCCCATTTAACGATGTTCCAGAAGGAGGTCATAGATCTTTCTTTGCTGGCTTTTAGGAGATCCCTCCAGTATCCTTCCTCCCAATCCCCCTTTGCTCTAGTTTGTATTTTTTTGTACATGACTCGGGCATCCTTTATCTTGGTTTTATCTTTTGTCTTTACTGCATCGGACAAAGCAATATAGGCAGCCCTGCAGGTTTTGTCGTACCACTGATCCTCCTTCCTTACTGGCCTATGCTGCTTTTTAGTAACTTTTTTAACAAAGAAGGATTTCAGTTTGTTAAAAAACACATCATGGATCATACTTATTTCAGATATCGAAGTCTCCGTAGTGGAGTTACTCCTTAGTTCTCTAATGGCCTGTGTTGTAAGGTCCCTCATTGCTGTTACACTTTCATCATTAGTTACACAATTTGACCATCTGATACGTCTGTTGTCATGTGAGAGGGTTATTTGAGCATTTTCCCTCATTTCATTTCTTTTCAGTAGGTCAAACAATTTAAATGACAAAATTAATGGATCATGGTCACTCTCAGCCCTTGGCTCATTCCACATATCATCGACGCTAGCCCAGTTCTCCTTATTAGTCAAAATATAGTCGATGCGACTCTGTGAAGTGTCATTGTTAAAAGTAAGGGCACCCTGTTTATCGGAGCCCGTTTTTCCATTAGTGGCCCGCAACCCATGCTCTACACATAGAACTTTTAATTGTAGTGCAGCCTCGGACCACTTTTTGATAGGTATTAAAGACAGCTGAGGGATTTCCCAGATATAGTCCTCTTCTATCGTGAGGTCTACATCATGGTTATCTAGGGGTTCGAAACAACAATAAAATCGCCGCCAACAATTACATTAGCTTTCAAACAATATTGTTTTAAAAGAGAGTCTAGCTGATCAACCGACTCAGTGGGTTTGCCACCTGGAAGCCCCCTCGAGTAAATGTTAAAAATGAAAAGATCCTTACAGTGAGGACGCTGTAACTTAACCAACAGAATATCGGGACTGTTAGTAGGCAATTGAACTGCTGAATGGTCACCGTTTGTTTGACCCATGTCACCAAGCCACCCTTGGGCCTTCCCCTTAGGCTCGGTGTAGCTGGGTTATAGAAATGTAAATAACCTTGAATGGGTTCTGGGGCTATCTGCCAAGTTTCCTGTAAAAGGATTATATCCTTTGAGTCCAGGAAAGTTAACCAGTCCAGTGATGGCATTTTACTTTTTAAGCCAGCAACATTCCATGACATTAGAATATATTGGCCAAGAACTTTGTCATTGGAAGGTTTCATACAACTGGGTTGGCTAACCCTGCATTGTTGTAAAGGATCATATTCACTTGTATTATTCCCAATTACAGTCAAGTTTAGGGATAAATCTACATTTAGACCACTATCAGCAGAATGTTCAAGTCGGCCAGAAGGGTGATGACCATCTTCAGTAGCTACCAGGATATCCTGTCTATTTCTTACACTTGTCTGTGGAGTTAGAGTATCGACTATCGCAGCATCTGTCTGAGCTTTCAAGTCTCCCCCTGCATATTCACCCAATGGAGTAAGGAAAGCAGTATTACATCTACCCAGTCAATCGCAATCATTTAGTCCTGATAGAGCTTCGTATCTATTTCCCAGAACCATTCCCCATTCATTACATGGAACCTTTATTCCTCTGTTGTTTCTCACAGTGTCCCACACAGGTCCCGGAGTCTTGAGAAATGTTACATTTTGTTGTTCCCCATAAAAGAATTTAAGGGTGAGGGGGACTACAGTCCCAGATCTTCTTTGTGGCGGGAAAATATGGTTTAAGACATTGGGTAGGACAGCCGGATGAGAAAAAGTCACTGTAACACAGTCTCCTGTAAACCTTTTTGGTCGATTCCTGATCCAGGCGACCCTTTTCACTGACTTAATTTCACCTGCAAGCTGTTGTTTGCCTCCTGGAGCCATCTGCATGTTTCCTGTTAACCAATGCAGTGCCTTACTGGACAAAGATGCTGGTGATTCCAATTGCCCAGTCATTAATGGTGAAACGTTGGCTAACACCAATACCACTGGGGAGGCTTCTTCAATAAATTGGAGGGGGTCAGTTTCCTGACATATTACTGGCGGGATACTTATTATTGCTGGTGCACCGTCAGTAGCCAGGGACTGGTTAGTGGAGTTTGATCAGTGTTGAGCTGAACAGACAGGGAGCGTCGTGCAGCTCCCCTTTTCTGTAGTACTCCCCACATTATCCTCAGTTGAATGTGTCATTTTTGTCACAAGTGTTGTTAACATATCAACCCCATCCACAGCCTTAGAGTGAATTCCACTCATTCTCTTTACCTCCGCATTTAGTTTGTTGATCTTAGCAATTAGAGGTTTAATAATGGTTTTAATATTAGAATCTATGATATCCGATATCTTTTGGAGCAAATCATCGTCCCTGTTGCTTTTATAGTTATCATCCCCATATTCGTTGGTTCTGTCCTTATTCTTCCGTGTGGGTGTTGCTCTTTTTTTCCTCATTCCTGAAAGTAGACCTGCCCTTTTTTGCTGGGTTTTTCTGCGTGTTTTCGCAGGTCGTGTTTCCTGTTCCGAAGATGAGGGATCATCAGAATTGTGAGCCCTAATCTCATGATCAGAGTCAATATTATTATCTGGATCAGATTGCACTATGGTTACTACATCATCCAACACGAGACTGTTTTGATCCACAAGGTTTTGGCTTGGGTGTGCCGTAATATCTATCAAGTCAGTAGGGACATCAATCGCTGTGGGAATTGACTGTTGGGGACTTTGGGTTGGACTTAATAGCTGTAAATTGGGAGACTGACTTAGCCCCAATGACTGTCTCCTTTCGCTGTTAATTTTGGCAACCACCTGGACTAGGTAGTTGTCTATAGTTTTAGAGTTGACTGGGGGCTGTTTTTTGGCATGTTAAACACTGTATAGTTAATCTCCCCGAGTGACAAGGAGAATGTCAAACAAAATCCCTTACTTCACAGTCGTATGAATGACCTAATAGAAGTGCAGACAGACTCTAGATACGTATGAGCTTGGGTTGGGATGAGTATACCAGGTCACTAGTTGTAGTGGAAAAAAAAAGATCATCAACAAAGAGTAAGATACTCCTCTTAGCGTTCACACAGTGAAATAGTTAGTAGTAGAGGACATTATATTATTCCTTACTTGAATGTTATAGCGGGTGGCCCAGTCCAGTCGCGGCCAGTCTCGGACTGTCTAAGACTGTCCCGCCCTTGTCCCGGGCTTCTCCCGGGCGCTTCCCGCGCGCGACTCGCGGGGCGAGAGGGGGCGTCTCCTTTTCAGCGCCTCCTGGCGCTCCCTACGTGTCACGGGCGCGTCGCCCCTGGTGCTGCTGGGGACTGGAGTCCAATGGTGACTAGCGGCGCTCCTGCTCTGTCCACAACACAGCTGTTCCCCTCACGGCTCAGCCCGATGGCGCTTTGTGCTCTACTCGACCCGGTAAGGCTCAGGGTTCAGCAAGGCTCCACTGTAGTGTCACTTTAATTTTATTTCAAGGCATCGGGTCGTACATTATGCAAACATCGTTTTATTGCTCCACTCATAGCAGCAACAAAAAAGCAAAGCAATGCTGAACTTCTTAGAATTCTAACAGTTTAATAAATCCATGAACATCTAGCTCTTTTCCTTCTTTTGTTGCTGCTGCTTGCAAGATAAGTAGTACCTCTCTTACTTTCATTTCTTGTTGTGGCGCTTTGATAACCTAAATGTGAATGCATTAGTGATAAGAAATTGGTGAGTGTGATTAGGTTCATGATATGCTAGGGGGCCTTGAGGTGTGAGTGTTTGTCGGTTTGAGACATTGATGGTATGATTATTTGTGATAGTTAAGGTAAATAATTGTTCATTTTAAATCAGGAGCGATTTCATAATTTTTTTATATGAGTGTTGCTTTTTATGCTTCAGAGTTAAATGAGATGGACGATTACAGGTAGCATTTTCCAAACTAGCACAAGCCCATTTAATTTTTATCTTATGGGTGGCTGCAAGTTTGTTCTGGGGTGAATGTTGGCTGGCTGCACTCTGACACAGCTATGCGTGTGTAGATTGAGCCCCCAGGTGAGTAGATTAGAGATACTTGGAGTTAATCAAGCAGGCTTGCAAATCAACAGAAGCTTCTGGGGTCATGCTACTACGAGCTCTGTCTATCTGTCTCAGGAAATGATAGGAAACTGATTGGAAATACATGGTAGACTGAGCGGATGATGTAATACGCACTCGGCCCATCTTTTGAAGTTGGGAAAGTGTATGTTTTCTCAGAGGAGTTTGTAATGTTTCAAGTCAAAATTGAATTCTGTTGCAGAATGAAGTAGATGAGGACATGGATGGAACAATAGAGGATTATGTAAATAAGGTTTTAGTAAACATGTTGGCACTATCACACACAATTGATAAAATAAATTGAAAGTTGTTTGCCAAATTGCTGACAGACGTTGGTAGAAGCAAACTTATCACAGGAGTTGGAGGCTAATGAAGGCACATGATTCAGTAGATGGGTAGGTAGGATCCAAAAGAAGAGAGTTTCTGAAGACAATAGTTCAGAAAGACCTAGGAAGATAAGAAAACGAGGAAGAATAATACAGAGAACTGCATATGAGAAGAAGATTAAAAGTGCTTTAGGCACTGGGGATGGTCAGAAAAAGGCCCTGAAGATGTTTCCCTTAAAAACAGGTTGTAAAAAGATGAGCAAGGAAATTGAAATCGATTTGTCATGTCCATCTGATTTTGGTTGTGATCAGGATATAATCATGGTAGGGGGCCAGAGAAGGCATAACAATGCCTCAAGATCTAAAACACAACTTCTGGATCGTTTTTGAAATGAGATGTTTGATCCCCTATTAATATGCACCCTCTGTCACCAGAATATGCATCATCTCAAGATGTGACACCATATGAAAGTCATTGGCTTAGAAAAGAGATGTCTAAGGAGATGAGATCTCGCTTAATGTCAGAGTGCCTATACTCTTCCAGGTATGATAGCAGTGACTCCGGAGGTAGATGCCGAGATGATAGCATTTATTAGTATGAGTGGAAATGAACAAACAAAGGGTCTAGGCAGTGAGTTAAGATCTTTTTAGGATAGTCTTCTTGATGACATAGGTCCTCTAACGAAAATATTTGAATTGGTCAAGGAGACATATATAAATGAAAAGTGTGTAGATCTATAGAAGCTGCGCCAGTGAGTGCAACGTTCAACATACCTACTAGGAAATGCCAATACAGCAATATAAATAAGAGACTGAGGAGACTTCTGCTTAAAATAGATCTAAAATGAATGGAATTGTCAAATAAGGACGAAGGCCCTTCTGCTCATGGGTGTGTTTTTGGAAATTACTTTCTGAAAATAAATATTTAAATACGTGGGAGTATTTAGTTCAACCCGAAAGTCACAAAAATTAAAAAAGGTTTTTGGGGAGAGAGTTTTTAGAAGGGCAAAACAAACAAGAGCAACGGTCAAGAATAAAAGAATTGAGAGGAGATAGACGCAAATGAGGGTGTTTAAAAGTTAAGTATTTCGCATACCCATTCTGAGATCCCACTAATGTTGGGTGGCAGAATAGCCCACATTTATGGGAATTGGATGGAGGTGACTCAAGACCATTGGATTTCAAAAACAGTTTGAGGTTTCAAGATAGAATTTGTGAGTTTCCCTGTTAAAGTGAAGGTTTCAAAAAGAACAGTGGAAAAGTTGGGTAAGCAAGATTCATAAGAAATATTTTCCTATTGGAAAGAAGGGTGAAACAGTGTTTCCATAGCTAAAGGGTTGAAGGAGAACTGGTGGAGGATAGGTGCCCCTGCAGAACAGGTGAAGGAGCTGGTGCCTGTGGGGATCAGTGGGCATAGAGGAGATGACCCCAGTGTAACTGGTGGGGGCCGTGAAAGGAGCAGGCGGGTGAGAGGGTAAAGAGGCCAGGCCCTGTAGCATGCCAAGCAGTAGCAATTGCAGCAGCAAGCACGATAAGGCTGACCAACTGGCTGGGTGCTGGACCTACCCAGAGATCAGATCTCCCTGGTATGCCCCACCAGAGAGGGCGGTGAAAGCCGAGAAGCTGCGAGGGAGGGAAAAGCTCTACTTGGGACAGTGGTTTCCTTTCCCATCTGCAGGCAGCGACGAGTTGTGCCACACCATTGGAGGTGTCACAGTTATGTATCAGGGCCTCTGCAACAGGACATGGTGCATGGCAGAACCAGGGGCCCATTCAACAAAATGGACCAAAATGTGACGCTGACACCACTGGCTGAGGCGTCATGCTTGTGCACACCACACTCTGGCCAGCGGATGCGGGAAAGGGCAGTGACAGACCAGAACCCTCTTTGGTGGATGTCTTGGAAACCATACATAATGTCAAACATGCGTTGGAGAAGATCGACTTGGTAACAATAGAAGTCAGTCTACTGTGTGCAGATATCTGGAAAATGGGTAACAGAGACAACTCTGAAGGCCTGGGTGGACAACTCAAAAGCAGCAGAAGGACTACAACCCTGTAAAGAAAATTATCACATAACGGCACGCCATGAAGATTATGAAGGTTGTTCATGGAGAAAGAACAATAGAGTTCTAAGGGAGCTTGAAAGAGCAGAGGGACCCAGCACTGAGCTCTTCTTGGAGGACTTCATCCTTAACACTCTTAAACTAAAGGACATCTATAAATTATTGTTGATTGAAAGGGCCCACAGAGTCTGTGCCCTGTTGCAGTGGCCGGGGACACAGCTGATAATACTGAAAACGCAGGAATAGAGATACGATTCTGTGACTCATGGTGCAGAGACTGCATCACACCTTTGAAGCATTAAGGTGAAAATACATCAAATATATGATGATGTTCCCTGCGCATCTCAGAACCTTTGTGGAAATAAATTCTTGGCACTTTAACTCGGCGGAAAAAGCATTGGCATGACTTGAGGGGTGGAGGCCTGCTCTCCATAAGCTCTCCAAATCACAACACAGAAAAGACAACAGGAGGGCCTCGCACCTTCCCTGGCGGAAGGGGAGCTGACAAGGGATGATAGATGAAAAACTCGAAAGTGCGTGAGAGCTGACTGTGAAGGTGCCTGATGAGCTGCATCAGGAGGAGTGGTGGGAGAGAGAACTGACCAATCCTGAGGTATACAAGGGCAAGATGTTCCTGGGGGTAGAGTGGGTGATGAAGCACCCTCAGCATGTTCCACCCAAAATGGCTAGAAGACACTCATGTAAATCCGTATCTGCTGAGTCAAACAGAACATTGGCGGACAGAGGTATTAGAAGGTGAATTAGGGTCTGATTTAGATCTCGGCAGACAGGTTACTCTGTCACAACGGTGATGGATATCCCATCTGCATAAATGTAAATCCCATTATATCCTATCGGATTTATATGTCGGGAGATGGGATATCCGTCAACATAGTGACAGACTAACCCGTCCACTGAAATCTAAACCAGGCCCTTAGTGATTACTATTCATGCATTGTGCTGGACACCTGCAGTTTGGAGCAACATGCACCTTGCAAATTGGGGGTGCAGATAGTTTGGAACTAGCAATGCATGGAGGCAGGGAGAGGGGAGTTTGGAAGTTAGATAACTTACGGAATATTTGTTTTTTGTTCATATGAGATGTATGGGAACAACATAGAAGGGTGCCTTAGTAAGCCTCCCCTACATTGAACAGGGATAAAACATGTATGGCAGCCAAACAAACACTAAATGCTGATTTCCTGCAATGTCATTCGACTGGGTAGTAAAAGAAAATGGGGGTTGGTCATGCAGTCCCTCTGACAGCATAGACTGGACACGAACATGCTCTAGGAGACCCACCTGAAGGGGAATAGCAATAAAGCACTTGAATTTTATGGATACAAGGTCCTGGCCCATTCAGGCTACCGAACTCAAGGGAGGTGAGGCTCCTGCTCAAGAAAATAATTCCCCATGTTCCCCAAAATACATCGATAGAAGAGGGGGTTAGATATGTAATACAGACAGGGGTTTGGGATGGGAAGAGAGCGAGCCTTTGTTCATTATATGCCTCACCAGGGTGCATGACTCAGTGTTGACAAACATAGGCTCACTGCTACTACGGGTGCCGGACGGAGTACTGAAACTAGGAGTAGATTTGAACCTACTGGCAGAGGAGTAGCTGGGCAGAGAACCACCGCAGGGGTGATGTTACAGATGGGCTCCAGGGTTCCAATGGACGTTTGCACTCGCTTTGGCGCCCTGGGGCACTTTGGTATTACAGAAGGGACAGCAGACGCTTGTGCGTCCCCTTCTGTAATACTGATAGCGTTGGTGCACATTAAGCACCAGCGCTATCACCAGAGTGCACTTCCTCATTTGCATGGGAGCGTGGCTTTGTGTCAATGAGCAAATCCCTTTGCCTCTGCACCTGCACCATATTACAGACATGGGCGCAGAGGCAAAGAAGCTGTCTAGAGGCGCACTGACAGTTCGCTGCCTGAAAGGTGGTGCACTGTCAGTGCATCCCCTGATTGCAACCCTCTGGACGGTGGAAGTGGGGCCCCTTGCACCACCCAGACAGCTCCTTGCAGGCAGGTGAAGTCACTCACATCCGCCTACAAGGGGATCTCTAATTCCCCTTAAAATGCAAGTGGGTTTGCCGCCTGCACCGTGAAAGATGGAGCAAATTTAGAACAGCTGCTCTGTTTTTCCCAGCTGTCCTGGGGCAGGGCATTTATCCTAAAAAAACATTTTTTTTGTGTGAGCAGGGTGCACCTTTTAAAAGGTGCACCCGTTGCAAACAAGGAAAATGTGGTGTATCTATGATATGGCCCCAGGGGGACACGGAGCCCACTGAAGGGATTTTTTAGGAGGCATTAAGCCTTATTGATCCCTAGTGAACCAGCAATTTCATGGAAAAACAATGTACTTTCTACTTATAGGAACACAGTAGTAGGTCTCATAGATTATTTCCTCACGAACACCTGCCACTCCGATGACCTAATTGGAGCCCGGCACATGGCCAGGGGGATAGCTGGCCATTATCCCGTGTGTCAAGTAAACTGACATTTCACATGATGAGCATGTTCAAGGAGAGCCAAACAAAGGCGAAACTTCCCTTGACCAAAGACTAGCCACGATTGTGTTTATACAGAAGGTTCCTAAACTACCCAATAAGTCTACCTTCTACAGACCTATATTCTTGTTAAACACAAGATCCATGCTAATGTCGTGGTGAAATTTTTCCAGTGTTACAATGACCTTGATCCACCTGGACCTGTCAGACTTTATGCTGGATAGAAGCACAGGATCAATTTACAGCGGCTGTATGGCATACGGTAGAGATTTACAGGACTCCACACTAGTGATATCCTTAGAAGCAGCCATGGCATTTGACACCTTTGACGCCTAACATGTTCAAGGTGCTAAACAAACTTGGCTTTGGTCCTAACTTCAGATGTTGGATCGCACTTCTCTACAATGAACCGCTGGCGAGAGTGAGAGACAACGTGAAGCTGTCCAGCACATTCAAGCTTTGCCCTTCTCTCCAGTGGTATTTGTGCTGGCCCTTGAGCTGCTAGCTGTGTGAGTAAGTGACAACTCTGATAACAGGGCTACGGTAGAAGGCAAGAGTGAAGGAGAGGATTTCCCTTTATGCAAATTGTATTCTGCTGTATGTAGCACAGGCTGAACTAACACTAGATAGGATACTGTGAATATTTGGAAACTTTGGGGAATAGTCAAGCTACCAAATAAACTGGGGAAAGTCTTACTTATACCCATTGAGTGGAACAAATAACCACCTCATCAGACAATGCCCATTACCGGTCACAAACTTGGGCATATATATCACGAGAGATAGTAACACATGCCTGAAGTGCAATCTGTACACAATCCTTGGAAAATTCTGGTAGGGACTTTGATCATTAGAGGAAGCTGCGGGGTCGCTGCTTAGCAGGACCACTATGTTTAAGATGGTATACCGACCCACATTTTTATATGCAATCCAGAATTCTCCATTTGAAATACCTCCAAGATTTTTTGAGAAGCCAGAGTCCAAAATCTAACTATTACTATGGGAAAGATTGCACTGGCTAAGCTGATGAGATGATGATGATGAGTAGTACTTTCGCATTGCTTGACATGCGAAAGTACTACTGGGTCACGCAACTAGCCACAAACAATGACTAAGTCTAAGCGCCACAGGATGACCCGGCAGTCAGAATTGACCAGCACGACATGAGAGACATTGGATACATTGTGGTGCTCTATAGATGCAGCATAATGATGGTCGTTCTGACACACACTCGGGTAGTGGTGCGAGCTTGAAGGAAATCCATGGGGTACCTGGGATGGGGGAACCGACTGGCGAGAGACCCCGCTGTTGTGGGATAGTGATCTCCTTACCAAGGTCGGAAAACTTCGAGGAGTCTAAGGCTGGGACTGTATATAAGTAAACTAGAGGATCTCTGGGTAGAGACAGACTTAATCCAATTGATGTACCTCTAACACGAATATGGCATGCCAGATGCTGGAGTCTTTCGGTTTCTCCGGCATGCATAGACAGCCCACATAAAAAAAACACACAAGATTTCAGATTCCTCCCCATGGAGGGTAGAATACTGAGTGAGCCTCTGAGAAAAAGCAGTCACAGTGATTTAAAAGACAATACAGAATAACTCTCTGGAAAGCTGGAAGGCAGATGAGGACCGCTTGGAGGTGGAGGAGGAGCGGGAAAAGGCATTAAGAGCCCACACAAAGTAGCTATCAGATTTGGATTCCACTTGGTATGATTGAGTATTTTGCATAGATCATATTGTTCCAGGGTAACACAGGAGAAAATGGTTATGCCTGACTCAGATGGCTGCCTTAAGAGCTGTACCTAAGTGGGATCATTCTTCAATAGTATATGGTCATGTGCCATGTTGCATGATTATTGGAAGGAGATAAGGGAGTGCATGGCAGAAATGGTGGGGGGCAGAGTACCCAGCTCTGCAAAACAGAGGATACTAAACATATGGATGGAAGAAAGAGTCCCGAAATACACAAAAATATGGTTGACCCTGGGATAAGGAGTGGCAAAGAAAAACATCACCTGACATTGGCGGCAGGAGAAACATTCAAGGCAGGGGCATCGAAAGGAGACATGGACTGGTGTATGCTAGCCAATCAGCGACTCTACAAAGGATTGGAATGGAGAGATTTGGGCAGAATGGCAGACGTACATGGGATCTTGAGGGTAACCATAGTTTCTAGTCAACAATGTATGAATGTAGGGGAAGGAAGAGAAGAAGATTGTGGGTACTTATCGAAAGGGCTAACAGAAATGTCAAAAATTTCTTGGGAGCATTGTTAGAGCAAAGGAATATCAGGTGTGGTGGAACATATTCATGCATTAAAAAATAAAGTGGCACATTGGTTTTCAAAGAAGTTTGTGAATTGAAGCAATTGGAGATTAGATGGAAATGTATTTTTAAAAAATCCAGGACGTGTGGGATCCATTCAAGGTACTACTACATTTTTACAGTTGGAGACCACACCTGGATGCTTGGGTGGCAAATAGATGCATTCTTACAGGATTAAGAGGGATAAAGCTGTATGCATTCCCTCCCTTTGCAATGTTACCAAGGCTACCAGTGCATGTACACAGGTACAAGAAGACAGTAGTTGCGATAACTCCAATTTTGAGATCTCAGGTTTAGTTTTAAACCATGATGGAGATGTCAGTGGTTTTTCCAATTTGTCTTCTAGTATTTGAGGGCTTACTAGTGGGGGCCAATGGTGAGTTACACTATTCGGATTTAGGAGGTCATTTTACTTTGACGGCATAAAGGATTTAAGGAGACATTGGGACATGTGAGGTCTTTCAGAAAGGACTTTCAAACACAGAGTCCTGGACTCTGGGAACAAGGAAGGCATACAGAGCAGCAACTCAAAAATTGTATTGTTTGTGTATAAGAAGGGGTTTCAAGCCTGTTTCAGCTGATATAGTTAATGTGGTGAAACATCTAGCAGAATTATTTGAGTCACATTTGGCATACAGGATGGTGGATGTATATAAAAATCTCGAATTACTGCAGGTCATGAGTTGGTTGATGGAGTTTCAATTGAGCAAAATGTAATGGTTATAGAAATCATGTGTAGTATGGGAGTTTTAAAACCTCCAGTCACAAAATATTCTTCAATATGGGTTATTAAGCAGGTGTTGAACATCTTGGAGAGTTACGGTGCTAATGAGAGTTTGACTTTGATAAATATTTCGCAGAAGTTGAGATCAAGATTTTTCACAATTGATTATCTCTTATAAATTTCCACATAAACCTCTATCCCCATTAAATTTGGCGAGCTATGTTAGGGAGGTTAGGAGAGAGACTTGTGTGGATGTGCGTAGTTTCGGGGCACATTCAGTTAGGGAAGCTTCTGCTTCAGAGGGATTAGTGATGGGAGAAAAATTGCAGGCTATTTTGCATGCTGCATATTGGTCTAATGAGAATATGTTTAGCAGTTGTTATTATAACCCTGTGGAAAATGCAATAGATAATGTTTTGGCAGGGCTTTAAAATTGCATAATGTTGGCCTCCGTGCCTTGAGATAAAATGTCGATTTTCCACAGCCTGGTGAGCAGAAAATCTGGATTTTATTGCATGCAAGTCTATATCCCCTCTTGTAAATCACCCTCCCTTAAGCTAAAGATTTTTAAAAGTTTCAGATTAAAGGGACGAAAGTAGTGTATGGTTAAGATGAAAGAATGCATCATACAGTTATAGAAATGCTCTTTAAGTTATCAAAGTTTTATCTTGTTCACAGCATGTATAGGAACAAAGAATGCTGTGTGTTCATGGATTTCATAACCTGTTACACTTTGAAGAAGTTCTAACTTCCTTCTGTTATTCCTGCTGTGAGAGGGGCAATAAAAGGATGTTAGCAAAATCTTAGCCTCTGTGCCTTTAATAAGATCCTGATTTTCTTCCGACCAGCCTGTGGAAAATCTACGTTACCTTTAGTAGTTACATACAATGCAGTGGTACAGATTATTTGTATTTAATGAACCAAGAAAACAGCTCTGCCTATAGAGAGGAGATGTTTTAGTTTTCTGACTTTTTAGGTGGTCATAGCCCTTTCTTTTTTTCCCGGCTTCCAAGTGTAGGTCCTGGAAATTTACGCCATTCATCAATTTCTCTACTAATGACAACCGCCTCAAAACCCTATGTGAGGATTTGATTGTATTATATGGAATGGCTGTGCAGCCTCACCATGTAATACACTCACAAAAACTGTCTTAGGTCCAGTCAGGCTCCTTTGTAAAACCCTTACCTCAAACCTGGGTAGCTATGTCTTCGAGCAGCAAGGCTTAAACAAAGAAACTAGTGTAAAGCATTTAGAAGCACCAAATGTCAAAATAAGAAAGCTACACAACACAAATGAATTCCAACACCTATTTATAAAAATAGATTATATTTTTATGAATTTTTAAAGACCAAGATGAACCAAATCCACCAGAGGGTTCCAGAGATATAGATTTTCAAAGGAATTATAAATCTCAGAAGTTTTAAGCTTTGTCAACTGTATTGTTTGAAAACTTTTGAAAAGTTTGTAAAAGTTGTGTTTGGCTTATTTGGCCCGAGTAGGGGGACCACATCCATCAGGGGGAGGTCAGGTTGGCCACAAAAGAGTATTTGGACAGTTACCTGGATACCAAAGCATTCTACAGTCCAGTTCTAAACTCTACATTATAACCGCCATAGACTTTAACGGTGTGGTCCTGATGCTGAGGATACAGGTGATGGAAGATGCTCAGAGAGGCTCTTGTGCTGTGTTGTCATAAGGGATGCCATTGTAATTACTCCTCAGTCTACGGGTCAGGTGGGGGGACTTTGGACACAAAAGTAGGAGTACCTCAAAGGCCTCTTTGAACTAGTAGAAATCCACCTGCTACTGTGCTACCAGTCTCTGTCAACAGCAGCCCCAGCAGTATTCTTTGGTGGAGGCTGTGGTCCCTCTTGGGTGACCAATCTGGACTCAGACGACATTCCCGGGTCTGGCAGACTTGGGTGCAACGTTTGGCCGTCGAAGATCTATCTCTTGGAGAGCCAAGGGGCAGTCAGCTGGGAGTCTCCAGAAAGGGCTACTGACTTGCTGGGTTAGGGGCTGAGAGCCATTTTGTTCTTTGTCATACAGAGCGTGTCTAATCTGTGCTGAAGCCCAGGGTGGACACTCTGCCATACATGCCATTATCACCATATATTAGGGACTTATATGTAAGTCAGTCTGTGCCAATTAGGATAAGCCAATTCAATGTTTCATGGTTAGCAGATTCGAAAAACCAGCAGCCTCAGTCTAAAATTTCAGGGTTGACATTGGAAATAGGGGCATTTCCTTACATCCTAAATCTATGCCTGTCAGATTTTCTAGGATAAACAAATTCTGCCTGTTTTTTGGCCGTGTGCAGGAGCCTATTATAATTTCTGTGCAGAACTAATTTTCAAAGTGGAGAAATTTCTTCCTGTATCTGCAAAGAAACATAAGAATGCTTACGCCACATGAATGGCATTGGTGTATGTGCCTTTGTACTGTGACATATTTCCGCAGCTTTTCGAAAAGATAAACATTATATACTGTTTAAACACTCTGAGCAATCAGGAACTGGAGCACCTTAGCATAGGATGAAGTGTCGGGATCTATGGGGAACTACATGCCCCTGCTTTTTTAATTAGCTAAAAACTTTTTCAAACGTTTTGTTTCAATTAAACCAGTCCTGAACGTTTAATGCCAAACTTAAGGTGCTCCAGCTAAATGGGATGGAGAGACAGAGCTAACGAAGAATCAGGCCATTTTGCTAGATGCCAACATTAGCTCCAAGATGACTGAAGAAAGAACATTAAGTTGCCCTTTAGCCAGGGGATACAGTTTTGTGTGAGTTTATTTTTCTAATCCGTCAACAGCAACTCCTCAATTACTTAAATAATTGGCAACCTTGGAGGAGGGATTCATTTCAGTTGCTGGAAAATTCCTGCTCTTGGCAACTCTTATATATGAAGATAAAGGTGATCAGTCACATATCTGAAAGGTCCTTGCATATTTGAGCGATAAATACATTTACCTTCCTGCACTCTTTCAGTCTCTGGCTCCTCATCTAAAACAAATTCTGGAAATAGAAAAGATAATATTGAGAAAGGAAATGTCTCACAGAGACTGAAGAAGGTGAAGAAATAGAGAATCACCTCCCATCGGAACTTCTGTTGTAGAAGATGATATGCTTTTCTGTTTAATATTTTATTAAAGCTTGAATCTGAGCTTGTGTTAGTACAGGATAAATATTGGGCTCCATTCTCCACATTCAACTTGCCGCTTCCCTTAACAACATTATCTCCGTAATTAAGATGTTTGTGCTTAGTTGAGTGCTTTTGAGGCTCCATCCTTAAAGCCTTTAGAAAGCATATTGATTAGCCTTACTACTTGTTCTACAAAGTGCAACATTTTTATCTTCCAAACTGTCCTTTAAGACAAGAGAAAAACAACCTGCCTATGAAATGCCAAATCAATGTTCTCTCCAATTAACCCACACCTCAGAAAACTCAAGATCCATTAAAAATATTTATAAATAAATAAAAAGTGCAATAAAGATTTCACAGAAATTGGCATTATTTGCATACTTGTGTCCCCCATGATCAGTTTTTCAACTTTATTCAGACACCCTCAGCCCGCAGTAGGGCAGGGTGGGTGCCATCTGTTAAGTGTGCAGGTATTTTGCAGATAAGCTTCTGGGCTCCTGCACCATGCCACATTCACCGGTAAGTACCTAGCAGCTGCACTGACCTGCATACCACAGACCCAGGCACTTGGGAGACTCACGTATTCTTTGGTCTGCCCTGTTACAAGGTCCCTTGCTGCTGCTTCCAGGTCTGCACAATTCACTGTTCGGTCTTTCTCCAAGAAATGCTAGATTCTGGCTCACCCCTTCCAACCAGCCACCATCAACTCTCACTGCAGCTTCGTTCCCAGTTTGCACTGTCGGTTTCTGGCCTCAGTCCTGGTGACCATGAACTCGAACCACAAGATGTTGGCGATAAGACTAGTATCTCAGATCAAGAGGAACTCTGAAATCAGCCATGCTGTGATCTTAGGAAACAGCGGGGTTCGAATTTTCTGTGTGAAGGCGAACCATGTGATGGCCATCACACATCCCATGACACCACCGCATGCCACTTGGCTCCACGTGTGGTAAAGCAGGTACACTCGACTATATGATACGAGCAGAGCTCCCGTCACCAGGCACACAGATAGAATGTGTCTCCACAATAAGTCCAGGCAGCGAGCGTTGTTCGTTTGATGCATTCTCAAATTCAGGAAAAGGTAGGCTTAGACTGAGAAGAACCACATGAACCTGGAGTGACTGGAGGGCATGCCGTACTCTGTGGTGACCGTGGTGTTGGCTCCTTCACATGGTTGTGGCTTGCGGATGATGTTCTTATTAACCAGTTGTCACCTTTGTTGACTATCAGCCCCCCCAGTAAGGAAATCGTATGCAGCTCCCGCTTGAATATAATGAGAGTCATAAACCCAATGAGAATAAAGACTATACCCAGGTTCAGCTAAGCTAGCACCTGGCCTGAAAAATCCCCCGTCTGGTATTCTACTTGTGTGAGGGACACGGAGTGCCACTTAGCGGCCAGTGAGCACAGCCAGATGGCCACCATCTTACTACTTAAATGGGTTAGGGTGAATGCCTTTAGGTGGCCTACACAATGCCTGATTCAAACCTCATTCAAACAAAAGAAGAAATATAAAGGCCTTCCGACTGCGTATACAGATTAGAACCCCATTCTCTACCAGTCTCTGAAGGCACCTCATTCAGTAACCAAGGCGGGAGAAATATCATGTAAAATAGTTTTAACAGCATTTGAATCTCAGTATTACTGTGAAGCATAATTTTTTTGAGCTTAAGATGCTTTATTGAGGTTATAAAAACAATGTAAAACAACAGTACAAAATATTAGCAATAGTAGGAAAAATTGACAACTTGGAATATAAAACAAAGGCGAAATGTCATAATATCCTATATATGAAAACTATACTTAGTGAAAAGAGCATTTTGTTGAATTTTAAAGTAAAATAGAAGAATAAAGAGAAGAAAAAGGAGAAGAGGAGGAAGAGGGCGAGATAAAAGTACAAAAGAGAAAGAAAAGTAGGAAAGGAAAAACATCATTAAACCAGTTACAGTATAAAATGTATAGCAATAAAAAATAGTAACCACATAAATCAAGTTGTCTTTCTGGATAAGAAGGTAGTTAAAGGTAACCATAAGAAATCTCTCTTAATTAACAAGGAGGTGGAGGTTGCGTAAGCTCTGTCCATTCTATGATGATGACATGGTAAATTCCACCAGGCTTGGTAATAGATTTTAGAAGTATCCTTCCAATTAACAATAATAATCTGAAAGGAAATTGCTAAGAAAAGATTCATAAAAGGACCGGCATCCTTATGGTTGGCAAAAACTGGGGAGAGACTGCTATCATTAAGTTTACTCCAAATGGTGATCCATAAGGTGTTGATCAGAGGACAATGGAAGAACAAGTGTAGAAGGTCTGCTGTGACATGAGGACATGACCAACATTTAGGGGAGTCTATCAAATCAAAATGGTGAAGTTCAGAAGGGGTCAGAAAAAGTCTAATATAAAAATAATATAAGGTTCACGTTGTACTGGCTGAGCGGGAAGTAGTGTGAATCCTGGACCAAAGTAATTCCCATGTATGTATAGGAAGATCAAGGCTTAAGTCTTTTTCCCATTGTAATTCTAAGGGGGATTTACCTCTGGTAACCTGGGAATTAGATAATAATTTATATATAGCAGCTGCCTTAAATTGTGTGGAAAAATCAATAGGGTTAGGAGAAAGAGATACATGGTCAGAAGAGGTAGAGGGATTGGAGTGCACAGGGGTATAATAACCTGTAAGGACATCTTTGAGTGTAGTATATTGAGAAGCATGTTGTGAGGAGATATGGTAAAGGGATTGGAGGACAGAAAAGGGCATAAAAGCAGCATCTTTCATCAGGTGCTGAGGGGTAACGATACCTTTATCAATCCACTCCTTTCAAAACAAGGCACGATTATTAATCTTAAAGTGTGAAGCATAAATTTGAAAGTACAGTTTCTTTAAAATCATTTTACCAGTATATCAGAGCAGCTTACAATAAATTAACTGCTCCTAATTCATCTTATTTGTTAATTCTCTTAGTGTAAATGTTCAACAGTGCACTGAACTAATCAGAGCCTGAATCAGACTAAAACTGCAGAAACAAAAGTGTCTTAACACGCACCAGACTGCTTTTGGGCTCTGAGTCACACTTACTCTAATTTTTTCTCAAGACCATATTACTTGACAAATCCAGGCTAGACTGTACCAGTGCACCAAAAATTCCAGAGATTTTGGTCTGCATTGCATTCAAACAAGCAGACTGATAAGAAAAACCCCATCTCAGTGCGACAGTGCGACAGCCATCCTGGTATGGTATGTAGTGAGACTGAACACTTCTCTCCCCGACAGAGTGCTGGCCCACCCAAATACACTATGCTAATAAAAGGTACCATGGAATGTAAAAATGTAATGTAAAATTGCTTTTGTATAGCGCATTCTATCACTCCAAGGAGCATCTTGGCACTGTGAGCCACCCCAGAATAGAAAAAGGTGGGTAAGCCGGAACAGTTCTCAGCAGATAACCCTTACACCATGGCCTTTCAACAATAGTGCTGTGAACTGCCATCAGCCATGACCATCACCATGCTGAAAGCTAATTACATCAAAACAAACCCAGGGCGTTCAGCACGTTGACCTGACATGAACCCATAGCCTTACTGATCACAGGATGCTCTCTGTGTCCTGGAAACGTACATCTTATTTAGATTGAATAAAAAAGAAGAAATTCTAGGATACTTCAATGACAACCCTGATTATACAATGGCTGGCTCAAAAACATACTACAGGGAGTCTAAGGGGTCTTTTATAACCCAAGGCAGGGGCTGGGCCGCAGAAGTCCTAGAATGAGAAATGGGATCAACAATGTTTAAGCTAGGTCACGTGGTGTGAACGGCGTTTGTTATATGAATGTAAGGACTCGGATAAAGTAGGATTTAGAGAGTAATACATTAAGTTTGCTGGTTTTTGTAACCATCTATTTTATAGTGAGTGGTTCATGAACCTTAATTATAGCCAAGGAGTTTTGGGTGAAGACTTGATACTGTTTTCTTTGTCATAGTAATAATTAGACTGACAAGGGGGATCCTGGATTTTGCACCTTTTGCAGGGCCCTATAGTTGTGCTGGCTTTAGAACTATGTACCCTGTACCCTAGCTAACCAGTAGTAGAATGCCTTTGCTTTCCCTGTAAAAAAGGTGTAACTGGCATACTCCTTATTGTTATATTTAACTTACTACAAATCTCTAGTATATGGTACAAGGTGTACCCAGGAGCTGGACATTAAATGCCACAAGTGGCCTGCAGCACCTATTGTGAACTCCACTACAGTGTTAGTCCAAATATGTGTTTAGGTCAACCCTGTGTAGTCTGACTGTAGCAGTAAAAAAACTAAGGGTGGGCGGGCAGCTACGCTCCGTGCACGGAGTGTGCGTAGTGCTGGCTTCTAAACATTTTGCGTAGCAGGCGTAGAATTCGGCACTACGCACGCTCCGCAGACGGTGCGTAACTGGCCGCCACCCGCCTCCCTCCCGCCCTCCCTAAATACTTTAATTTAAATGTTAGAAAGAATTAAAAGGCACTTACCTTGCCTGCCGCTGCCCGCTGCGTCCCCGGGGCTCCCTCTCTTCATCGCTGTCGTCTTGGGTACTAATGCGCATGCGCGGCCGCCGTAGTTGGCCTTCCGTAGTTGGGGTGCAATGGCAGCGTCTGCTTTGTTGAATACGTGGTGTGAGTACGGGTCTGATGGAGATCCTGAGTGGATGGAGTTCATGACCTTGCGTGTCTCGTCGTCATTGACGTTGGACCAGGAGGTCAGGCGGTTGGCGCTGGTGGTTTTCACAGGGGAGGTGGGGTCTGTCATAGTCGGGGCGGTCATGGCGTTGAAGCTATCATGGATGTCAGCGATCTTGCGGTGGAAGAAGATGGCCATTGAGTTGCACAGTTCTTCTGAGGGCGGGGTATGTTGTTGGCGTTGGCGCTGGGGTTGGAGAGTTCCTTTACGATGCTGAAAAGCTCTTTGCTGTCGTGTGCGTTGTTATCCAGGCGGTCTTTGAAGGAGGATCTCTTGGCTAATCTGATGAGGTGGTGATATCTGCGGGTGGTGTCCTTGTGGGCTGCGTGGTTGTCGGGAGTCAGTTCGTGGAGCCATATCTTTTCCCAGTTTCCGGCATGTCATTGGGAGGTCTTCAGCTCGTCGGTGAACCAGGTGGCTCTCTTGCTGGTGTGGTTGTTTGAGGGTTTCTTAAGTGGGGCAAGGGTGTTGGCGCAGTCATTAATCCACTTTCTGAGGTTGCGGGCTGCGGTGTCTGGGTTGGTGGGGTCGGTGGGTGGGTTTTGGGCGAGGGTGGTGATCAGCTGGTCTTCGGTGACTTTTCTCCAGCAGCGGGAGGTAGCTGTTGGGTGCGGTGGTGCGTGGTTGGTTTATTGAAGGTGAAATGGATGCATCGGTGGTAGGTCCAGTGGAGTTCGGTGGTGTGGTCGAAGGTGACGTGGGTGCCTGTGGAGAAGACAGGGTCCAGTGTGTGGCCAGCGGCGTGGCTGGGTGCAGTGAAGAGTTGTCTGAGGCCGAGGTTGGTGAGGTTGTCGATCAGGGTGGCGGAGTTGGCATTGTTGTTGATCTCGAGGTGGAAATTCAGGTCCCCGAGGAGGATGTAGTCCGTGGAGGCGAGTGCGTGGGTGCTGGCGAGGTCGGCGATGGAGTCGCTAAATTGAGCTCGGGGTCCGGGGGGTCTGTAGATGAGTGTTCCTCTGAGGGTGGTGTTGGGGTCGGTGTGGATCTAGAAGTGCAGGTGTTCAGTGGTGTTGAGGGTGTCGTCTGCGTGGGAGGTGACCTTGAGGGTGGACTTGTGGATGATGGCTATTCCTCCTCCGATTTCCTTGGCGCGATCCCTGCGGGTGACCTTGTAGCTGTCCGAGATGGCTATGGCGATGTCGGGCGCCGAGGAGTCGTTCCACCAGGTCTCGGTCAGGAAGGCCACGTCTGGTGCAGTGGAGGTGGTTGGGTCCAGTCCTTGGAGGTTTGGTGACTTTGTCGCAGGTGAAGCTGCAGGTGTGGCAGGAGAAAGGCCCGTGAGTCCGTTTCGGGGCGGCTCGGAAGCAGGTGTAGTTTCGGCCGGTGTTGAGTGCATAGAGGGTGCTGGCGTCTTAGCAGAGTCTGGTGTTGTGGCGTTCGGGGGGTCCAGGGGTTCTGGCACTGGGCACAGTCCAGGCGCGGACAGGTGCGGATGGGCTTGTCTTTGGCGCGCCAGCTGCGCGCCCGCTGCGCGGCCTCCATTAGAGGGGGATAGGGAGGGAGGAGCAGCTAGGAGGTGGGAGCGGAGTGGCCAATGGGGAGCAGGGGGTGGGGCCGCAGGGACGCAGCAGTGAGAAGGGGTGGGAAACGGCCGGAAAACAGGCGTGCGGCAGGGAGCAGTTAGGAGGAAGCTGGTGGCCGTGTGATGGCGTGGGGAGCGACCTGCCTGCGAGCAGGGTCAGAGGTCGCTCCTACGCCACTGCGCGGCCTCCTTAAGAGGGGGAGAGGGAGGGAGGAGCAGCTGGGAGGCAGGAGCGGGGTGCCCAATGGGGAGCAGGGGGGACGAGGCCGCAGGGACGCAGCGGCGGGAAGGAGCGGGAAACGGCGGGAAAACAGACGGGCAGCAGGGAGCAGGTACGAGGCAGCTGGCGGCCGTGTGGTGGCATGGGGAGCGACCTGCCTGCGAGCAGGGTCAGAAGTCGCTCCTACGCCACTTCGCGGCCTCCTTAAGAGGGGGAGAGGGAGAGAGGAGCAGCTGGGAGGTGGGAGCGGGGTGGCCAATGAGGAGCAGGGGGGCGGGGCCGCAGGGACGCAGCAGCGGGAAGGAGCGGGAAATGGCAGGACAACAGGCGGGCGGCAGGGAGCAGGTGAGAGGCAGCTGGCGGCCGTGTGGTGGCGTGGGGAGCGACCTGCCAGCGACCTGAAAATGCTTAAGTAGGCAGCATGGGCCTCGGTAACCTCGACCTCATTGTTTAGGGCTTGGTCAGTACTCTTTCTCACCCAGTACTAAGTGCCATGTATAAATGTGGTACATCTAGGCACCTACTTCAGAACTTCTAGACCTTATGAAGAACAGAAGAAATGCTGTCTATGTCCTGGGAGAATCTCTCTCGTGAACTCAGGACAACAAAGTGGAATTCAAAGAAAATAAGACTGACTCCCCATTTAAGCTTCAAGGGTACAACAAGCTACAAGAAGACTTTACTGCAATTGCCCAGCTGACTAATCACAACTGGACCTAAACTGGAACCTGCTATTGGCCTCTACCTGATACTCTGTGAGTCACTAAGTCCCTTCCCTGAGGTTCTCTGGCATTAAAATTGTATTCACACATGTGGTGAATTGGGACTTAAAGGACTGAGGGCCTTATTTAAAGTTTGGAGGAAAGGATACTACGTCACAAACATGACAGATATCCCATCTGACATATTACTAATGCATTAATACTTTGGCACTTGTAATCTGGTGGACGCGATATCCTTCACATTTGTGACAGAGTATCCCACCCGCAAAACTCTAAATCAGATCATAATTCAGAAGGTAAAAGCTTTGACCAGAACAAACATGGTTGGTGCATTTGGCCCACGCTCCACCGTGCCCAGCCTTAATTTACGCCTAGGTCCTGGCCTTCCTCAACCATTAACTATCATTGGCATTTTGTGCTTCCTGGTGCTATTCCTACTTAACACTTTAAAAATTCACATCTACGAGGTCAAATGTACTGAACAGCAAAAACTCTTTAAATATGATCAGCTTAGCTGTTTTGATGTTCTCAGGAGTGAACTCACCACTAGTTTCAGCTAAATGGCATGAAGTACAAAATGAGCAGTTCAATTAAACTACTGTAATGAACTGGAAGACTGCTGTAGGCAGGACAACATATGGCTGAGAAATGTGAATGATGGTCTTAAAGGTGCCAAAGTAGTCAAACTTGCCATAATGATTGAGGAGGACTCATTTTGAATTGACATCCCAGGGAATTACAATGTACCATAGGATATTCTGAAGAAGATGGTGTCCTAACAACTTAAAGACTATATTGTCAGGAGAACAGGAACCAATTTGATTTTAAGCAAGCTAGGTTCAGCTCTGTGAGGACATTATGCAAAATATAATGTCTAGGAAGAGAAGCATGCAGGAATATATAAATGAACTCAAGAAAAGAAAAGATATATACTTATGACTATTGCCCTTCACCCTGCATTTTCACCGATTATATGATACACAGACAATTGTCACTCTTTAAAAAGAGAAATCTATGTTTTTGGCTGTTCCAAAGAGATGGTAGTGGAGAAAGGAGCAAATGCAAGTAGGCCTATCCCTGGTAATAAAACACAAAGGAATCTGGAAGATAGTGCAAAACAAGGTGAAGAAATAGAAACATTCTAAGGGGTCCTTAAACCAACAAAGAAGAGATTGGCACGAACGCTGTAATATAAAAACATTTATTAACCTCACATGAGGGAGACTGCATCACACAGTCCCCTCAGGCCGCTGTATGAGACAGTCTAAGGAGTACAGAGAACAGGGGCCTTATATATGCATTTGTTGCCTAGTCAGCATAAAACCAAGGGGAGGTCCTGGCACATACACACATGGTAATTGACTAATATGGGTATACAAAATTTGCTTGCTCAACAAAGTGAGAGGAGAGACATTTCTCCTTACATCAGCAAGAATAGCCTGACAGTTCTACACTAGGAGCAGGTGTATTCTACCAGCTATGCCTTTCTGAGCATGTGCAAGGCTCTGGAAGAGGGATAAAGCACATGGTGAGCACATGGCTAACTAAAATGTCTGCCAATACCAAAATGGCTTTTAGCTCATGCTAACAGCGATTCCTGCAATCTTTAACATAGGGACGTTCTGCCCCGCAGACTGTGCAAGTAATCAGCAGAGATTATTTCCAGTGATTTTGTTGTAATGTAGATACATATTCAGGTACATTATGGTGCAGGCATGTTTGTTGCCATCTTCAGCATAAATATGTGAGCTAAGTAGAGGGCAGATGGGAGTAGACTGGCCAGAGGTACACCTAGCTCACTGGGGTATCCAGGGTTATAGCCTAGTTCTTATTCAGGTGTTGTTATGTTGTTAGACCAGTGTGGTGTTTAAGACTTTGTTCTGTGATAAGAGTCTGTTTTTCCAGTAAAAAAAGTGTACAATCTGATGGAGAATTTTAGGAGAAACTTGGCATACATATGCTGTCTACAGGGAGCACACGCAAAAAGAACATTCATTACATGACCTCCAGATTTTCTTCCACTAAATCTAAGACTTGTGTGATATTCGTATTGACATGCTAAAAGATTATTGCTAGAGAGGAAAGGAGAGATGGATCATGTAGCAGTCTTTACTGTTCAGACCTAGCATTCCCTATTTTAGGTCTGGCTAGACAGCACAGCTGTTGCCAGACATTAACCTAAAACGAGCTTTAAAAAGCAATACCAAGAGAAGTGTTTTGGCTCTACCTACATGTTAGTATCCAGGTTTACATGTTTTGATTAGGCAGGAGGTATGTGCTTCCACTTAAAAAGTGCTTGCCCTCCATGCAGCTGTTAACAATTTAGTTATCCTGCTGCCTAAGCCAGCAGTGGTATGTCATGGTCACAGAGAAGGTTATAGGGGAATGCAAGAGGAATATAGAGTGAGCCTCACAGACTATAATTAAGGAAATTGAATATTACTGCAAAATTCCTTAACACACACCCAGAGCCGAAGGTTGTATGCAGTGATGCCTCATCCAAGATTGTAGTCGCTGTGAACAGGGATGCCACAGTTTGAAAGTAAATCTAAAAGGAAATATGGTAAAGATTGGAACCTCATCTTGTAAGATTTCTTGGTACCAGTCATCGTGAATCCCTAGTATAAAAGGGGAAATTAAGGTTAATGAAATTGCATCCCAAGCTTGCCGTCGGAGTCTTGAAAACGCTAGAATTTTTGGAGCCACACTTTGTTCTTCATGCTGCCTTGGATGCCTGCTTCTCTTGTCACTTCTACTAGTCTTGGGTGTCTGACAGGAGGGTTTACTTTCACCCAAGGATTTCTTTTTCTAAACTTTAGTAATCTCCTGCAAGGATTTCCTTGCAACTCTATTCACCCCGTAGAATGAACATTACCGAACTGGGAATCATTTTATAAAGAGAGAAAGACTGAACTTTTTGAATATTGTGTGAACTGCACTGGGTTGTGAGTGCTTTTAACTCACCTACTATGATTCTGTGACAATTGATTTCTTTTTTCTAGAGAGTGTTAGAAGTAGACTTACACGTTGTAAGACATTTAAGGAGAGCAGCTGAGAAAGAGCTGGGTATAAACCAGATCAGAATATGGAGGCTGTGCTTACCAAAATCTGTCTGATGTGCAGAAAGCTTCACACTAATTTTTTTCTCTTTCTCATCCCATTTCCCTTGCGTGTTTGTGATTCACATTGTATTTGTTTGGTTTTGGAATGCCTTTCGGGAGATTTGGAGCAGACCTGGGTGTGTGCATGGTAATTCTGCATAACAAATACTTCTGGTACATCCTCAGAATTCATGGCATTGTATGCCTGAGCTTGAATTTTCAGGGGCACACACATTACATTGTAATGCTATTAAAGTGTCTTATGCCGTGTTTGGTTTTCTTGCAGCAGCACAGATGTGAGCGCGGTCTTTAACCTTAGACTTCAGAGTCCAGTTTTGTTTATTTTGAAATCCCAGGGCTACAGTAATCTATATGGATTTTTAGGTCTTGCATGACAGTTCCGCTGTCGCCTGACCTTATGCGTTCAACATGAAAGAGCTTTCAGAGTCCTACTGATAGATGGGTTAGGCTCTAACCACATGTTCGGTCTCCTGAGTACAGACTTTGACCAGGGCAAATTTGTGTGCTTAAACTAAAAAGACTGCTTGTGTTGCACTTTTTGGCTTGAGGCAAATGTTATACTTGATACAGCAGGACTGAGTTGATTAAGGTAGCAAGCCATTGCCTGATCTGTTTATTATAAAATATTATGATATAAGCACTAGGCCATACGTATTTATTGTGAAAAGCATATATTAAAGTAGGACATGGACGGCTGTGAATCTTGAGCTTTGCTGCAATAACAGCAACTATCCAATATCGGTCATAATCCGCTGCAATGTAGGAACATAAACTCACTCTCTCTCTTGACTGAGAAGTGGACGGCAGCGGGTTTCAATCTGCTGAGTGGTGCTGGCAGATACACTGGCATGGAGGAGACCGATAGTGTGTGAAGCAGCACACTTGAAAATAAGATCAATACGAAGTGAACTTGGTGCACCTTGACTTGCCGAGAGTCAATGAGCTATGGCCAGTGACCAGAAAGAAGTGCTGAGTACTGAAGTGGCAGACCTGACTTCGATGAACAGTCTGGAGGATTGTTATCCCGAGCGAGTCAGAGTTGCCTCTGTTTTGTGATGTTCCCAGAACAATCAGTACTTATCAGGAAAGGAGCCCAGTTTCCAATCTGTACAGGTTCCCTCTACATTCAGGAAGTTCGTCATGCTGCTCATGCTCGGGGCCTTCACTCTCCCAGTTCACTTTCATGTAGTTGTTCCTTAGGTTAACCTGAGTGAAGGGCAGCCACCTCCTCTCCTTCAAGAGCTATAATCTGCAATGATCCATTTCCGCATACCACAGACACTCAACAGTCTCTGGGTTTTCGATCACACCCCTCTCCATCAAGCAGATGCCCATGTTGGTCACTGTTGAGATACTGACCTACTCTTCCCAAAACTGACGCATCTCCTGTCCTGATATGTAGCTCCAACCACTCTTGTGACCTCTGGGATTGAGAAGAAGTGAGATTTGTCAATGTGTATGAACCTGAGTTTTGACAGAAACAGCAACATGGAATTTAGTTTCATACCTATTAGTTTTTGTTTCACAACTACAAACGTTTTACATAACTGTTGAACCTTTTGTGTGTAGCCAAGTAAGATTTGTATGTTGCTATCCTCATCCTGGGCAACACCTTTATTGTGGGTCATATTTAGTATAATGTCCCTGTAATTCAGGAGTTTGTGATAATATCACTTGAAGAAGCACCCAGGGTTGGGATCAGGGCCAGAGCTCTGTGAGCTCGCTCAATCATGAACATTGAGAAAAGTTCAACTGGCGGAAGCTTGCCTCGTTGCAAATGTTCCAGCCAGTCCCCTCTAATTGCTCTGGGAACAGGCCGGACTGGCTACCGGGCAGTTTGGAATGCTGATGAGCTGGGGGCTGATTTCGTTAATTGAGACCTGCGTGTGCTAAACGAAATTCGTTTTGCTTTAATTATTTCGAAGCACACGCAAGTCTCCATGAACGAAATCAGCCCCCACCACAGTAAAATCACCCCGAGCTCGACAGCATTCCAAACTGCTCGGTAGTCAGGTCGGCCCTTTAGGGGAGCGAACATGAAGTGTACATGAAAACTGGTATCAATTTGAAACGGATTCCGTATTAAGGACTAATCGACCAAAATGCCCAAAGCACCAACTTAACTATACTGTCTACATGTGCCATGTATCAAATGGGGGGCACTGCTTTGAACGAGCTCCCCACTAACCCCCACTGCTAGGATCGAAAGGACTGTAGGGGTGGGTGGAAAGATTAATAGTGGTGTGACAGTTAAACCCAGAGGCCCTCAGTGATGCTGTGTTTAACCCCTTCTATGCGGATGACGGCCCCCAGCCGTCATGCATCACGGTGCTCGTGTGCTGATGACGGCTGGGGGCCGTCATGTACCCGCCCACTCCGAAAATTGCTGCACAGGCGCAGAATCGTGGCCGCGCCCAAGAGGTTAGATCGGCAATCAAAGCAAGCCTGGTGGGGTATCTAGAAACGATTATGCAAGACACAAATACCTACGCAGTGGAATGGGAGGCTCTGAAAGCATTGCTCCTGGAGGTATCTATGTCTGAAACATATAGTATTAAGTAACAGTTAGAACATACCCTAACAGCGCAAGAGGCTAGATTTGGTCCGCTCCAAATGCATCACCCAGGCGCAATGCAGGTTGGAACTTAGTCAGATATAGCAGACATCTGGAATACAGTAGATAAACATATACTAAGGGACACTTTTGACCTGGCTTCTTCCACTGGCTACCCCACTGACATTAGCTCTGAATAGAATAGACAGGACACTAACAGTGACACAGACTTGCATCAGTGGCACCTTATCAGAATACCTAGCCCGCCGCCATGAAAGTCTGTAGTCACTAGTAGCATCACAAATTGAGTCCTACCCGGAGCACCTTGTGCTCCTGAGGATACCCCAAGAGAATATTGATGCACTGGAGTTAGAAATTACTAGGGAGGAGGTAAGAGCTGCAGTTTGCAGCCTCCACGCCTGGAAAGCCTTTGGAGGGGACATGTATGTGGATATAGTGGCTGGTAAACATTTAGGGGTTTACTTGGGAGCTAAGCAGAGGGGAACACTACTGGATACTGTGCGACAGGACATTTTTGTAATGGTGCCCAAGCCTGACAAAAGACCATACACAGCTTGGCACATGTAGATCATTATCCATGCTGAGTTTAGACACAAAAATGCTCACTAAGATAGTAGCAAAAAGATTGCAGACCAGGGTTGGAGCCCTCGCGCAAGAGGACCAGTGCGGCTTTATCCTGGACCACAACATTCTTGTGAGTATTAGATGCCTGAACCATGTAATTGCCTCGATAGAGAAGTTTGTGGAGGACGGTGCTCTTGTGACACGATGTCGGAAAGAAAGTCAGTTGCCTCCCTCAGGTGGGAGTACATGTTTGAAGTTCGCACTAAAGTGGGATTTGCCCCCAGTATTGTAGGCTGGGTGAGACTCCTGTACAAGGACCCAATCACTAGGATCAGATAAGGTGGCAGACTATCGAAGGACTAGAGGGTAGAAAGGGAGACCAGACAGTAATGTCCTCTGTTGCCACTGTTGTTCCCTATTATGATGGAACCACTGGATGTATGGCTATGATTTTAGTTGCGTCCCTGGGGAATTAAACTGGGCAATATGGTGCATGTAGTGTCTATGTATGCAAACAACACATTGGTGTACTTCGCTCAGCCCCAGGAATAGGTTCCCATCCTCATGCAGGGACCGGACACATTTTCATAAGTCTCAGTGCTGTGTGTTAACAAACTGCACAATGATAGGATCCTGAAGCGGGTTAGATCCTCCATAACTTTCGGAAAATCTACTTTGCTTTCTGTTATGGGAAGAGTGGCAATAGCAAACAAATAGTGCTGTTACCCTGCTTTTTATATATACTGCAAATTGCTATGCAGCCCTTATGGAATTCCGTATTCTGAGAAACAGATTATCTGTTAGTCTTGATGGTGTGGGAGAGGAAGATAAATTGAACCCCACAGGAGATGTTAAAACTTCACAGAATGCAGGGAGGATTGGGTTTCCTGACTTTGAACTCTATTACATTTTTGCACAGCTTCAGCCCAAGATGTGATGAGCAAGAAGCCACTTTTCAGCATAGGACATTTACTTGTAGGGTACTGTTGACATACTGGATAGAGTTGCTATAACAACTCAAACCAGTTATGGGCATTAGATTTGAAACATCAATGCAATATTGTCAACTGAGTAATCCACGCAAGGGAAAATGTGCGAAGCTTGGTTTGTTTTTGGCCACGCTCTTTATAGTAATTAATTGGTTAGCCAACAGGCACCCCAGCTGCTAAGAAGGGGTATTGAAAGCTATTAGGACAGATGGGAGGGCTGCGGATGATCTAAGTGAGTGAACAGATATGGTGAGTAACTTGATAGCCCATCATGAAAATGAGTAGGATATATACGGTGATGTGTCAAGATTAGACTAATTGGTGAGCTACTGTAGTGTGATAAGAACCCCCATCGCACCACTAAAGTTGCAGTGGGCAAATGGAAAAGGGTTAATAAATAAGGTTTAAAATAGTGATGAGAGAGGCGATGGGTATGCATCGGGATGCTACATTTTGCATTCATAAATGATATGTATAAAGATCAATGTATAGATGCAAATAATGCTGAAAATGATTTGCAAAGCTTTTCTGTTATGTACATAGGCAGTTTAATGTTTCGTAAAAGAATACTACCACTCTCCAGGCAGTGCAAACAGGTCTCTCGATTGCCGCTCATTTCATCTATGACAGTGGCTTCAAAGTGTTTTAAGCCTCCCACCCCCAGTGACAAAATAACAACTGGGCCTCCCCCTCAGAATGTTCCACAATTATTCTTTTAAAATTGGCAATGTTTAAATATGTCTAGACTTATTTAAACATTGCAGTTAAGTTTTATTATGCAATCAAATACATGGTGGCTAAACATACTGTTCTGGTCATGCAGGCCTCACTGACATGTAAAAGAATCCACTGTGTGATTATTGAAAATGTGGGTGGGAGTTATAATGCATATTTGGAATCCCTTCCCTTTTGACACATATTCCCAGCTTGGATATAAATTAGAAAGATGTTATTGTTGTCCAATTACAGAGAGGCTTATTGCTGCTCATTTTTTTCCGTTTAAAACAAAGCACTGTTTCTTTTGGCCAGAGCCTGGCACCCTCCCTGGGATCACTTGAGGCACCCTACGGGTGTCCGCCCCATAGTTTGAAGATCCCTCATCTATAGTGTGCAGCATCGCATGTGGTCGCTTCCTCTAAGGAGATCATTATTGAATGCTGTTGTCCATAGTGTATCATTGTTCTGCCATTCCAGGATTTAATTTAATTTAATTTAATTGCGGGTTTATATAGCGCTAGAATCGACTCCCGGAGGAGTATCTCCGTGCTTCGACCGCTGGGGAACCCGTCCTGACTCACCCTGAGAGATGGTCCCTAATGGGTATCTCTAAGGTGCGACCAAGCATCCCCGGCGGTCTGGGGGGGCCGTTGTGAAGATGAGGCAAGCTAATGCCCAGAGTTGCCGAGTGTGGTCCCTGACTGGAGAAGGCACCGAGGCGAGAATTATCGAGCCCGCGAACCCTGGTCCCGGGCCGTCCTCTGCTTACGGGTCTGCCGCCTCTAACCAGGATGGCCAACACTTTGGTTCTAAAAGGCCATGCTTGAACTTTAAAACACCAGTACACTATTTACAATACCTTTGCAAAGTGGACAGACATTATATATGTGTAGATTTGTCATTGCAAGCATATACAAGTCATGTTTAGATGGTAGCATGTTTTCTTTTTTCTCCTTGTATTCTTTTAATTTATCATGCATATGTTGTTGAGTGTGTGTGCATTTTATTGCAGTTGTGTCAGGGGGTGAATGCAATAACGATTTTGCAGAATGGATACACGAGTGCAAAGATGAGTGGCAGAGTGCATGTATGATGACTTTTTGAATGCCTAAACCAGGGGTATCTAACCTTTTCTGTAGTGAGAGCTACATCTGATCAGTACAAATCATTGTGAGCTACTAATGGCTAAGCCACTCATGCATTGTTTGCAGATGTCCCCACACCCAGCTAAATTAGCTTTAGAGTCAGATGCTGTAGGAAAGTAGTATCTGCTTCTTATGGTTACCCCCACTTTTTGCTAATGCCACCCTGTTTTTGGCCTAGTCGGACTGGGATCCTGCTATCCAGGACTCCAGTCTATCTGCTTTCTCCCTTTAATTGAAATGCATGTACTTTAGGTACACTTCAGATTTGATTCTGGGGCACCTTTAGCAGTCCTTAGTATATGGTACACCATATACCCAGGGCATAGGTACCCCAGAAGTCTTCAATGGGCTGAAGCATTTATGAAGCATGCCACCTCTGAGAGGCCATCCAAATTGACACGACAGGCCTGATACTGAAGATTGTGTAAGATGGTGCTTGCACCACTTACTGCAATATAGGTTCACTATATCTCTCTAAATCACTTAAATACCTATCAGTCACCCCTATGGGAGGCCTTATCAATCCTGAACGCAGGGTGCTGAGTTTTACATGAGAGGGTGCCCCTGCATGAGCAGAGTCCAGCTGCAGCATTCGGAGACCATTCTCCAGGGTTGTCTGTGATGCAGCCAGACATATATGTTTAAGTGCATTGCATTATAACCTCGCAGTAGATGCTAACTTTAAAACAGCTGCTTATAAACATGTTGTGTTTGGTGTCAAACACCTTGGAATCATACATCCATGCCAGTATCTGGCATGGGAAGTATGATTCCACCCTTCTGAAGGGACATATGTGGGACACCAGTATACCCGGTACCAGCTTACTCGACCTGGGCAGTACTAAGTGGATGCTGCCAGCCACAGACACTGGTCTGCCCTCATGCTGCTGAGCCAAGCTCATGCAGAGGAAGGCTTGACAGCAGGCATCCTGTCACAGGGAGGTTTCACCACCTCCCAGACAGGATTTAATGTATTGGGGCTTGGTGGGTACACTCTCTGAGTGCCAGAAAGTCTGCACTGGGGCACATTTGTTGTCCCTGTGCATAGTCCAGCTCAAACCAGTTCTGGGAGCCAATGGCTCCTGCTCCGGCACTAAACTGGACAAAGAACATGGGTGTAACCACCCCTCTCTCCTGTCCCTCCCATAGGAGGGTCCACAGAATCTATTCAACTCCTTTCCATGGGTATAAAGTGGGTTACCTGATCACAGGACTTTAGATTTTACCTGTACAAGATTCTGCTAAGAAGAAACCAAGTGCTTTGACTGCCTGCATGACACTGTACAACTGAAGAATCTTCCTTGGAGTAAATGAGTTACTCCCCTGCAAAAGCAGGCAACTAAATGCATCTACCTGGTTTGCTTCTCCTAAACTCCTGAGGACTCTGAAGATTTCAGCAACACAGGAGGTGCATTCCTGAAGGTCCCTGAGGTCGATATGCCCTCTTAGTGGTTCTGAGACCAGTATCCCTTGTGGGGACCGTGCAAACCGAACACCTGTGCACCATGTACTTTTGCAGTAGCATATGCTTAGTGACGATTCCTGAGCCTGTGCTTTGGATTCCTTGTAGTCCTGACCCCAACAGTATTTGCACTGAATATTTACGGCCTCCACTCTCTGAGTATCCTGTGGGCTGTTGCTTTGCAGACTTGCTTGAGGTCTCCTCGCGATCCCTGGTCCGTTGGCCTGTGGGTCCTAGCGAGGGTCACCTTGCTAATTCTTGGGCTTACCTGGTTGCTCCAGATGTGCCCTGACTCTCCATTGCTTTGAGAGTCCGCTGGACCTTGCTGGTCCACACCATAAACTGTTTCCTCTGACCCATGTGTTGCAGTTGCCAAGGCTTGTTTGTGCTCCAGCTGGATATCGACCCCTCAGCTCCCGACACACCAGAAGTGACCCAGACTCTGTCCCCTCTGCTTTCAGGTTCCTTTCACCTTAGATCCAGGCTTGGATTCCACAGGACACTCTTCGCCCTTCCTGGCAGCAGTAGTTCTTTGCAGCTCTCCATTGAAAAAGACGAAGGGTTCTGACCACACTTGACACCTAAGAACCCGGCTCCTCAGGGATAGGTAACACGGGTACCTTGGAACTCACTGGTGGGTTGGCCTTAGAACCTCCTATGTTCAAAAGGGTTTGCTCGAAGTCCTCTTAGAAGTGTCCTTAACTTGTAAATTTCCAACTGCGACTTTCCCATAGAGTTGTATGGAGAACGCGTTGTGTTTCCTCACTGCACCCGTCCTCCATGGGCTCCCTGTGTCACTCCTCTGGGTGGTTTCTTGGGGTCCCAGCGATTCTATGTGCTCTTGGCACTGTGCCTAGTTAAGTCTTTGTTGTTATACCATGTTTTAAGTATATGGTTCGGTCTCCCCCTGGAGTCCACTGTGTATTGTGCTATTTTCGAATGTTCTATTGATTCAGTATTGTGTGCTTTATGCCCTGGTCTCACATAGAGACTAGTAGAGAGTGTTATATTAATAAGTGCATATTTTTATATAAACAGTGTGTGGTTTTCCTTTCCTTTATTCATTTAGGAGGTGATATTCTGGTAAAACAAGCTGCCTTACAGTCCTTCATGATTAAGCCTGAAGGTTGCACTCCATAGCTACCATTAGGATAGCTTTCAATAAGGTTATCTTTGACTTCGTACATCATAAGGCTCGTGTAGACTGGTACAAGGTGCCCACTTTAATTAGTGGACAGCATATACCAGCCCACCTTCTCACAGACGATATGGTTTAAACATAATATTTGACTAGATACACTATGACAAGACTGCCATGTGTGTCAGTTAGATGTGGTCTTTGGCAATGTATGAACATGTGTACGTATGAATGGAATATATGTGTCTGTGTGACTGAGAGACTGTGTCTAACGTTCTTGTGGCACAATACATTCCTCAGCCCACATGTGGCACCATTAGATGTATAACACAAACGGGAAAACATTTCTGCAGAAATGTTTGGAATATTGAACATTAGTCTGCAAATTTCTCCAACCTAAAACAATGGCTGTATTTTGTACTTATAAACATGGCACTGTATCGAGAAAATTAAAATGAAGAGTTAACATTGTTTATTTGGATTCCTTAAAACTCTTCATTTAAATGTTCTCCCATTACCAAGTGTCACATTTACAAACACCAAGCATCTTGCTCCCAGTTGCCAGTGCCATATTACAAAATGCATTTGTTAAACTGGAGGAATTTTAAGTGAATGATTCATAAAACAATAAGGCTTATATGGAATAATTGAAAGTGGAGAAAAGCATTTCTACGTAATGTTTCATTGAAAAAGTTTCTTCACTTTAAATTTCTCCAATTTGAGAAAATGACTATTTTTCAGTTATAAAGCTTCTTTTAAATGTGACACTTTGAAATGGGAGAAAATGTAAATGAAGAGTTAAGCATTAAGGTAACTGTTCATTTTAATTCTCTCCCATTTAAAAGCATTCAGAAACAGAATTTTGTTCGCACGTTCCAGCCTTGAGTCCTGTTATTTAAGTGTTAAATACTTCAGTGCTTAAGTTCTTTACCTCTGTGACCCAGGCTCCCATAAATGTGACAGAGCACTGCTCCATATCAGGCTCTGCTATCTGCAGCTTGATGATAATAATGTAAAGTAAACACAGCCTTTCCTTAACATTAAAAGAAAAATGTGACCCTGTGCTTATTTCAAAATTATCTCAAGGCTATAGATTGGTTGGAGACACCTGGCCTAAAGACATCATCAATGAAACAAAAGTCACTTTCATCCAAAAGCCAGACTTATTTAGTAATACCAGTGCTGGTTAGTTTATCTTAATGTCGCCACAGAGGTGAATTGAGGTGAACTATTGAGGGTGAAGAGAAAAGTGGTCTTTAGGCATGATGTAAGGCATAATGGACGAGTTGCTATGCAAACAGAAAAGTGTATCCTGCTCGTATAGGAAGGAGTCCCTGTTTAGTGCCTGCTCTGCCTCTACCGGGCCATGGAGATGCAGTTGTGGAGGGAAGTGAATGCCCCCCCCCCTATTTCCTCCAGTGTGCCTACCTTCCCACTTCTGTACAACTCCTGATTGATGCTGCTATCTTTGTATCCCAGACATTCACTTCTGTCTGTTTCCTACGTCCTTGCTCCCTTCCGTTTTGAAAACCCACCCCTTAACATACCTGTTGCCTTATTACCCCATTCCACCCTCTCTAAATCTGCCTGAGGTGGCTGTCTTCCCTTTGCTCCTTCTGGAAGAGCTAAATGGAAACTGTGTGAGTCCAGGAGTGAGGAGTCGAGTAAGGGCTGACAGAGCAGCAGCAGGAGCTGTTCCAAAGGTAAGTAAAAAAACAAAAGAAGTGTGTGCACTGTATTTGTATGGGTGTAAACATTTGACTCTGCAAGTGCATATATGTGTGTTTGTGTTTACGTGTCTGCACAAGTTCATCATGCCTGTTTGTGTGTGTGTGCATGTAATTGTGTATGTGGGTCACAAGCCAGTATTTTGCCTATTACTGCAGCTTGTGACATGTCGATCCTGGCACAATGATAGTAACCCCTAGTAAAATGCTGGCACTGCCACAATGGTGCGAACCCTGGCACAATGCTCACCATGGCACATTTGTGGTCATTTCTGGTAAAATGCGGGCCCTGGCACAAAAGTAGTAATCTCTAACAACATGCTGATCTGGACACATTGGTGGTAATCTGCAGCAGTGTCATGGCCCTGGCGCATTGGTGGTAATTCTTGACTGTATGTCACTTGGGGCCGGTTTTGCAGCAGTGTTGCCATATCGGCCCCTTGTAACCCTGTAACAAAAGCAGGAGCGGTGCTTCTTGCTAGCACCCCCTGCTCCTCCCCGCTCCCAGGGCCGGTCGAGCAGCAATCTGCCAAGGCTGGTTACTCTTCCCAGTCCGGCTCTGATTGATTGTGGTAATCCCTAGACGCTTGCTGGCACTGCCTCAATGGTGGTAATACCCCCATACATTAGCAGTCCTTTCTGGCAATATGCTGTGCCTGGCTCATAGGATGTAATCCATGCCACCTGACAGGACCTGGTACCACGTTGGTATCTCCTGGTAAAGTCCTGGTCCTTGTACGATGGCGTTAATTTGTGGTAAAATGTCAGTCCTGAAACAATCGTAGTAAACCCTGGCAATATACTGACCCTGGAACAATGAAGGTAATCCTTGGTAACATACTGGCACAGTAGTGGTAATGCCAAGAAATACGCTTGCCCTGGCTCACTGGTGGCAATTCCTGATAACATACTGATCCTGGTACATTGGTGGAAATACCTGACACCTGAAACCCATAGCACTGTGCTTATTATTACTGGTAATATCCTTGCCCTGGCACAATCGTATTCCCTCATAACATGCTGATTCAGACCCAAATGGGTTATTCGTGGAAATATGCTGATCCTTGGCTAATAGTTGTAACATATTGACCCTGGCACCATGTGGTCCATACCACAATGATGGTGATCCCTGGGAACATGCAGGCCTTGACACAGTGAAGGTATATTCTGGTCAAATGCTGGTCCTAGCACCAGTGGCCGCCAGTTGCAATTAACACAGGTGGGGTGAGAGGCACACTGACGGGCTCTAATAAAAACCAGCAGTGCCCTTAGGCCCAAAGCCCAAAGCCAAAGCTCTGAATTGTGGTCTGTTTTAAACTGTGTTGATAATGGGCCACGATTGAGAGCTCTGGAGTTGAAACTGAAGGCACTGCGAGCTTCTCAAGTGCCTATCAGTGAATTAAAACAACGTAATTAAAAAATAAAAAACATATTTACTTATCTGTTGCCTCGTACTGGGTGCTCCTCTTCATCTCAGCAGCACAGGAACCCCGAGCTCCAGCAAGAACTCCCCTCCACTAATCCAGATCCTTCTCCCAGCAGAATGAGAGAAGCAGTCGCGGCCGGCATGACTCACAGGTGGGGGAGTGCTCTAGGAGGGGATTCACGTGGGGAGGGTGGGTGAATAATTTAAATTTGAAAAAACAAATTCAGACTTCCTTCGCCTCCGGTCCTTCTTGGCGTCTCCTTGCAGGAAGCAGGAAGCAGGCAGCCTCCAGTTCCTCCCCTAAGCCAATCACAACGCTGCAATGGTGGTGTTGTGAAAGGCTGGGACGCCAGCCACACAGGCATCTAGGGGAAGTCCGTTTTCTCCATGCAGGCTGCATGCAGCCTACATACAGAAAACAGAGAGTGTGCATGAGTGGTTTGGTCAGCCCTGGGCCACCAAACAGTCACCACTGACAACAGTGGGCAAGCCACTCCTCTCCTGCCTGGAGCAGGACCGGCCACCCACCCGCCCGCCCCCAAACCAACCCTGCCTTCCTCTTTCTTGCTGTGCGAGAAGCAGAAACATAAAATTGTATTCATAATACCATTTTATGTTCCTGTTGCTGGCACAGCGAGAAAGCAGTGGGGCGATGCTTCTCCAGCCACGTGGAGGAACCGCCCCTGGAGCGAAGCACTAGGATTGGCTGAAGCACACTGGTGCAACGCTCCTTAAAGCACTGGGGTTCTGTGCTTGATCTCCACCCAGCTGTCTGAGACAGCTTAGGTTGGAGTCTTTAAAGTGTGCATGTCAGTCTGGCCATCGCAAGACGGCTGGCCAAAGTGACATGTGCACTTTAAACTAAGTGCACAGCATTCTTCTCTGCTGCTGCCCCTCTCCCAGACTTGGCTGCTGCCAGCATGAAAAATAAAATGGTAATAAATGTGTTTTATTACCATTTTCATGTTTCCTGCTCTCCAGCGGAGCCGAGACACTCCTCCCCTCTCATAGAGGCACTGCCGCCCCCTAGCCCAGTGCTGGCAGTCCCTGGAGGGGAACGTCGTTTACAACGCGGTGTTTACACCGCATGACCTTTTCCCCGCAGCTGTTACAACGCAAGTCGTTACTACGACTTGCGCTGGATGGCGCTGTGGGATAAGGAATGTTTTAATTTTATAGTCCAACACCTTCCCTACTGTTACGGGGACTGGTGTTGGAATATAAAATTTAAAAATTCCGAAATCCGCGCCCTCCAACGCAAGTCGTGGTAACGACTTGCGTTGTAAAACCTGCGATGTCAAGTACCGCGATCTAAAAGATCGCGTTGTACTGACATACATCCGTCCCTGGAACATGCTAACCCAGGCACAATGATGGTCACTTCTGCAGCTCGTAGGTCCTTGTGCAGTGGTGGCAGCCCCTGGCAACATGCTGATCCTGGCACAATGATGTTAATCTTTGGCAACATGTTCACTGTGACACAGTGGTGGTAGTCACTGCATATTATGGGCAGACAAGGTATGATTATGCATAGATACACATGTATATAATTTAGAAAACATTAAAATTCAGACAGGTGCATAAAAGAGAAGAATCAGTGCAAGTGAACATATGTAATGGTTATGCTATTGTATATGCTTAACTAACCTGTCCAAAACCCTAGACAAATATCTTTAACATTGTCTGGGTTTTAGGGGGAGGATTGTTCAAGGGGAAACCTAGTGCATTCCTAAATGCTTCCTTCATATCTTGCACTGTAATAATTACTAAAGCTTGTCTCCCATGCGAAGGCAACCTGAGCTTTTTATTTTCATTACTTGGGGAAAGGTGCATTGGAAACATTTTCTCTATGTATCTCAGAAATTGGTGCACTTCTGACAGTTAGTGATTCCACTCTGCCCAGTAAATAAGAGTCGTTACAGGCAAAAGACCATTCTTAACTGTGACCTCTTTTGGTGTACTTTGCTATGTCATAACTTAGTCATTTTTGAAGGGCCATCCAAGGAAAAGCCTTGTGCTCTTCCCCAATCTCAGGTCAATCTTACAATCACTAAGAATGAGGGTTCCAGAATGCTCCTTTGTCTGGTTGGTTTTTTAAACATATTGCGACAATATGTATTAGCTGCCCACTTTAAGAAACACTGTTCAATCCATCATCTTGGATATAGGTCATAGAGGTGTGTCGTGGCCCCGTCATCCTGTGGAGTGATTGGCTTCCAGACCTCCCCACTGTGGTGAGGGCCCCTCAACCATTTAATTAGCAAAAGTGTGAGGATGATTACATGACAGGCAGTGAACAGCAGTCTCTGTCTGACTGCAATTTGCTGTATGGCAAGTTCTTGCTCAAAGACTTATCTCTGCAGAAAAAAAGTCAACTTTTAAACGATTGCTTATGTTGTTGTTGGTGAAAAGCGACATCAGGAAAAGGCATCCCGGTACCTCTTTCTTCAAGTGAGCATCCTAATGGAAAAATTAAAAAGGTTAAAGAGACCTGACAGAAAATCAGCGAAGGAGAAGGGGATATGGCAAGAGAACTGAGAACAGTTTCACTGTCGACTGTTGTGATTTTAACTTGAAGTCTAAATCTTCATACTGTATCTGAATTGCTACACCATCCGGTGAACAATAAATTAAGCAATTCATCCTAAACAAAAAGACACAACCCAACAAACTAACTGGACTTGTGTCACAAATTATGAACACATGATTATTTTCTTTGATTCTATTTTTACAGGGACATATGCTGACACCTTATTTGTGATCTGTTTGTTTGAAATATCTACAACTTGGACTTATTTTCCTGGGAAGGGTAGGTTTGGAACCTCCATTGGTCAAACAGTGGAGTAAATTGCACCTGTTTCAATTTTAAATGTTACTGGGTAGCCATTCATCTCTCCGTCTCCATTTAGGTCACATATGGGCACCTCCTCAGGCACTGTGATTGTCCTTGAATTAACATCGGTTCAGCAGGGGCACCGAGTATGGCGGCAATCTACCGAAAAGGGTTACTCATCATTGAAGGATTTTGCTGAAAACCAGGATTCTGTTGAAAAATCTGCATTTTACTTTACATATTATAATTCATCATTGGGGCTGAAGGAAAGTTTCCATTGCACAGCCTTTGATTTAGCATATTCTGCACAGAAGCCGTTTAGGCTTGGGTAGCTAAACCATTCTGTGCCATTTGATTCATGATTCACCATATCTGTGAAACCATTTGCGATTCATTCTGTACTCTGTCTGTGTTAGATTTACATTCTTGTTTCCAATGGCCAATTTTCCAGCAGAAATGGAAGGTGTTGTGTTTTTCAATACATTAATTTGCATTACATACATTTGAACTAGAAATCATTAGTCTGCACACCAACTCCCTGCATTCCCGAATTCGCACCTGAAATAAATCCAGAATCAAAACCAGGATCTGACAGCTGAGAACCTTCCCTAACACTACAGGTATCAATCAGAAGCATCTGGGGTGGTTAAGAGAGTGAATGGAACTCTCAATCAAAGCTATAAAACATTTGCAATTCATCATCTCTGAAGTGGCCAGATGCTTTGCCATTAGCATTACTAAGCATAAGAGGCACCCTATTAAAGAGACTCGGTTCTTACCACATGAAATCTTCATGGGGAAAGTTATACAAGTCCCTGGTTTTCCTGCTGTGGCACTTATAAATGTTACTGATGACATTGTGTTGAACCGATGTCTCTGTTACAGAGGGGGTTAAGTATAATCAATTACCCATCAGCTACGGCCTCACCTGCAGTATCTTAACATAAACGCTGTGTGATCAAGACTACCTAGAGGTTGAAGATGTAGTTTTAGATTTTGTTTGAGAGAACTTACTCAATATAGAGGGTCTGGGTTCTGTTTCAGATCACCTTAAAGTAAATGATCCTGTTGGCACAACTGATGCTAACAATGAGAAGAGTATGTGTAAATTTAGTTGGTTTGCCCAACATTTTACTAGGCAATTTAAGGAGAGAGAAGTGCAAATTTGCAGCAATGGGAATGAAGCAAGATAGACTGAGTTGCAGATTGAGGCTGAAGAGAAATTCAGGCATTCAAAGTTGCATCCAAGGCTTATGATCAAGCAAGAGAGAGAAGCCGTTGTGTTTATTTTTTGTCCTCATATCACTGCAACCGCTGCAATCTCAAGCATTAAATACGGTGGGAGTCGATGCATATACTTGACACCACCAAAGCCTGAATACGTTGGTATGTTGGTGTTATCACATGATTGCTTGGTCTTATGAAACCGACATGTGATTCCAACCAAAAAATCTGGACCAGATCGTATCAGCCCTATCTGGAGGGCTCTCTAAGTCTAACCCAAAATTCTGGCAAGAAGGCATCAGCCGTGCCTCTGGGGATGGGTGAGTTGGGTTTAGCCAACATTTGCTTATCTCCCTTCTAGCAAGGAGCAATAAATAAAATAGCAGACACTGCTGAAATCTTATATGTTATAGTGTCTTCAACAAGCAAGACAAGCAGGGAGCTCATCTTGTTTGTGAGTCCCAAGATCCAATAAATAGTATTACTCATGGTCGCCTAGTAATAGGAAATCTAAGGATAAGTGATCATCGTTCGCTTCAGGCAGACGACATCTTCTTCATCTGGGATCATTTTTTTTGCAAATGTTGCTATCCTTTGCTGGGTACACAATATCCTTTTAAGTGTGAAAAAATTATTCCTTTTAACATTTTCAGGCTTAACCGTGCAGTACATTAGTTTTAAGGATACTTGCCAAAGGTGTGATGGCTCCAACTCAGGCAGCATCTCTTCCCACACCAAGTGAGGGGCTTTCTGATTTCTGTCATCTGCATCCATGATCTCAAATACCTCCCAGGGTAGTAACCCCTGTAATGGTTAATATTTCCACCCACAGTTTTTATTCCGGCATTCCTTAAGGGGTATGCCAAGCTATCTAACAGACACTCAGCGGTGTCTGGGTAGTCCCACATAAGTGAAAAGTTGGAGTAATAATTAATGCCCAGGGTCTAAATGAATATGTACCAAAGACTAACTGCGGCCTTCAAGACCTTTAACGTGACTTTTTAAAAGTATTTTAGGCCCTATATTTATAAAGAAAGCCAATAGAACCCAGCTCCTTAGTGATTTCAGTTAATATTATGCCCTAAGTTGAATTGTCCGGTGTTCCCAGGAACATCCTACAGTCCTTAAATTGGAAGTCATTGCAATAGTCACAAATCTGGCAATGTGAGGCCCAGTTACGGCTGGTGACATTTGAAAGTTGTAGGGTGTAAAAGTGTGTGACGAGTGCCCTGTGTCAAGCAAGCAAGCGATCTAGCTCGACTGCCATAAGGGAGATTCGGGGGGTGTTCTCCCATGGGAACATTTAAAAAAAGAGTGGACAAATGGTGCATTCTCAAACAAATTTGAGAAGGAAACAAAGTTAATAAAGCAATTGTGAAAGTGTAGTTTTAATATCATAAATAGATTTCATATGATAATGGCATTGAGATAACAATGCTACTTTTAAAAACATATCGCCATAGTTTTTCCCCAAAGGCTTTTTAACAATCAGAAGGTAATACAAAATTAAACATTAAATTGCCCTACTGTAACATTTAATCGAAAAACACAAAAGTATGCCTACACCCAACCAATTTTCAAAAACTTATTCTTGACAAATAGGGCAAACACGAAATTCTTTAGTTTGACCCGGTATTTTTATTTATACCTGTCTATTTAGAATTTTTTTAAACTATTTTTTCAAATTTCGCAAAAAAGGAAAAAACTGTACATTTAATACATTTCAATTACAATACACAACTATTTACAAAAAAAATATTTACATTTCATATACACAATTATCATACATTCCACAGAAAATACAATATACAAACAACAGAAAATTGAATTTTCTCAATGGAGTTAATATATATCCATAAAGAAAGAAAGGACAAAGTCAAAAAGAGGAGCACAATCCTTAAATGAGGATAACTTTATGACCAGCCAAGGCCAGTTCAAGCACTTAATGGTATTGATCGCTCCCTCATGTGTGCCGACGAGTTTCTAGTCCAGGGAAACCAGTTCCCGGACTTTCATTAGTGCTTTGTCACTTTTCTGTATAAAATGCAGAAAAACAATAAAGATTTATTCACTAACTGAGAACCTCTCTTCTAACTTGTAATGCACCGCAAGGTATTAAATGTGTACCTGTCAATATCTGATGTTATGGCCTCTCACGGTATCAAAAACAGGCTCAGGTTGAACTTGTATCAGTCTTTGTTTTAGAAATAGTGGCTGATATTATACATCAGGGCATTTTTTCATTGCCTGAAATAGGAAGAAATTATATACATGAAGACGCTACTTTTTGTACAAAGGGGAGGAGAATGAGACTTGCGAGGAACTGAGAAATTGTAATCTGTTGATACCTCTGTCCCACAAGTCGAGTGCTCACTTGTAGCCACTAGTTCACTTGTACTCCAATGTTACAGGCGAATTCTAACAAAGAGAATTATAATGCCTATTAAAGCCATGTCGCCACTTGAAATGAAGAATGTATTGTGCATTTAAAAAAACTGGCAACGCCACGTACCTTTCCCGGCGTGTTGCGCAGCAGGTACTTAATCTTGTTGATGTATTTTACGGACTATCAGTTACCGTTCCTGGCAGCGTCCAGACACAAACTAAGGCAAGAGAAGAACCGATACATTTGGAAAGGGGCGACCACTCGGTCCCCCCGAACGTATGGTTGGGTGCCCCGATCCTCCCGGGAAACCATTTTGGGGCGGTGGGCGTGTCTCGGCTGGTATGCCCGAAGCGGCGTAGCCGGGGCGCGCCTTTTTCCCGCCCAAGAGGGGTTGTCCTAGACACCTACACCGAAGACCACGCCCAGTAGGCGTACCGGAGGAGGGTACACGCCCTCCCGCAGAAGAATAAATGAGCGGGAATCCGAAGAAGCGTCCTCTTGTTCCTGTGCTCTGAAGGCTGCACCCACTCGTTGCTCGTGAGCCCTCGACGGAACAAGCAGCAATTTTGAGAACTTTTAATTCTTGTATTTTTTCTTTCAGTTACTCGAAGGCGAAGATCCAGGACCTTGTGATCGTCTAGGAGCGGATAATCAAAACCATGGCTGGCAAGAAAGCAGGAAAGGGTTCCGAGACGGATAAGGTGCTACGCATGTTGGTGAACCGGATGGCTGGCATGGAGCGGAAACTCGGTCAAGTCCCATCCATCGGTCGAGGTTTGGCGGAGGTAAAACAACAACTGGCTGCGCTGAGCAATCCTGGTAACCCTAAGAAGGTAATAGGCCCGGCCTTGCCGGGAATTGTCCCCGAGGGTAGAGGGAAGCGGGTCAAGAGGAGGGCGGTTTCGGGGGAGGTTCCTATCCCAGAGGTTCCGGTCCCAGAGGTACCCCCGGCCACCCCTGTCATGCCGGCAGACAACCCGGCGCCAATCCCAGATGCGGGTCAACCGATCCCGGTAGTGATTACCCCTGCGAGCGATGAAGATATGCCTCCTGAATTGGCCACCCAGTTGGCCGCATGGCTCAATAGTAAGGCAGGGGGTGTCAAGGCACCCGAAGACACGGCCGAAGAGGCCAAGCTATTAATCCAGCAATTACGGCAGTCGCGAGATGCCGCAAAGGCGAATCTTCCTCTTGTTTCCCCACAGGTGACACCAGTAGGACCTGCAGTTGGTCTCGAGAAAACGGCGGGAACAACGACCGAACCGGGTAAGCTCGCTTTGCCGGTGGCTGGGGAGGGCTCATTACCCTCAAGGCGGGAGAGGGTGGCACAGCACATCCCTATGGCCACAAAAGAGTTAATATGGGGAGACAAATATATCAATATGTTTTCATTATTAACTGACCATCGCGAGATGGAATATGCTAAAACCCAGAAAGATTTGTGGCACCCGAGCGTGTGGCGCGCCAAGATGGCGGAATTCAGGGTGGATGAAACGATAACAAATTGGGCGAAGGCCTTTGCAATGTTTTCTGCAGTTATGGGGGAACGTAAACCCGAGGTGTTACCTGAATTGTCTTGCTATCAAACTCGTATTATGGATTTTTATGCAATGTATGAGGGAGATGAATGGAAAGGTTATGACATGAAATTCCGAAAAGCGAAAGAATATGATGCCTCTCTGACATGGGACTGCCTCGACTCGGTCTCCTGGCATAAGCAGCTCCTGCCGGGGGCGGCAGGTACATCCTCGCCGAGCGGGAGCGGGTCGGGGGCCTCCCGCCAAAAGCCCCTGGTGCCCTTTCGAGCAGGCGCCGGTATCGATCACCAGCCGAAAACCGGCGGGAATGGCGGCAAGCGGGGGTCTGTTGGGGCTTCAATCGAGGCAACTGTAACAGAACGCAAGGAACATGTAGGTTCAAACATGTGTGTGCGGGCTGTGGGAATTCCTCGCACCCGGAGAGTTCATGTAGAGCGAAAAATAATGGGGCGGGAGGAAAAGGAGGGTCCAAGCAGGAGTAAGGTAGAACGTTGTGACCAACTGCCTACACCCGTTGATCTCATGGCTATGACTCCTTGGTTAAACGAATACCCTGATCATGTCTCCGCTGGGGTGTTGAGGAAGGGATTCTTGTACGGCTTCCACATCCCGGCGGGGGATTTTCGAGGGAACTCCTTTTGTAAAAACCAGTTATCGGCGCAACATAATCCAAGTGTGGTAGAGAGGAAAATTGCAAAGGAAGTTAGCTTAGGGCGAGTGGCAAGGCCTTTTCGTCACCCACCGGTGGCGGATTTCATCTGTTCCCCGTTAGGGGTTGTCCCGAAGAAAGAGCCGGGGGAGTTTAGACTTATTCATAACCTGTCTGCTCCAAGGGGTTCCTCGGTGAACGAGGCCATTGACCCAGAAGTCTGTTCGGTGCGGTACGCATCGTTCGATGAGGCCGTGGCCATGTTGAATCGCCTGGGCCCCGGGGCGCTGATGGCGAAATCAGATATCGAGTCGGCGTTCCGGTTGCTCCCGGTACACCTGCAGGATCAGCGTTTGCTGGGTTTTGCATTCCAGGGGAGTTATTACATGGATAAATGTATGCCTATGGGTTGCTCCATTTCTTGTGCCTATTTCGAAATGTTCGGTTGTTTTTTAGAGTGGGCATTCACCGAGGCCACAGGGCATAGGCATGTTATGCATTATCTCGATGACTTCCTGTTTTTGGGGGCAGCCGGCGATTCAAAATGTGCGCAGGCGCTGCACGACTTCTGCATCCTCATGAGGGAGTTTGGAGTCCCATTGGCTCCAGGTAAGACGGTTGGACCATCTACTTCACTGGAGTTTCTGGGAATTGAGCTCGATTCTGTGGAGGGATGTTTCCGTTTGCCATTGGGAAAGGTGGCCAGATTTAGGGCTTCCTTGAAGCTATGCCTCAGTAAGGAGAAAGTGACCCTGCACCAGTTGCAGCAAACAGTGGGTCAGCTTAACTTTGCCTTGAGAGTGATACCTATGGCCCGCCCCTTCTCTCGCTCTATTGCACAAGCTATGGTTGGTCTCAAAGAAGGACACCACCGTACAAGACTGTCTGCAGAGGTTCGCCGGGATATGCGCATTTGGTTAGCATTTCTGGCGGACTTCAACGGTCGAGTAGTGTGGAACAAGCCGCCAGCGTCTTCAGATGAGCTAGGTCTGTGGACTGACTCGGCGGGGAGCATGGGATTTGGTGCAATTTTTGGTAATTGATGGTCGGCGCAAACATGGCCGGCGTGGTGGCACTCCAGCGGTCTCACAGGTAACATTGGGTTCCTGGAGCTATTCCCCATTTTGGTTGCTCTGATGGCATGGCCAGACGATTTCAGAGACCGCTCAGTGGTGTTTTGGTCTGATAATATGACTGTTGTCGAATGCATTAACCAACAGGCAGCACGCTGCAAATGGATCTTGAGATTGTTGAAAGAGGTTGTGCTGCTTTGCATGAGACTGAATGTACAGTTCAGGGCGAAACATGTGCCGGGTGTACTGAATCATGCGGCTGATGTACTCTCTCGTTCACATATGCAGGCGTTCAGGGGTTATCTACCTACAGCGGACCTAGTGGCGGCACCATTCCCCGAAGCACTTTGGCTAATCGGTGCCCCGGATTACAAGACCTCATGGCAGCAAGCTTAGCCCCCAGGACAAGAAAGGCATACGAAGGAGCGTTTCGTTCCTATTGCACATTTTTGGGTCCGGCAGGGAATCAGAGCTGGGGTCAGGAGGAATCCTTCCTGGGGTTCCTTGTAGCATTGCACAGGGAAGGCCGATCAGCGGCAACGGCCAATAGGCATAGGGCGTCCATTTCATTCATGGCGCAGGTGCATGGTATAAAAGACCCAACGGGTTCCTTTTTGGTGAAAAAAGCCCTTCGCGGCTGGCAGCGCCTCGAGGGTCGCAAGCAAGATGAAAGGCGCCCGATTGGCTTACATAGGTTGTCCTTACTCATAGCGAAACTAGACGAGACATGCTCCTCCCAATTCGAAGCAGTTCTGTTCCAGGCAGCTTTCGCATTAGCGTTCCACGGGGCTATGCGGGTGAGCGAACTGGTCGCAAGGAACAAGAAAGATGTCGAGGGAGGCTTGTGCAGGGATCACGTCCAAATTAGGGGTGATTCGATGGTGGTCATGATAGCCAGGTCCAAGACCGACCAAGGGGCTATGGGAAATAGTGTTGTTGTGCAGCACGCCCGAGGGTCCCCCATGTGCCCGATAATGTGTATAGAGGAATACTTGGCACTGAGGGCGGCTACATGGGGGGGGAGTTTGCTGAGGCACAAGGATGGCACCCCACTGACGAGGTTTCAGTTCCAGAGGGTGCTAGCACTGACAATCGCTGCAGCGGGCATGGACCCGTGCGATTTTGGGACCCACTCCTTTAGGATAGGGGCTGCTACTGAGGCTACAGCCAGGGGTCAGAGTGTGGACGAAGTAAAACAATTGGGGCGATGGTCCTTGAATTGCTTCAAAAGGTATGTGCGATTGCACATCTTGTAATGATCAATTGACATGTCATGCACTCACGCCTCTTGTCTTTTGTTTGAATTACAGTTTCGCGAGCCTGTCACGCGGGGCGGAATTTGCAGTCGACCCAGCACCAGGAGACCAGCGGTCATGGACCACCGCCTGAAGAGAGAGTGGTATGGGTCATGGGCCACTCATACGTGAGGCGCGCCGGGGACGTATTCAAAGCAGGTGACGCGACTCGCGCAGCTGGGGAATACGGGTACAGAGTGGCCTTCCATGGGAAGGGCGGGCTCTGTTTTGACCAATTCGAGTCATTTGTTGAGGGTCTCTTAGGGCGGCAAAGGTCACCGCCGTCTGTAGTCATAGTACACCTGGGGGGCAATGACTTGGTGACACTGGGTAGACGAGTGTTGTTTGAACAAGTTTTGTCTGCCGTTAGCTGGTTGGCGAAGAGAATCTCGGGGTGCACGATTGCCTGGTCCCACATGATTCCCAGGAAGGTATGGCGGGGGGGCCTTTCGGTGTCAGCACTGAACCATTCGGTGAAGAGGGTAAACAATAAAATTGGTAGATTGTTTCGTTCTGCTCAGTTGCATAGCATTCCTCATGGGTGTATTCGGGGTGATCACATGTATCTGAATGATGGGGTTCACCTGTCCCAGGAGGGGAATGATTTACTCATAGGAGACTTCATAGCATGGCTAAGGGGTTTGAGGAAGCATGACCTTTAGGAGGAGTTTGGGGGGGCCGGATAGTCGGTCAACTATCCGGCCTGTGGCGGTAAGGTCATGATCGGTGAGCAGTAATTTCAAGGTCCCTAGAGGGGGGCGCCACCCAGAATGGATGGGAGCGCCCGGGGGGGAGGCGGCCATTGGCCCCTCCCACGGGGAGGCGGCACCCACTAAGGATGGGTCGCCTAAGGGGAGACGGCCATAGGCCCCTCCCAGGGGAGGAGGCGGCGATATGCCCCTCCTACGAATTTCCCGGGGACCGGATATCCGCGACGGCGGATAGAGAGTGTGGGGATGGGGGGGAGTCCACGCTGTCCTTCCTACAGATACCTCACACGGGAACTCGGACAACCTTTAAGATGGCGTCGAGTGAAAGGGGGCCCCCACGACAAGGGAAGTTACAGTTGGCAATGAGGGTAAAGTCCTCTGCGCATGCGCCACTCACACCGTGAGGGCGAGAGTTTTGGTAGTAGGGATCTGACACCGGTTAAGACCTTGCCGTTGGCCCTTAATGCTAGGATGTACAATTTTAATTTAGAATGTATGCATTTGCAGGATGTTAGACTCGGCTAGGAAACCTTTGTATTAGAGATCTGTTAAGGTTAGCCAAAGAACATGTCTTCATCGAAATGTAAAATGTAAATTTGTACATGATTATGAAACTTTTATTTAATGTTTTAAATTTTGTTTCATATTTTAATAAATACGGCCGGGAGGGTGACTCCCTCCCGCCTTCCAAAAGTTCAAGCCTGCGTCCGACTTCCCATCCTTGGGGATTGTGTTGGGAGGGGGTGACGGGCATCCCGGCCATATGGAAAGGGGCGACCACTCGGTCCCCCCGAACGTATGGTTGGGTGCCCCGATCCTCCCGGGAAACCATTTTGGGGTGGTGGGCGTGTCTCGGCTGGTATGCCCGAAGCGGCGTAGCCGGGGTGCGCCTTTTTCCCGCCCAAGAGGGGTTGTCCTAGACACCTACACCGAAGACCACGCCCAGTAGGCGTACCTGAGGAGGGTACATGCCTTCCCGCAGAAGAATAAATGAGCGGGAATCCGAAGAAGCGTCCTCTTGTTCCTGTGCTCTGAAGGCTGCACCCACTCGTGGCTCGTGAGCCCTCGACGGAACAAGCAGCAATTTTGACCCACCCACCAGCCCCTTATGGCAATGTTTGTGTTTAATAAAGTTTTTCTGAGTAGGCCTTTTTTCCCCTTGTAGAAAAGTAAAGGAATGTTTAAGATAAGGATGAGACTTCTGCCTGTAGGATAATGTTTTTCTTGGTAGGAGTGAGCAGTCGATGACACATCGAGGAAATGTCAGAATTTTTTCCTTCCTTAGTAGGTAAATAACTGTCGTATTTATTTTGGTCGGGCGGTAAGGTCATGATCGGTGAGCAGTAATTTCAAGGTCCCTAGAGGGGGGCGCCACCCAGAATGGATGGGAGCGCCCGGGGGGGAGGCGGCCATTGGCCCCTCCCACGGGGAGGCGGCACCCACTAAGGATGGGTCGCCTAAGGGGAGACGGCCATAGGCCCCTCCCAGGGGAGGAGGCGGCTATATGCCCCTCCTACGAATTTCCCAGGGGGCCGGATATCCGCGACGGCGGATAGAGAGTGTGGGGATGGGGGGAGTCCACGCTGTCCTTCCTACAGATACCTCACACGGGAACTCGGACGACCTTTAAGATGGCGTCGAGTGAAAGGGGGCCCCCACGACAAGGGAAGTTACAGTTGGCAATGAGGGTAAAGTCCTCTGCGCATGCGCCACTCACACCGTGAGGGCGAGAGTTTTGGTAGTAGGGATCTGACACCGGTTAAGACCTTGCCGTCGGCCCTTAATGCTAGGATGTACAATTTTAATTTAGAATGTATGCATTTGCAGGATGTTAGACTCGGCTAGGAACCTTTGTATTAGAGATCTGTTAAGGTTAGCCAAAGAACATGTCTTCATGGAAATGTAATAAATTTAAAATTGTACATGATTATGAAACTTTTATTTAATGTTTTAAATTTTGTTTCATATTTTAATAAATACGTCCGGGAGGGTGACTCCCTCCCGCCTTCCAAAAGTTCAAGCCTGCGTCCGACTTCCCATCCTTGGGGATTGTGTTGGGAGGGGGTGACGGGCATCCCGGCCATATGTATCCGGCTTTTGCTTGACACTTGCAACAATGCAAACAAGCTCACACGTGTAGCGGAGCTCGGCGTACCTGATTATTTCTTGCCGGTGGTCCCCAAAAATTGCACAGGCAAACTTTCTATTTTCACACGGCTCCTATAAACATAATAGCACTCATTTAGAACGTGCAAGCATGTAGGTACAAATCGGTTGTGCCGCTTTTACAATCAGCGTTATCAATGGGAGCTTGAACATTGTTAGGAAGAATACCTTGCACCGCAACATGCGCTCAAGTTGAATTTTCTCTCTGCTCTGCTATGCCGGTTGCCATTTTCGAACGCCTATATTTGCATCCTCTTTTGCCAAGCAGATGATTATGGGACACGTAGTTTTTAACAAATAAAGAGGCTGTTCTAAACGTTTATTTTATGTGATTTGTGGATGTTGCTGTTGTGAAACAACAAATGAAGTGCTAATTCTTGCACTAAGCGTACTATTACATCTCAGTGTCAGATATGTTAGTATTTGCACAGGGACAAATAGAGTGCACATTAAGAGTGCTATTTATTTATACTTTTGATAATTCAGACAGGCTATTTAATCCTGTCAGCGTAATATTGAATTTCAGGATAAGATATGCCTCTTTCTGTAGTAATATGTGTTTCACTGTGGGAGAGCATCTGAATAAATCATTTATTCGCCTTTAAGCTGCGCTCATCGCTTTGATGTCAGTGTGCCTCTGTTATTCAGTTCCTATAGAGAATACACAGGATCTGCGAGTTTAGACAACATAAACTGTAGGGTTAATGTCAGACAAACTTTGATTACCCCTACCGGGTATGTTTGCCATTTTTTTACCAACTAGCTGACAGTGCCACTAGACTCTCCTCCTACCAAGGACGGAGTAGTTCTTGGCAACCATCGAACATGACAACCCTGATCCCTCAGGACCGTGGAAACAATATACTACTTTTCGCTCAGTCACTCGTGCGTACATAGTCTGTCTCAGAGAGATACACAGACTAAACTGGCTGAGCATTTCCAATAATCACTTATTGAACAGTTGATATTCTGGTGTAAAACAGATGTGCTGCAACAACTGCCAGACAGTTACGATATCAATCATTAACAGTACTATAAAGGTAAAAGGATGGTAGAGTTCTACTATATTACTCAAATCATGAATACATTCAAGTATGTAAAACACATGATAAAAGATGCATACTCCTACGATGCCTCCCTAACTAGATGTACGTAGGTGTACCTAGCATGGGTGTAGGTGTTAGGCCAAGAATCCCTCTAGGATGTAGTCAACCCCATTACCTGAAGTGTGAGACTATGGGACCCTGTCCTGGTCTCGAGTTGGACACCCATGAGGGATGTTAGACCACTGCGAGCTGGAGCGTCTGCATGCAGGAACCTCAGTTTCTCTGGTCAAATGTGTCGGCCGGGAAGTCTCTGTCTCCTCTGCCTATCTTAGCAAGATGTGATGTATATATATACCCATAGGTCTCCCCAGGGATCCTACCTTGTTGTATTACTGTGTCGGCCTAAGGATGAAGTCGGGGATGAACTTTATACATAGATTTTATACAGGAGATAGTAGTCCTGCTGTGCTTCCAAGAATTCTCATGCATAATGTATGAGATTTCGAACTAGGGAGAGCCCGCGTTTTGAATGCAGTGTAATACCTAGGTAGAAAATCAGTCCCTGTAAACTGTGACAGGTGTAATGTAGGAAGAGAATATAGGTGAAGGGTAATGAGTTTACTGAGGCCTATATTATAGTACCCATATGGAATATAACACCCACTTCTCTTCTGAATGGATGACATAGTTTAAATTCTAAATGTACTACTAGGTGTACGAGATACTTGTTAGCAAATATACAAAACATTAGTTTCTTATTGTGTTAAAAACATTTGTTTTAAACCATTAACAACATCTAAAAGAAAATTGTTAAAAAAGGAAAAACTACTAGAAATTGACAGCTAGGCTACTGCTCTAATATGTCCTTATGTATAGTCCGAACTACTACAAGCATTTTGGAAGCCATACATGCTCGAAAGGAATGTCAATTTTGATATAGACTTTGATTTTTCTGTTTTGTTTTCCAAAAGCCGAATTTCTTCCCAGCACACGGCGGGCCAAATGAGTCAAATGTTTATGTGTCCTGGATGGTAGACGCAACATTCTCGTTGCTTGCTTCCACAGTTGGCGGTCCCTGTAACACCTCGCATATTATGTCAATTGAGCACAGATTATTTTCCGTACTTTCCACAGCCAGTGCTGGGGCAGCCTGGGCGTTATCCAAGGCCTGGGTGTCTGAGGAGGAGTGTTGAGGGGAGAAAGGAAGCCCTCTGGGGTGTGGTCACGAGTCACAACCCACAAACCACCCTGCTGTGGTCATGAGCCGTGTGCACGTGTCATCGATGCAACACTTCACTGAGGAATAAGGAACAATGATATGAGATGACAAAAGATCACAGTTGAGGTGTCATTTTATTGCACAAAACACATGTATTTCAATAAAACGCATTTCTAGTGAATACTTTTTAAGAAAACCTGGCTTCACTCTGCCAGGAGTACATGCTAAATAGAGCTTGCTTCTAAAATGCTGCGAGGCAAGCTGAAAGGAGTAACTCCTAAAAATGCATAATGGAAAACTGCCAGAGATTCAAAGACATGGAGTACATTTTTTATGAAATCATAGTGCCTAGAATCAAGCCTTTCTGATGAGAACTACAAGGCAAGCTGGAGTGAGGATCCATTAGAAATCACATTTAAATCAGCTAGAGACTTCAGAAAGACACAGAATACATTCTATGACAATGTAGAGAACTTGAAACAAGCCTTCACGAAGAGAATAATTCCTGCAGGTTAAACAGTTTAAAGAGACCCAGAATGTGAGGGGCCAGGATTATTGAAACGGCACAATTGAAATTGCTTAGGGAATGAAACCTACTCTTGACTGCAAAGCTATTAATGCACTTGTTAAGTGTAGGAGGAACAACGTTATTGCTTTGCAATTGCAATAATGTTTTTTAGAATAAGGGCGAAGCAGAGGAGAGAGAAAAGGACAATTTTAAAGTGCCAGAAACAATTAGAGCTTCAGCCAAAGATGCTTAGATAGGGGCTGAAGGAGGCCACACAGGCGTCAGTGACCCAATGGGTCACTGCCACGAGGTAGTCTCCTGAATGGTCTGAGGAACAGATTTTTATACTCTTTCACTGATGAACTATTGACATGAGGATGACAACATTATCAGGTGTCCCTACAGGACATGACACATTTTGGTCTTGTCTGGAACATTTTTAAGAACACAGAAGTGTCACCCATGCTATAGGGCGTTTCTCAAAAGGTCACAGGATGTTTGACCATGAATCACAATGAAATTGCACATCTATTGACGAGGATTTCCGTCACTTTGGGGAAACTTTTATAAGAAAGAGAAACATTTAGGAAGTTGTTGGTTGCATGTCTTAGTTACATTAAGGCTAGCAACAGACACAATAATATGAAAGATGACAGATGGCACGTGGCCCCAACCATCAGGTATTGCGTGATGTCTCTTTTAGCTCAGGAAGTTCCCTGTTCTTGCTGTATTGCTATTCTTGCGGTATCTACGTGGGTGTAAGAGAAGAGGTGCAGATCGAGGAAGTGGGGGCTTCGAGGGAGCTGAGCCTCACTGAGAAGATTTGTATGAGAGAGACATTTTGGGGCCTTTTCATAGAAAAAGAACAGCTGGGACAGTTTGGTCAATTTAACAGATTCCTTTTATGCTAGTGGTGGGGGCTTATCAGGATCTCATGCCTCAAGGGTGGGCAGAATTGGCCTGGGGTAAAAAACAGACTCTGCGTCAGGAGCCGGTGTCTGTACCAATATGTGCTGATACTACCTGCGATGGCTCTAACATCAACATTAAAATACGCTGGGTACACTGCAGAACAAGGGCCTTTATCGGGTGCAGTAAAGCATCAACGTTCGGTCGCGCACATGATGGGAGTGTCAGACAGAGATCCAACACGCATTCTTCTCTGCAAAGCAGGCATCGGAGGACAGGTACGAGGCAGTCCATCCAGACTAGTCTCAACGGCAAGAACCAAGAAGCACTTATTTCCCTTAGGTGCAGTGTGCCTAGAAGTTGTGCCAGCAATGGCATCCTAGATTGATGTAAACTTTGATTTGGGAGATCAGACCATAGCAGCATTGTTTATTGGTTGTAGGATGGGAGGGGTATAGAGGGAGGGATAATTAGAGTGATAAAACCCTATCAATGAGAATACATATCCTGTCAACTGTATGTAGGTCTATCATTATGCATACCAATGTTAGTAATATGATGCAATGACTCAGAGTACTGTTAAATATATGCAATGAATCTTGTAACACTTGCTCATTAACCATATTATAACATAAAAGTAATTATTATCTACTATAATGTGAACTTGCAAACCATGAAAATGAATAAAGGTTGTGTTAAAAAAAAACGTATTTACAAATTAAAAGCAACTTAATATCACTCGGTCCAATAGACAAGTATATGTCATGTCTGAAAAGTGTTTCAAAATCTATAATCAATTACATCTATAGTCTTGCAGAGAAACATCCCATCTCATCTGGCCTCTTAGCCATATCTCAATTTATTAGGCATCAATGCTGCATCATTATATTCGTATCCCATTGTATATGAATTACATGCATTTCTTTGCAGGCAGTCCATGGAACCAAAAGCCTGCCCTTACGTCTTTGGTCCAGTGGAAGGAAACTCCTAGCCTTAAGGGGTCAGGACAGTACATTCCCTTGCTGTATGTAGGCCCATGTTCACCTGCTCTGTCTAATAAACTGGACCTAGACGTCCACATCTGGAGTGTTGTAGCCGAACTCTAATAAAGGTGAAGGAGCAGTTGCCAAAATTGCAATCTTACCAAAATTAGGGGAAAGCCAGCTTGAATTAGCAGATGCCAGCCATGCTTATCCTAATTAAGGGGTCGATTAGGATGCGGATTCACCGCCGCAGTCCTTGAAAACACCCACCCCCAGATTATGATGGCGGTGGGATCAGCGGTGGATAGGGGGTCCGTCCGCCGCTAATCCGCGGGGTGTGGACCACAATATGGTGCCGGTGTCTGCAAGACACCGCCAGCCATATTATGATGGGTGCCGAGACATGCTATTCCGCTGCGGAAAAGCATGTGGACCTTTGCTTCTGGGGGCCCCTTGCGGGCCCCCAGGATGTTGGGGGGGTGGGGGTGCACATGGGGGGTACCTATGGTACCCCCCTGCATGTGCATGCACAAAGCAGCAGGCACCGAGCGGTGCCTGCCGCTTTCTGCATGCACATGCAAAGCATGCATTTTTAACTTTGCGACGGGCATTGCTTTAAGGAGCACCCGCCGCAATGTTAAATATACAGGATGTGACCGCCAGGGTGGCGGTCACATCCTAATTCCTATGGAGGGAACGCCGCTGCCCCTGCGGACGGTCCCTTCACCTCGGGGGTGGCGGACAGACGCAGGTCCGTCCGCCATCCTAATCGACACCTATGTTACTTGGTGTCAGGTTGTGTAAATCTGTGCTCAATCATCTGAACCAAACTGTTAAAGCAAGAAAGTCATGTCTAAATGTTATATGTAGGTTAACATACAATGTGGAAAAGAACTTAACAAAGGCAGAATTCTCCCTGTGAGTGTTGGACAGATTAATTACATAGGGAATCCGGTGAACACCCTAAATACCGATTCCAAAGTATCAAATGGACAGAATATCGAATCAAAAATATAGAATTGACAGAATATCGAATTATCAAAATATAGATAGGACAGAATATCGAAATTGGGGTAGGAAATATCGAATTCCATAATAGCGAATTTTATAATATAGATTCCCATAATAACTAATTTTATAATGTAGATTCCCATAATATCGATTTTTTTTGTGTTATGTATGGTAGCATATGTGTTAAAATTATGTATTATTTTTCTAATGTATGTTTTTTTTTTAAAGTAATGAATGTTATGTAATTTAATTTTTGCGTAATTTAATTCCGTAGCGGGTTGTGGGTTTATAGGGGGATAGGGTGGGAAGTAATTTAATTATATTAAATTAAATATTAATTTTTATATATATTGATAATTATTGATTGATAATTATTGATTATTTGGTAATTAATTTGATACATTGGTAATTAATTTCTATTAATTGATTAATTGATAATTCAGTTAATTGCATTTTTTATTATTAGGAGCGGGTTGCGGGTTTATAGGGGAATAGGGTGAGAAGTAATTTAATGATATTAAATTAAATATTACATTTTATTTATATGTGTTGATAATTAATTAATTGATAATTAATTATTAATTGTTAATTAATGTTTATTAATTGGTAATTAATGTTTATACATTGGTAATTAATTTGTATTGATTGATTAGTTGTTAATTACGTTAATTGTATTTTTTATTATTAGGAGTGGGTTGTGGGTTTATAGGAGAATTGGGTGGGAAGTAATTTAATTGTAATAAAGTTAATTTTTATTTTTATTTATATGTATTGATAATTAATTGATAATTAATTAAGTATTTGGTAATAACGTTTTTAATTGGTAATTAATTGTTATTAATTGACCATTATTTGTAATTAAGTTTTTTATTGGTATTGATGATTAATGTAATGTGGGAATAGTAATTTTTACCCCTACGCTATCCAACGTTTTCCCTACTGTTGCACTCACTGGAGTGGAAATAGTAATTTTTACCCCTACGCTATCAAACGCTTTCCCTACTGTTGCACTCACTGGAGTGGGAATAGTAACTTTTACCCAAACTGTATCCAACGCTTTCCCTGCTGTTGCACTCTCTGGAGTAGGGATAGTAATTTTTTCCCCTAGGCTATCCAACACTTTCCCTGCTGTTGCACTCACTGGAGTGGGAATAGTATTTTTTACCCGTACGCTATCCAACGCTTTCCCCATTGTTGCACTCACTGAAGTGGGAATAGTAATTTTTACCCCTACGCTATCCAACGCTTTCCCTACTGTTGCATTCACTGGAGTGGGAATAGTAACTTTTACCCAAACTGTATCCAATGCTTTCCCTGCTGTTGCACTCTCTGGAGTAGGGATAGTAATTTTTGGCCCTAGGCTATCCAACACTTTCCCTGCTGTTGCACTCACTGGAGTGGGAATAGTATTTTTTACCCGTACGCTATCCAACGCTTTCCCTATTGTTGCACTCCCTGGAGTGGGAATAGTAATTTTTACCCTTACGGTATCCAACGATTTCCCTACTGTTGCACTTTCTGGAGTGGTCATAGTAATTTTTACCCCTATGCTATCCAACGCTTTCCCTACTGTTGCACTCTCTAGAGTGGGAATAGTAATTTTTACGCCTACGCTATCCAAGGTTTTCCCTACTGTTGCACTCTCTCGAGTGGGAATAGTAATTTTTTCCCCTACGCTATCAAATGCTTTCCCTACTGTTGCACTCTCTAGAGTGGGAATAGTAATTTTTAGCCCTACGCTATCCAACATTTTCACTACTGTTGAACACATTATTGATTACCATAAAAAAATGTATTTTAATTAATTTAATTATTATATATATATTTTTTTATATTTATATAATATGTTTATTTATATATTTATGTAAATATATTTTTAATAATGTTCTAAATATTTTATAATTAAGATTAATAATTATTTTATAATATTATCAAGTACATTTATATTAAAACCTTTTTTTACATTTCATGTATTATTTTTACATTTTAAGCTTTTTTGCATTATTTTAAATATGTTTTATTTAATTATGTTCATTATTTAATTACATTTCTAGTATTTTTAATACATTTAAAAAATTAGATTTTTAGTTAACTATATTTTAACATTCTATATTTTGGAATCCATATTTTAGTACTTACCTGTTTGTAGGTAGGCATTCTATATTCTGTCCCTCAATATTTTGGCATCGATATTTTGATAATTCGATATTTTGTGCCTCGATATTTCAATACTGATCAAGTGAATCCTGGTCTGGCGCATACGTATGTATTTGGTGAATGCCGTGGAGGAACCTTTGTTTGCACAATGGCTATCTCGAATTGAAACTGATTTAACATGCCCTGATTCATTGCTTATTGAAGTGCCAGGGAGACGACAGCCCACCAAAGCTAGAAATTACCTGGGCAAATGCCGAATATGAGGCTTCGCTAGTGTGATGTCATTGTGGTAAAGTGACATTATACCGGTTAGGAGGTGCTTTTAGCTTGGTATACGTGAACCCGCAGATGATGCCGCATACCGTCGTTAACCATGGGTGCCATCATGGAAGTAAGCCTGTGTTGTATCCTGAAGGTCTGTGGATGATGGCTTAATGGGGTGCCTTTTACAGAATATACATCAATAGTGAAATTCAATTCTGTACATAATTTTTATGTTGTACATTGTACACAACTATGCCAAACTGCAAACACCACATACTATTAATACAGTCAAGCAGAAGAGATGAGCAAATTAAATTAATGCAATTTAAAAATGTTTCCGTATATATAATTTATCTATCTGTGTATATCACCCCTGCCTGGCATGGGGTAGTCTGATGACGTGCTGCCCTCATGGTAGGTAATTCTACCATAGTTAGTTGCTACACTATAGTAATGTCACATCAAAAAGAACAACTGATCGTGGTACTTCATGCCTTTCCGTACAGTATCACATTTTGCAATCTATCGAGCATTCTGTCTTGTAATCGTTGTTTCTTACAACCCTCCGCTGGGATCTTTAGTTATGACTGATAATATGGTTGAGATGGAGAGCTGCAGCATACTTCTTAACAGGCATAAAAGGGTCACCGAAAAACAGGCAATAAATCCACAATGTTCAGATGATAAGCAGGGATAGGGAATGCAAATTCCAGGAAACAAACTGATGGAGCAAAGTAAGGCGTAACAACTAGGAGAAGGTGCCAGACATCAACCCACTGCCTGCACTTATCTTTTATCGTCCCTAACTCATACGGCCCCAGAAGTCGAGTCCACAACCCTTAAGTGAGAGCTACCTAGATTCAGTGTTCCCGTCCTCCGTAATCACCAAGCTAGACCTCTTTTGAACTTAAAGGAGCGTCTAAACCCTGCATGCCTGGGTAAATGTACTGTTCTAGCCTGATTTATCCCAATACACATGATAGTACCCATCCTTCCAAAGAGTACCTACTCCTGGAACTTGCTGGGATCTCACTTCTTTTGAAATTGTTGATAAAATGGAGATACAAGTTGAGGGATATACACAAACGAGGCAGCTCCCAGCATCTTTTTGAGACCTCATATCCTTTTCATGGCATTAAAAAGTAGGGCTGACCAAAAGGAATGTGGGAATCCAGAGTATCCTCCACCGATGTTCTTGAGAGCCATCAACCATTAGAGGATGTGGTGGTATTCCTCTCTTAATAATTGCAAGTTTCATATGAGACACATGGAACACGGAATGCATTATTCAGGTCCTAGGTAATTCAGGCTCCAACACAAATCGATGTACTAAACTAAGAATGGAAAAAATACCTACAAATCTGTAAACAAACTTAGGGTGGCATCCTGGCTGATGTAGATATTTCATAGACACCCACTCTTTCTCTCCAGTCTTTCATTCTTGAGCGAGTCTACAGTGACGATCAGCCTGTCTCTTATTCTGCCTTTGGCTTAAGAAGGTGCTCATAGACCCTTTTTCAAACTTCGCTGATATTTCTGTGGAGCTGTGTGATCAAGAGAACTGTGGTAGGAGAAAAACATGCAGGAAAAAGGAGGGGGTAAATACCAGAAGGTCAATAGAAAGCAAAAGTTCTCATTAAAAACTTGGCTTGTTTCCATAATCTTACACCTCAACTCCGTCAGCTCATCCACTAGCCCTGGGACGCTCACAGGGAGCCATGCGCTTTATAAATCCTTCTTTCATTTCATTTCATTTCATTTTATTTCATCCTTGCCAAGATTTATTATAGTTCAACTCTGCCATGAAAATGCAAGTGGGTCATTCTGATGCTGCATCAAAAACTACCAGACATACGGTTCTATGACTTTGTGAAGCTTTTCTTTCTGCCCACCATTTTGTGGATGATACCTGGTAGCTCGCAAATGTCTACCAATCATGGTTAAAGCAAAACCAAAAGGGATTATGGACGGAATGTTGAACAATGTAAGCTCTCACCCCCAGTCAACTGATCTGGGTTTAATCCATCATCATTCTTTAGCTCACTCCGCCACCCCAGTTCAGACATGGCCATCTGCAAATCAGTCTGACCCTGTGCCTCATGGGAACAGTCCAGTCGAACTGCAAAGCCATGTCTTTCGTGGACGGGAAACAAGCATCCTGAGACCGGTTTCTGGCTAATCAGCCGTCATCAGCCAGGCTAGCTTGAATACAGTAGCAAAGTGAGCATGGGCCCACGTCTGGGCATACCCTGCCAACTTAGGGCGAACAAAGCAAAACCAAAGGGTAAGATGGACTCAGTTGACTGGGGGTGAGTGCTCGCATTGTTCAACCCCCCGTCCATCATCCATTTTGGTATTGCTACCAATCATGGTTGTCATTAATTCTGTCCATCCAAACATTGTCAATTAATCGATCTCTCCAGTCACTGATGATGACATTGGGTAATCCGTGAAACATGAAAGTGTTTGAGCTGATATCACTGCTGATAGTAATCCTCTCAGAGATAGAAAATGACCCATTTTAGTGAAATAATCCCCCACCAACAACAATAAACCTTTGTGACAATGTTAATTCCTCAACAAAATTCATTGAGATCAACGACTATGTCTGGGCTAAGACAGGAGAGGTTGTATTAATGCCATAGGTTTGATTTGTCTGTTATTGCACCAGTTTAAGCTGAACAGATATTATTCTTGCCAGACCTGTATATATATAGGGCTACCAAAAGCTACCTTATAGTAGTAACTCTTGGATCTTCCCTTGCCCAGGGGTCCTACAATAGGGGAATTGTGGCACCAGTTCATGACCTGTAATTGCAGCTCCTGATATCGTAAAGATAAGGTATCGTTCCAGTTTAAAGGTGTTCGCCTTCCTTCGACCCTGCAGACCTTTGTTTAGCTTTTGTTCATCATTGATCTGTCCTTAAGTAAATTGGACTTGGTTATAAATTAATCTGAATGTTTTCTTACTTGAGTGGTAGCCAATAAGATTTTAGGAGCAGACACAAGTTATTAACTTTTTTCACTTGAGTAGACAATGTGTTGGCCTTACCCTGTCTATCTTCTCTTATGTAAATATCGTTCCATTAAAATTGGGAGAAGAATACGGCCCTTGTTACATATTTTGCGTTGAAGCATTTCATAAATCTTAAGTATAATGGAAAGGGGCGACCACTCGGTCCCCCCGAACGTATGGCTGAGTGCCTCGATCCCCCCGGGAAGCCATTTTTGGGCGGGAGGCGCGTCTCGGCTGGTATGCCCGAAGCGGCGTAGCCGGGGCGCGCTTTTTCCCGCCCTAGAGTGGGCTGGCCTAGACACCGACGCAGCCAGCCACGCCCTCGGGGCGGGCAGGGGCGGGTTTTCGCCCGCCCTGAAGACGGATAAAAGAAGGCGCAAGACCAGAAGACGTCTTCTTGTTCTTGTGCTCCGAAGCTGCACCTCCTCGCTACACGTGAGCTCGGGACAGAACGAAGAGCCAATTTTGAGCGTTTTGATCCTTTTCTTTGTCTTCCAGATACTTCCTCGGAGAGATGCCCAAGAAAGGCGCAAAGAGAATGACGACCGACCAGATGGTGCGGGCCCTTTGCAAAGAGGTGTCCGACATAAAGAAACGGTTGGCGGAGCGAGATGGGGAGGAGGGTTCGGGCCCTGCGCCGGCTGGAGGGAGACCTAAGAGGCCGAGAAGGGTTCCAGCCGGTGGAGACGCCCCGGTTCCCTCTGCCCCGCTCGAGGCGCCGACCCCAGTACCGGTCGAGGGGAATCCAATCCCCGTTGTCGTCACCCCGACACCCAAGGAAGACATGCCCCCCGAGCTGGCAGCACAGCTAGCAGCATGGTTGGGGGATAGCAGTGATGGCGCCACGGCTGCCGAGGCACAGGCGCTGATAAAAGGGCTTCGTGAGAAGAAAGAGGCAGCTAGAGTGGCTGCACCGTTGGCAGGGATAGACAAGCCGCAAGCGGCAGAAGCTGCGTCCGGTTCAGGTAAGCGGCCATTGCCGATTGCACGGGACGAGTCAGCACCTTCTCGTAGAGAGAGATTGGGACAACATGTCCCCTTAGCGATAAAGGAAAAGATCTGGGCGGGGGAATACGTGAATATTTTTTCCTTGCTTGTTGATCATTATGATGTGGAGCATGTAAAAAGTCAGAAGGACCTAATGCATCCGAGTGTTTGGCGCGCAAAAATGGCCGCCTTTAAGGTAAATGAGAATATTGGTAACTGGGGCAATGCGTGGGGTATTTTTACATCGATTTTGGGGGAACGTAGGCCCGAGTTGCTTCCTGAGTTTCCCGTTTACCAATCAAGGATTATGAGTTACTCGACAGCGTATCAAGGTAACCATTGGTTTTGTTATGATAATCTGTTCAGGAAAGAAAAAGAACATAACAAGAGTTTGACTTGGGATTGTTACGATTCTTTAACATGGGATAAAATGAAAGAATCGGGAATGTTAAGAATGCCATTGGTTGGGAGCAATGTTGTTGATTACTCCCGCCAAAATGTGGGGTCGCCCTTTCGACCAAGTACGAGCACCGACGACCAGTCGAGGCCCGCAGGCAATACAGGGAGAAAGGGTTTCTGTTATAACTTCAACAGAGGGAAATGTACCAGGCCTCCGGGATCATGTAAATTTAGACACGAATGTAGTACGTGTGGGTCATCCCATCCTGAGTCAGCGTGCAGAGCCAGAACGAGTGAGAATGGGGGTAAGGGAGGCGCCAAACAGGTCTAAGCTAGGCCGAGGGGCGCCTTTACCAACTCCGATTGATACCTTGGCAATGATTCCCTGGCTCAGCGAATACCCGGATCGGACTTCTGCCGGGATGCTGCGGAACGGTTTTACACATGGTTTCCGCATCCCGGTAGGGGACTTTCAGGGTGTAGGGGTGTGAAAAAATTAACTTTCCGTTCTACAACATACATCTGTAGTGCAAGAGAAAATTCAGAAAGAGGTTAGCCGGGGACGGGTCGCCGGCCCGTTTAGTGTACCCCCGGTACCGGATTTTGTTTGTTCTCCGTTAGGGGTGGTCCCCAAGAAGGACCCAGGTGAGTTTCGATTGATTCATAATCTGTCTGCTCCACATGGTCTTTCAGTGAACGACGCAATTGATCCAGAAGTTTGTTCGGTGCGATACGCATCTTTTGATGAGGCAGTAGCCATCTTGAATCGCCTGGGGCCCGGGACGTTGATGGCGAAATCGGATATCGAGTCAGCGTTCCGGTTGCTCCCGGTACACCCAGACGATCAGCGTCTTTTGGGATTCGGGTTCCAGGGATCATTTTACATGGATAGGTGTATGCCAATGGGATGCTCTATATCATGTGCTTATTTTGAGCAATTCAGTACTTTCCTGCAATGGGTGTTCACTAAGAAAACGGGTTTTCGAAATGTAATGCACTACCTTGACGATTTTTTGTTCCTTGGTCCCGCCCAAAATCCCGAATGTGCCCAGGCCTTAGATGAATTCTGTGTGTTGATGGGTCAATTTGGCGTGCCGTTGGCACCGGGTAAAACTATGGGTCCCACGACTTGCCTCGAGTTTTTGGGGATCGAGTTGGACTCAGGGGAGGGGTGTTTCCGTTTACCAGCTAGCAAAGTGTTTAAATTCAGGACAGCCCTCCAAGTATGTTTGAATACACCTAAGGTTACACTGCATCAGTTGCAACAATTAGTGGGGAAGTTAAACTTTGCCTTGAGAGTAATCCCAATGGCTCGCCCCTTTTCCCGCTCCATTGCCCAAGCGATGGTTGGCCTGAAGGAGGGTCATCATCGAACGAGGTTATCGGCTGAGGTCCGCCAGGACATGCGGATATGGTTAGCATTCTTGGCGGACTTCAATGGCCGAGTCGTCTGGAACAAGCCAGCCGTGTCCTCGGAAGAGCTTGGGCTATGGACGGATTCAGCAGGAAGCATAGGTTTTGGCGCCATCTTCGGCACAAACTGGTCTGCTCAAAGATGGCCCTTATGGTGGCACGAGAAGGGGCTAACGAGTAATATTGCTTTCCTTGAATTATTTCCCATTCTCGTGGCCCTGAGAACCTGGCCAGAAGGTTTCAGAGATCATTCTGTCATTTTTTGGTCCGACAATATGACCGTGGTAGAATGCATCAATAGTCAGTCAGCCCATTGTAAATTGATTTTGAGGCTGCTTAAAGAAATCGTCCTACTTTGTATGCAACTGAACGTGGTATTCAGAGCAAAACATGTCCCAGGGGTGATGAATCAGGCTGCTGACGCATTGTCTCGTTTTCACATGCAGGCTTTCTCGGGTTTCCTTCCCTCAGCGGACCCGGAGCCGGCACCCTTCCCCGAAGCTCTCTGGTCTCTCGGTGCCCCGAACTTCGTCACCTCGTGGGAGAGAGTCTAGCACCCAGGACAAGGAAGGCATATGAAGGGGCGTTCCAGGCCTATTTAGCCTTTTTGGGGGCAGAGAGAGGGGGTCTTTGGGGTCAGGAAGAGTGGGTAGTGCTCTTTCTTATGTCTTTACACAGGGCTGGGAAATCGGTGGCTACGGCCCAAAGGCATCGTGCCGCCATTTCCTTTGTTGCCAGGGCCCATGGCATCCGGGACCCAACAGCGTCTTTCACAGTACAGAAAGCGCTGCGTGGGTGGCAACGCCTAGAGGGTCGCAGAGTAGACGTGAGACGACCGATAGGTCTAGACAGGTTGTCCCAGTTACTGGCCACACTCCCGAACACATGCTCGTCCCCTTTTGAGACTTGTTTGTTCCGGACTGCATTTACGCTGGCGTTTCACGGGGCTATGAGAGTTAGTGAGCTGGTTGCAAGGAACAAACAGGATGTGACGGGGGGCTTGTGCAGGGAACATGTTCAGATCAGGGGGGATGCGATGATTGTCTCCTTTCTCAGGTCTAAGACTGACCAAGATGGGAGAGGGGACTGCACGATCATTCGCAGGAACCCCGAGTCATCCATGTGCCCGGTACAGTGCTTAGAAAATTACCTAGCACAGAGAGTGGCATCATGGGGGGGGACATTGTTGAGGCATGCAGACGCCACCCCGCTGACGAGGTTTCAGTTTCAACGGGTGCTTGCAATGGCCATTGCCACAGCGGGTTTGGACCCGGGCGAATTTGGGACCCACTCCTTTCGTATAGGGGCTGCCACTGAAGCTACAGCCAGGGGTCTTAATGTAGAACAAGTGAAACGTGTGGGGCGCTGGTCCTCCAATTGTTATAAGAGGTACGTGCGATTGCACATGTTGTGAAGCTGTAATCATGTACTCACGCCTCTTGTCTTTTGTTTGTTTTCAGTTGCGCAAGCCTACACGGCAGGGCAGACTGAGCAGTCAACCCAACACCGGGCCAGCGGTCGCACGTCACCGGCTGTGAGGAAGGAGGTGTGGGTCGTGGGCCACTCATACGTGAGACGGGCCGCAGACGTATTCAAAGCAGGTGACATGATTCACGTACCTGGGGAATACGGGTACAGAGTGTCCTTCTACGGAAGGGGCGGTCTCTGTATTGACCAGTTTCAGGAATTTTTTGAGGGCTTGTTAGAGCGGATAAGGTCACCGCCGTCCATAGTCATAGTGCATTTGGGGGGCAATGATTTGGTCACCACCGGTAGACGACTTCTCCTGGAGGCTATGCTTTCCACGGTAAGTTGGTTAGCGAGGAGAGTTCCGGGGTGCCTAATTGCGTGGTCTCATATGATCCCACGAAAAGTGTGGCGGGGGGCTATATCGATCCCTGCTTTGAATCATTCCGTTAAAAAATTGAATAATAAAGTGAGTAGGTTGTTCCGTTCCAAGACATTGCATTCGATCTCGCATAATTGTATTAATGATGACAGTATGTATCTGGGGGATGGTGTGCATTTGTCGAGGGCGGGGAATGAGTTACTCATAGGAGACTTCCTAGCCTGGTTAAAATCTTTAAAACATGACCTTTAGGTAGGAGTTTTTGTGGGGGGTCCGGATAGCCGGTCAACTATCCGGACCTGTGGCGGTAAGGTCATGATCGGTGAGCACTAATTGGTAGATCCCTATGAGTAGGCGTCACCCAACACGGATGGGAGCGCTCGGGAGAGGTGGCCATTGGCCCCTCAGTGGGGAGGCGGTCCCGTCTAAGGGCGGGTCGCCGGAAGTAAAGGAAAGGCGGTCAAGGCCCCTTCCTTTGTAGGAGGGGTTACAGCCCCCTCCTGGGGAATTTCCCGGGGCCAGTGTCATCTGCGACGGCAGATGCGGTAAGTTGTGTGGGGTGGGGAGAGGTCAACGATACCTTCTAGATACCACACACAAGTGTTCGAACGACCTTTAAATGGCGTCGAGTCTTAAGTGCCCCCGTCAAGTCAAGGGAAATTGTTCGTAGTTGCACTTGAGGTAAGCCTCTGTGCTGTCGCCCCTCCCACGTGGGAGGGGTAAGTCTGGTTAGGGATCTTGACACCGGTTATGACCTTGCCGTTGGCCCTTAAACGTTAGGATGTACAATTTCAGTGTTCTTAGAGAATGTTTTTGTAGGATGCTAGTTCGGCTAGGAGAACCTCTGTATTAGAGATTATGTTAAGGTTAGCCAAACATCGTAATGTGATAATGAAATTGTACATAACATGAAAACGTTTAATGTTTAATTTTTTGTTTTAATAAATACGGCCGGGGATGGTCACTCCATCCCACATCCAAAAACTTTAAGAACTGTTTCCGGTTTCCCTCCTTTTGGGGATTGTGTTGAGAGGGGGTGGCGGGTATCTCAGCCATATGGAAAGGGGCGACCACTCGGTCCCCCCGAACGTATGGCTGAGTGCCTCGATCCCCCCGGGAAGCCATTTTTGGGCGGGAGGCGCGTCTCGGCTGGTATGCCCGAAGCGGCGTAGCCGGGGCGCGCTTTTTCCCGCCCTAGAGTGGGCTGGCCTCGACACCGACGCAGCCAGCCACGCCCTCGGGGCGGGCAGGGGCGGGTTTTCGCCCGCCCTGAAGACGGATAAAAGAAGGCGCAAGACCAGAAGACGTCCTCTTGTTCTTGTGCTCCGAAGCTGCACCTCCTCGCTACACGTGAGCTCGGGACAGAACGAAGAGCCAATTTTGACCCACCCACCAGCCCCTGAGGACAGCAAGTTGTTGTGCAATAAAGTGAATTGATAAGTTTGTTTTTTCCATTTCGTTTACAGGCTGTGACAGTATCAGTTTGTGGTTAATCATAATAAAGTATGGTGAATATCGTCTAGGTTGTTACGATTAAAATGATTTGATGTAGTGTTGCATTTCTAGCATGTTCTTTCGGTCGTAGCGACCAATGTTTTATAGGTTTAAGAATTGTCGTATTTATTTTTTGGTAGGCGGTAAGGTCATGATCGGTGAGCACTAATTGGTAGATCCCTATGAGTAGGCGTCACCCAACACGGATGGGAGCGCTCGGGAGAGGTGGCCATTGGCCCCTCAGTGGGGAGGCGGTCCCGTCTAAGGGCGGGTCGCCGGAAGTAAAGGAAAGGCGGTCAAGGCCCCTTCCTTTGTAGGAGGGGTTACAGCCCCCTCCTGGGGAATTTCCCGGGGCCAGTGTCATCTGCGACGGCAGATGCGGTAAGTTGTGTGGGGTGGGGAGAGGTCAACGATACCTTCTAGATACCACACACAAGTGTTCGAACGACCTTTAAATGGCGTCGAGTCTTAAGTGCCCCCGTCAAGTCAAGGGAAATTGTTCGTAGTTGCACTTGAGGTAAGCCTCTGTGCTGTCGCCCCTCCCACGTGGGAGGGGTAAGTCTGGTTAGGGATCTTGACACCGGTTATGACCTTGCCGTTGGCCCTTAAACGTTAGGATGTACAATTTCAGTGTTCTTAGAGAATGTTTTTGTAGGATGCTAGTTCGGCTAGGAGAACCTCTGTATTAGAGATTATGTTAAGGTTAGCCAAACATCGTAATGTGATAATGAAATTGTACATAACATGAAAACGTTTAATGTTTAATTTTTTGTTTTAATAAATACGGCCGGGGATGGTCACTCCATCCCACATCCAAAAACTTTAAGAACTGTTTCCGGTTTCCCTCCTTTTGGGGATTGTGTTGAGAGGGGGTGGCGGGTATCTCAGCCATAATGGTCTGTCAAGACTGCGATGTCATGTATTACTCCTTGCAACTAATGTGAAAGCCTCTATAATTGCCACAAGTTCTGTCATAGATAGTATACTTGCATTCAGAAGTGAAAAGTGCTCTGGTGAAATATGCCATCGGGTGTACAGCTGCACAACTGTTGTCTCAACTTCTCTCTTAAACAGGAAAGTTCAAATTACAAATACTAAGGCATCGGTTTAAACAACGAATGGCCGCTGCATATTAGCATTTAGAAGAATGGTTCAAATGTTAATACTGCATTCAAGGTCTGAAAGATGGCCTTCTGTTCTTTGCCCTATTTAAATGATTGCCCATTTTTAGTGAGCAGTTTGATCGGACTCTCAATGTTGGAAAAGTCTTTTCCTTAACGGTGGTGGTACCTTACTTTATAGAATGACTGACTCTTACACTTTCTTTACTTATGGCATTTATGGATAGTTGACCCCCCAAAAAGGTAACCAGAACATTTTAAAATGCATATTTCTGCATTAGCTTACTGTGAATATTTCCTTAGCCTAAACAGTACTTCTCATACCGAAGTTTGATACTGTTGGATATCTTTGGAGTAAATCAGTATATTGTTCAAGTAAATGATTAAATAAGTATCTAAGAGGTCTCTAAAAATAAACCAAAACCTCTTTTTCAAGTATTTTGCAGATATTTTATTACGTGTTAAAGGACACAGTCTTGACTTTCATGAGGAATGGGTGCTACTATTATTTTCTACTAAAACATCTGAATTCTTTATAGATCTCAGGGTTTTGTTTTCTCAGAACTCTCACTTGTAGCTAGAGTATTGATTGCCTTTTGTACAAGTATACAGTTGAGATTCAGAGTCATTTTTAAATCATTTTAATGAACACTGTTGTGTTTGCAATACAGAGACCAAAAACTGATAATGGTTCCCAATCAGTACTTGGGGTTATGCTGCCTAAGCCACAACGTTCCTAGAATAATTGAAAAAGCTGGTACATCAGAGATATCAAAGACAATAGTAACTTCATGGCTGGATTAGGTAGACGAGAATATTGTATTTGCTTCTTTGTAAACAGTGTCTGATGTAAGATCTGTTCTGTCTATTCATAGAATCTCTTTGGCTTTGGCCTTCTATTTCACCATAACATCATGCCTTTGTTGAAATTGGATATCCATAAGGCAGCCAGTAGATCTAGAATCAATTGCAGCGCAAATCTCTAAAGGTAATTTTGCTGTTGAGAAGGCGACATCCTTGTAAAAGTGTGCCTTCATGTTGCCGTACGAATTTGCTAATTTTATTCTCAACCTCTGCGTATTAAGGTCAAGCTTTCCTGTCTCTTGGCAACACAGGGCATTTCTTTAAAAAGTCGGTCTCTCCATCTCCATTATTTCTCTTCTATTTACACATATCTTTTTGTGTTTTAAAATTGCTAGGTTCTGTTTTCTGACTGTATTTTTCAAGAAGATATTCCATTACAACTTCTAAGGGCCTTATCATTTAGGCAAATCTCTTGTGGATCATCGATTTGAAGGGTCAAATCAATGAAAGCGACTGTGGTGATGGGATGGTTAACTGGGTATAATTCATCTTTCAATTCTTCTTTTAATCCCTGATAGAAGATAGCTGCCAAGCGCTTCATCTGTCCAAAAGAGATTAAACTGAGGGTTGATGAAAGCAGCTAATACTGGTGACCAAATCTCGCTTACCCTGTTAAAGCGTTTAAACTCATATGAGTCTTTTTTTTTTACCAAACATTGCCTGGACTGGTTAAAAAATTGTTCTGAATTGTTTAACCACAGGCTCGGATTTATGATAAGCATTGCAACCTATATTCACTCAGCTTCTTGTAAATAAGATAGAATAACTGAAATATTCAAAATATTCATAGGAAAGCTATTTTTCTTTGTTATAAATTGTTATTGGCATATGTAAAAGAGATTTAGAGCAAACAGCGTTCACCAGAAAATGTATCGGGTAGTGTGATATTACTTGAGACTCTCTCAATATGAGGATCCGAATTACAGACTGATCCATTGGTCATGCTTTCTGTGGCAGTTCTAGACTCCTCATGAGCAACATTGGTGGTCTCCATAGAAGCAAGCATTAACTGATTTTTCCAAATAAGCTTGTACTTGTGCTGAGTGGTGTCAAGTTCTGTTTGGGTCTTTGAGATGACTTGTAATTGATTATTGGCAGAATCAATAATGTTTAGAATAAGGAATCTGGAAAACGGTGGGATTTGAATATAACAGAGTAATTTCTCAAAAGAGATATAGCTGACAGTCTGATCATCCACCTGTTCCAACCATGGCACTCAAATGTAATATGTCAGCTAGGAACCCAAGGAAAAATGGGAGAAAGGGAAAAGACAATCGAAACACTGATTCTGAATGGCACCAAAAACAGCCTAGGATTATCTAACAACCAGTGCTTGAGAGCGAGAGAGAGAGGTGTGAGAGTTTGTAAATTAACCAACACTGAATGTATCTCATTAATATCCTTTATAGTTTACTTCTCATAAAGACCCAGAAGTCCTGACAGTCTTGGTAGTATTCTGATCATGTGTCTGATTTCTGGAAGGAGGATTTTGCACATCTGAGTTATACTGTGAACATGGATCTGTCTCTGTGGCAACATTGCCAAGAGGAGATGGACTCAGATCTATACATTTTCACATATAAATGCATATTTTGCGTTGTTATCAAAAGAAAATCGTAATGTTGTAAACTTGGTTGAGTTATTTAACCCATCTACTAATCATGGACAAATATTTCTGTAGACAAAATGCACTCCATACACGTTTGAAGCAATCTTGAATAAAATTAATCACTCATATCGAATATTGATTAGCTCACAAATGTTCTTTTTATTATTTAGCATGTATATGTGTGGCCTGTGATTTTGTACAGGTTGGCATTGAGGGGTTTCAAGGGGTAAAAGGTAAATTGATATTAGAACTTTAATTCAATGCCGCTCAAAACAAATGTATACAATTTCATGGTTGGAATGCATTATTTTTGTTCCAACATTGGCAATATGTGTGGTTGTGATTTAAATATTTTTAGGAAGTGATTGCCATCAGAAGAAAAGGCATGACCAATAAAATAATGACTGTGTACCCACGTCTGGGCATACCCGTCGCGTTAGGGTGTAAACTGCAACAACACAAAGGTGATGAAGTGAATGCTTAAATTAATCTCAGCCACTGGCAATCGCTCGGGCTGCATCCCAATCCATTGTTTTTCGCCCACCATGCCACGTCAATTTGTACTCAGCTATGTGCAAATCACTCTTGACCCCAGTAGCGGTTTCTGCCTTAGGGCACTGGGGCATTACCCTACTGATATTTTGGGTCTCTTTTCCCCCATATTTCGTGTGAATCAATAATAATAAAAACAAACAGCTAATTTGCCAAATGAATATTTTATTCTTGCGCCTGCTGCAGTCAGCCTTTAGCCACAGGCGTTATTTGTTCTACTCTGTAGGGGGTGGGGCTTCAGTAGACTGATACAATACTACTCTGGTGGTTGCAGACAGGGTAGCATCTAGTGGGCATGTCAGGTTGGATGGCTGCCTTTCTTCGGCCAGCCTGACATGCACACTAGAGGCTTCTCTTCACCTACACATTAGGAGACTGAGGGGTTGATAAAAGCTGCAACCCCAGTCTTCTAATGAGCGGTGAATTTGCCTGCTCACACCAATTCTGGCACTGCTGTCATTCTGTGTAACAGCAAGGTAGTAGCGTCTGGATTGGCTGAGACATCGTTGATAGCCCCGGTGCAGTTTGTGCACTAGACAACACAGGGGTGGGAGACTCTGCCTGCCATCAGAGCATGACCAATCCCTGTAAGGGCTTATTATGAAGCCAAGCAGTGATTGGCCATTTCTGCCATTGCTGGGCAGGGCTGACGCTCCCCCTCTCAGCAACGGTGGTGAGCAATTCGGAAATCACATTTGTGACCTGACCTTGTGCTGTAGGCTGTGCCGAAGCTGGAGTAGAGTCCAGTCGCATTTGTCCTCCTGACTCTGAGCCATCAGGACAAAGATCCCCATTGGAGTGGCATTGACTCGAGTGGGCCCATCTATACTATTGGTCACGACGACCAAACTACTTACTAACAGCCAGACGCTTTTACCCTGACAGAAGCAAAAGTTGGTGGCACAAGTTTCAGGCTATTGTAATGATTTAAATTTGATGTTACATTAAACAATTCTGGCCAGGGGGTGAACACCGAATATGAAAATATTGCAGACTTTTTCAACTGGTCTGTTTCCTACTGTGAGTCGATTCCGTTTTGTGTGGAGTATTGCTTTTTTTCATAGAACAGTAAAAATAACTCGGTACTCGGGCTTCCGAAAGAATGCTGTATGGAATTTGTTCTGGGCAGGCGCGGTGTGTCCATTGGGGCGTGAGGGCGTAGCCCCCCCGCCCGCAGCGGCCCACAGCTCCCTCATCGTTAAGTAAACTGAATCAGTTCATTTTACTTAAGTAATAGTTCAAAGTAAAGACGAGGCGAGCAGAACTGACATTCCAATCATGTCAGTCAGCATGACATCACATCGCCCACCCCCTTCAGAGTCTGAAGGGGGTGGGCGGGGTGGCGTAATGTTGACTGACATGATGATGTCATGTCACCAGGGCAAGCAACACAAGTGCGCATGAGTGGGGACGGAGGGTGAATTGTTTACCCGTGCCCACTCATGCACAATTGCGTTTTCACTTTTTGCGCATGCCCATTAGGAGCCCTTTGGGCTCCTAATGGGCGTGCTGTGGGCGAAGAGAAACCTGTGCCCCAAGCCAAGCCTGGCGCTGCAGCAGCGCCAGGATTGGCTGCGAGGGGCTGCCAGTCCCCATTCGTGACGTGAGGCGTCAAGGGGTCGGGGAGCAGAGGCGGCATGGACCTGGACCAGCGGTGACTGAGCCTGAGGTAAGTTTTGTTTTTTTATATTTAATAATATTTAATTCCTCCCCCCTGCGCGACATCACCCCCCCCCCCAGCCGCGACCATATTTGTGCAATATATCTCTCTGACTCTGATGCCTCCCGAGTCTCTCTTTCTCTCTTTTCCGGGTCCTCCCCGCCGTTTTCATCTATCCGCCTCTCCTGCATTGTTGTCACTCCTTAAGCAAGGCTTTCCGACCCTGGGCCCTGGTTGTGTCATGGGCTGAGTCAGCCCCTCCATCCATTTCTCACCCTCCTCTTGTTGGCTAAACAATATCCACAGTAGCCATGGTGTGTAATCCTTAAACAGAGGAAGCAGAGGTGGGGACGGGGGAGTAGGAGCTGGACTAATATGGTCAGGAAAAGCAGTGCCCAAGTGCCTGAAGAGAAGGGAGGATACGCTGACCTACTGAGGGCCGGGAGGAGGAGGGGGGACAGAAACTGCTAAAACTCAAGACGCCTGCAAATGAGACAAGAAGGTGGTGAGTGTTTGTCTAAGATCACACAGCTCGGTCGTGATGGGCAGCAAGAATCACAATTAATTGGGTCTCCTGGTTCCGAGGTCAATGCGAGGGCTATACTCAGTTACCTCACGTCACTAGTCCACACCTCAGTAGCTGTTCTCCATTAGACCCCCTATCTGTCTCCTGCAGTAGAGCCGTCCTCTCGGCAACCCTGGCAATCACCAGCGATAGCGGTGGGTTCCTAAAAGAATCTCTGAGACTGACCCCGTGTTAGATTTTTCACTAATTAAGCCCTGGTTGATGTGTACGGCCATTTGTGGAAAGGTGCATGTTGGAACGGTCTATCCATGAGTGACCTGTACTGAACGGTGCATGCTAAGGCCTGGCTATGAGGGGTGCTGTTTTTCATCAGTGTTGCACCGAGCACTTTGGGATGGTTGAGAAGGGTTGCCCCTTCCTGTAAGCTGAGGCATGGCTGTCTAACAGATAGGTGTGTTTGCAATTACTGATTAACAGAGACGTTGTTGTAAGGCTTGGGAAAAGTCTGTGGTGGTTAGCCAGGGCACTACTTTCTAAGAGGCCCCCTTTCCTTAAGTATTGTGCTCAGCGTTGCAAGTTGGAGGACCGTTGTGTGATGTTACACTATCAAATAGGTGATTGTTTGCTCAAATCACTTTCTTTTGTAGCCTCCTTGAGGCTGAATACATTTAATAATATAATGGACGGATGTGCACAGCTCCAGTCTGGGGGACAGTAAACCTCTCATTTTGAATGTATGATGTCTCGTGTGTTGCCTCCACGGGCCTCCGCCAGCGCTACAGCCTGCACAGCCACATTATTATTTATTGTTATCTGTGCCCCTGGAACGGCTAGTTCTTCCTCTATCTTTCCTCTCTCCATGACTCAGTCTCTATCCCTCTCTGGCTTCCCTTCCTCCCTCCTTCCTTGCATGTCTCTCCTTTATCTTATTTCCTTCCTCCATGTCTCTACCATTCTCTTCCTTCACTCTAATGCCTGTACCTCACGTTTTTCTTTTCTCCCTCCATTTCTCTCTCTCTCCATTTCTTTCTTCCCCCACATGCCTCTTCCCCATGCTTCAATACTCTCTTTTTCCTTTATTACCCCTCCTTTCTCTCTTATCCACTTCCTACCAGCTCCACCCGCTCCTTTCATCGCTTGTTCCTGAACTCCTGTGTACAAGACAAGGCGGCTAAGACCCTTGTCTGAGTTCATACAGTTCACCCGGACTCTGAGTTCAGGCATTGGAACGAAACAAATGTTTCGGTGGTCATATTTCTTAATCTCCTGAACAAGGCGTAAAACATCACCCTGTGACACAGTACTACACGTCAGCATTAGTCAGGACTTCCAGTGGGTTTGCAGCAGAGCACTGTTATCTCAAGTCCAATGTAAAGTTCTCTAATTACAGAATGGAGCAGCTATGTCGTTATCATAAAATGCCTTTATTAACATCACAACATAAGAAGAAAATGCCAGACAGGTGCACTGCAGACAGACAAGACAAACGTGTGGGCAGGTAACATAATTGCAAACCTTGCTTGTTGCATTTCAAAATTTGCACACTACAGTAACTAAACAATTATAATTCTTTAAAATATGGAATATTTTTCATATGTTTAAATATTTCAAGTCTACACAATCACTATTGCTTCATAAACCGTCTTGCTTCAGCAAATTTGCTTTGAAATGCATGATTTTCACAGTCTTTTTTTCAAATTTTCTTGGGGAAAACCCCCCACTCCCGAAGCACCCTTATGATAGTTGTGCTCACTCGCGACAACCACTCGCGACAACCTTTTCGCCCCACCACTTTCAAATGTCACCAGCCACCACTAGTTCTGGGGTATTAATGTTGTTAAATAATCAACCGACAACGTTTTTTAAATAATAATAACAACATTTGGGGGATAGGTCGGGCCCGGTACTTACTTTATCAGTGTACTCTCTTCTCCACTTTGGCCTCTAACAGCCTGGCTTTTTGTTTGGGCTCGCCAGCTGTGCGCATGCGCACAGCTGGCAAGCTCTATAGAGGCTTAAACAGCGTTTAACTAAGCACGATTCCGCTGGCGATTCCACAGAGTGCATGTGCTTTTTAAGGTCATTGCGCAAGCGCAAGCCCTAAAAAGCGCGTGCACAATGCCACCAGCCGCCTGCCTGCCTGCCTCGCATTATCACATCAAAGGCAGCCTCGCCCCCCTCCCACAAGCTTCCCAGCGTGCGCTCATCCCCTAATTATTCACGGCCGGCCGGCCGTACTTTCAGTTTCACGGCCGCCGGCCGTGTCTCCTTTCATGCATCTACTTTGGTTTGTTAGCGTATGTCTTAAATGCGTACCTGCCTGAATGCCTTTCTCGTTTTAATACCAGTGTCCCTCAGTTCTCTCAGCACGTTTTGGTGTCAGTATTTATCTCAGGCTTTGCTATCACTTATTTTTTTCAACATCTGTTGTGCCTATCTAAAGCAATCTCTCCTGTCACTGTTTCTTTACGTGTCTAATTATCTCTTCCTCTGGCTGTACTTCATGGTGTGTTCTGATTAGTAGTTGTAAGTATCTGTTTATATGTGTGTGTGTGTGCTTCAGTCTGTCTTTTGGTCTGCCAGTTCTGTCCGTATGTTTTAAGCACTCTCACTGTGTCTGCTGTTAAGCTGACCTTTGGTCTTTCCTTGTAGGTTTATTATTGCTTCAGTGGATAAGAGTATTTATTCTAAGGACTGTCTGTCTGTGATTGCCAGTCTGTCCGCTGCTTTCTAGGACTGTGCAGCTGTCCTGCGCTCACCCTGACCGGCTACCAGCCAGTCATCTCATTTGAGGGATTGTCTGCTGTCTTCCCCTCAGAGATCCCCCATGTCTGCTGCTCGTACAGACCGCACGTCCGCTGCCTTCAGTGGCTGCCTGTCTTTCTTCTGCCGGCGTCAAGGCCATCTGCATCCCTTTGGTCTGCACTCCAAGGCTGCCTGCCCCCCTCGGCTCTCCAGAGAAGTCTTTGTCTGCACTCTGGTCTTCATGTCTGGTGTCTCTCTGCGTGTACTCTTCCACTTTCCTCTGCTTTCCATGACTGTCTCTCTGCCGGCCCTCTGCTCGTTATGCCTGTGTCTCTGTCTGATCTCAGTGCCCGTCTGTCTGAGTGCACTATGCTCACCAGGGCTGCCTCTCTCTGTCTGTCCTCTTCCTCTCCGTGACTGTCTGTTTGAGTGCCCTGTGCTCTCCAGGGCTGTCTCTCTTTCTGACTTCTGCTCTTCATCTCTGACTTTCTCTGCCTGTACTCTCACTCATTGCCCGTCTGTCTGAGTGCCCTCTACTCTCCAGTACTGTCTCTCTATCTTCGCTCTGCTCCTCGTGTCTACCTGTCTCTTTGTTTGTCCCCTTCCTCGCCTCTCATAACAGTCTGTCTGACTGCCTTCTGCTCTCCAGGGCTGTTTCTGTTTGCCCTCTGCTCTTCATGTATGGCTGTCTCTTTGTCTCCTTTCTCTCCACTCAGTGACCACCTGTCCCAGTGCCCTCTGCTCTCCAATATCTGTCTGTCCTCTGATGTTCATATCTGGCTGTCTCTTTCCCTGCTCTGTCCTCTCAGTGGCCGTCTGTCTGAGTGTCCTCTGCTCTCAAGGGCATTCTCTCTGTCTGCCATCTGCTCCTCATATCTGGCTGTCTCTCTGCCTGTCCTCTTCCTCAGTGACCGTCTGTCTGAATGCCCTCTCCTCTCCTCCAGGACTGTCTCTGTTTGCCTTCTGCTATTCATGTCTGGCTGTCACTTTGTCTGTTCTCTTTCTCTTCTCTCAGTGACAGTCTATCTGAGTGCCCCCTCCTCTCCAGGACTGTCTCTCTGTTTGCTCTCTGCTTTTCGTGCCTGGCTGTCTCATTGTCTGTCCTCTTTCTCTTCTCTCAGCGGGCTTCTGCCTGCCTGTCTTCTGCTCTCTATCGTCGCCCTCGCTTCTCTGTCTCTCGACAGCTTGACAGGGCCTACTCATTGACACTGTCCCATCATTCACCGTTCCCCTACCACCCAGCTCCACCGATGCACCCACCACACAGCTCCACTGATGCACCCACCACACAGCTCCACTGATGCACCCACCACACAGCTCCACCGACACAGCTCCACTGATGCACCCACCTCCACTGATGCAACCACCACACAGCTCCACCGACACAGCTCCACCGATGCACCCACCATACAGCTCCACCGAGGCACCCACCACACAGCTCCACCGAGGCACCCACCACACAGCTCCACCGAGGCACCCACCACACAGCTCCACCGAGGCACCCACCACACAGCTCCACCGAGGCACCTACCACACAGCTCCACCGAGGCACCCACCACACAGCTCCACCGATGCACCCACCACACAGCTCCACAGATGCACCCACCACACAGCTCCACCGATGCACCCACCACACAGCTCCACCGATGCACCCACCACACAGCTCCACCGATGCACCCACCACACAGCTCCACCGAGGCACCCACCACACAGCTCCACCGAGGCACCCACCACACAGCTCCACCGAGGCACCCACCACACAGCTCCACCGAGGTAGTCACCACACAGCTCCACCGAGGCACCCACCACACAGCTCCACCGAGGCACCCACCACACAGCTCCACCGAGGCACCCACCACACAGCTCCACCGAGGCACCCACCACACAGCTCCACCGATGCACCCACCACACAGCTCCACCGATGCACCCACCACACAGCTCCACCGATCTGCCTGCCTGTCTTCTGCTCTCTATCGTCGCCGTCGCTTCTCTGTCTCTCGACAGCTTGACAGGGCCTACTCATTGACACTGACCCATCATTCACCGTTCCCCTACCACCCAGCTCCACCGATGCACCCACCACACAGCTCCACTTATGCACCCACCACACAGCTCCACTGATGCACCCACCACACAGCTCCACCGACACAGCTCCACCGATGCACCCACCTCCACTGATGCAACCACCACACAGCTCCACCGACACAGCTCCACCGATGCACCCACCACACAGCTCCACCGAGGCACCCACCATACAGCTCCACCGAGGCACCCACCACACAGCTCCACCGAGGCACCCACCACACAGCCCCACTAAGGCACCCACCACACAGCTCCACCGAGGCACCCACCACACAGCTCCACCGAGGCACCCACCACACAGCTCCACCGATGCACCCACCACACAGCTCCACCGATGCACCCACCACACAGCTCCACCAATGCACCCACCACACAGCTCCACCGATGCACCCACCACACAGCTCCACCGAGGCACCCACCACATAGCTCCACCGAGGCACCCGCCACACAGCTCCACCGAGGCACCCACCACACAGCTCCACCGAGGCACCCACCACACAGCTCCACCGAGGTAGTCACCACACAGTTCCACAGAGGCACCCACAACACAGCTCCACCGAGGCACCCACCGCACAGCTCCACCGAGGCACCCACCACACAGCTCCACCGAGGCACCCACCACACAGCTCCACCGATGCACCCACCACACAGCTCCACCGATGCACCCACCACACAGCTCCACTGATGCACCCACCACACAGCTCCACCGATGCACCCACCACACAGCTCCACCGATGCACCCACCACACAGCTCCACTGAGGCACCCACCATACAGCTCCACCGAGGCACCCACCACACAGCTCCACCGAGGCACCCACCACACAGCTCCACCGAGGTAGTCACCACACAGCTCCACCGAGGCACCCACCACACAGCTCCACCGAGGCACACAGCTCCACCGAGGCACCCACCACACAGCTCCACCGAGGCACCCACCACACAGCTCCACCGAGGCACCCACCACACAGCTCCACCGATGCACCCACCACACAGCTCCACCGATGCACCCACCACACAGCTCCACCGATGCACCCACCACACAGCTCCACCGATGCACCCACCACACAGCTCCACCGATGCACCCACCACACAGCTCCACCGATGCACCCACCACACAGCTCCACCGATGCACCCACCACACAGCTCCACCGATGCAGCCACCAGACAGCTCCACCGATGCAGCCACCACACAGCTCCACCGATGCAGCCACCACACAGCTCCACCGATGCAGCCACCACACAGCTCCACCGATGCTCCAACTAAGCTCCACCAATGCACCCACCACACAGCTCCACCAATGCACCGACTAAGCTCCACCGATGCACACACCACTCAGCGGAACCACAGCATCACTCAGCACCACCACAGCATCACTCAGCGCAACTACAGCATCACTCAGCGCAACCACAGCATCACTCAGCGCAACCACAGCATCACTCAGCGCAACCACAGCATCACTGGTTCAAATATGTTCTTTCAATATTTCAAGCTGTTTTCAAGCTTTCATGCTTTATTACAAATCACAAAAAGATGTTAATATTTCACTTCTGTTCTTGGATTTTCGTCACAATAAAAAACTAACATAATCTTCACAAAATTATTTACAAAAGTTTAAGCTATTGCCATTACAAATTAAATAAATTATTTAAGTATTAATTATTTTTTAAAATTAAAAGCCATTGTTATTTGTAATATCAATACATCTAAGTCACGTAAATACAAAACATGTTGCATTACAAATGCTATAGGTGTTTACGAAAGTTATATCTATTGGCATTGTAAATGACAAAGCTAATAATTTAGCTATTTTAAAAAATAACACATAAATACAAAAAAAATTCATTTATGAGACCAATAGCTCAAACTTTCCTAATGCGAGCCCTATTGCATTTCCAATGCTTGTTTAAAATGCTAGAGCCACCACTCTAAGAATGCAGTGGAACTGCAAAATGAACAGTTACGACTGGAGCCTGGTGTCCCATTTGACATGTAACCATCAGGTAGCCAATCACGCTCTTCCCCTACAGGCAGTAGGGGCTCTGTTCCTCTAAGCGTGTGTTCTCACCCCTCTCTGCTATAATCAGTTTTGACCCTGACACTTTTGAAACTCGCGCCCTGCAGGTCATAGGCAGCAACTAGAACTAAACTCAAAGCGCTTTCTGACCAGGTTCCTGTTATGGAGACCGACAAGCGCACGGGAGACAGGTAGAGATTAATATAAAAGAGGTTTTTCCTGTCTTATCAGGGCCCGGAGTTGTTTTCCCCTCGAGACTGTGCAAAACACACAGCCTGCTGAAACGTTAAAGCCATGGCACTCCAACCATCGCTAGTTGCCAGTTAACCACGCTCATTTCCTGTGCTGTGTACACAGAAAGGACCTGAAATGACCTCAGGGGTGGATGCTGTTGCCATGTGAGTAACTTAACACGTGCAGTTTAAAAGCCTTTGAGTGTCAGCTGTCACGACGCAGGCTTGTGTGTAAAAAGATTACAAGACTTGTGTGCTTTGGAATTATTTCTTTCAGAACAGAAAGGAAAGGTCCCGGTAAACAAATGTCACCTCGCTGTGAATATTCTATGCCAAGTGCAGTAAGATGGGAAACTCCCTTTACAAGCAGTCACTAAAGACTCGTCACAGGGCACTACCAAGAAGAAATTCAAAAAAGCAAGTGGGTGGTGTTAGGTGAAGGGTTTATTCACATGAATCACACATTAATTGGGTTAAGTGCTGGGCTGCTCCTGCTTGTTTTAAGTACTGTGAAATACTTGTTTTAAGTACTGTGTGTTATAAATGCTGCTTGCTTTCCTGGGTGGAAGAAAGCGGTTTAGCTGTGGGACAGGCGCTGGGTTAGATGAGGTCTGTAGTTGGGAAGGGATTAGTGATTGGTGCCAGTGGGTGACCTGAAGGTTACTAGCGACGAGGCCAGGCTGATATCGGGGCCCCTTGGAAGTCTGCCTTTTTGTCTCCCTTGTGCAACTGGACGCACGCCACTGCAGTTTATGTGACTGCATCATTTTCGATGTTTGTAAATGGTGCAGCTGATTTTGATCATGTAGTGGACCAGCAAGGTGATCTAATAGAGTTCCATCATCAGGAATGGGGTTGATGTGGTCATATGTCTTCATCCCCTGAATGAGGCTTACCGTGCCTTGCAGGGTGCCCTACTGCTTTTCAGTGTCTATGCCTTGCTGTCTCATTGTGTCCAGTAGGACAAATCACAATAACTTATACCTCTCAGATTTCACTTGTATATCATAAATAAAGAAATATCTATGGTACTCAGCATTGTTATGTCAAAGTCTGTTATGTAGTTGTGTGATTGTATTGAATAAGCTGCAATCTACATCATTATCCTATAAAATCGCTGTATTTATGTCAGAACTACACTTTTACATTTGCTTTATTAAACTTCTTGCTTTCTCAAATATGCTTGAAAATGCACCATTTAGACGCTCTTTTTTCCAAATTTGGTTGGGGGGAGAACTCCATGAGCCCTCCTTATGACGCTCGGGCTCGCTAGCCACCGGGAAATCTTCCTGAACTTTTTTGCCCCACCACTTTCAAACGTCACCAGCCACCGCAGCTGTACCCTGCTCCAATTGGGACAGTCCAGCTCAAACTGCCAGGTCAGGTCCTTCCTGAACTGGAAAACTAGCATCCCAGGACCGGTTTTGCCCTTATTATGGGCTTGTTAGCCAGGTGCAGCTTGAGTCCAGTTGTACAGTAAGCAAGGGACCCACATCTGGGCATACACTGCAAATTTAGTGCAGCAACTGCAACAACAACAAGATGATGGATGGAATGCTTGAATTAATCTCAGCCACTGGCAATCACTCGGGCCGAATCCCAATCTATACTTTTTTTCCCTGCATGCCACCTCAGCACCATGCAATTGAACATTTTGTGACCTATTAGTACACAGGTCAACGCTTCACAAAACGTAAGTGCGAGGTGTGCAACCTCTTTTTGTGACCCGCCTTTTGAAACATCTGGTCCTTTAATCCATATAGCATATACTCAATTTCTAGTTCAAATCTTTGTTGTGCCCCCCTTCTTTTTAAAATATTTTGTTGGTCACCCACCTTTAACCTAGTAGACTATACTTTTAGTTTTATCATTTCGTTTCTTTTGAAATTATTTTGGGAGTTTTTTTTTCCTGTGCTAGTGTTTTTGTAAACTATATGTACTGGGACATATGTAGCACTCCTGCTATTGAATTAAGATGTGGGCAGTCCATCGGACCATGTGCAATCAGCAGGAAGTAAATCCAATACGATTTTGTAAACCAGACAAAATGTGTAAATCGGCAACGATCATTGGTTCTTGCATATGTCAAAACTTCTCTGAATATATGAAAATTATTTACATTTATCATATTATATCAATCTCCTATATTTATAGTAATTCTTCAAGATGCCTTCAGCTTTCCTTGAAAGCGAGTGATAGTGGCTTTGGTGGCAGAGAGATGCACATCAGACAAAACAAAACCAACACTAGTGGCTTTCACATACAAAATCCTAATTCAAAATTTCTTTTTTGTTTTGCAGTTGTTACAGGAGCAGGAGATGGGATTGGAAAAGCATACTCATTTGAGGTAAGGTAAGAATATGGTGGTTGACTTTTTGAGCTTCTATGAATTATTGCAACTAAACTGATTATTATTATTGTTTTAAGAAATGGCACAAATTTGACACTTGAGATGAAGGATCTAAGCAGGTTGGGTACTAGGTTCTTTTGTTTAATCACTGTCAGTTATCTCCTGCACTAAAGTCTGTGTTTATAAAACGTGGACTTACTTTCTGTACAACCAATTTAAGACGATATCTGAGCATAACCAAGCATACTAGTAGCGGTGTTTCATCATATGTCAAGACGTGCAACTATGAAACTTGGTTTTCTTTTTAATAGTGACAGCAAAGACCATGTCACTCTCTATGGTTGTTCTCCTTGTGAGCTGTTTTTGATTTTTTGCAGTTGGTATCTGCTTTCTAAACATGATCTGTCCATTGTGATTTGTCATGTTTGCCTTGGTTTCTTCCACTTTCTTTGATTCTTACAAGTTTTATGCCACAGTATTTAGCTTGCTACGATTCTTGCCTCATACATTATGTAGCAAACAACGAAATGAAAAAATATTGCATGACTACTAACAATCTCCTGACCATTCCTGTCCTCAACACACTCATCTCTATCTCATTTTACGACATCATTAAATACCTCCATCCCAATTCAATACCCCCAACATTAGCCTCTTGTAATGCCCTGTTTTTGTTATGAAAATCATGTCCTTATCCTTGATATCCTCTAATTCTTCACTCTGCTTCCACTAATCAATACCGCACGGTAAATCCCCAACTCAGAGAAATGGTCTCTGAACATGCTCTCACAAGCAACACCTTCATGTCCTCTTATCTTTGTGGCAAACCATTAAATCTGACAAATCATCCTTAGCTACCTAATGACCCTTTATCGTATAGTCTAGCTCACCCTTTCCATCCACTACCTCATCCACATGACCATACATTTCCTTCCTCTGTCTCCTCTCAAGTGCCTATTGTCCTCACCAATCCCATGTCTACTTTCAAATACTCACCCTGCTACAAGAGCCCCTCATTGATTTGCCAAACTCACCTACTAACCTCTTGATCATTAGTTCACCTCTTTCATCGCCTGCCGTGGCTTTGGAAATATGTGCAGGCCGCTGTAGCAAGCTTTTTTGGCTTAACTTATGTGAGAGTAGCTACCTCCTCTTACTCAAACTTTACAGTGACTGGTGGTAGTTGCTCTTTGATTATATGCTGTTCTCCATTTTCTTAGCCTTCTGATATCCATCCTAGAGAGCCCAGCTTGTGTACCCTCTTCCTGTCCCTTTTTAACTGTACCCTTCTGGGTAGGCTGCACTGGCTTTCCCCATGAAAAGTTCTTCTAGTTCCCATTACTGGTGTAAGTTGCCTCCATCCTGTCTGAGAGATGCAGTATGAATGTATGATGTGTGGGGGATGTGTGGTTCACGGGTTGACTAGTGATGGTGGAGTGCATTTTGACCTATAAACAGTTAGCACTGTCCTGGGCAGCAACATGGCATCTGCAGGTGCAAATCTACACATGCACATCTTTGAAGTGGAACATATAATAGAAAATATAGAATCCGACATGAAAATTGCCAAGTTGTGGCATTTTATAGATGATGTTCTAGGAATCTGGATTTGCAATGAAGAGGCAGTAATAGAATGTAAGGATTATTTGTTATCAGTACATCTTTCAGTCAAGTTTAACGTTAAAGAAGAGTAATCCAGAACTCCATTATCTGGTCACCAGCTGACAATAAGTTGTACATTTGTATATGTAACCCGGTGATAGTAATAGCTTTCCATATGCATCATGCTTTCACCCTAAATGTCTCGCAAAGAACTTGGTATTTGGCGAATTGTTAAGGGTTAAACTTATAGTTATGGGTCAACAAAAGTATGCGCAGGTAAACCAAGACACACTGGAAATCAACCAAGCGCAAGCAATGAGTGGCTTAAATTGATATTCAACAAGCTGATAAAAGAATTAAGGATGTTAATAAACACTAAAACTTATTATGAAATAATCCAATGTACAGAATATATACAACTAAAACCATTGAGAGTATACAAAAGTTAAAGAAACCTCAAATATATATTAATCACACCCTGAATAAGATAGTTTTATGACTCACAGTTAGCAACCATATGCACTGGAGCATGTTTGTGCTAAGGAGACTTACGGCCAGATTCATCAAGGAGCCGTTTTGCGAGTCCTTAATAGCGATTATTAAGGAATCGCTATTAAGGACTTGCAAAACGGGATTCATGTAGGAATCGCTAAATAAATACGATTCCTACACATTCCTTATTTGCGATTAGCAAATTGCTAATCGCAAATAAGGAATAACTCCCCATTCATTCCTATGGACACCCTGTAGCACCCCTGAAATGAAAATGTGGAGTTATGTTGCGCACGCACATGTCCAAAGGACATGTGTGTGTGTAACATACAACTGAGAAAAATGCACAAAAGTGCATTTTTCTCAGTTTTCGCTATTTACCACGAAGTCTGACTTCGCGGTAAATAGCGGCAAAAAATAGTGAATTCGCAATATTTTATTGGGTCATGAATAGCATTTAAGGAATCTCAAATTGAGATTCCTTAAATGCGATCGCAATTTGAAAAATCTCATTTTTTTGCGATTTCTCAAATTGCGAGTACATGACCCAATGATGAATTTCAAATGCCATTTTTGCGGGTGCAAACGGCCAAATTCTGCGATTCGCACCGTTTGCGCCCGCAAAAATGCTTCATGAATCTTGCTGTTAAACTTTAATAACAGCTTGGACGAACCAATGATGAAACATTTACATAAAATTATGAGTAAAATGTTATTGGTAGACTCCCTCTGTCCCTATATAATAATCAGTAATCATCAGTATCTATTTTATTTTGTCCTCATCAAGCAAAGTTTTAGGAGTTGGAGGAGTCGGGCCCCTTAACCCATCTGTTCCCAGTTAGACGGATGCATTTTTATTTATGAATGGAGACTGTACCTAGCCTTTTCCGTCAGGGCCTCTTTTTGTCCACTTCCATGCACAAGTTTGGTGGTTTAGGGGAGCTAGTCATTATGACTACTCAGTTCAATGTTAGCAACCAATGAGAACTAGCTCTGGTTTAAATTGTTTGTATGTCTGCGGGTGGAGGAAAACCATTAGGTTTTATGAAGGCCCTTACCCACCAGCCTAGTTGGTGGCATGCTTCATCATCGGGCCCCACCCGAGGTACCGAGTGTGCCTCAGGTGTGCTTCGACGCCAGATTACTGCGGAGCGGGTTTTTTTGGTTCGTGAGGGTGCTGTGAGTGTCCTCTGAGTGAGGTTTAAAATACTATCCTGGGTGTCCCAAAGACTGTTTTAATGGTGGGCCCCAGGCAGTCAATAAAAACAAAGGCTTTCGGACGTGCATGGTAGGCTTATGGCCTCCGACGTCCTGTGCGGTCAACTAGTTTCAGCCAGGCCTTTTCTTCTACTGGCTTTCATCAGGACCTTATAAGTGTAGGGTGTTACAGGGGTTTGTATGAGTTTGTCAGTGCCCTGTGTGTAAAGCACACGCTATGGTGCTTATATGTGCAAGAGGTGTTTCCTCTCGAGTTGTACACCTGATTTTAGCGAGCAACTCAGCATGGAGCTCAGCCGGGGGCCAGGACCATGTGCACTTGCTGGCTTTCGTCAGGACCTTATAAGTGTAGGGTGTTACAGGGGTTTGTATGAGTTTGTCAGTGTCCTGTGTGTAAAGCACACGCTATGGTGCTTATATGTGCAAGAGGTGTTTCCTCTCGAGTTGTACACCTGATTTTAGCGAACAACTCAGCATGGAGCTCAGCCGGGGGCCAGGACCATGTGCACTTGCGCAGTGGCGCTGGGCCCGCAATGAACCTGTTGTCCGGGCAGAGGCTCCGTGAGAGGATTAATACTCAGTTCAATGCCCAGCTTGAAATCTTTGTTGCCATTGCCTTAATCATTGGACATACTGTTGTTCATTTGATTATAACGTTCCCAAATACTCAAGAATTTAAACCTCTTGCTCTTTTTCCCTTTTTTGTCTAACTTGTACACCCTGTGTATGGAAGTCAACCATTCGTTATGTGTTGGTGGTACATCTTTGACCCATTTAATACATATCTCTCTTCTGGCTAGCAATATTAATATGAAGAGAATATTTTCCTGGTCTTTATTCATTTAAGGGTAATTTGAGTTATGTTGATTAATCCCAAAAATACCTGCTTCCACGCTTACCTCCACATGTTGTTCCAACATCTCGGATAGTGTCTTCCCATTTGTCTCCAGAATTACTTCAACTGTGTACAATACCGGAACATGTGCAGATCATCTGCGCTTTCTTCCCCGCATTTGCAGGAACATTTTACCTTATTACTGTTGATCTTAGTCAGCCTTTTCGGGGTCCAGTATGATCTATGTGCTGTAAACAAGTGGTTTTTCCTCAGGGGAGTGGATTTTACCATGCGCCAACAGGTTGCCATTGATCTTTAAACACACTAAGAGGGGTAGAGAGGAACAAGGATCTAGACAAAGCATGCAGGGACACACACGGTGTTTGTAAAAGTTGCCCTCACTCACACACAACATTGTGGGTGACATGCTCTATCATCAGGCCTGCTTACAATACACCCTGGCGTAGCCACGCACATGGTGGAGCATAGGGATGGGGGTAACATAAAACAATACAGACAAACAAAACGTTCATATACAGAAGGTGAGTACAAAGTGTTACCAACCCTGACTGGAAAAACGTGATAAGGACAAGTGCAGTGGAAGTGATATTAAAACTGCCCCATGGGTACTCTATACATTATTTCATTCCGTAGTACCATGGACAGGATTAAAAATAGAAAGGGGTGAGTATATCTATGAGAATTAAGGACTCACATCAGCCCCCCAGGAATGCTAAAGTCAACATGTTTCGACCGAGTTACACTGTGTCTACATTCGAGGGTCACGCTGGTCTTCTTCAGGACTCCTTATCTGGCCCAGTCCACCCTGTTACCTTATTTAGGTTAATATCCAGAGTAAATACATGCAGAAGTCCTGCTTTGTGGAGATATTCCCCTGTTAACACGGGACACATAAACTGTAAAGATAAAGAACATACAACAGGAGTTATTGCAGAGGTCCCTGTTTATGAGATGATGAGTCCTCATTCCATTCACTTAGGACATTCTTTTAAACCTTGTAATACATTACCCCCTATTACAGCCAGAATAGGCCATGTAGCAACACTGGGTACTACTGAATTAATATTTTCAGTGTCCAAATATCGATCATTGCTCCCAACAGATTAAAAAAACACCCCCCAGTGATCTAGGCAAACGACCTATCCATATAAAGTAGCAACTTTTGAGGTAACGTTTTTAACCTCATAGCACACAAGGATTAGCACCCGACCGCCACACTCACCGAGTCTATTATAATCCCGGGCTTGCAATAGCAGCGGGCTGGGTGAATCTCTGAGGATACAACCTAGGATGTCAGAGAAGAATGCAGAGAGAACAACATGATCCACCCGTAGTCAATGTAGACCTAGTATGTCGGACCAAGCCCCAAGGTTAATCCTCTGTCATCAATTATAGAGCAGCAAGAAAGCCAGTGCAGCAGAGTTAGGCCCCTGCACCCGAGTTCAAGGATGCCGCGGTCTCACTTACTGTCCCTTGGACGATTCAAGCCTAATCGGCCGGCCGCAGTCCTGCCGTGAAGTTCAACCACGTTCATCAAATGCTCACACAAAATACTCTGCTTCCTGGTCTCCTGGCCAATCATCCGACAGTGTGCTCCCCACGTGACCGCACATAACGTATGATATCACTGGGAGGCATGCCCCAGGATCACGAGGGCAGAGAGACGCAAAAGTTATCTAGACCATTGACGGTCCATGAGTCAAGGTATTTAAAGAAAAATTACCCTGCAAAATCAGGCCATAATAAATGCGTGGCAATCCATCAATCCATACAGGCAGAGAACCGAAGGAAACACAGTGAGCCCGAAGGGTCAAAACACTTTACCCACGTGACAAACCACATCCTATGTTGTCCAAAGCTCCACCCTGATTTTCCCAAATCAAAATACAACATTCCTTAAACCGAGGACACAAAACCACGTATGGTAAACAAATGAATGAACAGGTCTCCCAACATGTCAGCCTCCCTTCATGCCCTACCAGACATTTGATCATGTACAGGGCAAACCACATTTAGACTGGATTAGGCGACAGAACGGGATGATCGATGGCTCCACCCTGATTGTCCCAAATCAAAATACAGCATTCCTTAAACCGAGGACACAAAACCACGTATGGTAAACAAATGAATGAACAGGTCTCCCAACATGTCAGCCTCCCTTCATGCCCGACCAGACATTTGATCATGTACAGGGCAAACCACATTTAGACTGGATTAGGCGACAGAACGGGATGATCGATGAAGGTTTCTTTACCCTCAGTCAAGGTCCCAACAATAATTAAAATTTAAATGAAACAACATCAGTTCATTTTAATTAGAGTATATGACCATACCGGGGCCTGTAGTCATACACACACACAGAGAACCCCAGGAAAAAGGCATGAGGTCACAGACCACACTGATTTAGCCCACAGCTGTTGTTAATCCACACAGAAATATAAACATGGAGTCTTCACCTCGTACAGCAAACCTCTGCCTGGTCACATTGTTTTAAAAACAAGGACACAGCGTAGATGCCCTCCTGGGAGCCTCATCTATTAATTGAGTGCCCCGGGATCTCGTCATTGAGCCTCAGAAGTTGACCCTTGAAGCGATACACCCATTTTTGCTCACCTAAAAAAAGGGCTCTGTTTCTATTCCCACCAGCAGTGACATTTGTAGGGGCGACCTGTGGTCTCTCAATCACGGTCCATCTGAGATCCTCTGTAGTATGTCCCACCTCTAGGAAGTGTACAGTCAATTTTGTGTTAGATCTGCCACATCTAACAGTACTGCGGTGCTCCATAATCCGTGTTTTGACTTTTCTACTCGTCATCCCCACATATTGTTTCCTACAGGGACACGTGATCAAATAAATGCCTTTGATCTTTGCCAATATTGGAGGATATCTAGTTCTGGCAAGGCTTTTCCCCAGATTTCATTCGGAGCTTTGTATTCTGTTTCACCAGCTTGTATAAGCGCCCAGTACCAAAATGATATTTCCTTTTTAATAGTCTTTATGCTTAACAGCTTTTGCTTAATCTTATCATCCCCTTGTAGATCTTCCTTTTTGTTTCTTAACCAACTATTGAGTTGGTAATATTTAAATCTTGCGCGCGCCCTGGGTCTTTTCATTACGGATCTCCCAGTCTATGATTCTGTTGTTTTCTATTAGCTGTCCCCAGTTATTGATGTTCCCTTCTCTCAATGGGGTCACTAATCTGTCCTTTAGACATTCTGGAGTTCCTTGGGAGTCCAAGATTGCTGAAAACTTGCTGTAATAAGGGATTTTTAAGGTTGTTCTTACTCGATACCAGGTTTTTGTGGCTGCTCTTCAGGTCTTTAGTGTAATCTTCTTGAAGTATTTATGATGACCAAATTTATAAAGAAAGTGATTTCCTGCTGAATCGACTAAGGCTTTCATATATACCGGCCATGACTCCCAATTAACTAGTAGTTTCCTTATATTTTTTAATTGGAAGGCTCTGTAATATTCGAGGATGTCAGGACCCACGATTCCACCCTGCGCCTTATTCCTTCTTAATTTCTTCCAACCAATTCTTACCCCCTTAGCGGCCCAGATAAAACTAGTTAACTCCCCTTGTAGTTTTTTTATCTGCTCTATCTTAAAGTCTAACGGGATAGAGCTAAACAAATACGTGAACCTTGGTAGTATGATCATTTTAATTATGTTTGATCTCCCTAAAAAAGACAGCTCTAAACCTGCTTAAGCTTTAATAACCTTCCTTTCATCTTTGTAAACTTTGTCAAAGTTCATGCTGGCTATTCCATCTATATCCTTTATAAGATCTATCCTTAGATATTCTATTCTTTCTTTCACCAATGGGTTTCCAGACTTGATATTCCATTCTAGGATTTGAGATTTAAATTGATTCACCAGATATCCAGAGACAATATAGCTGCTTGCACATTGATTATCAAAGTTGAATTTCTATATAGAAATTGTTTATTTTATACAAGACACTATTTTCAATACAGTAAAAAACATGAGAGGTGCCAGAAGTCTAAATTTGCTGGGACCTATATAGTATCCCTTCTGTAAGACAAAACCAACAGGTTAATGTACCAGAAAAAACATTCCAATAGCGTGAATGTAGAACCACATAGGAGAGGAAGCTCAGAAAGAAAGACTGAAAAAATGCTTGAAAGAATACCCATCAGCCCACTCAATAGCGGAACTTCGTCATCTGGGTATATATGGTTGAAATAGTGGTGTCCAGTATGCCCTTCCTTAGGACAAACCCGGGGCTAGCAAACCTGGGACCACATGATTGACCCTCAACCATAGAAGATGAGCGAGTACAGGCTGTAGGGGCAAAGTTGCAGTGCTCAAAAGAAAAGTAAAGATAAGGAAAAATTGTGATCCAAGTGTGATAAAAATACCTATATTGATGTCATAAGTATAACTTTATTGGGTCTGTCCATCAAGATGGTATGGTTAAAAGCAGAGTGATAATAGCATGCAAGGAATTGCTATTTACCAAGATTGTAAGTTGGTCGACATGTTTCAGCCTGGGTAGGCTTTCTTCAGGACCTATGATTCACTACCCAAATGTGCAGATGTTCCAGTATGCTTTTTGTTAAAATCTTTCCAACCAAATCTAAAATATCTATATGTCTATAATTATTGGTCTGATTAAGGGATCCATTTTTATGGAATGGTAATATAACACTGTCTGGCCAGGATGAAGGAATATTACATTGTTGATAACAGTATCCGAATACTGGGGTTAGGAAGATAAACTACAATATATCTCCTTTTTTTACAGATATAGGTATCTTTCCAGTCCTATCACACTATCTCCTATTCTGAATGAAACTTAAAAAAAAATAATGTAGGGGGTCCATATTTTAACAGGGTAATTGGAGCTAACACTGTATGAAAACAAGTCAGTTCTTGAGCATGATTATGGTCATAGAGCTCAGTAATATAATGTAACCATTGGTCGTCCCTGATTGGAATTGGGCCCGATCGAACTCTACTCCAACAGTGCTCAGAAATAATCTCCCAAAATTTCTGGGCATCTTTAAGGTAAGCAGCTTCTCTTAGGGCTATCCATTTGTGATCTCTTTCCTGATTTTTTAGGATAGCTTTTAGTCTGGCTCTTCTCATTTTCAACAGGCCAATAAATTGTCCCCTTTTATGGTAAAAGGAGAGAATTGTTATGTTATGTTATTTATATTTGTAAAGTGCAGCGGTTACCCAGTGGTGCTGTGGTGCTAGCTATTGCCATCTGAACAGAGGTTGACATTGAAATCCTATATACTGAAAAGCCAGGTTTTCAATCCCTTCCTAAACGTCATTAGATTGTGGCAGTTATTATATATACAGGGAGTTCATTCCAGGCTCTTGTGGCACAGGTGAGGAAGCTTCTCCCTCCCCAGTTGACTTTTTTAACAGAGGGTACTAACACACTCCTGGCACCTAAGGAGCATAGGGCTCTTTTGGGGTATATAATTGAAAACAGTGTTTTAGATATTCCGGCCCTGTTCCTTGAAGGGCTTTAAAAATGGTGCACAAGAATTTCAAAATGCACTTGTTGTCTAACTGGCAGCCAGTGCAGCCTTTTGATTTCCTTGGTGACATATATAAATGTTAGGTGTGCTGGTGAGCAGTCTGGCTGCCGCATTTTGCAGAAGTTGAAGTTTATGTAGCTGTCACTTTTGAATGTTCAGTTAGAGGCTGTTGCAATAATCCAGCCTTGATAGAATGAGAGATGTTATAACTATGCGTTGACTGCCCTTTCGCAAGAAAGGCATTATTTTCTTGCCACCGCATTTATCTGGTCCCCGAAAGTGAGCTAATCGACAACAATAACTCCTAGAATTTTTACTTTCCTAGTGGGTTTTGGGAGGGTGCCTAATTCTTCCGGCCACCAGCCTGAGTCTAGAAATTGGCATTATTATCAAAGATAATGACCACAGTCTTGCCCAAATTTAGCTTCAGGCAGTTCTGGGTCATCCACATCTTGAATGAATTCATGCAGTCATGGAACCTCATCCCCTTCGCTGACTACTGTCCCGGCAGCATGGACACCACAATTTGCGTATCATCCGCATATGAAGTAAGCTGTAACCCGAAGGATCAAATCAGGTCCGCCAGTTGAGACACATAAACTTTGAAAAGGGTGGGACTGAGGGAAGCCTACTGTGGCACTCCGCAGGGTAGCGAAAAATGTTTAACCCCTTCGCTGCTGATGACGAGCTCAGCTCATCATCAGCTACGGCGCTCGTATGCTGATGACGAGCTCAGCTCGTCATGTAAAGTGGGTTTATAAAATCTTCAGCACACCGCGGTAAATCGTACCGCGCTTAAGGTGTTAAAACAGAATTTGTACAAAGCTACAATTTGAGTTCTCTCATTCAGGAAGGATTTAAGTAGCTTCCAGGCTGTACCCTGAATTCTGCAGGATTACAGATGGCCTACAGATGGTCCATCAGGAGAACATGGTGGACAGTGTCGAAGACCGCAGAGAGATCCAGCATAATCAATGCTGCAATTTCTCCCTGATCAAGGGCTTCCCTTATTTTTTCAGTGAATTTTATAAGGGAAGACTCTGTGCTGTGTCCTTCCCTAAACCCATATTGTGTGGGGTATAAAATGTTATTTGCCTGGAGGAAGGAACTGAGCTGTGTATTCATGGTCTCCTATACCAATTTAGCCGGAGGTGGAATGCGAGAGATTGGCTGGAAGTTATTAGAATCCTTAGGGTCCAGATTTAGTTTTTTCAGCAATGGCAGGATAGGTGATATCTTCCCTGTTTTCGGGTAGTGCTCTGACTCGAAAATGGCATTAAATAAGGAAGTAAGTGAGATGGCAATAGGTTTAGGGGCTAGTTTGATCACAGAGACTGGACAGGGGTCATAAGTGAGCCTGATCTAATAGGGGCAAGGAGGTGTATGGTATCTTTGGTGGTCAGTGGGGAGAACTTGTCCAGAGTAGGCGGTAGGTCAATTGCTAAATTGGCCCCCAGCTGGGAGGAACTAAAAGATGAGAAAATAAGCTTCACCTTTTGCAAAAAGAAGGTGGCGATTTTCTCACATAGCTCTTGACTGCTCTGAATTTTAGGTGGATCAGAGGCGGCAATCTGGTTACAGTCCTAAAGAGTTCTGTGGTTGAATATTTGGCCAGTTGAATTTGATTTGCGAAAAACGCTCTTCTAATAATAAATAAGATCCTTTTATAGAGCGTAAGATTTTGTTTGTAAGGTTCTTTCTCTGCTTCATTGTATTCTCCCCTCCAGTTGTGTTCTAGATGCTTATAAGCTTGTTTTTGTTTATTTACTTCATTAGAGTACCGGGGAGCTGTTGGTTGGGAACGTTTAGGAAACCAAATTATCACAAGGGCTAATTTTTTACAAGCTGCCTCTTTGTATAACAGATGGTAGCCTCCTCAACCTTTGTGGGCAAGGAACAAGCTGATGCCGTAAGAAAGTTTTCTACCTCTGTGCCCTTAATTTTATTCCATGCTCTTCATTCTATCTGACTCTTAGAGGCTCTCTTGCTATCATGTCGATCAGGAAGGATCAGCTCAAAATGAATTGCTACATGATCTTTCCAGGCAAGTGACAGCAACCACGTACAAGTTAGCTATGGATGGTTGGAGAAAATCCCATCCAGGGTATGCTCTGCAACATGGGTGGGGCCTTTTACATGTTTCCTTAAATCAACGCTACTCATCACATCGACAAGAGCGATTGTGTCAGGGTCAGCAGATGCTTCAAAATGAAAATTCCTTGATCCTGGTGGTCCGTACAGAAGAATGGCCTTAAAGGAGTGCTGGTGGGGGAGGTAGAAACTAAAAGAAAGTGCTTCGCAAGTCGAATTGGATGCAGTCTGAAAGGTACTGTGTAATAAATTATGATAAATTATGATAAATGATTGCCAACCCCCCTCCTGAGAGACTTATCCTGTGTATGGCAAAGGAAACCATGTGGAGTGGCTTTGACTAGATCTGGTCCTGAGGCATCATCTGTTCAGGATTCAGTAACAAACAACAATTAACCTGATAATCTCCTTATTTAAGGGGGCAACAAGTTGTGGGCCTGACTTACGTGCAGCAATCATGGAAGTCGTATTATCATTGTCTTCAAATTGTTTCATACACAGTTCAGAATTATGGTTAATATCACGGTTCACAGTGGGACTCTTCCTAGGGATTATATAGGATGCGTTTTTTTAGTTTAATACTTTTATTAGGCCTCCAATGAGTTCTTCCATTGGACTTATTAAACCTCCAGATTCTCCTTTATAGTTCCAAAACTCTATATCTATCACTGGAAAGTCTAACCAAAATGAAACATTTTGTGGTTGCTAAGGGATTTTTCGATTATATTGAAATTGGAAATCAGACACAAATCAAATAAAAAATAATTAATGGTAGAGCAACCATCTTTTGACAGTTGTCATCGTCATTTTGGCCATTCACAGTCAAACATTCATGTTTTTTTAAGAAATCAAAGAGGATTACCCCTCTTTTATATGGTTTTATGTTTTTTCGTGGAACTTAGTGATAGAATATGTAGGGCTTCATCTCAACTCAGGTCGGTAAAATCCTCTAGAGCATGATCAGACACTTTAGCGTTATCATCTCCTGCTACTAGAATCTGGCCACATTCCTCTAATTCCACCGTCTCAGAAATGAAAGAAAATAAAGTGTTATTCAAAGGGGTATAGGAGTCCTTTATATACATTTGCAATACTTTAAAATTCACCTATAAAATTACCGAAATTCCTAGTAATTTTTACTAACTGAATTAGGTTGGTTGAGTGAGTAAAATTACTATGAGATGTTATGCTTATTAATAAAAAATATTACCACTCCCCACTAGCATACCCTTTCCTAGAGGGGTTAGCTCGACAACTAAATGCATAGTAGTTTCCTGTATTAACATAGGTGGTTTGCCAGGTTTCCCGAATGCAGAAGATATCTGCCTCAAAAGTTTTTAAAGACTAGTTTACTTTGATCACTGGGAAAAGCCTGGCTTTTTTTGGGTAAACACTTTTAGACCAGAATTAACTATGCTGGTGGCTCTGCTTCCCAGAGGAAGATTGTAATTGAGTGCACTTTCAGGCCAAGTCCACCTTCTATCCTCATCCTCAGCCTCCACTGGAGATAAATCATCTTCTTTGTCTAAGATGGATATCTTTTGATTCTGCTCTGTAACAGCTACTGACATATTTTCTGCTTTCTCCCTTATCGCCTCTTTCTCTGCAACAGTAAACATGGTATTCTCATGATCATCAACCTTACCATTATTTTCAGATCGATTACAATTTTTATCAATCTTAGGTGCAAAATTAAATTCCCCACCACCTTAGAGTAAAAAGTAACTCTTGGTCTAGTACCTGAATGAAAGTTCAATATCTGTACTAAGTGTATATCATTACTTTGTACCATGCTCAGTTCCTCAATATCAGAAAAACAATTCAACAGAGTAGACCTTTTCAAGAACGTTTTTTGGGCATAAAATATTACAGTAAAATCCATATTAAATGGAACATCCAGAACATGCAAAACTGACTGTACTGGAAGAATTTTCGCTTTTTTTAGGTATGTTACTATTCCTCTGTGAGAAAATTATTTAGCATGTGGATTAAGAATACCATTAGGGCTAAAATCCAAACTTCCAGTATTTAGAGGTCCAATATTTGTCACAACTGGATTAGCCTGTAGAACACAAACAGCCTGCTGACTAAAAGATAATTTACCAGCTGTCACCCCTGATATTTTTCCATAATTTTCTTCTTTTTGTACTGACTCCTGAATTGGAGAAAAGTGTAGTTTTCTAGGCCTTTTTTTAAAGTATCGTTCGTTATTTTTTATTTTTTGTTGTTGTTCTTCCCGTGTTTTTTCTTTAGTACTTCCATTAGCTTAACTTTCGAAGCTATGATGGCATCTTTACTCTGAATAATTGAAAATATAGGACCCTTATTCCCGTTGTCAGGAGAAGCAGATGCTAAGGCAGTGGATGACTTTCTGGAAGGAGAATCAAAGAGATCTTTTTAGGAATAGTTCTTTATATTCTCTCTATTATTATTACTATTCGCCTTGCTTTTTTGAATGTTTTGTAGGAGGCTGGTTTATTGTGCCCACTTCTTGATATTTTTGTTGTGGATTCATAGTTTTTACTCTGTTCTCCCCTGCTTTATTAACCAAGCACTTATGGATCACCATAGGAGAGTCCAACATGTAATAAGAGTTATTTGTGGGTTTTTCCATTTAGAACAAGATGGAGGATTAGATTCTTTTCAGATATTGTGGGGACTCAGAAAACTGAACATAGTACCCAGGCAAATTACAAGGTTTATAAATATCAAGATCAGGCGTCGCTAATGTTTTACAAACTATGGATGAGTTATCACTTGTGGTACTACCAAAGGGTTTCATAATGGGTTTTTTTGTGCTATTGGCTGGAGCTATAGCCATAACGTCTGCGCTCCCAAACAAAGCTGGCCCTTTTGTGTCCTCAATATCAATATCAGACAATGTAATACCAGTCTGAGATATATCAGGTGTTTCGCCATCTCTGAAAGATGCCAAGGGGTTTTCCAAAGGTATAACCGTACCAGAAGGATTTGCAGATTGGGCTGAGAACTCCATGACTACTTAGGCCTCTGACAACTGATTTTCAGTACAGGTAATCGTAAACCATTTCTTGCTCCCTCAAACTTCTGAAAGAAGGTAAGGATTGGGTTAAGGCCTTTCAGTGCATTTACATGTAGAAAATTATTTCTGAGCCAATTACACTTTTTTCTTACAAACCTTTATAGAAACCATCCTCCCAGATCAAAGTTTTCTAGTTTTCTTTTGGAAGCTTTTGTCCAACTCAGGTCTTATATTTTAAATTTTTTATAGCATAAATTCACTGGCCAATTGAGTGGCATGTTAACCGTTCACTCAGTCCAATCATAGAACAATATCAATATATTCAATCAGTTGACAAAATCTTTGCTGATCACAGCCAACACAGCCACCACTGTCACAAAACCATCTATCCTCCCCATACCTCTAATTTCACCCTCCTGCCGCTTGACTCTTCAACCTGCAGGTGGCAGCATAGGAGGTGGGTTTGTCATGGTACTTAAAGGCAAGCGGGGTAAAGGACACGCTGGCCCAGGCCCCTGTCACCAGCTGCTTTCATAGAGTAAGATGTTGAACAGTTCACTTTAAGGTCACATAGGGAAATGCACAATGTAATCCCAAAATCCTTCGCCACCCTTCATTAACCACATAACAGGCAGCTCTCCCTTCTGGGAACTTTAATTCCTCAAACAGAGACAACTGAATGGGCACAAGTTGGATAATCATATGGAAGCAGTAAGTTTGTGATAGAGCAGTGACTCTAAAACTTAGTGACTCCATGACTCCCAGGCTACCTGGCTGACAAGAATTGATAAATTAATTAATTGGATGTGCTTTCCCTTGTTCCCTCATCATTCGCATTTCCTTCCAGGTGTTCCGTCGTAGCAAGTCCCCTTCCTCATGGATTGGGGCATGGGCATGTGGTTTGGAGGTTTATGGAGGATTTGGAATGTAGGTCCAAGTGAACATCTACGATAATCTGCTGCCACCCCGCAGCTGAGGCGGTGGCCATGCTTACTCAGCAGCCCAGAGACCCTACAAGGACTGCAGCAGAAGCTGCACCCCCACCGCATCACCATGTCCGCATCCTTTCTCTTCCTCAGCGGTGCTCACTGGTGCTCATTGGTGCTTGACTGCAACAACTCTCAGTAGCACCCAGCAGCACCCAGCAAACCAACAGCATATGTCCCAACGCAGCTTCTCCCCACCAAGCCCCTTTCTCACTTCCTTCCTCTTTCCGCCCCCGCTAGCTTGCCCTCAGCGTCAGATGTGATCCTGAATCACAACAGACATGCTTACCAAAAAGTAATCTATTCATATGTGTGTCTTATGAACATCAAAAAAGAAAGACTAGCCGCTTTCACCAGCACGTTCCAACTGCCAAGAAAATAAATCCAGGCCATATATTCTGTGCAACAGCAACACAGACAAGTTCAGGTCATATATTTGACCTATGGACGTATCCAAATGAGAGTTTAATGTTGAATTGAAATCCCCTTCTAACATCAAGGTTCCATTAGTGCCAACAGGGAACAAGCCTTCATAAAAATGGTCCCTCATTGTTTGGGCCACATATTGGCGATAAGGTCAAAGTTACAATACCAAGCATGGCTAACAACTGACCAGCATCGCTGCTGGTAGAGACAGTCCGGAGTTGGCTGAGACTCTCTGAAGCCATGGTGGAGTGAGTCTGCATAGTGGCCGATGGCTGGGTGTTGAGCTACTGTGCACTGGCAGCTACGTGCGGTGTCTTAGCAGCTCTGCTGAGAAGGAAAACAGCGGCTGCAATGAGTATTCAGCGACTGCTCCCTTCGGCACATAATGATCAGGAACTTTAATAAAGACGCGCTCGGAGTGCGCAAACAAGACAGTGCTGTGGAAGAAGCGGGCACGGTGAGGGTTGCCATAATAATTGGAAGCCCCCGGTCGATGTCTGGTGGAGGACCCGGGGAAGAGAGCTGACTGCTTACTGGTTTGAGACGCTGTCACGGCTGGAGGGAGGTAGAGGCTGGCCGTTCGCTACAGACTGCGGGCCAAACTTGACTGCTGCTTTTAAGTCCTCTTGCCGATCAACTGCTTAGCTTACACCCACTTTCCTTCTGGGTCATAGAGAATAATTGGGACAGACTGAATTCGAACTTCAAGGACTCATCCCCCTTGCCTGACCTCAAGATGGCTGCCACAGTGGGGCCCTTCTCAATGGTCTATCTCTCCTGGTCTAAACTCATTGGTCAGCGTCCTGATCTTCATCAGCCCTCACCCACCCTGTTCCTGCTCACCCACCAGGACATTTACTCTGAAAACATTCCCTCGACAGCTGAGACATAGCCATTTTGACTGATGACCGGTGGAGCTACCTCGCGAGCTAAATGGGAGATGTAAATGTAAATGTGGGTGTACTTGTAAAGCGAACTGCGACTCCATGGAGTATCCTGGCGCTGAAGACAGCTGGGGAACCCATCCTGGTTTTCCCTGTGAGATGGTCCCTTCTGGGTATCTCCAAGGTGAAACCAGGCATCCCCAGCATCTGTGGGGGGCCGTTGTAGAGATGAGGCAAGCTTAATGCCCAGAGTTGATGAGTGTGTTACCTGGTTATAGGAAGCCACCGAGGCGATAATTATCAAGTCCATTTTGACCCTGGTCCACGACCCTGCCGCGTCGGGAAATTGAACCCTGGTCCCGGGTCGTTCTCTGCTTACGGGTCTGCCCCTCTAACCAGTGAGCCACACCACTCCACTAGGATGGGTTATGAATTCCATCCTTGACCTTCACCAACTCAGCCCGTCTTTGGAAAAACTCTCCTGCGTCTCTCCTGACCTTTTACCCCTACACAGTACCCCCTACCCCTCCTTGCTCTACTCTTCTGCTCTTTCCAGCTATTGGCCTTTGCCCTCACTCGTCCTTGCTCATAGTTCCCACCCTGTTTATACACTGGACTTTCTTCTGTGAACTTTCCCTCGTCAGTTGACACCTAGCTATTTGACTAATGCCAGATGGAGCTACCTTGTTTAGCTTTAGGGGAGACGGGCTGTGGATTCCCTCCACGGACGTCACCTACCCAGTTGGTCTTTAGGCAGACTTCTTTTCGTCTCTCCTGCTGTCTTTTCCCTCATACTCCCTCTTCACACTTTGCCCTTCCCCCCTCCACTCTATTTGTCTCACCTTTCTTTCCTCTCTCAATGTGTTGCTTATTTTTGATGGAATGTGTAATTGTTAGGATTTTCTGTAACATTGTGTAACCTAATGTAAAGCGCTCTGATACCTACGAGTCTAGCCAGCGTTATATAAAACTCATTAAATAAATGGCTCTAATATCCATTATCCTCCCCTGTTCATAATGATATTGAACCTCAGCACTGAAAGGAAGGACATATCTCATCAAACCAGCTACACATCTCTCCCTATTTTGGTTACTAAAGTGGTATTGTAAAGGATACCAGTGTGAACGAAGGAGAAATTTATTCACTTCCAAAAAGGGGGTTTTATGTACTAATGCAATATCAACATTTTTTTGAGTGGAACCTCTTCAGCAGTGCTTGTCTCTACACAAGAAGTTCAGTATTTGTGCATTCAGGATCGTTACATTACAATGATTCATTGAGAGTAGCGCAAATTAGATCACAAAGTATTTTTTAACCACATTGTTAACATGTTACATGATCACAGAATAGTGAGTTAGCTAGTGTAAATAGGAGAAGAAGATAAAGAAATGTATGAGCCAAGTGAGGACAGGGGCTATTGTGGTACAAAATAGGGTAAATCATTGTAAATAAGGGTTTGACACTGGTCTCCAGGCATGTCCAAACACAATCTTCATCTCCAGACTTACAGACCGAATAGGAAAAGGTGATCACCATCAAATACACAAAATCACAGCATCAAGAGATCATAATAGGGTGCCTCTGGGGCAGTTATAATCATACAGTAAAGTATCATTTGACGATTCAGACTCATGCAATCCTATCCATCTCACCACCTCCAAAAGATAAAATTTGGGACTTGACCAGGTGCATGATGCATCAGGATGGACAGATTTTTTATCATGACATCCTGGTCAAACCACACTGTCAGTGGTGAAGTCTGGATATTTTCATTTCTGGGTTGTGTGTCCAGACTTGCAGTCAAATTCCTGAATGATGTTAGTCGGCTAGCAGTAGAAAGAAATGGTAACTACCCATCATCTATTTATAACCAAACACTAATAGCAGGGGGTTTAACATTAGGAAGAGGACAGTAATTACCTAGATCAGAAATGGAACTTCATCCATTCATCCAATCGCTCTGTGTCTAAGGAAGGTGCTGCCAAAGGTTTGCAAGTGTATCCTTTAAACCATAGCCCTTCCAATATATATACATCTACCACACAGTCATTTGGGGATCACTGACAAATGCATCAAAATGTTATATGCATTCTCCTTACATTGCACACATATATTTGTTTACAGCCCTCATTCAGACAATAGACAAGCATCCTTTGAGGTCCCCATCTCAGGTTCCTCTTTCCACTTCTCCTTATGTCTGTGTATCCTCCTGGTAAAAAATCAAACAAAGCCCTTCACAGAGCAATGAGACTCCTTTTTCATCTGGCCCTTATCAAGAGCTCCTCCACACATGTTACTTCTGTTAAGCTCAGTTGAGACTTTAGCTTTCAAATGAAAAAGATCTGAACACAAAATTGGATCCTTAATTCGTCCAGCTATTATAAATCTCTTAGATACTAGTGGGTTCTCTAATCAAAGGGTAAACCGTTTGTCATGCATGTCTGAAGGACAGTCGGGCTTATGTACTATCTAAGTTAGTGGTGAGGATAGGCTCGTTACTTGTTTATATGTGGAAACTTTGTACCAATTAACTGAAAGAGGCGGGTTGGATGTTCCATGAGAGTTCTAATCCTTCGGGGAGGAGCCAAGGAGAACAACACAAAGTATTCCTGTTCAATTTTAGCTCAGAGATTTGTCCCAACTGGGGTTGTTGCCCCGGTGCTTACTTAAAAGAATGAGTGCTGGTGCCCAAGATCTGCTTAATAAAGGCTTTGTAATCGTCAATCCGCCATATGCCTCTTTGATCCACTGCAAAGCACTCCCTATTCCTTAATCTCACTGATGTGGGTTTCTGCTTTCTTCCATTGTGACGATTTTCCTTCTTTTTCTCTTCTTTATTTTTCTCTCTCTTGCTCTAGGAAATTGTCTTTTGAGGAAAGACGAGGGCCAGTCCCCAAAAATGTTTGCTGATGGGCTCACCAGCAAACACCAGCTCAAATTAAACACTAAATTTGCCATTCCAACGATATGTGAATTTACACTGCGAGGAGGTAATGCTCAGCGTGGGGAAAGTCAAGCCCACCACATGGACATCATTTAAGGGTCCACAGGAGTCTCAGCTGCGACCTCTGCCTTGCCTTTGTGACCCCTGACACTGTCTTTGCGACCTCTGGCCTGAGAGGTGGCAAAATAAATATGAGGAGCACAGCGTCAGCTCGTCCTTACGGACATCAGTTGGGGCTCTACTTTCCTTCTTTTCTGTCAGTGTTTTAAAATAATATCAGCAATATATTATTCACTATTAGTGTAATAAAGAATAGAGTACAGTTAGCTGGAACATGGTCCTCGCTGGCAGCTGAGTAAAAAAATACATGTCATTGTATGGTGTATGCATACTTGTGGCGAGAGTCTGTTTAGTGAGAGACACTGTGTGCATGTGTAAATGTGTGTGTCTCTTTTGCTACCCCTGCCATTTTGACGAATTGATGTTCATGGACAGCCATTTCCTCTAGCTTGATAATCCACTTTTCTGACTCACGCTCTTTCCATTCCACAGGTAAGATTCTTTCCTTCAACGTACATACCTTAGAGTTGTTCTCTGTAAATGAGATGTGGAGAGATTGAACTACATATACGAGTTGGGGTAGAAGCTTAATTTTAGGCAGGCAATTTTGCCCAACTACAACATCCTCAGTCTTTCTCATCAGTATAAGTCTTTGAAAATAATAGCCAACAAACTGGGGAGGGAATTTAGTGAAACGATCTTTAGTTCTCTTGGGTAGGATATTTTATCATGTTTAATAATGTCCACTATAGCTTGGGGTGCAAAATATTTAAACTCTTAGGGTCTCATTTATGAAAAGTGACGCATCGTTGCGGGAAAACAGAGATGCTTCACTTTTCACTGCGCCCTCCTTGCGACACCAATGATGCATCATATTTACAGTATGACACATCATGGCGCAAGGAGTTACAGATACGTCAGTATTTCTGACGTATCTGTATGGCGCAAAAGTGACACATTGCTGGAGTGTGTCGCAAAAGTGACGCAACTGCAGCAATGTGTCCTTTCACATGGGGCAAGCCCCATGTGAAAGGGCCTGCGTCAGTCTTACGCCTTATAGATTTCACTGCGTCACTTCTATGACCCTGTCTTGCATCAGAACGCCCCCCCTGCATACATTATACCTGAAGTAGGCATAATATAACGCAAGGGTTTACAAAGTGACGCATCTACCTAGATGCGTCACTTTGTAAATATGGTGCAACAAGGCACATTTTTTACGCTGCTGGTGCGTCACAAAAAGTGACGCACCGGCGGCATAAAATTGACGCACAGCCTTATAAATGAGGCCTTTACTGTTTTATCAACATTAATTCCGTTCCCTTTTCATTTCATATAATTAATCTTAAAACCTGAAACAGATGAGAACCTTTCTAACAAGACGAGCAATGCTGGCAGCAATATTTCAAGTCTAGACAAACACGAACCGTCACCAGTAAACAATACTGCTTTGTGGTGTCCCGAGGGCATTCTTGTTCTGCTAATGCCATATGCTGGATTGATTTTTGAAGAAGAGGTTCCACGTTAAGAGCAGAAAGTAAAGGAAAGGCGGGATATCATTGAATGTTCCATGAGACTCGGTCATCTTGAGTAACAAGACGCATTTGTTTTCAGCCTTGTCTGAGGCACATGGCATTGGTTTTGTATACGTTTTTAACTTCGGGCCTTGCCATGTTTTGTCATGCATTTTTAGGAGATTGCTCCTCTCAACATTTCAGCATTTACAGACAGAACTGTCCTGGAGACTTTGGTGCGTTCTGCTCTATCGATCGGACTTGAGGCCAGTCAACTATTCATATTATTCCTTCTTAATCATAATGTCACAGTCCAAGAGGGCTATTAGTCTATAAAAATCACACTCATATGAGTCCTTATCATGCTTCAACAATGAGGTCAACATTGATCCCATCATTGAAGGACTAAAACAGTGAGTCGTGAGAAAAAGATCAGGCACATTCATGAGGGGTCCCAGTAATAATAATAATAACTTATTGTACAGTTAGTTAAAACTCACAATGTAAAAACAAAAAAATCATTCAGCGATAAAATTGTTTGGCAATATCTTACACTATTACATTTAAAACTTTTTTACTCTCAAGTAAATGTCTTATCAATCTCAGTTTCTGTTTATGTGCTGTACTTTTCCAGGGTAATAAGGAGCATGCGCTTCGGAATATAGGACACATATTTAACAAGGCATGGTTCTAGGCATGGTTCTAGATGGGCTATCTCAGTTTGTTTTCAATGCTTCCAATTGGAGGACAATAAAGTGCTTGTGCTTCTGAGTACTAGACACGGTTTGGCAAGGCCTGTTTCAGGACTGGCTATCATAGTTCTTGATTAAGTGCTACAGCTGCTTACTGTCTTCCTCGCGCCTTTTGCTAGGCCCTGAGTCTTCTAGCCACTACGTCAAAGTACTTTGTTAATCGGCAATTTAGTTGGATCTTGTCTGGGTTAAAACACAGCTTTACGGCCTGCCTGCAGCTTCTTATGCCCTTTTGATTCCATATTACTCGAAGACAGGCACGCCTTATGTCCATCAAGCTTGGGCAGATCCAGATTATGTGTGTTAGATCCTCTTTTCTTTTTCCACATAAACGCCAGGACTGTTCTTCTTCTTTCCTTTTCCAGGGTGCCAGGTGAGAAAGAATTGGTAGAATGCCAAAGAGCAGTTTAAAAAAAAAATCTTTTGTCTTCTGTGTCAGTCCCATTTTCAGATATGCTTGAGGCTTAAGAGCTTAATAATCATTCAGCACTGTCCATCCATGGGCCCTCTTGGCCAGGGTTTCCTTATCTTCTATTGTTGATATTAGTTTTGTTGTTTTTGTTACTAACTTTTTGAAACTTTTATTATCTTTGGAAGACTCCCAAAGGTTTGTCAGTTCGAGATATTCCAATGATTCAAAAAGGTACTTCCTGGCTGGTGATTCATCTCGGGTTGACAGTTCAGTCCAGAGGTGGGCATTTAAGGATCCTTGCTCCGCTCCTCTGATTTTATGCCAGATTTTTATGCAAGTGCCTCTTCTCTCCACTGTTTGTCTCTGTAGGCCAAATTCAAGGAGTATTGGGCAGGCGACACGTAGTTGTGCAGCTGGAAAATTGCTCTGTATGTTCTACTGAATATTTTTTCCCAAACTGTCGCGTCTGTCCCTTGCATTGGTTCACTCCTGTATGTGAGCATTGGCTGCAGTCGTACTCTGATCACTTGTAAGAGAGGATCCAAGGTTCGGTCTGGAAGGACCTTCTTCAAGGTCTTCATTGAGTAGAATGTGGTACCTTTCTGACGCAAGGCCTCTAGTTGTGGTATAAACGATCCTCTGCTGTCCAATAGTACCCCAAGGTATTTGTAGTTGGTTACCCGGTCTAACCTCTGTCCTTCCAGGTACCATGAAAGTTTCTTTGATTTATTATGATTCACTGTCATTACTATTGATTTGTTTAAGTTGATCTTTAATGAATTAATTTGTGAAAATGTATTTGTGGTGTCCAGAAGGTGTTGGAGTCCAATTGAAGACCGGCTTATTAAAACCAAGTCATCTGCATATAAAAGGTTTGATAACAAGATATTTCCCAGCGATGGGGCATGCGATTTGGCTTGATCAAGTTTTCCTGGAAGTTCTGCTAGAAAAAGGTTAAACAGCATGGGTGCTAGAAAGCACCCTTGCTTTAGGTCTTTGTTGGTGTTAATTCGCCTTGAGAGGTGCATCTCAGATGCCAGCTTGATCTTGATTTCCAGTATGCAATAAAATCAGCTGTTTCAAGTGGGGCCTTGGTATCCCCCACTTTTCCAGCTTCAGCCAGAATTTGGTGAGATCTACATGATCGAACTCTGAGCTGTAATCTATGAAGCATATGAATAGCGAGCTTTTTGCGGTTTTAACTGCATCTATCAGTAGGTTAGTGCTGTGATGTTCCTTATTGTTCCCTGTCCACTGGAAAACCCTGTTTGGTTTGCGGGAATGATGCGTTTTGAAGTTGCCCAAGGTGTTAGTTCCTCCAAGAGTAGTCCTGCATAATACTTTGCCCCTCTGTCGATTAAGGCAATAAGTCGATAATTGGTAGGATTGCTCCTTTCGCCCTGCTTATAAATTGGGCTTATTATCGATCCTTTCTAGGACGATGGACATATCGCTGTTTTCTTGATTCTCTTGAGGACTGGTACCAATGTTTTGCTCCAAAAATCAGCGTTGTGTTTATACATTATTGGCGGTATTCCATTTGGACCGGGGGCACCTTCCAATTTCCCTCTTGATATTTGTAACTGCCTCCTGTTATTTCGTAGTTTCTTTCCTTACTGCTGGATGGAGATTTTGGATTTATGACATTACAACGCATGCTTTTACCACGCATGCTTTTACATCGCAAGTTTTACAACGCATGCCTTTACAACGCATAGTGTTGAGGGGTGCTGGATAGTGAATAGTTTAATTTACTATTCCAACTCAAGTCCCCGTGGATAGTAGGGAAGGTGTTGGAAAGTAAATTAAATCTATTCCCTATCCTAGAGCGCCCCCCACCGCAATGCGTTGTAATGGTTTGCGTTGTAAAAGTTGCGATGTAAAGGTACTGCGTGGTAAAAGTTGCGTTGTAAAGGATGTTTCCCGGAGATTTTAAGCGCTTTGTTCCTTCCTCTTTCTGATTTGCATCTTTGCCCTCGAGCTCAACCTGGTTGACGCCTTTGTTTTTTACATCTTTTCCTCTGGATAAGTCCACCATTGGGTTTTTATCTTTGAAGTAACTCAATAAGTAACATGCCCAGTTGGGTTCTGATATGTACGAGTTTACTCCGCTATGTCCTGGCCATTGAAGGTTGTGGATTGTCTTCCAGAACCCAACACTGTTCTTAAATTTCAAGTCTTGCATTATTTTTACCCAGAGTTCATCTTTCATTTGCCTTTTTTTTCCTCAGATCTTCCTTTTTTGCAATGCCTTTAAGTTCTGTACCTCTTCCCGCAGGGCTTCGTTGTGTGGTCGTATACGGAGCTGCCTTAGCATTTGGTTTATTTTTCATTTTAGATTTTTTATCTCAGTTGTGCTTGCCTTACTTAGTAGGTTGCCTAAGGTACTCCCCTTCGGTATTTTTTGGTTCTGTTGCATATGTTTTTCCTACATCCTTTACAAATCCTTCACAAGCCTCTAATGAATTTGTCGTCATGCTAGTTTTTTGATGGATAATAGTCTTTGTATTGGTTGACAGCTTCTCTATTTTGTTGGCATTGCACCTTATCCATCTAAAATTTGAGGTGTACTCTGTGCCCGCGCTTTTCCTTACTTCCATGTTGTGCCCTCTGGTTACACGTAGTGTCACTTCATGTGGTAAATGGTCACTTTGACCATTTTCACCTATTCTGAATGAACCTATGTTGTCGAACAGTGGAAGAGTTACCAGGGTAGAGTCGAGGTAGGAAGAGTCGGTTGAAGAGAAATATGTTAATGCTGGTGGGGTATCCTCTTTAAATCAGTCATTTAATACCCTCAGGTTTAGCTGCTCTAGGTCCTTCATTAGTTGACTAGCGTATCTTGTTTGGGAGTGCAGGTGCTTGGTGTGGTATTCCCCATGCTATGTTAAGTTCCTGTGCTATTTCGTCTCCTGGTGTTGTTCCAAAGAGGTAAAGATTCAAGTCTCCCACCAGAATTAAGTTCTTAACTTCTCTTTCTTCTGTTAATCTTACCAGTTATCTAACCAGTTCTTTTGCCCCTTTAAGTCTGTGCTTCGGGTGTATATATGTGTTAATTATGAGTAGTGATTGGTCCTCCTGTTGATTTTTTGATTGTTATAACTGTTGCCTGGATGGCACTTGGGGGAGCGATTTTTTCCTTGATCTCTTCCATTGTTCCTGTTGTTAATATTGAGGTGAATGTCATTAGGCCTCCTGGGCTGTGGCCTTATGTAGAGCCTCTGCTACCTGGGTGGATATGTGTTGTGTATCCCAGTAGAAGATTGGTATAAGCTTTACAAAAAGAGGGCGAAAAACCATATGGGGCAAGTGGTTTGCCCTTGGAGAACAATAATTACAAGTCTAATTTCAATAGTGCCTAGAGGAGAATCTAAAACATAAAGCATCTCTTGGGTCAGGTTCTCTGACGAATACAAAAGGGAGAAATGGGTTCGGAAAAACTCCATTATATCATTCTCATTCCTGAAATTCTACCTCCTTTACCATCTCCTATTTCATTCACTTGAGACTCTTTTTTCTTTTGAATTTGCAGACCAGGCACCTATGCATTTTCCCCCCCTTTTCAGAAAACATCTATTGCATGTACAGCAGTTTACATGGCGATGTTGGACCTAGCCCTCTCTGCAGGATCACCCTAAAACTTGATGCTTTTACCCTTCACTTTTTTTGCTGGATTTGGTTTTGGTACTCTTAGCAGGGCCGGCTTTAGCGCTGGGGGCGTCCAGTACAACAATGTTAGTTGGTGCCCCCAATGACCACCTCCACCACGGATTCTCTCACAAGCACCCTTTAACAGTGACAACGTCTCCATAACCACTCTCTCTCAGATGCATCAAATTAGTTATATAGCACCACTCATACCAGTAAAGGATTTCAGAGCACGTTGCATTACACACACATTACACAGAGGCAATTAAACATACATGTGTAAATCAGTGTATAGGAAATGTTACATAAGCCAAAGGACTAAAAGTGTAGGAGTCACATGTCATCCATACTGGTAGGCAGTATAGTTTAGGAGTGCTTGGTGTGGAGAAGCACAGTCGAAAAAGAAACAACCTAGTTGGGAGTTTTCTTTAATAATACGAATAGATTTCTACACAAATGAACCTTTTTTGCAACATTAATAAATGCTCAAATGTATATTTTTCATTGTGTATGAAGTTCAATGATGAAAGTTAATAGCTCACTGTTCTAAAGAAGGACTTTAAGTTATAAATTGCAAGTTACAAAAGGATGTCTTTTTTAAAAGCAGTAACCTCCTGATCTATTTACATTATATGCACTCTGTAATCTACATGTTACATGTTCTTTGCAGCAGGTATATTAACTCTCTGCACTACCTTCTCAGAAGTCAAAACATCAACTTTACAAAACTCCAATCTCTCTCTAGGAAGAACATTAATCACAGGAGTAAACTTTACATTTTTGTGAGGCCTGGTAATTACCAAAGGAAAGGAGCGCCGCAGCAGGGGCTTTAAATCATAATAAACTTGCAAACACGGGCCCCAGGAAGCCAGCTCCCGGTGCGGCGGCACCGGTCTCACCCCCCTAGAGCCAGCCCTGACCCTTAGGATTCAGTGCACCTTACTGCTGCTAACTAGTGCTAAAGAGCTTGTGCTCTCTCTTCTAAACATGGTGATATTGGCTTACACCCAATTGGCATATTTAATGTATCTATAAGTCCCTAGTAAATTGGTAATACATGTGCCCTGGGCATGTAAATTACATGCTAGGTGGGCCTGAAGCACTTATTGTGCCAACTGTTTAAGTAGCATTTTAAGCATGCCCCAGGCCTGCCATTTCAGCCTGTGTGTGCAGTTTTAAACTCCATTTTCAAACTGGCAAAAATAACCTGTTGCCTGGCCCAAACCTTAATTTTTAATAAATGTTAGTGACATTTAGGGTAGGCCCTAGAGGGCAGGGTACAGTGTATTTATCAAGAATTTGCAATGCAATCGGTCTCGCCTTTGGGACTTTATATGTATTTAACTATGCAGCACATTAGCCTGGATGCTGAAACATTTACCTTTCTTTAACATGGAGGGAAAATAAGCACCACACTGCGTGACTTGCCAGGTATGGGAACACGTGGATAGTTTATTGACTTTCAGCAGGAAATGGTGTAGGCCAAAGCTTTGTTTTTAATATAAAATCGGCTTTTGGTTGTCATATTACTGAAAATACAAGATTTGAAAACAATATTATTGTCTATGGGTGCTTGTGGAAGACAATTTGTATGGACTGGAATCTAGAGAATGCTAAAGTGATTCTGGCATTTTACTGACCTCTGCTGGTCGTTTTCTATCAAGAAAGTTAAACTGCGGCAGTTGCCAGAAAAACTAAAAAAAGAAAGTCCCTCAGCAGAAAGCAATTCTGGTATTTTTATTGACCTCGACTGGTTCTTTTTCTATTAAGACAGTTAAACAGATGCAGTTGAACAGAAAAAAGTCCCTAAGCAGAAGCAGACAAGTCCCAGGGCTAATCTCCAAATCCCACAAAGTACATACACATATAAGTATATACTAATATATAAGTATATACTAAAGTATATACAAAAAGTCTGGAATGCTCGACCTAAGAAGTTGGACAAGTAATGTTAAGTTTATATGTCCTGGTAGTGTTAAACTCTTACATTTGTTTTTTACGACTGCAGCGCCTACTTGTCCCATAGGATAACATTGGAGTTATGGTATTATATTTAATAAACTGTATTTCCAAATGGGAGCAAGTCCCCAGGTCATGTTTGGTGTATTTGGAATTGTAATTGTTTAAATTACAATTATGAAAATACCCCTTGTAGAAAGTTGGCATTTTCCTGTCTTAGCCATTTAGTACCGGCAGTCTGTCTCTGGGTCACATGACTGGGTGTAGATGACAGCCAGGCTTTGTGTATTCTTCTTCTTAGACAGCCTCACACAATAGGGAGCTTAGTTGTGCCTGGATGGGCCATCACTGGCAGGATGAAAGAGCGGAGCTAGGCCCAGCACTACTTACACTTGAATAGTCTGTGTTCTGCCTCCACACAAAGGGCTGCATACCCCTTTTTGTTTGTCTGGAGCCAGGAAAGGAAGGCAGGAAACCTGTGGACTTCAAAGGGAAATCTCTAGAAGCTTCTACCACTTCAAAGGAAGAACCAGATATAATTATTGGACCCCAGACACCAACTCTTCAGTACACGTCTGGACCTGTAAATCCTCTAAAAACAAACAATACACAATTTTAGAGAGGGTCTTAGGCTATCTTTAGAGACCTGCCTGGATATACTGCCTCATTCACAACCTTCAATAATACAAATATCCAGGGGTCTAAAATACAATAATAATGTTCTGAGTATTCCAAACCCCGCAAAAACCTGGATGTCTATGATACTACAATTCAGAGTCCTATCTAAATGAGAAATCCTATTTAGTTTAACAGATTCCCATCACTCACTAATTGGTGACATGCTTCATCATCTGGGTCTCCTCTTTACCCACTTTAGTGACACTAAGGGCTACACCCCATCATAGGGACCAGGGAGCCGGAGGAAGTTTTTTGTTCTAATGGTAAGTTACCAGAAGAGAGCAATTGACTGGTGTGGGAAATGAATGCAGTGCAAAATACCAAAAGTAATATGTGAATTTAAAATTGAACTACGACAGACCCCGTATTTATTCTTGTCTCTCGCAATCCAAACTAAAAACAGTGCAAATGACAGTTTATAACAAATAACTGTCTGATGTTTCAAAAAAAGGTCAACATGTTTCAGCACATCTGGACCACATTCCATCCAATGTCTCCTTCAGGACCAACTAGAATATTGCTACAGCACAGTGAAAAAAAGTGAGAAATGAAAATATAGTGATAAATACAAATACATTTGAAGCAGTTGGAAACGATACAACCAGATCACCTGTAATCAGAAATGCATAATACCTCTTCTGCAAAACCCATACAGCTAATGGAATCTGTAACACAGTGAAGGACATAAGTGCAACATTTTTAGAGAATGCAAAGCTTTCATGCTCAGAACAAAACATCAACTGTAGTGGCAATCTCATTATCATCTACCAAAACCCTGTTGTGGGTGCATGCTTCTCGTTCTTACCCGATATGCATGAGAAGGATACCTCACCTCGCTGCCGCTCAGGGAAAAATGAGGCATCGCTCTATGAGAAAAAAGTAGGAAAGTACCCTGTTCACTTTGGCATCCTACCAATCTCAACATCCCATAGATTGCCCATATGCTGCAATCACGACACGTAAACACACCCAACACAAGATTAAAAACTATTATATATATACTGTTTGATGTGGCTGCTTAGTGTGAAGGATATAGTGTTCATGAAATGATAAACACATACCTTCATCACATTCATCAAACTGGATTGGAAGGTGGCTAGTCCTACTGTCTTAATGAGTCTAATGGTAATGCCTATGGTGTTATTGCTAAAACCCCAGAATTCACCTGCCGTATCTAAATCCTATATTCAAATTCGAGGATTCACAATATAACACATGCTGATTGAGAATCAAAAATCAACACATGCTGATTAAAAATCAACGTTGTCCCCATCACCCCAAAGATGGGTGATGCTAGGCAGAGGGAGGGAAGCGTAAAAAGTTATTTGATTTGCCTGCTCAAATTCACAAGCCCCATGGCACAATAGCCCATGTCTCAAAGCAGATGTAGTATGGGCAAAGTCATAGCATAAAACGAGATTACACGCAGCCCTGTCGCGTGTTGTCAAAAACTCTGAAACGCGAGCGGTATACCCAACATGAAGACGGGCAGCACACAGGCTTACCTGTCCGTAGGTACCTCTTGGTGGTCATCCAAGCTGTCGGGGAGGTACCGGTGGTTCCGCGCCACCATTTTTAAAGCACCAGACTCCTGCCTTAGCGTCTTGGGAGTCGTATGCACCTGGGAAACTGTGCGTTCGTGAGTTGAAGTACCCATACTGCAGTGTGTCATTATTCCCAAAATGTATTAATTATCTCTTGTCACACCCCATACCTTGTCTCTATCATATGACTATAAATGTTGATTAAAACATTAAAATGTCTACATGAATTGAAGTCTACACAAAATCTACGTGCCTACATTCCGCAAGTTGTTGATTAAAAAAAGCAATAAGACTAAATTAAATATATATGTGTATGTGTGTATTTAATATATATATATATATATATATATATATATATATATATATATATATATACATTAATATATATATGTATTTCTAATATACACACACACATAAAAAACTTGAGCACTTGTGCTTTAAGGATATAACTTGTTAATTTCACATAACATTGATTCAAACTCACTGAGAAATACTAGTTTAGAAATCCCTTTAAATTGTAGTCAATGTTTTGTTTCTAGTTTATGACTTGCCAAATGGAATAGTCTCTGAATATAAATGTTCAAAGTCACTTTCTTAATATTATTGCATCCTTCGAATAACACAGAGATGGATTCAAGAATGCGACAAGTGAGTGGAAGCAACTCTTCCCAAGTTCTTGGGGGTTTTAGATGGCAATATCCTGGAGCTGCAGTTAAACTTCCTAAATGCCTAACAAGAATGCTATGGGTCATGAAGAAACATACTCAACATCAAAATAGCTGTTACATTTCCCAAACTATGAGAGTTTGGGATTCATGGGCTATGTAGTTTATGCTTTGTGTTGTTACATAGTGTGTTCTCTAAAGACTTGCAGCTGTTTGCCAAAAAGTGCTAAAGTTTCTTGTCCAGCTCCAGCCTATCCTCCCCTTGCTATGAGCTAATGCAAGTGTGCTCAACGTATGATGTGTCAGGCTCCACAACGTAAGAGGAGGTAAGGCGTGGTTCATAACAGTGTCCCCCTCCAAGGTCAATGTCTCTGAAGAAGTACCCCTGGTTAACATGAATGTTTAGCATAAAAGTCACATAACTTGCAGTATCCAAATTGGAGCCTGACTCCCATGATCTGTCCTCAGGGCTGAAACCCTGCTAGCCTACTTAATAATGCAACTTAAAAAAAAATGTAATCTACCTCATATTCTTTTTTTGCATTAACCTGGATTAGTCCAGGATTTGAAGCAATACGTGTTTTTGCAGAGCGGGGCACAATGAGGGCACATTAAATACAGGCTGAATTGTTATGCACTGGGGCTAGTTGAACCTCACAGAGCCTTGATTTACAACCTGTTCAATAAGATATAGACCTCAAAATGTTGGTTGGGAGTTAGAAGACAATTGCAAAACCCTACTAAGTAACCACAGTATAGTCCCCCCTTCCTATGTATTTAGGTGCAGGGGTTCTTTTGCAATCTCTATATGGGTTCTATTTAGTCTTAACATTTTTTAAGGCTTTCTATTGAGATTTTTGGATTTATTTTAGTTCAATTAAATGTTCTTGTATACACAGAACGGAAACAGACAAAGGCAAAAAATAAGCACAATGTTCTGGGATAGTGCCTGTACATACAAAGGAAAGGCTATACTCCAATTACTGAGAGATAAGTCTTGTTATAGGTTAATTCTGCTACCACAATGTATTGCTCTAATCCTCCTCCTGTTTTAAGGCTTGAAATCTCAAATATTGCTCAACATGGTGATTCATTTACTCGCTCTGCCCTTCTTTCTGCAGATGATATCCAACTCCTCACACAAAGGAGACCAAAAGATTGAAGTAAACTGAGACACCTTGTCAGATATTAAAACTTGCAGAATAACATGGAAGTTTATTATCTGATGTACAAATGTCTGAGCTAGCTCTTTAGGAGTTGGAGTAACCTTAAAAATGCAATTGAATCATCCATCTTGGTCAAACGGTGCACAACCAATAAAATGATATGTTCTCACTCTTAGGTAATTCTACTATAAAGTCCACTGACACAGCGTGCCAGGGCCTTTGTGGTTCAGGTGATGGTCTCAAAAGACCTAGAGGTTTTGTATGGGATTTCTTAATGGGGACATAAATGGAACATGCCTGTACATGCTGCTCAACATCAGTAGATTAAGTTGACCACCAAAAATATATTTTTAAATGTGCCTTCATTTTAGCCATTTCTGGATGTCCACAAGTCTTAGAATCATGAATCCAACCCATAGATTTCTGTCTTAGTTAAACAGATGGAAAATTCATGTTTTCTCTTGATAAAACTTGTTTTTATCAATTCTGGTTTATGTCCCTTTACCCAAGCTTTCCTGTCCTTATGATGCATATGTGTACATACTTTTACCAAGCATTATTCTACATAAGGATACAGAATGATTCCTTGAGGGTTTAGGTGGCAAAATCAAGAGTATTTATTAAAGTTATTTTAATTTTTTATTTGATTCTGTCGAGACAAAGCATCTGCTTTTCCATGACTTCGACCTGATGTATACTTTATTTTATTTGTGTTTGATTCTGACTACAAGGCCCTGTTTCATACCTTTACTGAACTGACCTTTTGCATCTGGTTGTTTATTACATCTAATTTGTCATTCAGGATGGTGTCAAAATCCATTATGCAGGTTAAAAGATACAGTGGGCAAGGCAGTTTTTTTTAGAAAGCACTAACCTTATAGTCTGGATCCAATCAATCAATCAAAAATAATTTATTCAGCATAAATACAATACAATACCATAAAAGTACAGTTTGAAAGGAACATCACCAAATGAGATTAAAACCAGGCTAAAATACATGTGCAATCAATTCACAGATGGAGCCACTTCTCCAATGTCATTCTTCTTTACGGTCATACATAAATTGTCCTGGGTTAGAGTGGGTTGGAGTCGGTTTGTAGGGGGGTTACATATAAAATCAGTCATATAAGGTGCACAAATAATTAATTTCTTTATGCTAGAAAATTGCCCTCCCCACACACTTCATTATTAAAATTATTGACAAAGAGGTACTACACCGCATATATTCACCCCTCACCTCTTGTGTTTCTGAGTCTCACAGCCGACCTTAAAAAGTTTACAGTACAAAAAAGTGTTAAAACCACTGTGGACAATTTCAGAAACAATAGGGCCACCTTTGCCTGCTTGAGGCCGGCGTTCTTTAGAACGCATTTTAAAAATAGCTTCCTAAGGCGAGCATAATAGGGACATAATAAAATAAAGTGAAGGGTATCCTGCAGAGACCGTTGGCTGCAGCCGCACGGGCCCTTCAACTCTATAGATGTTGTATATCCAGCCGGAACCGCTAAAATATGATGTAACAGGTTCAGCCTAAAGCGAGTCATTATAAATCTGTCCTGTGCGTTGTGAATAAGATACACATTGGGTTCAATGCCCGGACAGGATTTAGTCAACAGGTATGCTCTCACAGATGGTTTGATCAGCTCCCTCTCTTCCCTAAGAGATAATACATGCTTTAGAAATTCAGCCTTGACATACGCCTTGTCCCGGGGTAGCAATTTCGTTGGATGGTTAAAATTATCCGGCCCCGTTCAGGGGCAATGCAGTTCATTATGATCTGCTTACTTAGTTGGGCCTCAGGATTTGTCCAAATTTTAATCCAACATGTTAGGAATGTAGGAAGGTGGATATCTGACTATGGTTGCCCCCAACTTTTTGCCTAGTGTTTTGCTGGTTTTCGACTTAGTTGGCCTGGGATCCTGCTATTCAGGACCCCAGGCTTCCTGCTCTCTCTGTTAAAATGGACTCCATGTACCTTAGGTACATAACTAATTGGTATTGGGTCACTCTTGTAAGTCCTTGTAGAGTGTACCATAGGTACCCAGGGCATAAGTGAACCCAAGGCCTACCAGGGGCTGCAGCATGTATTATGCCACCCCTGGCTGGCCATCCAAATCTGACACAACTGGCTGATCAATCAGCTGGGGCAAGGTGGTGTAATCACCCTTTGCTTTAGATATAGTATACCTATATCTAACCCTAAAATGGACACATATACTCGTATAAGTCACTCGTATGGCAGGCCTTAACAATCCTTGAGGCAGAGTGCTTGGAATTATGTGAGATAGCGCTCTGGCATGAGCTGAGCATGTCTGCAGCTTTCGGAACCAAGTCCTTTAGCTGTTTATATGATAACGCTATACCACATACTCCTAAGTGCTTTATAATCCTCGCTGTTATTGCTAACTTTGGCATAGCATTATCAAAACATGTCGAGTAAGGTGTCATACGAATTGGAATACTACCCCCTTGCCAATTCTGGCGACAGGGGTAGCATTCCACCCTTTTAGAGGGACTCGAAATGTATTTAACTGTGAACCCCGGTTAAAGTAAAACTCGAGCCTCAGCATCACAAAATGGATGCTGCCACCAGACACAAGTCTGACCTCCTGCTGCTGGGAGTCCTTCCAGCGAGGGAGGCTTGGACAAAGGGTTTCCTGCCTTGGGAGGTGCTAGCACCACCCCAGACAGGATTTTGTGTATTAGGTAGGACCGGCCTGAAAGGAATGAGACATGCCTGGGGCACACAAGGTGCCCTGTGCATACACCGGCTCAAACCAGTTGCTGGGGCACTCCAGCCCCAGCTCTGGCGCCAAACCGGACAAAGGATAGGGGGTGTAACTACCCCCCTTCCTGGTCCCACCCATAGGAGGGACCTAGTGATAGTACAGCCCCCTTTAGGAGAATAAAGGTAGGAGCTGGTCCCATTCGAAATTAGATTATCCCGAATTGAAACTTTACAAGAAGAAACTCTGGACTTCGAAATTCTGCTCCACAGAAGACTGAAGAAATCTCCCTTGTGGGCAAGGAGTGCCACCCTGCACCAGCAGGCACCATCAAGCGTCCAGCGGCTTCACTTTGTCGTCTTCCCTCGAGGATGCAGACTTCAGAGCCCGACGAGACCCGGATTCCCAGACCTCTCCGACCTCTACCTACATCTGCAGCACAGCTGAGATCTGTGGGTGCGACGAGACACGTGGGACCGGCCATCTTGAAGAAACTGCACTTCGCTTCCAGCACGACTTCTGAGGTATCCTCGACGAAGTGCTTTGGGGATAGAGAAGCCCCAGCCCCGAGCAGCTCCAGCACAGAAGACCAGCCCCCTAGTATCCACGAGATCTGCGTAGGGGCCCTTTTGCTTGATTGCTGCTTGACGCGTTGTCTGGTCACTTGCCGGCTGTCTAGTGGGCTCCTAGACGACGATCCATGACATCAACGCTGCTGGTCTGGTTGCTACAGACTGGCCCTTGCTTCCTTCCAAAAGAGAAGTATCCCAGACCCTCCTGGTCTGCACCAGACGCCTTTTCCACTCACCGCGTGGGTTGCCTTTGCCAAGGCCTGTTGACGCCGAATCCGGAACCAACACCGCCGGCAGCGAGAGCCTGCGTGGGAAAGCTCATGCCTCCATCCTGGTTGTCAAGCGTCCACTCTTTACCTGATCGCGACAACAGCATCTGGTTCCTTCCTGGTTCCACTCCAGTCACTGGCTAGTGACTTTGAACATTGTCCCCTCTGCTTTCAGGTCCTCAGCTTCCTTGATCCACCCTTAGATCACACCGGACCGCTTCCTCCTGGTCGCCTGCAGCATCTTTTCTTTCAGGCTTCATAGACTTCAACGCAGAAACCCGACACGACTTCGCACCTATGCACCCGCAGCCCGTGGGTGAGGTAACAAGAGCATTTAGGTGCTCAAGGGTAGATTTACTCTCCTAGTGTCCAGATTCACAGCTGTTTTAGTCCTAACTAGTCAGGATTGTCCGTACTCACCTTTTTCTTGAACTGTACTGTCCATAGACGTTGTAACGCATCTCGCGTGTGAGTTCACACTCTGCACACGCGTTCCGTGGGCCTCCTATTACTTACCTAAAGTTAGGGTAGTGTAGTCCCAGCGATCCTACAGCCTCTGGACAGCTCCATTCCTTCTATCGACTTCCTTATACCACTTGTTTAGTATATGGTTTGTTGCGCCCCTAGGGCAACATTGTAACTCGTGCAACTTAACATATTTTTCTGAAGAGTCTTGTCATGTGCTTAGCCCTCTGACCTCATAAAGAGTTTAGAGTTGTATGTTAGTTAATAAATATCTTGTTTATTTTCATAACTACCTCTGTGGTGTCCTTTCATTTGGTATTCAAGGGGTTATATGTGGTAAAACAGCTGGCTTCACATGCCAAAAGAGTTTAGCCTAAGACTGCTTTGTCCATGCTACCATTAGGATAGCTGGTCTAGACGGTTGACTTACAACCAATCATCACAAGGGTTGTTTGGACTGTTACAAGGTGATCACTAGAACTAGTGAGCATCATATATCAGGCCAACTTCTCCCAAGGGGTTTGAGTTGCGACCTGTCTCTAATGTAAGTCACACCTAATTCCTCATGGATAATGTGGGAAGGTGTGCTCTGAGGCACTTTCAGCAACCACCGTAAGTATTTATTTTCTTCAGTTTGCAGGTGTTGTAAATCAATGAAGCCCCAGACCTCACAGCCATATAAAACTTTGGCACAACACATGGAGCTATACAATTTCAAGATTTGCTTCGGGGACCAACGACCCAGCCTTCGCCCAAAATTCATAATTGCCCCATGGCAACTAGCTAGTGTGCCGCATTTCTCATCTGCCAGGGCTTTAAAACTAAGGTGGGTGTCAAATAGAATCCCCAAGTATGAGAACTCATGCACCTTTCCCAAACAGTGAGTACAAATCCTATAATTGAATTTCCTTTTCGGTATTTTTTCCCATTCCATGATATATGATTTTGAAAGATTGGGGGACAGCTCTAAACTCTCCATATAGCGGACAAAACCATCTATCAAACACTGTAGCCTTCGTGAAGTACGCACAAGAAGCCCCGCGTCATCTGCCTACAGCAGAACAGGGATCCCTCTTGTTCCTATCCTTGGAGAGTCCACCACTAGAGCACCAAGTGCCTGATCCAGACCACTTATGTACAGGGTGAATAAGAAAGGCACCAAAATGCAACCCTGTCTCACCCCCCTAGAACATGAAAAAGGGTCAGTTGTGCTCCCCTCCTCATTGTATCTAACCTGGGTGGAGGGTTCCGGTGCAATACTCTTAAAATGTTTACCAATCCCGGATCTACACCAGGGACTCCCATTAGTTCCCACAGTTTCCTGCGATTCACCTGGTCAAAAGCTGCCGTTAAGTCCATGAAAGCCAGGTACACTGTTTCATGGCTGGCGATAGTCTACTTGGCTACTAAAAGATTTAGATTAAGGCATTGATGGACAGTTGACCGCCCATACCTGAATTTATACTGAGTGTCAGTGATTATGTGGTGTTCATCCGCCCAATCCATTAACCGATTGAGGATGACCCTACCTAGTACTTTCACTGTCACATCAATAAGGGAAATGGGCCGGTAGCATAATGGGCTAATCACCCTTTTTAAAAATGGGTACAATTGTAGCTGTGGACTAGGATGCTGGCATACCTGACTCTACTGCTGCATTAATCACTCTAGTTAATATGGGCGCCCAAAGTTCTACCTTACTCAAGAAAAAATCTGGTGGTATCAGATCAAGACCCGGGGCCTTATTCCGTGTCAGACCCTCGATGCCCGCCTTTATCTCTCCCAGAGAAAATAATATCTGAGTGGTGCTCCCTCTCCCCTCCTCTGTTTCTGTTGAGTCATTGGTACTGCCGTGATTGTAAAGGCCTTGGAAGTGCTCAAATCAAGACTCTGGAAGAATATGGCTTACTACCTTTTGTTTATTTGCGTCTTGGAAACAAGGGTCATTTAGAACTTTCCTAAAAGCGGCCGAGTCGTTTGACTCGGCCGCTTCCCTCAGGTTCTCCCACGCCTGCTGCTGCAATGTAGTTTTACGTCGTTTTGTTGCCTGTTTGTACAGAGCCCTACATGAGGACACCTTTATTTTATCTTTAGTGACCGTTTTTAAAGCTGACTTCAATTCCCTCAGGGCAATGGAGCATTGACGGTCAAACCACCTTGGGTCATCCATTCCCTTTTTCTGCGTTCTACTCCTGAGAATGCCAGCAATATGTTGGGCAACACCCTCAAAGGCTTTGACCAAATCTGCCCCCTCCACTGTTAAATCTAAACACTTCCAAACCTGCTGATCGTTGTCTGAGATTAACGGTCTATAAAAGGCTTCACCATTGATATGGTCTGAGCCTCCTTCCTTGATCAGTGGCACTTATCGTGCCGCCGGCCACTATTCGCAAAGAATGCTTATTTGGGTTTGGATCCCTGAACGACATGACCAGAGGGTTGTGATCACTGAAAATACTAACCTCTATGTTAAAACTTGAAATCCAACACTTTAACGTGTTGGTAACAAAAAATAAAATCAATAAAAGTGTCCCTTCCACTACTTTTAAAAGTTGGACGGACCGGTCTGTATTCAATGGGTGTGATCCAGACTACTGCTATGCTTCCACACTACACTTATGCACTACCAACCCTACATATTTGCTATTAAGTAATCTAGTAGTAGACTAGCAGGAAGGGGAATTTGATAAGATAGAGATTGCCTCTCTGTTGCATCATTTCTGCTGGGCATAGACTTCACATAGTCACTGCGGTTATCTAAAACCGATAAGGATATTATTGTAATGTAAATGTATTATGAAATGTATTGCGACTTATATAGCGCACGTATCACCCGAAGGCATCAAGGCGCTTGCCTTGGGAACCCGTCCTGGCTTTTTCCCTGTGAGATAACCCCTACTGGGCATCCCCAAGGTGAAAGCCAGGCATCCCGGAGATTAAGCAAGTTATTGCCCAGAGTTGCAGCGTGGGACCCCATGATTAGAGTAGGCACCGAACCGAGAATTATCGAGTCCGTGGACATTTTTGGGCTCAGTACCCTGCCGCGTCGGGAATTGAACCCTGATCCCGGGCCAGAACTCTGCATCAGGGTTTGCCTCTCTAATCAGTGAGCCACACTCCTCCATACTGTATATAATTCTTGACATACATATTTATATAAACAATGATGTACTTTTAAAATAGCTCGGTATGTCCGCCTCTTGTGAAGTGGAACAGCTGATATTTATGAAAACTGAAAACAGAGAAAATACTTAATATGATTGCATCCTTAAAATACTTTTCTGAACATAGTGATGGGTTTCAGGAATATGAGACATCTTTGGAAACAACGTTCCTGAAGTTTTCATGGTTTCAGATTGCAAGATCCCGGCTGCATCAACTAAAGATCATGTTTGCTTACCCAAGACACCATGGACCATTAGGGAACTTATACCTGAACATGAAAGATAGCTACATCTACACTCCAGAAACCTGACAGTTTGATAATTATGGGCAACACAATTCAGGCTCAATATCATCACACAGTGAGTCCTCCAAAAATGGGAAGCCTTTAGTCAAATGGTGTTGACATTCCTTGTCCAGCTCCTGCCTTTTATTCCTTTAACTGGAAATAATGCCAAGTGCACTCAGAGTATGATGCCTATGTGCCATTATCTTATGGAGAGGTAAGCCATGGTTCATGACAGGGACAGGATGGGACTGTGGGGTACTCCGCAGGGGATGTGTAGTTTTTTGGCATCTTGAGGTTCTCATCTGAATGAATTAGTAGTGGTAAATAATTTAGAGCCACCCCAGGACCATGCAAGAAAAACCCAAGCATGTTTTAAAGGTGTGGATCAATACCTGGTGTACAACTGTAATGAATCTTCAAGGAGGTACAGAAGAATCAAGACTCAGTGTCTAGGAGAGCAAATCTTTCCTCTGATCCTCAGCGACTGGTCTACTGTAGCAGTTTATAAGTATGTCTCCCCAGGGCCCGTCCTAGGATTTATGGGGCCTTGGGCAGAATAGGAAAATGCGAGGCCCCTATAATTTGCATATGATTTAACTTAACAGGAAGTGACATCATAGGAAGTCATTTCAATTGGCCATTAATTATATTGATATTGGTATTGTTTATAGAACATGCCAATGTGGCACTGCCATCTGCAGCTGTAACAGCAAATAAAGCTAATTGGGCAACATAGTTGAAAAAAGCCAGGTTTAAAGTTTTTTTCTAAAACAGATAAAATTGGACTGGGCTTTGAAATGCAAAGACATTTTGTTTCAGAGTTTGCATGGAATGAGTTAAAGCTTCTGCCACTCCAGGACTCTTTGCTTATTTTAGGTGTTTCCACTGTTCCCAAGGGGGTTGATCGGAGAGCTCCCCTAGGTGTGTATCATATGAATTTTCCCCAAGGTACTTAGGACCTATGTTGTGAGCAGTATACAGTGCCTTGAAGGCAAATTTCTTTCTAATGGGAAACCATAAATGTGAGAAAGATTTGAACTTTGAAATTCTCATTAAGAGACGAGTTGCTGCGTTTTGTAAAATGTGCAATTTATTCAGAGATCACAGATAATATGCATTGTTGAAGCCTGTTTGCAAGAAGCTACTTACTGAGTTTGGATGTAAGTAAAATCGTTAAAAATTAATACTTATAAAATGCGTACTTATATTTTACATCTGTATTAAATAGAAATGCATTAAATGAGTTAAAAATTGTTATTGTTCTATTGAATGGGATAAATTAATTTGATCTGCTAACCGGGCATCCTGGCACTAAGAGGGCTCCAAAGGAGAGTTACAAACTTTACCAATGTGAAGAGAGGGCAGTTTTAAGTGTTTTTGCAAAATATTGGATTTACACCCTAGTTCAAGAGGGAGAGGGTTCCAGTTTTGCACATCTAGAAAGGAGAAGGATCTGCCTCCAATCAAGGGCCTCTACATTTTTGGTGGCACAGGAGTTTGGATTCTGGAATTAACATAAGGAGTGTTGTACAAAGAGAGAACCTTTTTAATGAAGTGCATAATGATGAATGGATGGTGCCTTGAGATAGAGGGTTGCAAACCAAAAACCCAGCAGACAGCAAAAAGGTGAGAAGAATTGTCCTGGCGATGCAGCAGTCTCAGATGAGGCACCCTCTACTGTTCTGATTGATTTGAAGGGTACTGAATGTAAACAAGGCAGGAAATATGGTGAGAATATATGGAACTGTATAACAGCCTTACTGCAGTGAAAATGGAGAAAAGGGATGATTTTGTGTTACTTATGGATGTAGTAAAAGCAAGTGAATAAAACAAGGTTAATCTGTTCTGAAAAAAATGAGATGCTGGAAAATGAATCCAAGATTTTTTTGCTGACTGTGCAAATGTGGGTAATAGACCCAGCGTCACAAGCCAACAAAGAGGACACCATATGGTATGAGTTCTTTTCAAAATTAGAACCCTTGCTGTGTCACTATAAAGTTGTACTGAATTTGTCTTCATTCAGAAATTAACTGCTAGCATGCAAGACCAAACATATTCTTGGGCAGATTGCCACTGGAAATTAATGTTTGGGTACCAATATGAGCAAGACATCCACAAGAAACCAAAGGACTGAATGAGTAAGGCTAATTGGGAATGATAAAGATTTAACAGCGGAGACCCAATAAATTCCACATGTCTGAGGTTTAGTACATAACAGAAACAAGTGATGAGTGGCTTGCTTCTGATTTCCCAAATAGGATAGCGGTTAGCCACACCAGGGGAATACCTTAATTTCCAGGTTGTACTAGTTGATTTATAAGCACTGGCTGGGAAACTGTGTCAAATGAGGCACTAATGTTTAGTAATATTTAGGCTGTGCTAACTCCATGAACAAGAATGGGAAACATCCTTTACGCCACAGTCAATACCACGATGTGCCTTTACACCGCAGTCACTACCCTGACTGCGACATTACCGTGCATTCCTTTACCACACAAGTTGTTAAAACAACTTGCTTTAGGGAATGTGTTGTTGGACTACAGTTGGAACAGTGATTTATACTATTCCAAAGTCTAGCAACCCCTAAGGCAAGTCACTGTAGTGACTTGCTTGCTATCGGGATGCATGGTAATGTCGCAGTTGCGGTACTGACTGTAAAGGTATGTGTGGTAAATGCATGGGGGGTTCTGTCATAAAAACCTAAAGGGTCAGCCACAAATCATCTGAATCAGTATGAAATGCTGCAAACAACTCCTAGAGTTGTCAGAAGTCAACCAGCACATTGTCAATGAGTAACTTACTTTTATGAAAGAAATTTGTAAGTTGACCTCTTTTTCTAGTATTTTTGAGGAAGGGGCAACAAGGTGATGTCTGAAGATGCTGATACTTTCTGAGCCTGCTGAAGAGTATTAGAGCATTTTTACCTCCCTTTCAGACTCTTACTTTGTTGCTTTAACTTTCTCTTGCTGGTTCTGCCCATCTAACTTCCACCTCTACCCTCCTGTCTCCCTGCACCCAACCTCAACATTTTCGGAGGTTCTGCTTTCTACCATCCGCCTCTCAACATTACTTCTCTCCACTCTGCTTATGTTCCCTTGCAGGTTCGGTCTCTTACGAACACAGACATCTTACCCACATGTTCTCCTTTAACTCTCATCTCTCCCCTAGCCTCATAACTTCTTTCCTTGTTCTGCTTAATTTACATCCATGTCTCCCCTTCCATCCTCTCAGAGCATCTGATCTTTTCTTGTTGATGCTATCCCTCTTAAATCCACATACCGCTCAATGCTCTACTCTTTTTCTCATCTTTCCCTCAGACTCTTACCTTATCTTACCATGTGTACTCTATCCTTCTTACATCCATCTCTCCCATGCCCCAAGTTCATCCAATTTCCAACTGGCTTTATCTCTTATATACACCTATCTCCTCAGTGGAGAAAAGCGACTGGAAGAGCTACTAAAAAAATATAGGTTCCTCTTGATGGTGGCACTAGCATCCTTGCCAAGAACAGTGCCCAAATTAGTATTAAAAAAAGTGGGTGAAAAACCTAATCTTGAGTAGTGACATAGATGCAGCCTCCAGATATAAGCATAGCAGATATATTTCAGATACCTTTTCTAGCTTAAGGCAACCTTACTTTGATTTTAATTTGCGGTCTCAGGACAAAAAACGCATTTCTGAGATTTAGGTATTTTTACCTCCTTTTTAAGGTTTTTGATGGTTCATGGAAACTATAGGGCTGCACTTACAAGTCATGTAGGATGTGCAAGTTAGCCGAAGAGTCCATTGCACATATAATGTGCCTTTGTCCAGACCTACTAGACGTGTGGAAAAAATATTTAAAGTCAATGTTTAATGCTGAGGGCATAAGAACAATACCAGAGGCTGTATTGTGCTGTAAAAGTGGTGGGTAACCTTTTAAAGCTCTTGAGACATACAGTTAAGCTCTGGGAGAAAAATACTTAACTTTGTCTCTAATTTGTAATTAAAATGCGTAGAATTTTAATGGTGCTTTATATCAGCATTTTGTGAAGTTTTATGAAAAGTAATTATTGTATATAGTTTTATGTAAACTGTAAACAATAAGGTAAACTCTCTCTCTCTCCTCATTGCTTTACACTTCACATCATCTCTCTGCCTGACTCTTAGAGTACCTATTGATTCTGCCCCTCTTACATCCAACTCTCACTAGTCCTTCCCCCTCCCCCACCACTTTAGTTCTCTGCTGGCACTGTGTCTTTGATCAGCTCCCGTCCATGTGCTACCCTTCACCGATCATCTCTCACTCGAGCCCGGAACCATGTCTCACTGTTTCTGAATCTCTTACGCCCATCTGCCTCTTATTTTTCTCACTGATTCTGCTTCTCTTTCACCCCTCACTCCTCCCTGTAGAACACTTCATCTCTCAACTCTCCCCAGTCTCTAATCTTTTCTCACTGATTCTACCCCTGTCTATTGATGATCCTCACCTCTTACATCCATCTCTCAGTTTCCCCTCTTCCTGCTACTTAAATTCTTCTAATTATTTTATATCTACTGTTCCCATTCATGCACTATCTTGCACCTTTTATTTTTCTCTCTAGCTACAAGTTTTTTTTTCACTGGTTATGTACTCTTTAGATCCACCTCTTCCCTCCATGTTCTACTCCTCGTGTTTCAGCTCTCCCCCATCTCTACTCTCCTCTTGCTGGTTCTGACCCTGTAACATTTTCTTCTGCTCTCCTTGTGCTGATCTTCGCCACTCTTCCCCAGTCTCTTATTTTGTTTTACTTGTTCTCCTTCTTTACATCCACCTCTACCCTTCCTCTATCCCCAATCCTTTTCCCAGAGCCAGCTGGTGCCTGAAGCCGCTAGAGCATCGCTGCCTAGTATCAACAGGTAAAAAGAAGCTGGGTTGAACAGCTTTGAAAGGCAAAACATATAAACACCCAAACTTATAGTCAGTTTGCGTGTTTGTTTTTGTCAGTGTTATGCTCCTTTTCGCACTTTTCACACATTCACAAGCCATAGAGAAGCTGAGTATGCTCTCTGAAATGCACATCTGTGAAACACAGGAGCATGCTTGTGCTGTGATGCATTTGTAGCATTGTCAACCCAAGGCCTATCAGAAGCCATGATACAGTGAATCTGTAGAAGGGTCAGCCCCTGCTCCTATCCTGTGTTCTGATAGGGTTGTCAGCAAACTCATGGCAGAGACACAGACTCGAGGACTGAGTGAACCAGAAGAGAAGAGCTGGTACGTAGAAACTGGTCTCAGTACCACTTGGAAAGTTGAACTGTTTCCACTGAGTGTTGTTTCTCCTGTTCGTTTTGCTCCCCACAGGCCAGGTTGTTTCCACACTAAAGCCTTAGCATGCTGTGCAGGTGGTCACACATTGGGTCAGCTTCCTTAGCCTATGATCACACTGTGAAACATATTTGAGCTGGGAATCACCTATGATCACACAGTGTAACCTACCTGAGATGACTGTAACAGCATGCTTACTTTTTGAATGTCCAGTAACAGAGCCTTATTACATGTGTAAATAAAGATGTATTCCCTAAGTAGTAACCATAATTGTACATTGAGCTAGGACAATGGATCAATATGATTTGTTGGCACTATTCTCTCATGTATCTCCTATGTTGTAGTATTTCCTGTTTCCGAGTTTGAACGTAAATATATTTTTTGTGAAAAACAGTGAGAGTCCTTGATATAAAGCAGACGTATATTAATTTCATTGAACTATTTTAGACTGGCAATGTTTACCCTTGAGTAGGAACACATTTCAAGAGGTAGAAATGCTTCAATTGCAAAGAAAAGTAAATGGAACACTAACTCTTTTATAAATCGTTTACTTTAACAAATTTGCCGCTCTGTAAATATGTTTTATTAATAGCCAATTCAAACTTGTGACCTGCTGACTATTGCAATTATGGCACAATTAGTTGTAAAAATAATTTTCACCTGATTTAGCACCTGTTTGTCCACTAGGAAGAGAGGAGACAACACAGGCAGAGTACAAATGGGATTATAATGGTGTTCTAAAGAGGAAGGTGCATAGAGAGCAGAATGTTGCACATTAGAGAACATTAGAGAACTAAAGAACATTACACAATAAAGAGAGGTGATTAATGCGGGTGAATGTTGCAGACAGGAAAGTGTGTTGATTGAAAGGGTAAAATGGAGCATATGGGAAAGTGGGGATTACAGAAGGGAAAAGACAGGAGTGCAGTTCTTACATACGAAAGAGGCACAAGAAAGTGGTGCAGACTGGTAAGAATGGGTCATTCATGACCTGTGGAAAATGGGCCCAAAATACTATCTTCTGCCATTTTTCAAAGTATTCTTGATGAGGGTGAAACCCCAAAACCACTAGGAAGTGTGAGGCATGCCTGGCACATAACAAATTATTAAATGTTTCATTAGGAACCTCTGCATTTCAAAGTTCACCAGTTTCCCTACCTCCTACTGTTGTAATTTGGCAGCGATTAGGTTAGCATTAGCAGAAGCCATCCTGTATTTAGAGACTATCTTGTCCGTTTTGTGGAAACCATTTTGTATTTCTGTCAGCCATTTTGTTTGCCATGTGCTAACATGTGCTCGCCATGTGCTCTGTCCTACTTTCCTGTTAACTGCTCTTGAAATCTGCCTAGAGACGAGATATATTTAGGCTTTTCTGCTTCGCACATGCTCAGTTGAGCTTGCAGCTGTCCTTGCAGCTGTCCCCAGTCTGTAACTGTCAGGATGTGTTCACCAGAATTTGCAACTGTTAGCTCCTCCCACTTGTTGAATGTGCATTTTCTGTTTGACCTCATATGTACCTAAAACCAGCATTTTGTACTTATACCGCCTTCATTTGAGCCCCTGTGTGGGTAGAAAAGGACCAAGCTCCTTCCATTCAGTGTGCTACTTCATACATTTCTGAAGGGTGCTGTGTGAATGTAGTTCCACCTCATGAGGTTTAATAAATACTTTGTTTTCTATTCCAGTTTCTGTTCCAACTTCTATTCTATGGTCTGAGGACTCTGTGCAGAGAAGGGTGGACCCCTTGCACTGGTAGGCCTTGCTGAGGCCCACTACTACACTACCATTTTGCATGGATTCTACTCTCTTACATCCTTGTCTTTTGAATGTAATGCCCTTCACCTCATCTCTTAATCTCTCTACCAGCCTGTTCGCATGGATTCTGCCCATTACATCCACCTCTCCTCTTCCCTGTCTCCCTTTCTGCCAGCCCAGGCCTTAAAGCTGGCTGAAAAAAATTAGTGGGTCTCTAAAAGGGGTGTGGTCTATGTACTTCAGGGTGTAGCTTAAACAGGTAATCTAAATTTCTATGATTCCACATAGAGTTCAATCTGACTGGTACTTTGTTTCCTGTCTGTGCTTTCCGTAATTGAAAACAGAAATATAACACAACAACTGACATACACCTAAAAACAGCCAGGAGTATTGATTTTGTCAAAGGTTGTTAGCTGTTTCGGATAAATGAGTAACAACAAAAAATTATTTTACTTTTACCTTGTCACTGTTTTGACCAATGAGTGCCTTCTTCACACACATTTGCACAGAATCACACCTGCAATTTGAATACTGTACTGCTGCTCAGTGTTCTCTGCAGAGAGGCCATGTATTGAATGATCATGCATTCTGAACACCTTTTTAAACCCCAGGTAGGCACAGGGAGAAAGTTGTACTGACTTCGGGTTCAAATACAAAGCTCTCAATTGTAGCCTGTTATAAAGACCTGGATACAAAGTGTGCACCATACAAGAGTAATATGCTGTGAAACGAATTACAGAAACACACATCTTGGAAATACCTAAGATTTTTAAAGAATGCAAAATTAAGTGAAGCATGTGAACTACAAACAGGAACTAATTTGCTGCCATGTATTACCCTAACATGCATTGTCAGACTGAGACAGGAAATAGGCCCCAGCACCTAAATAAAAGTGGCTCCCAAATTAGGCAGCTAGAAAAATTTCTGTATTTGCATAATATAGCAGTTTTCAATTTGTAAAGACATGCTGTATATGATTGTGTAAGGTATGGAAGACTGTATATATTTGAGTTTGATGGAAGCAATGTTTGTTTTAAAATATCACGAAAATCAACAGTAAAAAAACGGCTCATATGACCATAAACCAGGCCTGTAAACAAAGAAAAAAACTGCCTACATTCTGACCTGACAGATTAGACCGTCGGGCACAGCCTGATTTGATTGCCCTCTAGGTCAGTCCGACCCTGCAAACGTGTCATATCTCATTGTGCAGACACTAGACCAGTTTTTTTTGATGGCCAAGTAAGTACATGAATATAGGAAAATATATGGGACCCGTTTCAATGGCCGTTCTAATTTATTGCTGGGTCTAGGACATATAAAGCCTTGCTCCAGCCACTTGTTTATGCTTTGTCTGCTCCTCTGCCTGCACCCCTTGTCTTACTGTCATACTCACACCTATCTGCCCCCCATTTTTTCACCTCTATGCTTCCATTCCCAGTTTTCCCTCGTCCTAGGTGAGCAGTTTTCACTTGACAGGACGTCATTCTATCCTTTGTTGTGCACCCTGCAGGATATCCTGCTTTTCATTCATACAGGGGCAGGGCGCACTTCACATATAAGGGCAGTTTAAGTACCTATCAAATCGTGCAATCATCATGCAGCTGCAGCAATTAGGCCCTGCGCGAGGGGCCAGCAGGGGAAAAGAAAACCTTGAGGCCCCCCTGGTTCAACCAGACGTGTGGCCCTGGGCAGCCGCCCACGCTGCCCATGCCTAGCACCAGCCCTATGTCTCCCTCTTTATTCTTTCGCTCCGCAGGATTAGGTAGCATATTTTGACATACCCAGGGCTTTAAGTGGGGGGGGGGCTGTGGGGGGCTGAGCCCCCCAGTCATTTTTTTGGGGGGGGCCTCGAAAGGGGGCTCTATTTTCGGGCCTCAAAGGTCAAAGGTAGGGTGAGCAGACGTCCCGGTTTTTGTCTGGTGTTACTAGTGTGGGTAACATGTCTTGATAGTGAAATACTGTCAATTTCGTTTTTCACTATTGAAAGGCTATCTTGCCCATTGGATAACATGGGGAATGCTGTGTGACATGTTTACCTGCATATCATCCCATAACGGCAAGATAGACATATGGAATCTGGTATCCCTGAAGTCAGAATTTAATAACACATCCTTTAGTGAAGATGGTTTTTAAATTCTAAGTTTGGAAATAGCACTTTTAGAAAGTGGTTATTTTCCTGTTCAACCTTTCTGTATGCCTCTGCTTGGTTGTGTATTGACTGTCTGGTTAGTGAGTGACAGGGGCTGGGGGCGGCTCCAGGAAGCTGGCTGAGTCAGCACAAGGCTGAATAGACCCATCTGCATGTAGAGTGGTGGGAGGAGTAGCACCTGGGTCTCAATAGGGTTGGGCCTGCCTCCCACAATGCTGGCTCCACCTTCTGCGGTGCGTCTGATGGCCCTGGCCCACACTCAAACAGGTGCACTGGCAGAGTGTACCCAGAACTGGTTTAGATTGGGTCCAGGACCCCTCACACAAGAAGAACAAAGACTTTTGGGGTATAAAAATAGGAATGGAGCCCCAGTAAAATTAGATTAGGAAACTTTGTGATCAAGAAGGAATCAGTGCTGAGTGTCTGGGAGCTGACCTACAGTTGCTGTGATTGCTGAGGGAGGGACTGTCTGCTGTGTGCTGTGTCCCCCTAACTTGAAGAGGAGCTGTGCAGTCTGCTTTGCTCCTCTGAAGCCTGCCTGTCCCCCAGGGCCTAAGAAGAGCTGGGAACTCAGGGATACAAAAGTTCTCCAGCACCCACCCTTCTAGCTGCTGTGTGGGTCTCTGCGCTGTGCCTTCGTGAAGCTCCCCCCAGTGAAATCTGTCTTGGTGTGCTCATCGGCACACAGCTGGGGCATAAGGTCGTGAGGCCTGCTCTGCCTCAAACGTGATCTGCCCCGCCTCAAACGTGATCTGCCCCAGGTTCGAGTCCCTTTCACTCTGTGTGTGCAGATTAACGCACCGCTGAGAAACTTTGGAGCACCTGCTTTGCCCCTGATCACTGTGTGCGCATTGACTCCACCGCCGCCCCTCGAGCTATGTTGTGTGCCTGAGGCTGGGTTCGCCGCTCTGAGAAGGAGCCTTGACACCCTGCCAGTATTCACCACCACCTACCCGGGGTCGTCATTTCTGAGCCACGCTCTGATTGGTCACAGCAAAAGGATTTCCCCCAGCAACGCTATTTGGGGGTAATGTGTGATACACTTCAAGAGCTCGAAGACTTATCACTCTCCTTGCAGAGGAGGGACATTACAATTGTTAATGCCCACAGACTTTTGGTTACTCAAGTACGTATATTTAGAGCAATGAAGGACTCACCAGGGGAGTTTGCTTCTGCGGCTCAGAGAGCAGTTGACTATGGCAAATTCAAGAATGTTCCTCTTTCCCATGGTAGAAGTAAATCTGTTGCCCTTAATCCAAATCAGTTTTACCAAAGTCAGTCTGTAAATATCAATAAACGATGTGCCCCGGATTCTGAGAAAGAACTTATAGCCAGCTTCAGTGTGCTAGATGCAGGCAACTTGCCTTCTGGTGATGAATGCATTCTTTATGGTGAAACAGAGATCCTGAAACTGTGTTCAGAGTTTCAGCTGCCAGCAAGAGATACTATCTAAGCTTTTAGACTTTTCAAAGATTTCGGTGGAAAGAAAACCCCTTTAGCATTAAAAAAGTTAGTACTTTGTATGGAAACCCTGCCAGCAAGTAATGCGGATTGCGAGAGAGGTTTCATCGCAATGAACTTAAATGCTAGTCCAACAAGGGCCTCTCTTCTTGTAGAGACCATCTCTTCATGCTTATGGGTAAAACTCAATGGTCCTCCATTTGAAACATTTGACACAAAGCTGTATGTAAAGAGTTGGCTGGCAAAAGGTAGAAGGTCTGCTGAAGAAAATTGTTGTGAGAAACCCCAGCAAAATAGACACAGTGAATATCTTCAAGGGTTTTGGGAAATCCTGCAACAGATTTCTAAGTAATGTAAATAATTTTTACATGTTTTTTTAAAGTGTTTGGTATTTTATGGCTTATACTTAATAAATATACTTTTTTGTGTATTTCATTATCCTTTGCTGGATGCGACTTCATGATTTTCTTAAGCACACAATGCTAGTTATATTGATTTAGACCACACCCCTACTCGGATAGGCCACACCTCTTTAAGAAATTTGCCACGCCCCTTTTAGAGCACCCCCAGTTTTTTTCCCCACTTAAAGCCCTGGACATACCCTTAATTCTCATTATTGTCAATAGACTAGTCGACTATCCACAAATGCTATTCTCTCCACACTGTTAAGACAGCTCTAAAAACAAACCTTTTCTAACAAGAAGGAATGGTTAAATAAACCCTCTTTATAATCCCATCTCACACCCTTTTAACCCTTTCTTAACTCCCAGCCAAGCCCTGATATCAACTATGTCCCATTCACTTACCACTACCATTAACACTATTCTGTTTGTGCAACCCACAAATCTGTATATTTGTGAGCTGCAAATCCTGTTACTATATATATCATTTCTGGAGAAAATGTTCTTGCTCAAAAAGAAATCTGATAAATAAATACATTAATACGGACTGCTGCTGTGCCTCAGGGACAAAAAATTTTCAAAGGCTCTAGTACATGGGAAGGAATCAGCTGCCCAGTGGAGAGCGGGCTATTCTAGACCGAGGGAACCGCAGAAAGCGAACAGACCTGGAGCATTTCCTGGACGCCCATGAACTGTGGGAGATATGAAAAGATACTTTTACAACGTTTTCAAATGGTATCATTTGTTTGGCTTCTGAAGGATCACAACAAAGCGCTACAACTCCCACTAATATATTTTCCAGTGAAATTTGGAGCACTCTCACATTAGTGAAGTTTGAGGCAAGAGTTAAACAGCAGTAATGAAATATCCAAACTCATGAAGCCTTCTTTGTCTATGTCCTCCTACTTTACCCGGCTGGAAAGTGATGAGAATCAAAAAAGGCAATGATGACAAACATAGGACTTGTGACCAAGGCAAGGCAGAAAAATCATCTGAAGGGACTTTTGCGGCTGCAAAGTCCATCTTTATCCTGACTGGAGCTTTTGGTGCCAAACCCTACGGTTTCAGTGGCGATGCTCATTCTATCTGATTTTGAGGAACACTTTCCTGGTTCAGCATCCTGACATGCCCCACTGGAGGAGTTTAACTTCCAGAAAAATTACTAAGGGACTACTTTAACGCTACTTTAATGCTAATAGAGTGGGAGTTGTGGCATGATTTGGTCAGGTTTCCGACTTGTCAACTTTGCGGTTTCTCCACTTTGTTGAGAGTCGGAGGAAAGCACAGTATTTACACGACTGGATCTAACGCTGGTAAACCTTGTCCTGGAGGCCTGTCAGGGAAATGTAGCATTAACCTCCAAGTGCAGGAAGTAATATTGTTGCTTATTAGGCCATCTTTTTGATAAGTTTGAGGATCAGGTGCTTTAACATGGCATTCACTTGGCAAACCTTCAGTGCTGTGAAGGTTCTCTTCATAGCACAGAGGTTCTGGCTTGTAGGCAGGGATCTTGAAATACGGGGACAATCATCTGGCAGGGTTGTGGAGGTCCAAACCATCCACAAAGTTTTTAATGACGCATTAAGATCCAACGTAATACTATGACTGTTCGACTCCAAAATGTGTACTTGAATTCTGCTCCACAGTCGTTGGCCAGAATTTGCACCTAGGTACTGACCAACAGTGAACATTGCCTTTGATTGGTGCTCAACTGCTTTTTGGTGCTTTTTTACCTTAAAGCTTTACAGTTCCTATCTTTAGTTTGAATAATCCTGAATAAGTAGTTTTCTGTTGGTTTGTCTTTTACTTGTTTGTGAATTTTATTGTGCTGCTTTCTTGCAGTTAATATTATTTTGTACTGTTTGACAATTACATTCATTTTTCTTAGGAAAAGCCTGCTGCTTGTACCCTGGGAACCACAGGTTGAGCAGTACTTTGTAAAACAGTCTGAGAAATGTTTTATAACCTAACCAGGTTGAGTCTTATGAAAATGGTGGGATATCCCCACCCAAATTAATAATTCACTTTGTAGAAGAGTAGGATCTGCTTCTTATAGTTACCCCCACTTTTTGCTGATGTATCAGTGTTTTTTTACTTAGACTGACTGGGATCCTGCTATCCAGGGCCCCAGTCAAGCTGCTTTCTCCTTTAAATTGATTGCATGTACTTAAAGTACACTCAAGATTGATACTGGGGTACCCTTATCAGTCCCTAGAATATGGTACACTGTGTACCCAGGGCATAGGTACCCCAGAGACCTCTCAAGGGCTGCAGCATGTATTATGCCACCCCTGAGAGACCATTCAAACTGACAACACAAGTCTGCTACTGCATCCTGCATAAGGTGGTGTATGCACCCCTTACCTAGATATATGTTCACTATATCTATTCTAAATCACTGCACATATAAACCTATCAGTCACCCCTATGGCAGGCCTTAGGTAGGGGGCTGGGTTTTATGTGAGAGGGTGCTCCTGCATGAGCAGAACCCCTCTGCAGCCTTCGGAACCTATTTTCCGGGGTTGTTGCTGATGCAGCCAGCCATATATATTTAAGTGCATTATAACCTTGCGGTAAATGCTAACTTTAAAATGGCTGCTTAGAAACATGTTGTGTTTGGTGTCAAACACCTTGGAATCATACCTCCACACCAGTAACTGATGTGGGGTTATGATTCCTCCCTTGTATACCCACTACTGTGGGTCACCGGCCTACCCAGTACCAACTTTCTCAAGGAAAAAATGGATGCTGCCAGCCACAGACACGCATCTGCCCTCCTGCTCGGGGCTGAGCTCGAGCAGGGGAGGCTGGACAATAGGTTTCCTGTCACAGGGAGGTGTGACCACCTCCCAGACAGGATTTAGTGTATTGGGGCTGGGTGGATGCACTCTGGGAGTGCCTGACAGTCTGCACTGGGGCACATTTGGTGTCCCTGTGCATAGTCCAGTTCAAAACGGTTGCAGAAGCCATTTGCTCCTGGTCTGGCATGAAACTGGACAAAGGACATGGGTGTAACCACCCCTCTGTCCTGACCCTCCCATAGGTGGGTCCCTAGAGTTTGTTCCACCCCTTTCTTGGGTATAAAGTAGGAACCCTGACTACAGGACTTTAGATTTTACCAGGACTAAACTCTGCAAGCAGAAACCAAGTACTTTGACAATCTACACTAATCTGGCTGACTGTAGAATCTCCCTTGGAGCAAAGGAGTTACTCCCCTACCTCTGACTGGTTTGCATCTCCTGAGCTCTTGAGGACTCTGAAGATTTCTGCAACACAGAAGGTGGGTTCCTGAGTGTCCCTGAGGTCGATCTGCCCTCGCAGCAATTCTGAGACCAGTATCCCTCGTGGGGACTGTGCAAACCAATCCCCTATGCACTGGGTACTTTTGCAGCAGCATAAGCTCTTTGGCCATCCCTGAGGCTATCCTTTGGGCTACGTGTAGTCCTGACCCGAGCAGCAATTGCATTGAAGATTTCCGGCCTACACTTCATGAGTGTTCCGTGGACTGGTATTGTGTGATTCAGCTCGAGGTTCCTTTGCGATCCCTGGTTCATTGGCCTGTGGGTCCCTGTGAAGGTAACTTAGATTTCTCTTGGGCTTTCTTGGTTGCTCCAGACCAGACATGCCCTGACTCCCCATAGCTTGGAGAGTCTCCTGGACCTTGCTGGTCCACATCATGACTGGATGCCTCTGCCCGCATGGGTTGCATTTGCCAAGGCTTGTTGGTGTTCACTCTGGACAATGACCCCTCAGCATTTGACATCCTTTGTGGGAAAGTGCACCTCCAGACTTTGGTGTTCGTCGACATCTCCTGGTCCCTGTGGCTGCAGAGTCAAGCATCCCATCATCTCACCCTAAGCACCCGACATCGGTGGGTATTTGTCTACCGAGCCCCTGGTAACCCTAAAGTAATCCAGACTCTGTCCCCTCTGCTTTCAGGTTCTTCTCACCTCGGATCCAGGCTTGGATTCCACTGGACACTTTACATCTTCCCGGCAGCAGCCCTTCTTTGAGTCACGCCGTTGAAATCTACGAAGGTTTCCAACATCACTTGACACCTATGCCCCCGGCTCCCCTGGGATAGGTAACACGGGTACTTAGTGTCCTTAAACTGTAATTTCTAAATGTGACATTCCCATAGAGTTGTACGGAGCTCGCATCTGTGTTCTCACACTGCACCCATCCTCCGTGGGTCCCCTGTGTCACTAATTTGGGTGGTTCCTTGGGGTCCCAGCAATTCTACGTGCTCTAGGCCTTGTGTCTAGTCAAGTCATGGTTGTTATACCACTTTCTTAGTATGTGGTTCGGTCTACCCCTGGAGTCCGCTGTGTATTGTGCTATTTACTGGTATTCTATTGATTAATAATGGTGTGCCTTGTGCTCTGTTCTCGTATAGAGGTTAGTAGAGAGTGTTTAGTAATAAATACATCTATTTTATATATCTCTTGTGTGGTTCTCCTTTTATTTGGTCATTCAGGAGGTTCTAATCTGGTAAAACAGGCTGCTTTACATTCCCTCGAGACTTAGCCTGAAGGCTGCTCTCCACAGCTACCACTAGGATAGCTTTCTTTAAAGGTTGTCTTTGACCTAATCATCAATAGCGGTCATTTGGACTGGTGCAAGGTGCCCACTTTAATTAGTGTACAGCATATACCAGGCCAACTTCTCACACACTTTGTTGCAGACATTATTAATTGCATTAATTATTATACATTCTGTGTTGAGAATATAGGCTATTAATCCAAGGACTAGACACATTTGTGTTGTGGTAGCTAACTGCAAGATCCACAATTCAAGGGCATATGAGACGAGAAAGGGCGATCAAGGCAAAGGTTTGCAGGTGAAAGTTCTTAAAGGCGGTTACATTGGAGTTCAGGAAGGTAAATCTAAATGTACCGATCCCGCGTAGGCATACCTCTCCACTTAGATGCTATTCACTAATCCCATGTGAAGATTTACACCTAGCAATAGAAGTATGGTTGGTTACCACTTACATGAGGGTCTCAAAATACAACTGGAAAGTTACTATGGGTAACTTTTGGGTGTATACTAGGCACACTTCACATAACCATAGTTCTACATAGCGAAAGCAGAAATGGGCGCCTAGGTAAGCTCGAACTACGAATTGAAGAGAACAGGCATCATACTTGGAAAATCACACACATCTAGTAATAATTACCACTGCAAGCACAAACATTGAAATCACCATCCTGGGCTCTGCACTCTTTCCCTTTTGCTGCAAGGTGAGCCAGACACTAGCCACAGTCGTCATGATGCAGTTCATCCTCCATTAAAAGGAAGAGGATCTTCACTGGGGTGGAGGCAGAACTTGTAGTTAATTTTGTAGTGGAAGGACCACAATAGCGATCAGCATAGTCTGCATCTACACAACCTCAGTGGAATGGGTACCATGTGGCAGGTGGTGACAAACACTGTAAATGCATTGGCTTGTTGAGGTGCATACTCCAGGTCACATCAAAAATGGAAGGATGAGAACAGATGGGCAAAGGCTTTTCCTGGCAGTTGACTTGGAACCTTACTCTATTGAACTCCACCAATGAGCGTATCCTCCCACCATGCACCCTGCCCTCCTATATAGCCTGCCTATTCCAGGGAATCCCAACATCAAGCTAGGTAACCTCTACCTTTCAAACGGCTGGCGACTCGCAACTCAAGTCATCCTGTCCTCAAACAGCAGACATTTACCCTTCATACACAGCCCATTAAGCAGGGCACATATAACACATAAGCCAGTGACACACAGCCCAGAATAATATTGATACCTTCTAACTTTCCTTTCCAAATCAGAACTGACGTCACAATACATTCTTCTCACCCTGCCAACTATGCGTCACTGCTAGATTTGTCACAAACACTCAAGTGAGAAGTGTCCAGCTTCGATTTTCTTTGCTCAACACTGCCATAAAGGACGGTAGTCTGCATTTGCTGAGACAATGTCCTCATCACATGTGGAATATGTGAGTGAAAATGCTTCAAATATGTACAGGTCCATCATGTAGTTTCCTCCTTTGAGGGCGCTGTGTTGCCAGTGCCTCCGTCACCTGCTTTTTGATGTTCCTGTGTATACACTGCCCAGTAAAATAGCCTGTGGACATTAGACAGATGTCAGAGCCTGGTAAATCAACATCATTATCAAATCTATATAAAAAGACAATATTCTAGGCATGTCTACCTCTGCATACGTGTGAGGATATGCAACTGTGAATCAATGATAAACCAAGGAGTTGATGTTTAGCATGTCACCCTAACAGGTGTAATTGGTGAACTACCAGGTCTGATGCCTGTGTTCTTAAATGCATAACATAAACCCCAGAATTTTGGAACTTGATTGGTAAATAGATTTGTATGTCATCCACTAAATCTGCCCATGTACCCACTACAGGCAATTATAAGACTAATATGTCCTTTGTCAACATACCTACCAGATTCTCATGTCACATAAACATCTGCTGCAGAATAACACATTTGTTCCTGTAACTGTCATCCAGGACATGGCTCTGTGGATGTTCAGTCCGTGTGTAACATGTATATCCACCTTTTTTACATATTATTTGTGTGGCTATACGTCAATACTCAGTATTGCCACTCTCCAAGCTACAGTGGCACAATGTTCCCTGTTGACCATACTACAAACCACTATTAGCCCAGATCTGTGGATATCGTTCAAGCAGCAATTCAGCCCTCCACCATCACTCGCTCAGGTACGTTCTGAGGTCTTAGACCATTTCCTACAGTGTACGTCTATATACGTCTTTATTGACCCCCTTGATCATCTAAAAAAGAAAACAGGTCCAATTATTAGCTTGTCCATATGTAAGAAATATGATATGTTGTTACACTTCTATCAGTTGTCCCAGTCACTATCATAACTCTGACATCGCTCTTTTTTTCAGCTGTTGCATCAACTGACAATTCCACAGCCACTGGCAGGCAGCAATAGTCACTAGTTGACGTCACTGTGTTTGTCCACGCAGGAAGCATCAGTGACATTACCAGGTACAATCCTATTGTGTGCCCATGGCTCTATACCAAGCACCAGCACCAATATAATGCTGCTTCTCTGTCGAGGTGTCATGTGTACCTTTAAGTTAAATTGTACCTGTTGCTGTTTGAGAAAGTATGCTTCTACACACTTACTAATGTCAAAATACCAACTGTAATTTATTTTCCATTGCAGCACATGGGGATGATGAGCCTGACATGATGTGATTCCTCCCACAAAAAAAGGATTGTGGTCAATCTCAGTACAATGCTCACTGGTCGAGAACCCTACCATCACTGAAAGCTCTAACACAGCAAAGGAAGAAGGGACTGTATGCCCCATGCATGATGACACCTAACAGACCACCTCAATGCCAGACTCCCTTATGAGGTAGTCTCTTCGATTGGAAGTCCTGAGGAACAAAGAAAGAATCCACAGATGCTACTCCTGACTTTTGAAAACTCATCTCAACTCTCCATCAACCCTGCAGTTCATCCAGTTGACTACTTCCTTCAACCCAGTAACACCCCCAGACTTCTATCCATCTTCTAATGCAAAGGAAACTCCAGGTGAAGCATGGATATTTCTCTTTGATAAATTTCCATCTCTCAGTCTCCCAGGTGATGACTCTGGATGTGGAGGAAAAGAAGGTTGCTATATCAGCTGCCAATGAATGCTCTGGTGTGTAGTCCAGAGTGATTGTGGGGAATCCCCATTATCCTCAACCTGATGTGGTGGACGTCAGTGACTGATGCTCCTGTAGTCGTCAACTTCAACCACCAACCCCATGTACATATGTATAAACAGAGTCCCTGCGCTCATTTGAGAATTAAATTGGTTTTACACATACCTTTCTTCTGAGTATGCATTTGTATCTGTGTGTAAGTATGGGAGAATTTTGCAACTCTAATGTAAGGTGTAAACAATTCCTGTCATGTGCGAAGTTCCCTTCGGTCATCACATACACACCTATATCAGCAGGCATTTTCATTCAGAGTGCACAAAATGAAACATAATCAAGGTTGAATTATAATATAATATTGTTTCTATAATCTGTAGTTAAAAATGTTAAATCAAGGGCATGCAGTCGAAAAGTAGGTTACAGGGGTTAGGTGAAAACTGTCCTCAAGGAGGGAAATACCTAACTAAAATAGTTAATGAGTCTGGATTGAGAAACTAAAGTTGGAGAGCTGAGCAAAGCAAGATAAACATCAGCCCTATTGACCAGCCTGCAATTGGTTAATAAACGTATGACTCCTGCTGACAACACATAAATGAGAGGCTGGGCCAACGTACACAGAAGAGGGCTTAAAGGTGCTAGGAGCACAACTGTAATGAGTATGTTCCTGGCTGGTCTCATGCAGGGTGTCCACTTCATGTATGCCTTAGACCTCTACCTGGTGACTTTTTGTGAGGGATTGCTCTTGCCTCTGCGCGAGCTTCCTCCCACCCTCCCTTAGGTTGTCATCATCATCATTTGACTTCACCTATGTAGTGGAGTTTGGTGGTGCCAGCACTTCAATCAAGGTTCTTCTACACCTTTTCCCTAAATCCTTTGACCACGTCTGCTTTCTGTCTACCAGGCGCAAAGGAAAAGGGAAGAGTGGGAAAGGCTCTATCATTGATGAACATTTTCATTTGTCTTCATGGAACTATGTGCTAAGCTTCCAAGTTCACAATGGTTAGATATCTGTGCTATGTAAAGGTTAATGCTCCACAAACAAGGATAAGTGGAGGTTATCAAGGCCAAACAACTAAGCTACAGTTGCACATTCCCTCATCTATTAACCTCGAGTAATTTGGTCTGGAATACTCAGATGAAATGGTAGCTGAAATACTTAGAGCCCCATCTATGTTGAGTGACTATGGGTCTTAATGTCATGCTGGTGACTGGAAACATCTATGGGATATAACATGGAATCAGATCAAACCTGAAAAAGAGTGGAGCATTAGGACAACAGTAACCCTGGCCACATGTAAGAAACATCTAGAAGAAATAATTGAACCGAACCAATTTAAAACTTTCTGGACCATGTTAAAGGTTACAAGGTTAAAAAGGAATGTAGAAAAATGTGCACAAAAGACCACTTATTCCTCTGTGCCAGCTAGACCTGGTACTGGAAAGGCTGGTCTCCCCAGATCAGTACACCGGACGGGTGTGAGGTGTGTATGGTAACTCAGGCCCAGGGGCAGGACTTTTTCCGCCCAATAGCTCTGATATGCCTGGAATGGTGTGGGGAGATGACAAAGAGGAGGGTCCCCAGATGCCCATTGACTGCATTCTGAATGAGTTGCCACCGGTATTGGAAGACCTGGGAGGGTGTCTTCCCAGTGCGCCCTGAAAGCTCTGATTTCTGGGTGACCCACTCTCAAATGGATACAGAGGCCCAGATACAGTGGAGGGGGGGGGGAGAAAGGCTTATCCCTCACCCCTGCTCAGCCTCAGTGTAAAGAACAGACCCTGGACTGGAGAACCATTCTCAAGTTACCTCCCCATGGCTGGTGGGAAGAGAGTGGAATAAGAGTGCCTAATTTCCGGGAGCTTTTGTCCCTACTCCGAGAATCCTCAGAGATCAGAGAACCCTGGATGTCCTGGAGCCTGGCTCTTGACACTAAAAGCAGTCATTGGCCTCTGTTGGCTGCTGCCCTTATGGGCATAATTTTCCTTGGGCTGGAAATAGAAGTCTGATCCAAAGGGAGGACTGGCCTGCATCACTGTCTATCTACTGGGATGCATCAGTGAGCAGGTTATGGTTAGGTGCTTCACAGATGGGGTCCACAGGTGAGAAGAAGGATTCTCTAAGGGTTAGTTCAGTGGCTCAAGAGAGTGGGCAGTGGGATCCAATTGAATTCAGAGGGGCATAGAACTGGCAAGGGCAGGAAAGCCCATCAAACTATTGATTTGTCTCCCCTGGCTTCTGACTGGAGGGGAATTGTGTTAGACTTGACCCTCTCTATAGGTTCAGTTCCCCAAACTTTTTGCCTTTACCCCGCCTGCTTTGCTGAATTTGTTTTTGTTGGCCTTTGGACTCTATACACTTTACCCCTGCTAACCAGTGCTAAAGTTATTGTGCTCTCAGATGGTAACATTGGCTTACACCCAGGAGGAGGGTCCCCAGATGCCCATTGACTACATTCTGAATAAGTTGCCACCGGAGTTGGAAGACCTGGGAGGGTGTTTATTTAATGGCACATTTAATTTATTTGTAAGTCCCTAGTAAAGTGGTACTACATGTACCCAGGGCCTGTAAAATAAATGCTACTAGTGGCCCAGCAGCACTTACTGTGCTGCCCACTTAAGTAGCCTTTTTGAACATGTCTCAGGTCTGCCATTGCAGCGAGTATGCAGTTTTGAACTGTTAATTTGATTTGGCAAATTAAACCTCTTGCCTGGCCTAAAACTCCCATTTGCATGCAAGTCAATTCTGAACTTGGTCCTAAACAGCCCATAGGTCAGGGACCATTATATATATGTCCTGGTAGTAACAAACTGCTAAATTTGTTTTACACTACTACAAGGCCTACCTCTGATATAGGTCAGCAAAGGTCTGCCATCCTAGACGCGAGTGCGTGCAGAGCTGCCCTTATCCTTCAACACAGGAATTTGTGGATTCTGCACAAGTGTGATTGAGGGGCTATAGAGAACTGAGTGATGTGCACAAATGCGAAGTTTGTCCCAAGTCCATTGCAGCGTGTCTGGTGTGTGTATGATGGTCTGATGGCCCCTGAAGGGTTGATACAGGGCCACTGCCCGTGGCAAGGGTGCAAAGGTCTCAGCCTCTACAGCAACATGGGGTTGGAAGGGGGTCGGGAGTATCCAATGGTGTAGGAATTGTGCTTGTGCCCAAAAAACATTGAGTGCCAAGTCTGGAGCCCCAAGTCTGCCCTGCGTAAATGCCAGTGTAAGCACCTCCCATGCTATACGCAGTTGCTTTCCGGCCCAGACCAGGTAAATCAGCGAGGATCTTAGGGATTTCAGAAATGATTGAGTGGGCTGTAGGGGGAGATTAATAAACAAATATAAATATTTTGGCAGCACAATCATTTTAGCTATAGCGATTCAACCAGCCAGGAAAATGGGGAGTTTAGACCAGACCGCCATCTTTCCCTCCAACCAGGACACTGTACGGCCAAAGTTCATGTCCCAGAGTTCCTGAATGTCATGGCTAAACCAGATCTACAAATATCGTACGGGGCCGTCGACCCATTGAATGGGATAGTTTGCTTCAGAAGTAGGGAAGTTGGGGTAAGGGGGAGTAGGGTAGACTTGGACCAATTGATATGCATCCCTGAAAGACCCCCAAATTTGGTGAGTTCCCGAAGAACCGGGTTGAGGTTATCTAGCGGGTCACAGAGGTAGAGGATGATATTGTCAGCGTAATGCGATATAATAATGTCTCTCATGGGGAAGTCGAGACACCGGGTTTTATGATGTTGTCGGATTCTGGCTGCCAGGGGTTCCGTAGCGCTGGCGAATAGCAGGGGCGACAGAGGACATCCCTGCCTGGTGCCACCTGTAATTATGAATGGAGCTGATATCAATCCAATTTGAGTGGAGTCTAGCAGTTGGTTGTGAATACAACAGCCTGATCTGTGTAATGAATAAAAGACTGAGGCCTAGCCTGGCCAGAATGGTAAAGATGTAGGGCCATTTGAGCGAGTTTAAGGCCTTGGTGGCGTCCAGAAAGGCGCCAGTGCTGGAGTGTTCGGGTCTAGGTGATGTAAGAGGGAGAAAAAGGTCTGTAGATTGTGGGAAGTAGAGCGCCCTGGTATGCAGCCGGATTGGTCTGGCCGGGCAATTAAAGGTAGTAGGGGTTGGAGCCAGCTTGCAAGAAGTTTAGCATATATTTTGATGTCTATGTTGATGAATGAAAGAGGTCAGTAAGAATCACATTTATTTGGTAGTTTACCAGGTTTAAGGAGAGTGGAAATAACCGCTTCCTCGTAGGCAGGAGTGTGCCGTTGACTAGGGAATCGGAATACATTTCCGCAAGATGTGGTGCTAGTATGGTGGCATAGGTCTTATAGAAGTGGTAGTCAGGCCATCATGGCCAGGAGCTTTGTCCAGTGGGAGGCTTTTTATGACACACACTACGTCATCTTTGGTAAAGGGTTCATCTAAGTATTCCCTATGTGCATTCCCAAGCCATACAAGTTCTAGCGAGTCCAAATACGTAATGAGGTCAGATTCTATTTGTGATGTGGAGGAGTTGTATAGCGCAGAGTAGAATTTAGTTAGATGTTTGTGAACCTCCCTGGGACCCCTGATCGGTGTGTCGTTATCTTGCACAAGCTCCGTGACATTGGGGGAACAACAAGGTTTTAGGAGATTTGCAAGTGTTTTCCCAGGAGGGTCTCCTTCTCTGTATCTCCTAGCAGTGGCATATTTCCAAAAGAAATTAAAGTTCCCTGGCAGCTTCTTCAATAAAGTCAGAAAGTTTCCCACGTATAGTGCAGTCTCCAGACTTCAGGTGAGGTGGGACAAATCCTATATGTTCCCCTTAGTGTCTGGTGTGGAACCCGCTTCCCTAGACGTAGGCGAGGGCCTAATTCACTGGGGAGCTCACCTCATTTCACTAACTCACAACCCGCATGTATTAGGTGCAGAACTTGCTTGATGGGAACCTGACAACAGCGGTCTAAACACTCCAGTCTCAGGTGACCTTTTGGCAGTTACACCCATTGCCTATTATGGGCTGCATTATGGTCTCCAAGATTGGGATATTCCCCTGCCTTCTGTACTATTTGCCAACCTTCCAGTCGTTCTTCACTGGAAGTCCTTTCAGGAGCTACACAAGCTTCTAAGTGATCTAATCTGGAACACCTCCAGGAGGAGAGTGTCCCTCTTGAAATTGCAGCTCCCGCATATTCACGGATGTCTTGGGGCCTGCAACTTTAAATATTATTACATGGCAGCTCAGCTGCAAGAGTCATCCTATTGGCTAGTGGATCGCCACCTCCAGGAAACTTGTATGACAGGGCCTTTACTCACCAGAACTGAATTATTGTTGCTACTGACTCTGAGGACCAAGCCTAATAGCAGCCACCACTTACTCCTTTAGGTGGACCTTGCCTGCCTTGTCAAAACCTTGAGATATACAAAAGATAATCCTCCCCATACACCCACAATGCCTTCTCCTGGCCTATAGACAAAGCAGGACCTCTCCCCAGAGCAAGAACTACAGGCCTGGAATAAGGCTGGGATTTAATTCAAAATGGTCAAATCTACACATTCCCATCCCTAATGGGATGGGACAAAATGGAATGCAAGTTGAGCAATGTCTCCTCTATGCTTCCCTAAAAGGCACCCTGAGGGATACCCATCCATGATATGGAACCGGCCACTACTACAAGCCCTACACATGCTTGGCAAGTGGTCCCAGAATAATCAGCTGACTCACTACCACTCTAGTGGCTCAGGTGCACACTATGTTGATGTCTTGGAGGGACACCTAGGAGACAGAGTTCGAATGACCATTCCTTGATAGAGAGTGGGATAATGTGTTAGCATACACCAGGAAAGTTGCTGAATGCCCGGCTTCATCTTACACAGTTCTATTTAATCTAAATGGCCTACTTCTCATCAAGGTGCAGCACCCAGACCTTTGCAATAGGTGTGGTGCTACTGCAGGAGACATGAAGCAAGTATTGTTGAACTGCCTGGATGATGTTCTGCCCAAACTTGAGAGGTTCACAGGCATACAGGGATGACAATAGCCCTAGAGATATACTGCAGGTCCTATCGGCAAAAAGGTTGCAGTGTGTTTCTTTGGTCCTGCTCTCATTGTCGCCAAAAGGAACATAACCTTGAAGTGGAAACTTCTGGTGCCCCCTTCGGCCAAAGCTTGGTCCCAGGCACTATGCCTCTGGGTAAGGGCTGAGGTGTAGCGTAGCGTTTATGCTGTTGCGCCGTTCCCCCGGACTGAGAGGCATCACTTTTGGGGTAAACCGATCCCCTGAACACAGCAACTTTGTGGCTGAGACACCTGAATCCGTGCCCAGTCCCTCAATCAGTGACACTAACTCCACCTTCCCTGCCACCGATCTCCCCATACACCTACATGAACCTCTTGGGCCACCTTTCACCACTGAGCAGTAGCATTACATATTGGTTGAATCCGCTCTATATAAAAATGTCATCCTGGAGTTCAACTTTGTCTCCCTATTCCACCAGCCTCTTGGAGCATTCACAGCTCCCTTAATACTAGTTGTCGGACCCACAAGGGCTTGAAAACCATATTATCCTTCCTACCCCCTTACTGGATAGCAGATCCTGCCTCGGGAGCTGCTGTTGGGCAAAGTGGCCAGGTCATCATTTGCCTAGACCCACGTTACAAGCTACTGTCCTCAGAGGTCCCAACATCATCATATTCATGATGTAATGCTCAGGTATAATATATACGTTGTAAGAAAAACCAATAAAATGTATTTTTTATTTTTACATGATTGTACACATTTTGTTATGTTTAGGTTATAGATAAAATGGCTTGGAGACATGTAGCCGGTAAAACACAAAGATACTATGCATACATGAATGATAATTGTATTACATAAATATTCATGTTACACCTGTATATTTGCTGATGCCAATATAAATACATTTAAAACCAAAACAGGTGTAAGGAACTGCCTCTTATTGCATTATCAGCCTCAAATATTTTGGACTAATGCTGCTGGTCTTTCGATTCATGCTAACCAGACCTCAATGCCAGTGCCAGTGTTTTAACCCCTTGCACACTGTATGTTAAATTGGCTGACCCCAATTGGTATAAGCTGGCTTACTTACAAGTCCCTGGTATATGGTACCAAGGGTACCCAGGGAATGTAAGACAGAGTGTCAGCCAGGGCTGCAGCACTGAATGTGCCGCTCTGTGTGTGACCAAGTGCAAAAATGACTCCCGGCCTGAAACTGCAGCTTGGAAGTGTAGTTTTAAACTGCTAGTTCGACTTTTCCATGTAAACCAATGCGTAAGCCCCCACTTCCCCTAATAATATATTTAAATCTCCCCTCAAGAAGGCCTGTGGAGCTCTGAGGCAGGGATCTGTGTATTATTAAGTGGGACATATACTTTTTATGTGTTCTGACAACAAAACTTCCAATTTGAAGCTTTAGTTGTGGAAAAGTTAGTAGTCCCATTGGCTAACACAGAGTTACCAGCTGATCACTCAGCCTGGATAACTTGTGAATGGGACTACTAAGTTGGGTACTTCAAGGTATCAAATTAATCGAGGCATTAAACTCGACTTTATGCTCAAGTCAAATTTAATGTCACTTTTATAGAAAAACTACTTTTAGAAAGTTGCCACTTTGTAGCCCAGTTTGTCCAGGGCCTCACATGGTCGCTGGCCACAAGACAGCATTCAGCCCTCCTGGGAAGTAGTGTGAACGATTCCCAGGCTCAGGAATAATAGTAGCCTGATAAAGGGAAGTGTTACCTTCTTCTTGCAGGAAGTCACTCAGGGTGTAAGCCATAGAAGTAAGCTTCAAAGGTGGAGCAATCTTTGGTGAGCAAATGGCGATCACACTCCCCTTTGTTCCCCTTTGTTCAGGTAGGCAGGCTGGTGGTGGGAACAGAGAGGGGAGACCAGTGCTTAAATGGTTTTTCCCGCAGACGTGTAGCCCATATGTAGCCACACCTCTAGGGTGAGCAACTAAGATCCTAATGTCCAAGATAGGGTTTTGACATGTTGCGAGTGGGTAGAATAGTGCACTCTGGGATTGCTAGATGCCACACATCTCAGGGTGGGAGAGAGACTGGTAGCTCATTGACTAGTGACTGTACCATTCCTCCATAGCTTTTTCTTGGCATAAATATGGCACCCCTTGCACCCTGAACCCCAGATCACGCTGGAATTGGAGAAAGGGCTTAAGAAGTACTGCCCTGCTGACCCATGGACCTGGCAAGAGAGACTGCACAATCTATTGGACTGCACCTGCTGCAACTTGGGCTAGCAAAGAGAGGACTGTGCCTGTGGCTCTTGACTCTCAAGAAAGTTACTTTTGAGCCCTAGACCAAAGAAGTGCCACCAAGGGTAAGCTGGCTGACCCCATTGAACCAGCACCAGGGCAAAGATGAAGAAGCCCCATCTGACAAGTTGGTAGCCACTTTTCTGGAATCCAACCTCCTCTGGTACCTATCCTTGGTGGCCATAAGATGCACCGAAGTATGCTGTACCCAGAAGTGCCATCTGAGTCCCGTTTGGCAAACTCTAAGGGACACAAGCCTCCACCAAAGGTTTCCGCTGGACCCATTGTATACAGAAAGTGGTAGCAAAGCAGCAGCTGGAATTCTACTGACTTAAAGAGGACTTTTGGGACCCTTACCTCTGTGGATAAAGTCACCCCACCCCACCTCATCCGTAAACGGAGAAATAATCATAAGAACACTCTGGTCAACCGCACAGCACCCAGATGATCCTCAGCATCCTGCATCCCCAGCATCAGGATCACTCCATTAAAGTTTATGGCAGTTTTGATATAAAGCATGGAACTGGACTTGGAACTGCTTTGGTGGCCAGAAAACTGTCCAAATACTCCTTAGTGGCCCTCCTGACCTTCTCCATGCTGGATTTGGTTGCCCCCCTCGGGCCGTAGTAACCGAACACAATTCTTTCAAACCTGTCAGAAGTTTCTATACTTTACGGTTATCAATGCTTGTTTGTACTTTGGCCTAAAGAGTTGAGATTTGCATTTTACTCTGAAATCTACATCTCCTGATCCCTCTGGTGGATTTAACTCATCTAAAGATTCATCATAATAAAATCTATTTTTATCAATTGGTGTTGGATTTTTTTGTGTCGGTTGACTTTCTTATTTCGTTGTTTGGTGATTTTAAATGCTTTACACCAGTTACTTTGTTTAATCTTTGCTGCTCGAATCCACTGCTACCTAGGGTTGGGCTAAATATTTTTGCAAACGAGCCTAACTGGACCCAATACAGTTTTGAGGGTGTATTATGTGGTAAAGTCGTACAACCATACCATATAATACACCCCAATCCTCACAACTGGCTACTATGATGTTGTCCAATACTTCTATAGAATACTGGAGCACACCGCGTATGATCATGGCACTTGAACAATGACTTGAGGATACCAAAAGTAAGCTCAATTATGATTTGTATGTCTATTTAATCCCAGTTGTACCTCTGCTGGAGCTTGGTGGTTGGATGTCCCAAAGGGGTGAGGTGATGGGAAGAGAGGCCATAACCAGCATCACTTACAACAAAGATGTGATATTTAGTTTACATACATACATGCGAATAACCCAGACATTCTATAAAGACTTGCAATTATTATCATGGATCTATTGGACTGCGGTGAAGTGATGAGAGAATGTCTTTTTGATGCCATTCCCTCGGTAAACAGCCACAAGCCAGTTAAATCCCAACCAACCAGCTTACATGCAATTGCTGACGAGGGGAAAATGAAGCTGTCATGTGTGCACACCCAAGAACTTCACCATACACATCCCTGAATCAGCCCCTGGCATCGCATACAGCTGGCATAGCAGGACAGGAGTGTCAGCCTTATCTCTTACAGAAATGCTACTGCCTGAAGTGGGGTGGCTGGACTGCCACAATGTAATCAATTGCACTTAAGGCCTGGTGGAACAAGACAATGAATTAGGTTTGCCATGCCACTCGTTGCCTTTCATCAGTGACTGAGGCATGATTATATATTGGTATGCGATTCTCAGTACTTTGTGCAGGCATTGGGAATGTCTGCTCTGTGATATGTCAGCCATGTCCCTAGTGGTACTCTGGAAAGATCCAGTGGCTGCAAAGTTGAATGCAACCAGTATTTTGACATAGGCATTAATGGCCTGGAAGATGGCTATGCTTGAAATTCAGTGGCGGCTGGTGGAAATAAAAAGAAATAGGGCATGCACCATAAGTGCAATTTATGAACTTTGGCACACATCTGACCTAGTGAGCTTGAAATTTTCTTGAAGGGTTTGGGAGGGTTCTGCCCCACGAGAGCATGTTTGAAAGTAGGTGTATAATTATGCATTATGCAACACAATTTCTATAATAAATTGACAAAAAACACAGTTCTTACAGCCATTTTTAAAGGAAAATGTAGAGAATAGTGTACAGAATTTCAGGTTTCCAAGCTCCATATTTGAGAGGTAAAGACAGGCGCGCCATTGACAGCTTGAGCCAGCTGCTTGGCTCTGACTCAACTCCAGGTCCTCTTGGACACTCAAGCCCAAAACGAGCCAAGCCTTTCAATGGCATCCGGCTCCTGCGCACTCTCTAACCTCATGCGCCAAAAATGAAAGAAAGAGCACTAACCTTCAGTGTAAGATAGAGCAGGGAGAGACATATCCATTGAATGGTTAATTGTACACAGGGAAACCAAAAACCCAGGGATCAGTCCTGGCTTCCCTACATAGTCAAATTGTGTGATCCTAAGCGTTAGAGATTGGCTGGTGTACTCAAAAGAACAGGTGTCTGACATCTCCCCAGACCTTCACACAGACCCGGGGACACCCACCCCTGCTCTCCTTTATGCAGAGACCAGCGACTCTGAAGTACTCTCCTGTGAGACCCAACTTTACAGACTTACAGTATAAATGCACTTATTGTTCACATCCCAGCAAAGCCTGCCTTGGAACTTTCAAACTCCACGCCCCCAGCTTCTATGTTGGCGTTTACAAACCACCTTTGGGTCTGCCGATGGGAACGTCTGCACCAGGGCACGAGTCGGGGGTACACGCAGGCATACGGGGTCCACCAATATTTTCACAGGGTGGACGCCGTCCCCCTGCCAAGAAGTTAGGCCCCACAGAAATATTTTGAACTTGTCCCGGTGTAAGACACTGAGACACATTCAACAGCGCCTGCACTTTGTCTGCTTTCCATAGTGCCATTATTGGCAACACTCACCACCCACACAACAACAGAGCATGCATGCTGAATAAATAAATATGCAATAAAACTTTTGTTTGGGAAAATATTGCTGCAGGTTTATACCATACAAAAGTAAGCGATATGGTGGGTTATCTTATGGGCGATCCAATGGCAGGAAGCTGTAACCAACCTATGCTGCCATGCCCTCCTGATGAGCCAAGCACTGTGGAGAACCCAATCAGTGCTAAACCTTATGGGGTGATCCTCTTTCCGGATCACATGACACATTGGTTCCTTTTTACTCACGCCCTTTTCAGGGCGGAGCGTAGCAAGGCAAGCCCCCGGTTGGTCAGGCCCACAACCGCCTAAGAACTAATGGGGTGCTGACGCGGTTTTCCAGGACCCTGCCATGAGGATCCTGGTATTTGGCTCTTGCACCCCTATTGTGCCACGCAGAGGTACCCTTTTGTACCCATCTGCTTCCAGATCACCCTGTAACTCCACCTGCAACACAAAAAGAAACATTACAACATTCCATGAAACTTGCTTGCCACCCCATGCCGGGTAATCGGTAGGGTGGGAGATGGTGTGCCTGGCGCAACAGAGGACACCTGGATGGCCGGGGGAGGCATATATACTCTACCCAGTTCCTTGTTGCACAGGAAGTGACCCACCTAGCACACCACAGGCAAGCGGGGACTCCTCCCTGAATCCCGTCATCAGAGGTGGTGGGTTGGTGTCCCAATGGCACTAAAGGGCCACCCTCTTAGGCTGGCCCCCTGCGTGGGCAGTGGGCACCGCATTCCCAGCAGCAACGTGCAGACAACAGGGTGCCTTTTTTCACCTCCAGCTGGGCCGAAGTTAAGGGGCCATCCAGCCTCCTTTTGTTTGTATCTGCCGACTGGGGACCGCCTAGAACCTGGAGCTTAAATGTCAATGCCACAGAGGGAAACAAAAGCACACAGCTTGCCTTCTCTTCACAGGTACTAAAGAGAAACATGTCCCTGTATGTAAATGCAGACACTGTAAGACTATCAGATGGGTTGGTCTGTCCAAGTATTTACACAAATAATTTAAATAGCACTGTTTTATTTCTTTTATAGCACTACGTTGTGACGTCATGCTGTCTTTTGCATACGGTCTTACTTGTCAGTACCCCCACTTCGTTTTATAGGACTTGTGCCCTGGTCTGCACCTGTGGTACAGTTCCCCTATTAAAATGACGATAATCTTCAGCCCTGAGGTGGGCAGAGAGATTCCAAAGCATACCTGCCACTTCCATGGTGCTGCTGTGCGTCTGTAACACAGTCTAGGCCCCGCCTTGAGACTGCAACCAGTGCCACGCTGTAATTCAACTGCACATCCTGTGCACTACTTTCAAAGGGAAGACAGGTTGCCCTACTGCAAAACTGCACAAACAATGCACTGTGGACAGATGTCACATATGCACACCTTGTGCCCAGAAGTAATATAACGGTCTGTGCCATTATGTGCACTCTCCGTGCTTTGCAGCAGTAAAACTGCAGGATGTACCCTGGTGTGACATTGTACAATGTGTGCCCTGCTGAAAACTGTACATTTTAAGCTCTACTGCTCTGCAACGCACGAGCTGCTGCAGTCGACTCTGAGGTAAATTTATAAGTCGTACCCTTCAATGTACCAGCACGAATAATGCCCAGCTGCCGTAGGCAGAGGAACAGCAGTGTCTGTGCAGCCTCCTAAACCAGCGCATAAAAAAGCAGAAGGAAAAAAAAAGATTCACACGGGAGGAAACAGAAATCACGAAAGAAGAAGTCTGAAAAATGAAGAGAATTTGCGTGACGCAAAATGTGCAGCGATAACAAGATGTTACAGGAAAACTATGATGAGACCATATACAGAGGGAACAGAGCAAATGTGAAAAATAAATTCGGCGTGAAATAAAGAAAAAGACCCTGCTAAAAGATCCTTCTCAAGGAGAAAGAAGGGAAAAAAAGAACGATAAGAAAGGAGAGAAGAGAAATATCTAAGGGAAGAAGAATGAAGGAGTGTGGAAAGCAAGAACAGGGAGGAAAACGTAAATTTTAAAAAAACATAAATGAAGGCTCACAGGTGCAGAACTCCTTGCAGCCGCCTGACCCCACTACTGCAGGCACCTGTGATCGGGGTCTGGAGTGCCACGTGGCAAAGACGTCCTTCTCCCTTCCCCTGTAAATCATGGCACTGTGCCTGCTCCAGGTTCTTCGGCTTTTCCAGGCGTCCTCTCCACGGTTAGGCTCGCACGCGACTCGACACAGATTCCTGCTTAACCTGCAAACCTGTCCTTTCCCAACTAGTCACAGAGGTGTTGGGGTTAGTGATGTTTGCTGACCCCACTCCACCCTGTGACACCTAGGAAAAGAGTCGGGGTCTTTTGCGAGGCAGCATTGATTGGCATGCAGCCCCAGGCACTACTGAGAGCTGATGCCCAGAGAGCCCGAGGCTGCTAGGAAAAAGTAACGCCGCTGAACGTCATAGCATGTTGGTTCCTGAAGACCCCCATGAATGGAAGGACAGGGCTCGTGAAAGGTAAGCCCATGTATCAAAGGACACATTTGTACACTGTCTAGCACGTGCTCATTAGTGCGCGTGCCTGTAAAAAGTGCCTGGCTTTCACTCAGGTTAGTAAGAGTCAGAGAGTGTCAGCTAGGCACGGTATTGTGTAGTGATGCGTATTCCATGTTTTAATCAGTGAAGATGGATGGTAATAGAGATTACCATCCTCGTGACTGACTGGGAGGATGGGACCCCTACGCCCAAGCTCACTGGCCACCCCTGACTACCCCCCTGACATCCAAGGCAATTCCCATACTGAATACGGCTTGCACCCGTGTGTTGAGGGGGGCCCTATGTAATCCTTTGAGCTGTGTAAGAAAACTAGCATCGTGCCTATGTGAAACCAAGATGGGCCACATATATCCTATTTAAGGCTACTTTTTAGGTCTTTATATGTACAGCAGCCATAGCGTATCTGAAACATGTCATCGATGTCTGCTTGATTAGTATATTTTTCTGTCCCTGCTTAGCAACTATCGCATTATTTCCATTTTCAACAGCCATGTCTACATTTTCCCTGATTAATTACCTTCTCTTAGGAATCTTTGTCGACATGGAGTGTAAATTATGTTCTGTAATTTTGGCGAGGTGTCCCAGCACACACACACCCTCAGGATCCAGCTGTGCCACCCTCAGCTGAAGCTCAAGAATGTCTGCTCCACCTTCGGCATCTGTCACGAAAGACTCTCATGGATTCCGAGCCCCAATTATTTTCAAATAATTCTGTTGCTTCTTTAAGCAGGATATTAGGCACCTCACTAGTCTCTGGAGTGTCTTGGTTCTAACTGCCTTATTCAGGCATTGGTAGGCTTCCCACTATGGCGGTGGAGGTCACAAACTCTGTCATCTTGGCGGCCGGCCACCCACTATTTAGAAATCTCCGACTGCCTGGCGGGGATCTCTGTGCTGCTGAGGGAGCACCCATCAAGGCAGTTCCCTTCACAGCATTGAAGTTTGCAAAGCAGATGCCAGGCCTTAAGCACCCAATTCGCAACTGTGTTTGCTCAGAGAAAACAAAATCCCGAAGCAGAAGATTGTTTGTTTCTGTCATAGTATGTAAGCCTCAGGCTAAATTATATGTCAACCCTGTTTGCGCCCCCCCCCCCCCTGACCCCCCATAATATTCCATTACTAACATTAGAATAGTGATTATAGCTCCTTGACTATATTGGAGAAAGTTGCACTTCCCCCTATTTATTCTATAACTGAAGATACAATAGTTAATTGGCCTTCCCAGGAGCCACAAAAACCCATACTACCTTCAGGGTGCAACTTAAGGCAAGTTGTTTTATGATTTTAAGAGGGCAGCAGTCACCTTAACCTTCCTATAGAAGGAAATGTGTGTTTGTTTGGCCTTCTTTTCAAGGGGGGGGGGGGGGGTGATTGTTTTGGTTTCAGACCGGGGAACTCAACAGCAGAAGATAAGCAGCCACAAACAACCAGCACGGAAACACATGGGATGATTGGGCCACAGAAGGTGGGCATACCTAAATAAGGCAACTAGTGCTAGGGAGCACAGTGACATGTGTAGAAGGTAATTTGAGGGGCAGAGAGAGTAAGTACTGGGGCACCGAGGTAGTTAGAGCCTTTGGATGGGTAAGACAAGAAGTTGGATACCTGCCATCAAGAGGCAGCTGTGCTACAGAGTGAGTGATTAATGAATATAGGATCTTTTGTGTGTGATTGTATGAAATTAGAGAAGGCAGATGTAGGTAGGAGACATCTGGAACACTGAGTGGGGTTGAAGGTGGCAATTAAAGGGTGCAGCTTGGACAGGGCCTGAGGGTGCACATAAGGGCACTTACTACCGTTTGGAGGCTGCAGACAGCCAATATTTGGGGCATAGAGTGATGAGGCGCCTGTGGTGATTTGGGTGGGCATGGAGACGGAAGTGCGATAAAGAGAGTGAACATCTAGAGGAACTGATAGAGGGCAATCAATGTGGCACACAGAGAAAGGAACTTTGAGGCATAGGAGTTTCTGGTGCCATTTGATGTGGACAAATGAAAGGGAACAAGGAGAGGGGGCATCTGGGACACTTTTAAAGGGTAAAGGGTGTGGTGTAACCTCCCTCATTTGGGGGGCACATATTGTTACATTACGCCAGCCCCCAGAGTACAGAATATAACCAGGTCTTTGCTGATAGAAGGAAAGTGCACAGACATCTCACACTCCCCCCTGGGCTACCTACTTTTGGATGGGAATACACCATACCTGCTAACAATTATGAGGAATTTACACTGTTTCATCCCCTCAAAGTCAGTACACAACAACAGACAATTGTATTACTTTGGATTTTTTATACTCTAATATATAGTAGACATTATTTATTCGAATCATCATGATTAAAATGCAAACATTGGCAAAAGGCAAACAAAATCAGAGTCAATAGGATAATTACACCGAACATAATGATTGTTGTTGAGAATCTCTGTCTCTATTAAAAATGCCTAGGGCTAGATTTATCAAAGTGTTTGTTGGTCTTGGCCCTTTTTGCAGGGTCATCCCTGAACTTTTTGCCTTTCTCCTAGCTTTTCTTCTGAGATGGTGTTGGTGGTTTTAGGACTCTGGGCACTTTAACACTGTTGTTCAGTGTAAAGTGCGTGTGCTCTCTGTGGTAAATATGGTAAGATTGGTCTACACCTATTTGGCACATTTAATTTACCTATCAATCCCTTGTAAAGCAGTATCTCAGATACCCAGGGCCTGTAAATTAAATGCTACTGGTGGGCTTGCAGTGCTGATTGCGCCACCCACCAAAGTAGCCTTTCAAACCTGTCTCAGGCCTCTGCCATTGCAGGGCCTGTGCGCGCAGTATTACTGCTGCTGTGACGTGGCATCTAAATCGTGTGCTATGTCTGTGATCCCCCTTTTACTGCATGTCAGTCACCCCTAAGGTAGGCCCTAGCTAGTCCTATGGGAAGGCTGCATTGTAGGTAAAAGGTAGGAGATGTACCTTAAGTGTGTGACATGTCCTGGTAGTGACAAACAGCCATTTTGGTTTCTCACTGCTGAGAGGCTGCCCTCCCATAGGAATGAATTGGGGATTCCCTGATAGGTGTTTCAATGGTAATTCCTGATATGAAAGGAGCATCGTAGTCAAGTTTGGTGTATTTGGAATGGTAATAATAAAGGCTGTGCAATGGTGTGTGCAGATTTATTATAACTATTTTAGAAATGCCACTTTTAGAAGGCAGAATTTCTGTTTGCTATGTGTCTGTCTGCCTGATGTGGATTGCATGTCTGGCTTTGGAGTGACAGGGGCTGGTGAGGTGTATGTGGCTCCAGGAGGGGCAGGGTGAGTCAGAGCTAGGCTGAATAGGGATCTGCATTTGGAGCAGTGGGAGGAGTAGTCCCCTGACACTGAATAGGCCTGTGCCTGCCTATGTGAATGCTGATTTGCCCCCTGTGGTGTGTCCTATTATGAGCACCCACCTGACAAAGAGGAAGAGGAGCCTTGTCAACAGAGTGCTCCCAAAAATCCCAGAACCAGTTCAGGCTGGTTCCCCTAAGCCCTGTGCCAGGGCAGACAAAGCAAATGTTGGTATAAATATTGGGGCTGTGACCTCATGAAATGTTGTGTGGTTCCTGTGCTTCCAGGTGACGTAGGGGTTGCTGCTGCTGGGCCCCAGGAGGAACCGCCACAAGGGACTGCCACCCTGCTGGAGGACCCTGGGCGCTGGCCTATCTGTGCCTAGCTATGCCACTTAAACATTAAGGACCCTTAGCGGCTCGTAAGCGCTATCTTTTTCTTGCCAAAGAGAAGAGGAGTGCTGGTGCCTTGCAGCGTGCTGCTGCAGGGTCTGCAAGGGGGAATCCCAGTTTGAGGACTCCCCCATGTTGCTGGGATCGGAGCGGAGTCCACCCCGCATTTGTTCCGAGGAGCGGGAGCCCACCCGCATTGTTTATGCTTCTTGAAGTGGGAGCCCACCCCGCGTTTTGCCAAAATAGTGGGAGCATACCCCACATTTGTGGATCTCCACCACATCGATGCTGATTCCATAGCTGGAGTCTACCCCGTATTTGTGCTCATGAACAGGAGCCCACCCCGCATTGGATGTTTATTTTTTGGCGGGAGCCAACCCCGCACTTTGCTAAGAAGAGACAAAGCCTCCACTCCGAGAGTGACCCGGAAGCCAGGCGGCCACGCCTGGTTGTGGGCGGGGCAAACAAGGCCTTCAATTGCAGCGGGGCTACAGAGGAAGAGGCAGCGCACACAGGCAGGGCTCCCGTGTTGGTGAGGAGAGCCCCGCGTGCAGCCTAGATCGCCTGCATGCTGGAAGCTTCAGCAGGAGCCCTGGAGGGGTCCCCCGGTAAGTGGGTCTCAAATCTGCGCAGTGTCGGTGCTCGCAAGGCACCGTACTATTAGTGCCTGTTTCTCTGAGTGGTCCCGCAGAAGAGCGGGCCGCTCCAACGTTGGGGCAATTCTGTTCTGAATGTCCCAGAGTGGGGCTTTAGTGGCAGCCTGGTTCCCAAGCCAGTTCCTACAGCTATAACGGGGGCATTTCTTTTTGAGATCAGGTGGCACTACGAGTGCCGATCAGGGGCATTTTCATTTTTGGTGCTTAGTGATAAGGAGGGGGTGAGACGCTCCCAGTGCCTCAGCGCATTATGCAGCATCTTTGCTGCTTTGGCATCTAGAATGCCATTTGAGAGGCCCAAGTTCAAGCCCTGACATTTCTTGACATAGGGCTTTTGAGCCCAAGTGAAAGGCCATTTGGTCTGGGGGTCAATTTGGATGGTGACGAAAAATATGATTATTGCATACTTTGTCTATGCTGGTGATTTATTGCCTAATGTGGTTTGTTCCTAATATGTTTTATGCCTAAGCTGATGCAGACATAATTCGTTTATGTCGCCCATGCTAATGCTGACTACAGTATTCTGCCAGTAGTTACTGGTTGTGTTTTACATTTGCTACTCGTACTTTCTAAGAGTTCTGACAGTGCCCCGATTGGCCATGTACTGTGTATGTAGCCCCCTGTAAATTTTGCCTACTACCACTTGGCACAGTGTATATGTGTGATTATGATTCTAATGTGTGTTGGATAATACAAAGCCTATTTTTATACAACCTTGTGTGGAGTCTCTTTTGTGTTGGACCTAGTGTGTTGCTGCTGTGTGTGTGTGTGTATTGCGCAAACGCTTTACACATTGCTACTGGGATAAGCCTGACTGCTCGTGCCAAGCTACCAAGGCGGTGAGCAGGGGTTATCTTCAGCGTGTAACTCCCTTGCCCTGAATAGAGTGGTGGTTTGTGCCTGGCTTAGGTGCATGCCCTAGCCAACTAGAAATCCCGTTTCTAACAGTGTTCAATTGCCCTTGCGTCACGCAAGGAAGCGCAACACTAAAGTCAGCTCTACCAAGCCAAGCAAGGCCACCTTGCGTGGCTCTGCTTTGCTGGGTAAATCTGATTGTCAGGGATCCAGGGCACATCAAGTCAAAGTACATAAGAAATCTGGCAAAAATTAGGGGGGAGGGGTTACCACAACAGAAACCCAGCTTCCTACATCACCCCTCTCAGAAAAGTAGTACGGTCCAGGCACAGTCTTTCTCCAAACAGAACCCTTATTCTTATCCTTCTACATCTATGGTCAAGCAGTCAAAGAGGATAGAGGCAACTTGGAAGATGATCTTATCTTCCAGAACCTGCACCCTCGATCTCCTGAATGCAAGAAGCCTGGCATCTTATTCCCATTCCATATACAGTGTTGTTCCGAACCTCTCAGATCATCTTCACAATGATTTTGCAGAAGTTGTGCGTGATGGGCCAGACATAGTTGAACAGAGCTTTCACTCTGGTCTAGACACAGTGGATTTCGTGGCACAGTCCATGAGTTCTTACATTGCTATTGTTAGAACTGGCTATTTCTGGTAGGCTAAGGCTGACGCCAAAGCCAGGCAGAAACCACCATTCTAGTCAGGGCAAGGAAGTCACACGCCAAGATAACCTCTGCTCACCCCCTTGGTAGCTTGGCACAAGCAGTAAGGCTAAACTCGGAGGCAATGTGTAAAGCATTTGCGCCAGCGCACAACAGCAACAACATACTAGGCACACCACAAGAGAGACTCCACACAAGGTTATTATAAAAATAACTTCTGTATTGTAAAAACATATCAGATAAAATCACACATATACATGGTGCCAACTGGCACGGGCAATATTCACAGGGATTATGTACACAAGACAGGGTCACAAGGGCCACTGTCATATTCAGATATAGCACTTCTAGATAAAATGTAGAATATCAAGTAATAATCAAAGATAACAACCAGTAACCACTGGTAACAGGAACCAGGACCTTACTAGGACCACCTGTACTAAGAAAGAAGAACCACCTAAGTATCACACAGCATTTAGGGGTCTAAGAAAGGATACATTACTCATGATGCAATAAACCTACATTCAGAGGAGTAGAAAAGACAACCACCTAAGAATAACCACTTTTAGGGGCATAAACCAGAACACCTTACCCATGATGCATGAACACATTCAGAGGAGTAATAAGGAGAAACACATGATGACTAAACATTCAGAGGTGTTAAGAATAGAGCACATGATGCAATAAAATCACATTCAGGGGTGCAGCGCAAGAAGACACATGATGACTAAACATTCAGAGGTGCAGCGCATGGAAAGGAAGACACATAATGCATAAACATTCAGAGGTGCATAATAAATCAATAGCGCAAACAAAACCCACATTAGCAATAACTATTAAAAAGCATAGAAATCACATTGCGCCAACACTACATAAGCCACTACCTGTGGCAGTCCCTAGGCCAACTGGCCTTGTGGGGCAAAGATGCCCTGAGTCCAAAGTGCTGGGCAACTGGGAAGGCCGGGCACCACTGTGCCCTCTCTGTCCCACACAGGGGGACTCTCTTGAAATTGCGCCTAAACGGTGCAGCCGCCCACTAATTGCTGGGCCGCTGGGATGCAGAACTGCGGCAGGGCTCTCACTAGCCCTCAGGCGCAAACTGCGCCACGCTGGAGCCACACAGGCTCTGGACAAAATATGGCCCCTCTGAGCCACACAGGCTCTCTCAGACTGCGGGGGTCGTTGGAGTCCCTCACGGGGGACTCGTGCAAAAGAAAATGCGGCAGGGAGCCCTTCAGGCTCTAAATAGACCAAAATGCCCCCACGAGCCTCTCTCAGGGCTCAAAACTGCAAATGCCCCTGGGGAGCCTCGGGGGCTCGAGCCAACGGTGGGGCGACCCACTGCCATCCGGGGCCGCCCTAGTTGCACCAAAGTTAATTATGCCCCGTCGTTGGAGTCCTTCACGGAGGACTCGAAATCACCACATGCCCCCAATGGTAGGAGCGGCCCACTCAGCACACGGGGCCGCTCTTGGCTTGGTGCCCTCACTGGCACCACATCCGTCGCCTCCCCCCGGAGCCCTACTCACCGGCTCTGGCGGGGGAGGCTCTTCTTCTCCAGCGGCGCCAGCGCTTCTCTCCTGGGGGGAAGGCGGGGCTCTACCGGCCACATGGGAACCTCGCTACTCCTGCGCCGGACGTCTTTCTCTCCCCGGGGCTCTCCCTTCACTCTGGAGCCACGGGGAACCCTGCAGCCAGCTTCCTTTCCTCCGGGCTGCGGGGCGAGCCTCACTCCTCTTTCCCTCGCCGGACGTCTCGCTCTCCTCGGGGCTCCATCCAAGCCACGGGAGCCCCGCACCAGCTCGGCATCTTCTTCCTTCCCCCGAGCTGCGGGGGCGGGACTTCTGGTCGGGCGCGACAGGATTGGCCGGCCGGTCAATCACTTCCGGGTCACCGCGGGCAGCGCGGCGGCCCGATTCAGACAGGCAGGCAGGCGGCGATCACGGGGATGAAACCGAGGTGGGCTCTCGATCAACGTAAATAATAAAGCGAGGTGGGCTCTCGTAATTAATTAAATAAATACGGGCATAACGCAGGGTGGCACCTGCAACATCTCACGCAAAATGCGTGATAGCGACACGCTCGCTACGGGTGAAAAATAAAAGCGCTCTCAAGCGCTAGGAGGCAGAAATAAAGCGCTTCCATCGCGCTGGGGGCACTGACAGCCTCACAAGCCCCCAGAGATGACCCCTACATCAAGAAGGGTCCCAAAAGTCTTGAGGCATCCAGGAGGCAGCACAGCAGCTCCTATTAAGGGAAATCCTCCAGCAAAGTTCTTCAGGAGTCCAGGACCAGTCCATCAGGAATCCAGGGCAAAGCAAAGTCCCCCCATCAGCCGAGGCAAGGCAGAGGGGTCCCCCAGAGTCCTCCAGGCATCCAGGGGCTGGGCAGCGCCCGCCCCTGGTAGATTCAAGTCAGAAACAAGAACAATTTGGAAGGGGATACAACCCCTTCTTATACAGTGCTAAACCTTTGAAGTTCTTTGAAGTCCTTTGAAGCAGGCAGTGTGAGAACCAGCTGGACTGGTTTAGAGGGAAGTCCCCTTCAGTATCAGGGACAGAGGTGTCAGTCGCCCAGCGGGAGGTGGAGCCAGCTTTGTAGTTACACAGGAACAGCCCTTCACTATCAGGTGCCATCTCCTCCCACTTCCCTGGCAGCAGATGCTGCCTTTCATCCATGGGCTGACTTCAGACAACCTCCTGGGCTCTCCAGCCCCTGTCATCCTCAAACCAGACAGTCAATCCACAAGCAGGCTCATGCACTCTGGGCTAGGCTCACCAGCCAATCACACGCTAGCAACAACCTACACAAATATGCCAACTTCCAAAAGTAGTACTTCTAGACTAGACACAGTCATGCTGCATACATCATTTTGCAGCATTCACTCTCACAAGTTGATACATACCAAACTCGCCCCTGCTCTCCCCACACATCAGGAACTACCATGGGCATACATACTCCCCATTCATTCCTATGGGAGGGCAGGTCACTCACCATTCATTCACAGAGAGCTCAAGCACTTTACACTGTACCACAGTGAAAAAGTGCGCAGAGGCCTAAAATCACTAACACCAGGTTCCATAAATAGGCTAGGAAAACGCAAAAAGTCTAGGGGTGAACCTTCCTAATGGGCCGGGTCCAACACAACCCCCTTCCAGCCAAAACGCAGGGTAGACCAATCACACCACTGATGGGCTTCACTGCTTTGGGCGACAAAACCACGGACACGGCCTCGCACAGCAGGGACACCGTCCAGTTTTTCGCCACTCTGAACCTACATGGTTTCCTCCAAATAATAACTCTCTGACTCAACTAGGGTACCCCACTGGTACACACTAGTCATCCACAGCCAAGACCAGGCCATAGGCCATCCAAATCACAGGTCCTAACTAATCCACAGAGTGGGGGGTAGTAACCCCTGGCACACAATAGCCATGCTCCACTCTCTCTCTCAGTGTAGCTACAACCACCACTGATCCAACAACCTAGGGACCATACCCTCAGGCTGACCAGAGGTCACGGCAAGAATGCCCCACCCTACCTCTACTTCTGGGTTTCCGCACCCTCACAGAGAAGCACTCACCAGAACACAATTCTCCTACCAGATCAGGACCTCACTCCATCACTGGTCTACCACCTGGAAACTATTCTACTTCTGAGGTACAAAGCACACAGCACAGTCCCTCTTCAAGCAGGTGGGGGGACACAGCACACAGCAAAGCCCCCTTTCCTCTTCCTTGTTGGAAACAACAAACTGCAGGTGAGCCCCAGAACACACAGCAAGGGCAGCCCCCTCAGTCTCTTCAGCTGATCCACTTTGGTAGAGATTCCTCTTGACCTAGAAGTTTCCTAATCTCCCAACCTAAGATCTAAACCCTCAGGTTACACCGGGGTCAGAAGTAAGGACACCGTCCCTCTGCACCCCCTTCCAGTTCCAGTATGTCTCATGCTAGACAGAGCACACGCCAGCGGCGTATCAGCGACACACTCTCCTCCAGTACTCCTTCCAGGTCAGGCCACACCCCAACCTGGCTTTCCCCCCTCCTCGGGGAACGACCTCCAGAGGCCCCACAAATGATCAAGCACTCTAGACGGTCCAATGCTCAGCAAGCCAGGACTTCTGCACCCTCCACTTAGGAGCGGTACTGCCCAACACTAGGACCGCCGGAGTTCTGGTTACAGACACTCCCCGTCCTCTAGACACAGGAAGATCCTCCTCAAATGACCTATGTACAGCTTAGGCCCCTGACCTGGCGCTCCCTTAGGGAACCCTCCAGGCCCTGAGATAGGGTTTCAGGCCAACGTGGGACACACCGTCCCACACTCACTCTGCCTCCACTGAGACAGGGCGTGAGCCCCTACACCCCTACCATACTACTGGGACCAAGCTGGGTTACACATGAACCTCTTCCCCTTTACAGGATCATCAGATACACAAGCCACTCCTTTTGGAACCACTCCCTAATGCCTCTGCAAGACATCTAGCACACCGCCAGACATCCACCTTCTTGTCCAGTGCCTCTGCAGGACCTCCTGCACACCACCAGAGGTACACCTCTCCTGCAAGCTTTTTAACAAAAAGAAAACTCACACCAACTCCTCCAGTTCAGCACATCACTCATTCGCACACTCTCCCCCCCTCGGACTGGTAAGGCAGTTTCCACCACCCCTGATCACTCAAACTGACCACACGTGACACAGGTACCAAACTCTGGGAGCGGGGAATGGGAATTAACACACTGGACACATTAAAGCTGCCACCACTGGATCCTACCACACTGGGGAATCCAGACACACACACTACACTCAGGGAACAACCACCCTCCTGAGCTAGTCATTTCTCCTCACACTCCCTCTCTTCCATCTACCCACACAGGGACAGGATTTGGGATTGGACACGGGACCCAGCAAGGGATTCCTAATCTATGGGAACCTCCCCCCTCTAATGCCGTCCCGCCCTGTCACTTTCTCTCATCTGCCACTAAACATAAAGCGCAGAAACACATTTGAAAATGACATTCTTGAGGAAAAAAATCAAAAACAATAATCCCAAACATGTGACTATCTGAAAAAAACAATTGCAGAGTTTTGTAATGTAGCCAGTTGTCGCTATGGCACTGCGCAAACACAAGTCCAAAATCCGCACCGCTGACCAACAATGTTAGAACTGGCTATTTCTGGTAGGCTAAGGCTGACGCCAAAGCCAGGCAGAAACCACCATTCTAGTCAGGGCAAGGAAGTCACACGCCAAGATAACCTCTGCTCACCCCCTTGGTAGCTTGGCACAAGCAGTAAGGCTAAACTCGGAGGCAATGTGCAAAGCATTTGCGCCAGCGCACAACAGCAACAACATACTAGGCACACCACAAGAGAGACTCCACACAAGGTTATTATAAAAATAACTTCTGTATTGTAAAAACATATCAGATAAAATCACACATATACATGGTGCCAACTGGCACAGGCAATATTCACAGGGATTATGTACACAAGACAGGGTCACAAGGGCCACTGTCATATTCAGATATAGCACTTCTAGATAAAATGTAGAATATCAAGTAATAATCAAAGATAACAACCAGTAACCACTGGTAACAGGAACCAGGACCTTACTAGGACCACCTGTACTAAGAAAGAAGAACCACCTAAGTATCACACAGCATTTAGGGGTCTAAGAAAGGATACATTACTCATGATGCAATAAACCTACATTCAGAGGAGTAGAAAAGACAACCACCTAAGAATAACCACTTTTAGGGGCATAAACCAGAACACCTTACCCATGATGCATGAACACATTCAGAGGAGTAATAAGGAGAAACACATGATGACTAAACATTCAGAGGTGTTAAGAATAGAGCACATGATGCAATAAAATCACATTCAGGGGTGCAGCGCAAGAAGACACATGATGACTAAACATTCAGAGGTGCAGCGCATGGAAAGGAAGACACATAATGCATAAACATTCAGAGGTGCATAATAAATCAATAGCGCAAACAAAACCCACATTAGCAATAACTATTAAAAAGCATAGAAATCACATTGCGCCAACACTACATAAGCCACTACCTGTGGCAGTCCCTAGGCCAACTGGCCTTGTGGGGCAAAGATGCCCTGAGTCCAAAGTCAGGGTGCGCTGCTATGCAGCGCCAGTCCAAAGTACAAAAAGCCTAAACGTGGCAGCTGCCCACAAAGTGCTGGGCAACTGGGAAGGCCGGGCACCACTGTGCCCTCTCTGTCCCACACAGGGGGACTCTCTTGAAGTTGCGCCTAAACGGTGCAGCCGCCCACTAATTGCTGGGCCGCTGGGATGCAGAACTGCGGCAGGGCTCTCACTAGCCCTCAGGCGCAAACTGCGCCACGCTGGAGCCACACAGGCTCTGGACAAAATATGGCCCCTCTGAGCCACACAGGCTCTCTCAGACTGCGGGGGTCGTTGGAGTCCCTCACGGGGGACTCGAGCAAAAGAAAATGCGGCAGGGAGCCCTTCAGGCTCTAAATAGACCAAAATGCCCCCACGAGCCTCTCTCAGGGCTCAAAACTGCAAATGCCCCTGGGGAGCCTCGGGGGCTCGAGCCAACGGTGGGGCGACCCACTGCCATCCGGGGCCGCCCTAGTTGCACCAAAGTTAATTATGCCCCGTCGTTGGAGTCCTTCACGGAGGACTCGAAATCACCACATGCCCCCAATGGTAGGAGCGGCCCACTCAGCACACGGGGCCGCTCTTGGCTTGGTGCCCTCACTGGCACCACATCCGTCGCCTCCCCCCGGAGCCCTACTCACCGGCTCTGGCGGGGGAGGCTCTTCTTCTCCAGCGGCGCCAGCGCTTCTCTCCTGGGGAAAGGCGGGGCTCTCCCGGCCACATGGGAACCTCGCTACTCCTGCGCCGGACGTCTTTCTCTCCCCGGGGCTCTCCCTTCACTCTGGAGCCACGGGGAACCCTGCAGCCAGCTTCCTTTCCTCCGGGCTGCGGGGCGAGCCTCACTCCTCTTTCCCTCGCCGGACGTCTCGCTCTCCTCGGGGCTCCATCCAGGCCACGGGAGCCCCGCACCAGCTCGGCATCTTCTTCCTTCCCCCGAGCTGCGGGGGCGGGACTTCCGGCCGGGCACGTCAGGATTGGCCGGCCGGTCAATCACTTCCGGGTCACCGCGGGCAGCGCGGCGGCCCGATTCAGACAGGCAGGCGGGCGGCGATCACGGGGATGAAATCGAGGTGGGCTCTCGATCAACGTAAATAATAAAGCGAGGTGGGCTCTCGTAATTAATTAAATAAATACGGGCATAACGCAGGGTGGCACCTGCAACATCTCACGCAAAATGCGTGATAGCGACACGCTCGCTACGGGTGAAAAATAAAAGCGCTCTCAAGCGCTAGGAGGCAGAAATAAAGCGCTTCCATCGCGCTGGGGGCACTGACAGCCTCACAAGCCCCCAGAGATGACCCCTACATCAAGAAGGGTCCCAAAAGTCTTGAGGCATCCAGGAGGCAGCACAGCAGCTCCTATTAAGGGAAATCCTCCAGCAAAGTTCTTCAGGAGTCCAGGACCAGTCCATCAGGAATCCAGGGCAAAGCAAAGTCCCCCCATCAGCCCAGGCAAGGCAGAGGGGTCCCCCAGAGTCCTCCAGGCATCCAGGGGCTGGGCAGCGCCCGCCCCTGGTAGATTCAAGTCAGAAACAAGAACAATTTGGAAGGGGATACAACCCCTTCTTATACAGTGCAAAACCTTTGAAGTTCTTTGAAGTCCTTTGAAGCAGGCAGTGTGAGCACCAGCTGGACTGGTTTAGAGGGAAGTCCCCTTCAGTATCAGGGACAGAGGTGTCAGTCGCCCAGCGGGAGGTGGAGCCAGCTTTGTAGTTACACAGGAACAGCCCTTCACTATCAGGTACCATCTCCTCCCACTTCCCTGGCAGCAGATGCTGCCTTTCATCCATGGGCTGACTTCAGACAACCTCCTGGGCTCTCCAGCCCCTGTCATCCTCAAACCAGACAGTCAATCCACAAGCAGGCTCATGCACTCTGGGCCAGGCTCACCAGCCAATCACACGCTAGCAACAACCTACACAAATATGCCAACTTCCAAAAGTAGTACTTCTAGACTAGACACAGTCATGCTGCATACATCATTTTGCAGCATTCACTCTCACAAGTTGATACATACCAAACTCGCCCCTGCTCTCCCCACACATCAGGAACTACCATGGGCATACATACTCCCCATTCATTCCTATGGGAGGGCAGGTCACTCACCATTCATTCACAGAGAGCTCAAGCACTTTACACTGTACCACAGTGAAAAAGTGCGCAGAGGCCTAAAATCACCAACACCAGGTTCCATAAATAGGCTAGGAAAACGCAAAAAGTCTAGGGGTGAACCTGCCTAATGGGCCGGGTCCAACAGCTATATGCCAATATGTCTGTATATGTTTCACTGGCTTTTTAGGGATATCCAAGCAATTGTTATGGACATGCCCTTCGATGGAATGTGCCTCTTTAGAGAGAAAGCCACATTGTTTTTAGAGCTCTTCAAACAAGTTTGGCTATCCCTCAATATTTCGGCTGGCTTCCCTTGATTGTCAGTTTCATTAGCAGTACCGAAAGTTCAGGGAATATTCACAAGGCTTACCCTTTCAGCAGCACCATCCCTATTAGCCAGTGCAGTAGCCCAATTAATTATTTGATGCTTCGGGAGGTGTGGTGAATCCAAAGGTCAATAAGGGCAGCGGTCGTCTGCCAAAACCTCTTTAATATGCCCTTTCAGGAGCACGGAGACAATCTATCACTTTGGGCGGTAAGGTCCTCAAAATTGTTGAGTGAGGCTATGACCTTACCTTCCAGAAGATGCTCTCTCCCATTCTCCCGTTTCTTTTGGCACCTCAAAACACTGTGACCTCATTCTACAGAAAGAGGTTCTCTCCTTGTTGACCAAAGGGGTGATGTAATTAGTTCTAGAGAATCTCGTTATGTTCTTGTTCCCTAGAAAGGCGGTTGTCTCAGTCACACTGTGGACCTGTGGTGTGTGGCCATTTTGTCGTATCTATGTTACAGGACTTTTTGGTTTGATCATCTTATCAGGCCCACCTTCTTAATGCAGGGGTCTTCAAACTCCAGATTTTCTAAGAGAGGGGCCTCAAGTGATCCCGGGGGGGAGGGGGTGGGGGGGAGGGGGTGGGGGGGGGGACTTGGGGGTGCACCAGGCTTTGGCCAACAGAAGCATTATGCAGAGAATAGTGCTTTGTTTTAGGCAGAAAAAAATGAGTAGCAATAAGACCCTCTGTAATGGGCCATCACAAACAGCTTTTGTTATTTATATCCTAGCTGGGAGAATGTGTAAAAAGGGAAGGTACACCAATATACTTCAAAACCACAACAACACCTTTTCTAACGCTGTGGATACTTTCACATCTTAATAAAGGCTACCTGACCTGAATAGTATGTTTGGCAATCATGAATTTGATTGCATTTTTAAAATGTTAACAGAACTTAACTGCAATGTTTAAATAAGTCTGGACATATTTAAACTTTGCTAATTTAATAGAATAATTGTGAAGAAGCCTGAGCGTGGCCTAGATGATTTTTTTCCCGACAGTGGAAGGCGCAGCATTAAAAAGTTTGAAGACCACTGACCTAGAGATACTACAGCTTAGTTCAAGAGGCGTGTAATTTGTAGGTAGAAGTATTTATTAAATAAACCCAGTTCCTTATCTTTGGTATCGATTGTTATGCTGTATATTCTATCTATCTGTTTGCGGATTCCTCACCAATACCACCCGCCACCCTGTTCTGAGGAGTTGTTTGCACTTTTTAATAATGTCTCAACTTAAAAAGTTTGTTTCAGTACAGTACAATTTCTGTCAATCTTGTCTGTGTCATATCTGTCTCTGAGGGTGTGGAGAAACAAAAAAGACAAGGAACAAACGTCAGCACCCTAGGGTGGAGTCTTGTTTGACTTTGTGATGACTCATCATGGATGGATTCCAGAGTCGAGACCGAGCTGTGGTCCCACCTTTTAGCACAGAACTATTTCAAGTTCCAGGATCCATTCTGGTTACTGATGGAAATTCAGGTGGTGAGGAATCTGTAGGTAGATAGTATACACACCAGAAATTTCATTACCAACGGTAAGTATTTTGTTCTTCCAATTTGCACTGTCCATTGGCAAAATTGAGTAATGCCTGGTATTTTGTCAGCAGCTGCTTCCATGGCAGAGAAATATCACTACTTACCCAGTGGCCAGTTGAGTATACTCCAAAATTAAGTAAACAAGTGAATGGGGATATGGTGATCCCTTTCACGGTGTAGTGGAGTAGAGGAACTATGGACATGATTAACAGCCAGCAGGAATTCTCATCAGTGTGTGCATCTGTGCACCGTGATGGAGCGAAAATATATTTTCAAATTAACTAAGCACATAGGTTGAGAGCACTTGCTTCTTCCCATGTGCATGTTAGGCATCTCTGACTTACTCATCACTCAGAATGTAGGAAGTCAATGAATCTCACAGGCTTGCCCTTCATGATATACAAAACCTCTCTAGTGGACTTGTGAAGGAGTTCAATATTTCCAGTTGGAGATCCTGTTTCAATTCAATAGTCCCAAATATTAGTATTTGCTGACATGTCCGTACTGAAATTAAGTTGTGAATGTTGCTGTTCTACTAACTGAGGGAGTTAAAGTTTCCGAAACACTAAATCTTCATGAACCTGGTACTTTAAGAGTAAGGTAAAGCGAGTAAATGTGTTCCAGGTAGAGTCATTGTTCCATCCCCATTTTATATACTAGTCAAGTCAAGTCAAAAGATCTTTATTCGGAGTAAAAAACATCCATAAAAGTACAGACAAAAAACACAATACATTTTTAAAAAACACATTCAATCAATTCAATTCAATAGTTGCAATTGGAGAATTATCCGAGAACAAACGAGCAAAATCAAAATCCATTTACAATATCCCAGCTATACAACATATGTCCCTTCATAATAGTAAATCATTAGGTTTTTATAAAAGAAGAGAATATCATACAATATTATTTAAAAACACTGTTTAAAAGCACTATTAAAAACACGATATTAAGACCATTATTAAACCATTATAAAAAAGAGTATCAAAAATAGAAAGTGCAGTGTGCAATAGTTTATACATCAATGTTAAGGGTGATTCTCGATCTGACAGCAGCTTTGAGAAAACAACTCATCCTAAAAATGACTTCGTCTGATCCCAATACCAGAAAGGACCGGAATGCCAATTTAAAATTAGTTAATCCGTTTTTCTTACAATAGGGCATAAGAAAATGTACAGTGTATTTTTTATAGAAACCACAAAAGAACAAGAAATGCATAAGACTTTGCTTCATGTCAGGGTTACAGGGGCAATTTAAGGTTTCGAGATGTTTATTATATCCCATCGGGAAGTTCAATAGATTGACTATACTCCCGTCTCGGAAACGAAACAGTAAACCCCTTACCCATCTTCCAAGATGCAAACGCAAATATCTGTACGGTGGGCCAGGTTTTTTGACGTGTGGATCAGAATAGGCCAAATATTTTACAACCGTGCATTTAGTCAGGTTCTTTCTATCACGCTCTTTTCTATATAGGTCATACAATGCCCTTAAAATGATGGTCTTATGGGAGCGGTTTATTAGGTTTGGTGATGTGAACAGAGAAGCCAACCCCACACTTACAAGGCACTCTTTTACTGCTTTCAGCCATGGTATATGATGTCCCCTGTCACACCTTAGACAATCCAAAATAATTTCACGGGTCAATGTAGCAGCCGTGTTGTTCCAGATCTTTATCCAGAATAGTGCTGGTCTGGATCTCACAAAATCCTCTATGTAAGGGATATTTAATTCGTTATGGCATACATAGTTTGAAGAACAGATAACCCCCCCAATACCTTACGACAAAATCTATTCTCTTCTATTTGAATAGGGGAGCAGTTGGTATAACCCCAAACCTCAGCGCCGTAGGTGCCGGTTGGCATACATTGGGTTTGGTATATCTTGACCAGGGGAGTTATTACATCAGCTTGGTTGGGCTGTCTCAAGGAGGTTACACAATTAATAGCCTTGCCCAACTTGTTCCTGGCATAAGAAACATGTGCATGCCACGTACCACTATTTGAGAATAGCAGCCCTAAGTAGGGAAAAGTGCTGGTGCTTTTTAGAACATTTGACCCTGAAATGATCTGGGGGATTTTGTGATTTTTTGGACCACAGCTCATGATTAATGATTTTTTAAAATTAGTTGTTAGGCCTAAATCGGCCATAAAAAGGACAAAACCTGAAATTAAAATACGGAGTGCCTTGGGAGTGCGGCCCATCAGGACCGCATCATCCGCATAAAGAAGTGTGGGTATAGGGACTCCATTAATGTAAGGCACATCACTAGTTAAGGTGCTCAAAGTGCTGCTTAACTTATTAATATACAAAATAAACAGGAGAGGGGCCAGCACACACCCTTGTCTGACCCTCCTACCAATACTAATATCATCAGAAACTTCACCCATTTGATTCACACGTACACAAGCTTTAAGATCACGATGTAAAAAAGCTAAAAAATGTACCAGATGGTCATCTAAACCATATTCAAGAAGGGTAGACCAAAGCCGGGAACGGTTAACAAAATCAAAGGCCGAGCTCAGATCCATAAAACCAAAGTATAAAGGGGATTTCTTTGCGATGTTATATTTTGCCATGATCAGGTTCAGGTTCAGGCATTGTTCCACTGTTCCGACGCTGCTACGGAACCCGAACTGGCTCGGATGTAGGATGTTATTCTCATCAGTCCATGTTCTTATCCTTTTAAATAAGATCCGTCCCAAAACTTTTAAAGTATTATCTATTAAAGAAATTGGGCGGTAACACCCAGGATCCAGCCTGTCGCCCTTTTTAAAAATAGGAACAATAATACTTCGTGACCATGTTTCCGGGATCTCCCCTTCAGTTAAATTATTAAAAACATTGCACAGCAATGGGGCCCAAAAATCTGGCTCACATTTTAGCTGGTCTATGGAGAGCCCATCAGATCCGGGCGCTTTATTCCCGGCGCTTTCAAGAATGGCATCAGATACCTCAGATGTGGAAATAGACATTGGGTGTGGAGGGGGTAACAGTAAAGGAAGATTGTCTGGTGTTGCATAGATTTTACCAAAATGAGCAACCCAGGTGGGACCAGTAATATTACAATTAATTTCGGTCAGGATCGAACCGATAGATCTTATTTCCTTTACCTCCTTCCAGAACCCAGTGGTATCTTTTAGGTCAGCAGATCGTGCCAGGGAATCCCAGTGGATTTTCAGTAAATCATTTGATCTAGTGCGTAAAGCACGCTTGTACTCTGCTCTGAGCAACCTTACCCGCGGTATATCCCTAGGTTCAGCTTTTAAGGCAGCTCTAAGCATCCTGTTTGCTTTTGAGCATGGGGCATCAAACCATCTAGGCGATTCCTCAGCCTTACTAGAGGCTGGTCTGGAAATTTCGCCTTTAATTGTGGTGCAGAGTTCAGAGAATTTTATATACTAAATAATGTTTCATTGATGAGGCCTCTTGCCATGTAATATATTACTAATGAGGCTCCTTGACTTGATTATGTTATCGCCACCCAGCAGCAGTTCAGTGTTTTTTTCAATAGTTGTCCGTTCACTAAGACCCCCGGTTAAGCAAATGCCAACATTACAAACAAGGGTGATAGGTTAACCGAACATGGCGTCTAAAAAGGGAGGGAGTATTTGCAGTTCCTACAGACACATCCTGGGTGGATGGTATAATTTTGAAGAGGCTAAGGTGAGGAATGGTGTGATTTAGTGCATATACATTTTTGGAATAAAAGTGTGGAAGGAGAATTGCTGGGCCCTCGTCCCACAGGGACCAAGGGGAGCATGAACAATAAAATAAAACCAGCACTGGCATTGTGAGAGGAAGTGTTCTCTCTGGAGCAATGCTAAAGTCAATATATAAGACTGAGGAGAAAAAGGCTTCACTTCCTAGTACCATGACTTGAGTATAGACCTGGTGGATCACCACATGTGAGTGCGTCACTGATATCACACCAGTGCTGAGCAACCCAGATGCCGCTGACCTATAGTTATTTTATGTGTAAAAATACTTTATTTAATTCAACAATGCGCAGCACAGAATGAATATTATTGTTGTAACAAAAATAAGAAAAAGCATCAGTAAATGTTTTGTACAAAACAATAGACTAATAGATACTTAAGTCTTTATCTGTACTACTATTATAATGAGAGAACTGTGTCCTTTGAGCCATGTAAACTCGAAAAGTACACCACCAATCCAAACACCCAATACATTTTTGAAAACATCAGGGCAAGCAGAAGGACATAGGCTATATAAAAACAAAATATATATGTTAGAAGGAAAACGTAATTTTTAAGGGAAAGTTGTCCCTTAGAAGTAGCGCCAGCGAACGACGTGCGTGCTGATGCGTGCTGACATCACGGGAGAGCGCGGAAGCCGGAAGCAACACCCTGCGAGAAGCGGACAGGAGAAAGGAAGCAACACCCTCCAAGGTCCGGAGCGCGTAGAGGAGCGTCGACATGCCCAGGGGAGCGCAGAGTAAGAGCGGACAGGAGAGTCGGCAGAAGCGGCCAGGACCAAGAAAACGAGCGCGGAGAAACAGTGGAAGCCACACCCTCAAAGGTCTGGAGCGAGTAGAGGAGCGTCGACATGCCCAGGGGAGCGCACAGTAAGAGCGGACAGGAGAGTCGGCAGAAGCGGCCAGGACCAAGAAAACGAGCGCAGAGAACCAGCGGGCCCGAGCATGGGCAGAAGCGGCCAGGACCAACAAAACGGGAGCAAGGAAACACTGTAAGTACGCTCTGCTGCTCCCGGCCGCTCTGCTGCGCCTCTCCTGCTGCGATGCTGCCCCCAGCCCCCTTCCGCCCCGGGCAACGCCGGGGCGGATTGCTAGTAATTTATATAAGGGGGATCGGCAAGATAAAAAGGAAAGGGAAAAAGCATTATATACACACTTACCAAAAAGAACAAAAATAAGAACATTCTCATCAACTTATTATCCTATATAAAAAATAAACAGAAGCATCCAATCAAAAGAACAATATTATAGCAAGTGAATAATAATAAAGGACAGAGAGTTATATCTTTTATAGAGGTTAAAAATTCCCAGATAATATAGCAGCTGTGGTTGAATCATCATTGCCAATCCAAGAAAGAAGCATGGTTAAGGCTAACCATAATAATTGGACATTATGGGAGGATGTATATTGATTGGCATACAAAAAATCCAATTTATGATGTGATAAAACACAATCCCACCACATCTTGTAAGATAATTAAGATGATGATTTCTAACGAAAAATAGTTTGCTGAAAGGCAACGGCCAATAAAAAATCTCGCAATTTACTTTGAGGGAAAGACGGGATAAGCTCATTATTAAAGTACCTAAAAAAAGATTTGGGACCGGACTGTATGCCAGAAGGAACGTGTTTGAGAACAACGAAACAGCATATGCATAAAGTCACTTACAGAAAACTCACTAGACCAGCATTGAAATGAGGCATCTGTTGAAAGTTTTTTTTTTGTTTAAAATTTTTATTCGATTTTGTCTGTCAGCACATTGCATCCGTTTCAAGCATAAACATATATCTGAGCATTGTAATTGAACATCAGAGACATTTTCCATTATTACAGTGTCACAAGCGTACATTTTAACAACATTGTAGAACAAACGTTTTCCAGTTGTTCCGGGGTCCTCAGTCTTCTTCTGAATCCGTGCTACCGTCATTGGGATCTAACGGCGGTTCACAAATACTTCCCCTATATTTATTCCATGCCTCCCAGATTTTGGTCCGTTTCCTTGGACAACCCCTGCTACCAAACACCGCCCTCTCAGCCACCATGGCAGCGTCCATGTCGTTACCCCAAGCTGTCAAAGTAGGTCTTTCTGCTCTTCCCCACCTTTGCGCTATATTCCTCTTGGCCACCATCATACCCATTGTAACCCAACTTTGCCCTGAGCGTGTAAGGTCATTTGGCTCCCATATGTTTAACAAGCAACGCCTGGGTTCAGGTAACAGCAACACCCCCTCTGACTGCGACATAGTCCTTAGCACTTGCATCCAGTAGTCAGCTATGTGGGGACAATCCCATATAGTGTGGTAAAAGGTTCCTTCCTCCCCGCAACCTCTCTGGCAGTAGGGATGATCTGCTCGCCCTATTTTGTGTAAGGTGTGCCTTGTGTAGTAGGAGCGGTGTAGGATGCGTAATTGTACCAATCGGAGGCGTGAGGGAATGCCCACCTCTTTTGGGAACGCTAGTGCTTCCTGCCACTCCGAGTCATCACATTCACCAATATCATGAGTCCATTTCTCCCTTAGATTTCCCATCGGGTCAGGCAGGTTATTCACCAGCTTACGGTAGGTTAGTGAGGTTGCCTTCTTTGGCATGTAGTCTGTTAATAATCTGTCCTCTATAGGGGACGCTTCTGGGACTTCAGTGCCAGGTGAAGCACTGTCATTAGGGCGTGCCTAATCTGTGTGTACCGAAACAGTTCAGAGGGGTCTAAATCATATTGCTGCCACAGCGTGGTAAAGGAAATCACTTCCCCTGTTTGCCACATGTCTCCGATCATGGAGATCCCGATCTCATCCCAGCGGCCGAAGCCTTTACTGTGTTGGAGTTTCGCAAATCGCTTCATGTCCCACAGTGGCGTGAGCTGCGTTAGTACCCCCTGCCATCCTAGCTTTGCCTGAGCCACGTGCCACAGTCCAAGCGTATGACGCAGTGGTCCAAACTTTGCTAGTATCAAGTTTTTTATCGTAGAGGGGAGCCAGCATATCAGCTATGCCCAACTGTGCTCTGTCTGCCTTCAATACCGGTTCTGAGTGCGGGAGGTGAACCCATTGATTAATTACTTTTTACTGTGCGGCCCAATAATACAGTTGTATATCCGGTAGCGCTATCCCCCCATCGTACCAACCTCGCACCAGCTTGGCTTGCGCTATATGTGCCGGCCTATTGCCCCAGAGTAAATTAGACACTTGTGCCGCACTGGCTTTGAAGTATGATGACTGTACCGGGGAGGGGGTATTTTCCAGAATATATAGAAAACGAGGCAAGGCCATCATTTTAAAAAGTGCTGCCTTTCCTATCAGGGTTAGCGGCAGCGTTTCCCAATGTTGTATGTCTCGCTTGAGACGTTCTAGCGGCGGCTGCAGATTCATAGTATGAAAATCATTTTCATCAGTTGTGTTTTGGATCCCTAAGTATTTAAATGTGCTTTCCGCCGTCCTCAGTGGGCAGGTGTCTAGAAGACTAGGAGGTGGACCATGGAGCACATACATAATAGACTTGGACCAAATAATGGTGTAGCGAGACGCTTTTCCATAGGCCGTGCAGACCTCTAAAAGGCTGACTATAGAACGCCTGGGGAAAGACAAGTATAGCAGGATGTTGTCTGCGTAAAGGGAGATTTTATCCTCCCAGGTATCTGTCCATTTAAGGCCTCGTATCGGTGGTTCCCAACGGATCCAGGCCGCCAGGGGCTCTAACACAACGCAAATATTAGCGGCGACAATGAGCAGCCTTGCCGCGTGCCTCTGGACAGGGGGAAGTTTTCTGAGACTTAGCAGAGGTTTAGCATAGAGTAATTGGATCCATGTACAGAACTTTGGACCGAACCCTAAATGGCGCAGCACTGCAAAGAGAGAGGGCCAGTGTACCATGTCAAATGGCATATGTGCATCCAGTGAAAGTATTACTGTTGGTTCAAGCACGTATTCTGCGCGTGCAAGCACTCCATGTAGTCTCCTTAAATTAAGTGTTGTGTTCCTACCGGGCATGACGCCTGATTGGTCCTGGTGAATGAGCTTTGAGAGGTGTGGCGTGAGTCTCATTGCCAGCAGTTTAGCAAGGATTTTGGCCTCAGCGTTTATGAGAGAAATAAGTCAGTACGAGGTGCATTGATCTGCAGGTTTTCCAGGTTTCCTAATAGCTACTATGGTGGCGGTACGTTGGTCTGGTGGAAGTTCTCCTAGTTTTAGACTTTCGGTGAACATACGGAGCAAGTGCGGTGTGAGGGTGCCAGCCATTTTTTTTATAAAGTTCGATTGATATACCATTTGGACCTGTCGCCTTGCCCGACTGCAACGTCTTAACACCTTGACTGCTAAGGCAATTCCCGCTGGGTGCTGACCTCATTTGAATACCATTGTTCATGACGAGCTCAGCTCGTCATAAGCACACGACCAGTGTACTGCATGACGAGCTGAGCTCGTCATGAGCATGGAAGGGGTTAATGGCTACGTGCACCTCATCCTCCGGGAGCTCACGTTCCATTTCTCGCGCCTCTTCAGGGGTCAATTTTAGCATTGCTAAGTCCTTTATATATGTCATCACCTTTCCCTCTGAAATTATTGATTCTGAGGAGTATACCGCCTGGAAGTGTCTCGCCAGCATGTGCACTATGTTGTGTGGGTCTGATGTAGATTGCCCTTCCCCCGTGCCAAGCCGCGCTATCCATCAGTCTCTTGTGTCACGTTTATCCAGCCATGCCAGAAGCTTCCCTGCCTTGTCACCAATGTCATATAGTCTATGTTGAGTGTTCGCCAGTTGTTGCCTGGTCAGCTCCGTCAGGTGTTCCCTGTGTCGTCTCTGTGTGAGGTGCAAACTATGGGCCGTGTCTGAGGTTGGGTCTAGATTGTGCCGGGCTTCTGCAATGGTTAAGTCTGACTCCAGGGTCTGTGATTCTCGCTGCCTCTCCCGTCTATGAGTTACTATGGAGGATAGTGCTTGTCCCCTAAGGACTGTCTTATATGCCTCCCATAAAGTGACGCAGGAGGTCAGAGACCCCACATTTTCTTGAAAATAGTGTTTTGTTACCTTCTGTAGTTCCATCCTAATCTTGTGATTTTGAAGATAGCCAGGGCGTATTGGGTAAGTCCAGCGCCTTTTCTGTTGATGCTGTGTATAGCTGAGTAGCAATGGGGAGTGGTCAGAGATGCCCCGTGGCCTAATTTCTATATTGCTAACATTAGTGAGACTACCCTGTGAGCCTAAAAAATAGTCTATTCTGGTGAGGCTGTTATGGACACTAGAATAATACGTGTACTGTCGTTCCGCTGGGTGGCATTTTCTCCAAATATCTATCAGTCTCAAGGCATCTAAAAAATCCCCAGACGGGACACCCCTGCTGTGCTGGCCCTCAGAGGGAATCTGTCTAACGAATCATCTGCTACTGAATTGAAATCCCCACCAATGATTAGTTTCCCAGTTGGCAGCCTAAGTAAGAACGCACATGGCGGGGGCATGTAGACTGAAGCAATGTTGAGGTATCTCCCTTCCGATTGCGTATGGATGGCTGTGAATATCCCTGCCTTATCAGATGTAACTTATTTTATTATTAATGGATATTGTGTTTTTTATCAAGATTCTCACCCCCCTGGAGTTGGAGGTAAAGTCGGAGTGGACCATCTGTAGTGACCATCAGTAGCCCCATCTGTTCATTGCCTTGCTGGATACACCTGTAAGATGCATCTCCTGCAGTAGAACCACTGCTGGGCCCATCCTTTTTATACATTGGAGAACCAGGCCCTGTTTTAATTTATCGCACATTCCATGTAAGTATTGAGAGGGACGGTATCACGGTGTCAGAGGTCCTCTGTGGGGTAGTCTGCGGTTTGTCCCCCATTGTGATATGGAGAAGATCTAGTAGTGCCTGTGATGTATCCTATGCTCGAGCCTATTTGGATTGTTGTGCGTCCAGAGATTGTGTAGCCGCATCTGTGCTTGATCATTACATAATCATATATCAAAAAACATGAACTTGTTCCCTGCCCCCCAAAGCCCCTCCCTGCCTCCCTGACTTGCGGACCCAAAACTGCCCGCCACCCCAACTTAGCAGAGTGCTTAAAACCCCAACCCTTAAACTTAGCTTGCAGTTTTTACGGGGGTGTGAAGTCCAAGGAAGACCTACCCTTCCCCAAGTCCCAGAGGTTTTAAACTGACAATAGTTCTGATGCTTTCAGCAGAGTGAGGGGAGCCAGAACTGCAATCTGAGTGGACACCCCTTATAGAAACCCAAAAAAAAGTACTTTCCGTATTTGTCACTCTCCTGAGTCTCTGTCCTGGTGCAGCGCCTCCGTCTCCTCCTGTTCCTCGTTCTCCGGCATTCCCTCTCGATCCGGTCGCCGTCTTTGCGCTCGTCCTGACCCTTCCGCCCGTCATCATCTTTTAAGCCAGTCATGTGCCTCCTCCGGCGTTTAAAAAAAACAAGTTTTACCATCTGCCGCTATACGAAGCCGAGCCGGAAAGAGCATAGAGTATGGTATTTCACGGGATCTCAGCATCTTTTTTACCTCCAGGAAGCTTCTGCAGCGCGCTGCAACCGTCGCTGTGTAATCTGGGAAAAAGGAGATCACCGAGTTCTGCACACGGATAGGTGGTGCTACCCGGGCCGTTTGAAGTATAGTGTCTCTATCCCGATAGTTGAATATTCGGGCCAGCACCGGTCACGGGGGGGCTCCACGCCTGGCCCTACCTCCTGGTACTGTGTGGGCTGTTTCCACAGTGAAAAAGTTCGAAAGTCCTTTGGGCTGCAGCCGGCCCTTTATAAGTTCCTCTATATAGAGATCCATTGCGGGCCCCCCTCGCTTTCTGGCAGGCCCGTGATTCGAACGTTGTTTCGACGAGAGCGTCCCTCCTGTTCGTCCAGCTTAGCCGCCATTCTTTTATTGTCTGTCTCCAAATGCGCCACCTTCTTTTTAAGCAGGGTAGTGTCTTTAGTGAGCGTCGTTGTCACTTGCTCCACTTCCGATACTCTGGCGGACATTTTTTGGAAATCTGCTCTCAGGAATGTGACATATGTAGAGATTGTCCCGACTGTTGTCTGCACTAGTTGCAGTGCCGCCATAACATCATCAAGTGTGACCTTGGGGCCAGTTTCTGCCTCCGGATCTTTACTTCCCGCATTCTTGCATTCCGGCAGCGGGGGGAACTCCTTAGTATATGCAAACTTGTCCAATTTGCTTTGCGGGGCTGTGTGAGCCCCTCTGCCGCTCATTGTGCCCCTGGTCCCCGCTTTCTTTCTTCAACGGGTCTTTTCAGAATTGATGCGGAGGGGGGTTGGGGGGAGCCCTCAGTCGCTTTCGCTCTGTTAATATACACAGAGTCCCTGCTTCCCAGCGAGCTTACCCCTACTAGTAGGCTGACTACTACCTCTGGCTACCGTTGAGCTGTGAGGATCAGATTGGCGCCCGTGACTACTGGTGCAGTGTGTCTACTTTTAGCCTGGTCGCGCTGGTTTTATTCCTGTTGTCAGGGTCTCCCCGCTGTGCCCCCTTGTCCGCCTCTGTTACCTTCCTCAGTCTGCCTAAAGGCCCTGTCCCGGCCGAGCCGTCTCGCCGCTGTGGGGGGTGGGTGAGGAAAGTCCGTACTGCCGTTCAGGTATGCTTCCCGGCAAGGATGGCCCTCAGTCCCATCGGCACCTGGCGTTTCGCGCCACAAGCAGCGCACCGCCACCAGCGCCTTCGGACCAGAGAGACCAGGCAGGCAAACACGGCCTCCGCGCCCGTCCCGCCGGCATTGGATGTGTGCTGCTTCTTTATCCCTGCTGGTTCAATTCCCGAGTACAGGTCCCCCAAGCCAGGCCATCACAGGCTCCGTTACCACCGGCTTTCGTCGACCGGACTCTAGGCCCTGTCGTCACTGAGCCACCCCGCCGCCGGGGGGGAGAGGGGGAGGGATTTGCATATGGCCATGTCTGAACTGGGGTGGCAGAGAGGGCTAAAGAACGGTGATGGATTAAACCCAGATCTGTTGACTGGGTGTGAGTGTTTGATTGGTTCCGATGCTCCGTCCATCACTAACCCCTTTTGTACCGCTTTATTCGCCATAAGTTGGCTGGGTTTGCTCAGACGTGAGTCCCTTGCTCACTTTGCCACTGGATTCAAGCAAGCCTGGCTGAAGACGGCTAGCATGCAGGAAACCGGTCCTAGGAAGCTTGTTTCAGGTCCAGGGAAGGCATGGCTTGGCAGTTCAGGCTGGACTGTTCCCATGAGGCACAGGGTCAGACTGATTTGCATATGGCCATGCCGGAACTGGGGTGGCAGAGTGGGCTAAAGAACGGTGATGGATTAAACCCAGATCTGTTGACTGTGTGTGAGTGTTTCATTGGTTCAGATGCTTCGTCCATCACCACCCCTTTTTGTACCGCTTTGTTCGCCAGACGTTGGCAGGGTATGCTCATACATGAGTCCCTTGCTCACTTTGCCACTGGATTCAAGCAAGCCTAGCTGAAGACGGCTGGAATGCCAGAAACCGGTCCTAGAAAGCTTGTTTCCGGTCCAGGGAAGGCATGGCTTGGCAGTTCAGGCTGGACTGTTCCCATGAGGCATAGGGTCAGACTGATTTGCATATGGCCATGTCGGAACTGGGGTGGCAGAGTGGGCTAAAGAACGGCGATGGATTAAACCCAGATCTGTTGACTGGATGTGAGTGTTTGATTGGTTCAGATGCTCCATCCATCACCACCCCCTTTTGTACCGCTTTGTTCGCCATAAGTTGGCAGGGTATGCTCAGACTTTAGTCCCTTGCTCACTTTGCCACTGGATTCAAGCAAGCCTGGCTGAAGACGGCTGAAATGCCAGAAACCGGTCCTAGAAAGCTTGTTTCCGGTCCAGGGAAGGTATGGCTTGGCAGTTCGGGCTGGACTGTTCCCATGAGGCACAGGGTCAGACTGATTTATATATGGCCATGTCTGAATTGGGGTGGCAGAGTGGCCTAAATAACGGTGATGGATTAAACCCTGATGTGTTGACTTGGTGTGAGTGTTTGATTGGTTCAGATGCTCCTTCCATCACTACCTCCTTTTGAACCGCTTTGTTTGCCATAAGTTGGCAGGGTATGCTCAGACGTGAGTCCCTTGCTCACTTTGCTACTGGATTCAAGCAAGACTGGCTGAAGACAGCTGGAATGCCAGAAACTAGTCCTAGGAAGCTTGTTTCCGGTCCAGGGAAGGCATGGCTTGGCAGTTCAGGCTGGACTGTTCCCATAAGGCACAGGGTCAGACTGATTTGCAAATGGCCATGTCTGAACTGGGGTGGCAGAGTGGGCTAAAGAATGGTGATGGATTAAACCCAGATCTGTTGACTGGGTGTGAGTGTTTGATTGGTTCAGATGCTCCATCCATCACCACCCCCTTTTGAACCGTTTTGTTCGCCATAAGTTGGCAGGGTATGCTTAGACGTGAGTCCCTTGCTCACTTTGCCACTGGATTCAAGCAAGCCTGGCTGAAGACGGCTGGAATGCCAGAAACCGATCCTAGGAAGCTTGTTTCCGGTCCAGGGAAGGCATGGCTTGGCAGTTCGGCTGGACTGTTCCCATGAGGCACAGGGTCAGACTGACTTACATATGGCCATGTTTGAACTGGGGAGGCAGAGTGGGCTAAAGAACGGTGATGGATTAAACCCTGATCTGTTGACTTGGTGTGAGTGTTTGATTGGTTCAGATGCTCCGTCCATCACCACCCTCTTTTGTACTGCTTTGCTCCCCATAATTTAGCAGGGTATGCTCAGACGTGAGTCCCTTTCTCACTTTGCCACTGGATTCAAGCAAACCTGGCTGATGACGGCTGTAATGCCATAAACTGGTTCTAGGAAGCTTTTTTCCGGTCCAGGGAAGGCATGGCTTGGCAGTTCGGCTGGACTGTTCCCATGAGGCACAGGGTCAGACTGACTTACATATGGCCATGTTTGAACTGGGGAGGCAGAGTGGGCTAAAGAACTGTGATGGATTAAACCCTGATCTGTTGACTTGGTGTGAGTGTTTGATTGGTTCAGATGCTCCGTCCATCACCACCCCCTTTTGAATCGCTTTTTTTGCCATAAGTTGACAGGGTATGCTCAGACGTGAGTCCCTCACTCACTTTGCCACTGGATTCAAGCAGGCCTGGCTGAAGACGGCTGTAATGCCAGAAACCGGTCCTAGGAAGCTTGTTTCCGGTCCAGGGAAGGCATGGCTTGGCAGTTCGGGCTGGACTATTCCCATGAGGCACAGGGTCAGACTGATTTGCATATGGCCATGTCTGAACTGGGGTGGCAGAATGGGCTAAAGAACGGTGATTGATTAAACCCAGATCTGTTGACTGGGTGTGAGTGTTTGATTGGTTCAGATGCTCCGTCCATCACCAACCCCTTTTGTACTGCTTTGCTCGACATCATTTGGCAGGGTATGCTCAGACGTGAGTCCCTTGCTCACTTTGCCACTGGATTCAAGCAAGCCTGGCTGAAGACGGCTGTAATGCCAGAAACCGGTCCTAGGGAGCCTGTTTCCGGTCCAGGGAAGGCATGGCTTGGCAGTGCGGGCTGGACTGTTCCCATGAGGCACAGAGTCAGACTGATTTTCATATGGCCATGTCTGAACTGGGGTGGCAGAGTGGGCTAAAGAACGGTGATGGATTAAACTCAGATCTGTTGACTGGGTGTGAGTGTTTGATTGGTTCAGATGCTCCGTCCATCACCACCACCTTTTGTACCGCTTTGTTCGCCATAAGTTGGCAGGCTATGCTCAGACGTGAGTCCCTTGCTCACTTTGCCACTGGATTCAAGCAAGCCTGGCTGAAGACGGCTGTAATGCCAGAAACCGGTCCTAGGAAGCTTGTTTCCGGTCCAGGGAAGGCATGGCTTGGCAGTTCGGGCTGGACTGTTCCCATGAGGCACAGGGTCAGACTGATTTGCATATGGCCATGTCTGAACTGGGGTGGCAGAGTGGGCTAAAGAACGGTGATGGATTAAACCCAGATCTGTTGACATGGTGTGAGCGTTTGATTGGTTCAGATGCTCCGTCCATTACCACCCCCTTTTGTACCGCTTTATTGCCATAAGTTGACAGGGTATGCTCAGACGTGAGTCCCTTGCTCACTTTGCTACTGGATTCAAGCAAGCCTGTCTGAAGATGGCTGGAATGCCAGAAAATGGTCCTAGGAAGCTTGTTTCCGGTCCAGGGAAGGCATGGCTTGGCAGTTCGGGCTGGACTGTTCCCATGAGGCACAGGGTCAGACTGATTTGCATATGGCCATGTCTGAACTGGGGTGGCAGAGTGGGCTAAAGAACGGTGATGGATTAAACCCAGATCTGTTGACTGGGTGTGAGTGTTTGATTGGTTCAGATTCTCCGTCCATCACCACCCCCTTTTGTACCGCAATGTAAAGATTGGAGTACAAAATCCCAATGTATCCTTTCAAATGCTTTTTCGGCATCAATTTTAATAGCAGCAAGGAAAGATTAAAGGGAAGGTTATTTACTGATGCAAGCATACCTTTGATAAATCCTGACTATTCTTTCCCTTTAAGATGTGGAAAAAAAGACGCTAGGCAAGGAGCTAGAAGTTGTGCATAAATCTTTTAATCCACATTTAACAATTAAATGGTTCTACTATTCTTACAGTCACCGGAATCTTTTCCGCCCTTGTGAATAAGACAAATTATAGCTTCATGAAACATTCCAGAAGTTCAGTTACACTCAATAAAAAGATGAAAGAGACAATATTAATAAGGACAACGAATGTTGGAAAAATTACGGTAAAACTGCACTGTAAAACCATCAGGGTCTGGTGTTTTCCCTAATTTAAATGTTTTTAATGCCTGAAATATTTCTTAAGAAGTAAGATTCACTTCTTAGGATTCAAAATCCAAATATTCGAGGAGACCTGATGATGAGTAATTTTCAGGTGTATATAAAGATTCATCAAACTTGGAGGTATCAATGAATCAATCGTACATCTGTGCTTTCAACTAATTAGCTAGAAATTTACCTGCGTTGTTTTTCACTCCATAATAACATGCACTTTTCATTAGCATAATGGAATTGTTTTCATTAGTATATAAAGTATTCAAATGTAGTTTAGATTTAAGTAAATTTTGAAGATCAGAAGACGATTGAGAAGAAAAATATTGCTGCTCTAGGGACTTGATTGAGATAAGTAACACAGCATGTTCTTTAACAAAACCCTTCTTTTTCTTGAATGCATGTCTTAAAATAAAATCTCTTGCAGATGCTTTAAGCATAGCCCATAATAAAGAAGGGGAAATATTAGAAGAATCGTTAAAGGAGAAAATGTCTGCGGCAAAAGATCTAAAGGAAGCAGAAAATTGTACATCTTGTAATAAAAAGTTGTTAAATCTCCATCTATGTAAAGAAGAATGAGGAGGAACCAAATCCACGTCTGTAGTTACAAAAAGGGTGATTGGACTTATATGGGACTGTATAATAAACTTCTATAGTGATATAGAAAGAACTATATGATCCAACCTTGTAAGTGTACCTTGTGGTGAAGAATAGAAATCTCAGGATGTAGGATTAGATAGTCGCCAAGAATCAATCAAAGCACTCTTAGATTGCTTGTACATTCAGTGAGAGGTAAAAGTATTCGGAGATTGTCAGTCAAGAAACAGATTCATATTTTGGTTGCAATCTAATCACAAAATGAAATTTGAGTCAAGATATTGTGTACATGTTTGCACTATCAAGGGCAAAAAGGTATGATCAGACTGTGTAGAAGCATAAATATTTAATATAGTTAATGGAATATTATCTATCAGAAAATTAACAATAATCCATCTGCCCATATCAATCTTCTCTTGTGAAAGCATTGTCACATTTAGAGATTTTTTACATAAAACCGCAACTCCATTTTTCTTATTAAATGCTGGAGAAACAAATACACAACCCACCCAATTCTGTTTAAGCTTAAAAGCTTAAACTTCAGAAAGGTGAGTTTGAAGGAGAACTAAATCCAGATTGGATTTTCCAAAATGTGATAATACCCTCTGTCTTTTAACTAGATTAATTGAACCTTTAATATTCCTTGAAATTACTCTGAATGATACAATATAGATAAAAGATAAACTTCCTGACTGCAATCAAACAAATAGGGAAATTACAATGCAGCTCAAGTACGATATTAGGAGTGAAATAACCATGAATGAAGGAAGAAAATAGCAAATGGAGATAAGAGAAAAAGGGGAAACAGAGAGAAAGAGGAAGAAAAGGAGAATACATTGAACAAGAATAAGAGACAGTACATGTATAAAAAAGACGACTGAAAACACATACCCGAATGAGCCACAAAGGGAGATATAGGGTGGTGACAACACATAGGAAGATGACACATCCAAAAAGGGGAGACTGTGTCACATCAGGATGATCTACAATCAGGAGGAAAGTCGTACAATGCAAACATATATGATAAACTTTTCCAAATAAAAAGAAATAAAAAATCAAAATAGAGATTACCAGAACCTTAAAATATAAGCTAGAAACATGTTATAAGATATCTATCCATGGCAATAATAGGTCAAGAATGCACCAAACAAGAAAACCACATCAGAGAACAACAATCAATGTGTAGAAGTAACAGCTGTGACCATGGTGTCCAAAGTATGAACATCAAAAAACCTTTTAAATTCAGCTGAGTCATCAAATGAAGTGGGCTTGTTTTGATAAGTAACTTTGAAGATGCAAGGATGTAAAAGACCATAACGAGCCCCCAAACAACATAAAGCAGGTCAGAGGCTAAGGAATTCTTTGCATCTGGCAGCAGTAGCATTGGAAAAATCTTGTAACAGGAAAATTGGCAGCCGTAAGAACAAACCCATGGCAAAGCACTACGCTACGCTCACGTAGTTTGCAAAGTTTCCGCTACTTCGCACTACACAAATTGCACGTAGCACAGTGCAAACATGCATAGCATAGCATAGTGCAGCGGTCATCTCCTGGCGAAAACTTTTTCCTCATGCAGGATCAGCAACATCAAGTTGCTCATCGCGAGCGTGGAAAATAAACCTCCCGGTGAGATTCTCAACGTGGGGAGGTCAGGTTTCTCATTGCGAGTGGTCGCGTATGCTCGCGACCGCTCGCGATGAGAAACTACCAGTTCGCGTTGAGAAAGCTGCCACTCGAGTAAAAATCTACTTGAGCAGCAGAAAACTACAGCTCGCACTGTGCAAGATGCAGTTTTCAATGATTGCACAGTGCCGGATGCTTGTCCTTACTGTGCAATCATTGAAATCGGCATCTTGCACAGTGCGAACAGGCCACTGCGCAGTTCGCGTAGTGCTACGCATAGCTCGCGTAGTGCGAAGTGCACTTCGCGTAGCTATGCGTAGCGCTACTTCACAAACTACTTCCAGGGTTAATAAGAACCTTCAATTAGTCAGTAAATTCCATGAATAGGACAATAACTCCTCTTGGTTTAGCAGCTGACACAGAGGAAGAGAGGTGAGGACCCAACCTATGAGCTCTTTGTATATTAACCTAAGCAAATTTGAAGCAGGTAAGTCCAGCAACTTTGGGCAAAAAGAGGTAAAGAAAGAGATAGGATCACTGCACTCTGTCTCCTCAGGAAGGCCATAAATACAGAGATTATTCCAAAAATATATTGAAGGGCAATAAGGCAATTTATCCATGTAGCATTGTTGAAACTGTCTCATCATCACAAGAAAATGCCATCAGGCAAGCAGAAATAACAGTGATCTTTCAAATGATGGCATTCTTGTAAGAATATTTTCAAGCAGGTGTTTCCATATAAAGAGACAAATAACAAAGTGAGTTAAAAATGAAGGACTCGCCTTTGGAGATAATGCAACCTTCTGACGGTGCTCCTAGACTGAAGAGAATCAAAATGGCGCCTGCACCCGAAGTTGCATTCTTGACAAGAAAAATTGAAGCAAGGAAACGCTTCAGTGCCAAAAAGAATAGCCTCCAGGCATCCTGTTTTCTTCCACTCGTGCCAGAAAGTGAAAGTGCCTAAAAAACAGCTGAAAAACCCACCCCAAGTTGCTGTTGGTCCTTTCTGTGGCAGAGCTCCCAACTCAAGCGGTCATCTTAGGTGGTGTCGAAGCCACGCCCCCGTCCTATAGTTATTTTAAAACTGAAATGAGGGGCAGAGCAGGAAACAGGACTGTGACAACCGCAGATCTGAAAAGCAGGATGAAGTGTTCACAAATTCAAGTGAACTTCTTTGACTGTTCATTCTTGTACTTCTGTATGAGAGAAAAGAGACTGGCCCACCATCTCTTACCTTGAATTGGCCTACTTTATAGATAGATGCGCCCACATTTAACAGCAGACTTCTTGTCACTCAATGGAATAAGCCAGTGGTGACACGGTCTGTCTGGTTGCCCTATGCTGTATGTTGTAGTGGGAGGAAGGAAAATGTTAATGGGAAAGAGAGCTCGCTTAAATCTCCTTTATGATGTATAATGTACGTAGATTCAAATTTCCTTGAATGAAAAGGCCCTCACTCACGTCATACCTAAAAATGATGAAGGAAGCACACAGCTTTTTCTAACAAAAATAAAGCTTGTTTTAATTGCGTTTCAATTAGTTGCGAACAGTGTTACATGATTCATTAACGTCAATGCTATACGTGTCTATTTCTTCAGTATACCGAGCTGCATTTGGGTACCAAAATTATGTTAACAATCAGTTATCAGTTTCAGTGACGCTCAACATTATGTAACGTGTGATGGAAGTTGATCAGACATCTCAATGATTCTCAGGGAAAGTTATAACAAGAAGTTTTAAAAAAGGAATGAGAACAAATATCAAAAACTCGCCCCTAGGTCCAGCTCCAGTCCGTATAACTTGGAGAATATTTGCATATTTTGCATATCCTGCTCCCCAGGATTGATCTATATTTTCTGCACGAAGGGAGATCATAAAACCTTCACGTCAGTCCCCTCTAACGTCATCTGCTTTAAACTGCTGATGTGTCTAAATGCCTTGGGACTAAACATATTTGATCTGAGTAAAAATAAACAGGCACAAAACTTGGACAGCGAAGAAGTGAGAATAACTTGGATTCCCAACTAGAACTCCGTGTCACTTGCTGGTGACAGGCGTGTCTGTGCAGCTAGTAGCAAGGAGCACGTGGGGCGGCTGCCAGGTTCAAGCGACCCATCTTTATGTCAGGCCGAACTATCCTCTCACAGAGACATTCTAAACATCTTACATTTTTCCAACAAAAACGCCACAAAAGTTTGCTTGACGTAAATGCATTCCAAAAAATGTAGCCCCCTGTTTATCAAATGTACTCAGCTTATATTCCGACAAGTCCACTACTCCCAACAGTAACTCCCAACTTCCCTTTTTCAAATCCAATTCCATTAATATATCCCTACTCAAAACACTACGAGAGCACAAACTTACCACAATACATCCACAAGTAAAAAAGGAAACGCATATTACTAATCTACTACTTTTTTTACTCTAATTTTGGGTTCCAGGGTCGTGTGATACTCGCCGCAGAGTTCTTCAATGCCTCGCCAGAAGCAGAAAGCACTACATATATACAATTTCCAATTGCAATCACAAAACCTGCATCCAGTGCACATTGCAGGAAACCAGACTCCAAATTCTGGAATGTGTGCATCAGCCGAACAGAATGTTCCCTAACTGCGATAGGCCTTTAATTAGTATAGGACGAAAACAGTGTTTGTCTTGGAATAGTAAGTGTTCAGTTCTTGTCCATCAGCAAAGCACCGAAGGGATGGCCTTCATTTCAAGGAAACCTGATCAGCTTTACTTCTGCTCCTATTGACTCAGTGGTCAATGGCATAACCCTGTTTCTTCTAGCCATGAAAAATAACACAACTACTTCCATTGGAATATTGTTTATCATCCTAAAATACCGTGCACATACATTAATTCAATTGAAGACAAATTTGTCATGTAGCGAAGTCATTTTTGTATTCAAGGTATGCTTTAAATCCTCTGCCATAAAAATACAAGAAGAATACTGTTTTTTAACCATCTTGAATGAGTTTGAGGTTGGGCCAGAGTACTGGAAGGAATGCTGTGAAACCAGGGCAGGTGTCTGCATGACAGCCAGTCTCCTTGAGGTGAAATGACATCATTTGAAGTCTGTTTTCCTGCTGGAGGAGCTGAGGGTCTGCCTAGCACCTGGAAGGCTGCCTGTCAGTCAGCCTTCTGAGCGAAGGAAGGAGAGTGCCTGACACTGCAAGAGAAGAGACAGTCGAGGTGGAAATGCCCAGTGTGTTCCTGGCATGAGAATCACTCTGAAGAAGCAGAACGACCCACGTTGTGAACTGTGGCACGCTATTCAAATGAGAAGCAACACTGTGTCATCCAGGGCCTTGCCATGTCTGTATGACTGACACTGCCTCTGCCTGATGTTGGAACTGCCCTAAGAACAACCACTTTCACTACTGATGTGGAATCGCTTATCAGCCAGGGAGGCCGCATGTGACCAAGACTAGTGCTGGTTGAAGATCCTTCATGGAGGCAGCAACTGCTGTGACTGAGTGCCTGCTGCAAACAACCTGAGAGACTGCAACTGATCAAGATGAGCCTGTCTTGCAAGCTGAGTGTCTGTCTGCCAACAACCTGGCAGACTGCAACTGATCAAGATGAGCCTGACTTGCAAGCCTGCCATGCCGATTCCCGCTAGCAGTCTATGATCTGGAGGCAGCAACTGCTGTGACTGAGTGTCTGTCTGCAAACAACCTGGGAGACTGCACCTGATCAAGATGAGGCTGACTTGCAAGCCTGCCATGCTGATTCCCGCTAGCAGTCTATGATCTGGAGGCAGCAACTGCTGTGACTGAGTGTCTGTCTGCAAACAACCTGGGAGACTGCACCTGATTAAGATGAGCCTGTCTTGCAAGCCTGCCATGCTGATTCCCGCTAGCAGTGTAAGACCTGAATGAGGCTTCTGCAGCAGTGCCACAGCACTGCAGCTGCTGTAATAGGGGCAGCTTTGCAGGTTGCACACACCAGCGCCTTTAGAGCCACAGCTCCTCCGAGATAGTAAAACTAGGGCCTATGCACAAATAAACTGAATGACTGATTGCGCACAGAAGACTGGCATGTCAGGAAAATACTTTTTGGCCACTCGAAAGCCATTAAATAGATTAACTCAAAAGCCAGTAGGCTTACACAAATCGAATTACACCAGTGTTTACTTCATGCTTAGTTAAATGTGACGTTCTGGCCATCGTAGACATTAGAACTTCTAGAGAGAGGAGGGAGCACCAGAGGGAAGCGCAAAACATTACTGGGGATCATAGATTGCAGCCCTGTAATTGTACCCTTGTAGAACTCGTTCGTATTTCGTTTAAATTGTTTCCGGTTTAACATTATTGTGTCTGTTGGTTGGTTGTTGAGTTCTGCTTCTTGCCTCCCACACTACCTCACCAAGAAGACATTCACTGCACCCCCTCTCCACCCTGATAGTGAAGTGCAGAAGAAGAGTACCAGAACCTGTGTGCGGAGACATATTAGGACGGACACCAGTGAAAATTGATTCCAACCACCACAGCTGTGGCCTAGTAGCCCCTGTGGCCTCCCAAAATGGGTCTGACCAGCACTTTCCTCTAAAAGTTCCAAAAGCGGCAAGACAACAGTGAAAGATTATTGTTCAACTTTAGTTCTCCAACTGTTGTGAAGAGTGTATTAATTCCCGTTTAAAATAGTTTGCTTCTCAGGTTTGGCCTGTTTTGAACCCTTTCGTATCATTAGAAAGTGTGAATTTCTCCATCCCACACGGAAGGCTGATATTCATGGTATCCTCCAGTATAGGCATCCATGTTTTGTTATGTTTTTGTATCTGCATAATTGAGCTCCCCAGTTCAGCCTAACATCATGCGTAAAATGTGCTTATGTCAGCATGGTTGCTTTCTATGTCCTGTATGGTACCTATTAATGTAAACATGTGGTGAAAGCTTATGTGTTTGAGGCCATGATACTTTAGTCTCAAGAGATAACAGCGTCTCAAAACCTGTTTTATTTTGAAAACATTTGCTCAGGTCAGTGGTCAAAACCCTATAAAACACTGGGATTTGTTCATTAAGACAATTGTCCATTAAGTCTTTGCACTACAGATTATCGCCAGAAGCTGGGAGCCATGCTGGGACTCTTGCACTTCATCCTTCTTAGAAACTCAACAGGCAGGTATGCTATTCCTAATCTTAGCTAAAAAAAGATTAGTGTAGCTTTTAGAAATAGCAGTAGGGTGTAGGATGTTATTTAACTCACTAAAATGCTAGAGATGTTCTTATTTTTCTCATTGACAGTTACCATATTAACTGCTGTTTTATTTTCTTGCTGTGTGGTGACTATTCATATTTGATGCATGAGATAAGGACTTCCAAAATAAACGTTTTTAAACTACATGTCCGGTTTCTCAATACAGTGATTGAGGGCCTGATTCACAAAGGTAAACTTACACATCTGTGTAACTTTACGACTGTTTGCTATTCACAAAGGTATTTTACTAGTAGTACCTTTACGACCGCTGAGTCTCTGCACATAAAAGGATAGGACTGTCCTAGAAACTTCAGTTTCTAAAATGGATAAAATACCTTTGTGAATGCCAAACAGGTGTACACTTAAACAAAAGTGTAAGTTTACCTTTGTGAACAACAAGGAGCTATAGAGGGACAGTTTCATGCCAGATCGCCCTCCTCCCATCAACTATTCAATCAACAAAGATCTGGCTATTGGGGCACTTTTTTGTCTTTTTAGTAAGACCGTAGAAACAACTGTTTCAACGATTATACAGTCTAGTACGGTCCTCTATGCCCGGAATACGCGGTTAACTTAAAAATAAATCATAAAACAAGGGTATGTCAGACCATTCACAACAACACATCCACTTACCATTAGAATATGTGTCCCACCCAGAAAATGTATGTGAAAAAGAGAAAGTGCCTCACGTGCGCACCACCAGAGGAGCTACTTGCAGGTTCTCACCAGCTTGCCTACGTAATCATCATTATCTGCAACTTTCTCAGGTAAAATGAAAAATTATACAGTGTCCAGAAAAACAAATGTGTAGACGTGTACTTAGTGAGAAAATCACTAATAAAGAGGAAAGAAAAAAAAGCAGACCCCGTAAAGTGCAGGAGACAGAATTGTCTCAAACCAAAATTAAAAATGAGCTAAAACTCACATACACCATTTTGACCCTTTAATCTGAAATTGTGAGCTTGTCCTATATTAAAAACATAGCATGCTAAATACCCGTTCTAAGTAGGCCAACATGTTTCATTGCCTTTATTTTGTTACGGCAAATTCGTCAGGGCTTCGAGAAGGTTAAACGGCTGTGGAATTACGATAAATACAGTTAAGCAACATTTGTGCAGTATTAAAAAGGGAAAGGAACAATAACAGGAGTGAGGCCCGTTAACCCAGATGAGACCGGGCACAATTTATATCAAACACAACGTCTCCCCTGGACAATAGTTAAAAACAGGTCAGTTTAAGGCAATGATATCAATCACAAGTGGGGAGGGGGGAAAAAGGGGGAGAGGGAGACCGCAACTTAGGTAAAGAAGGTAAACTATAATTTCATAGTAGTAGAAAGCACTACAGTACATGAATACAAGAATGACCATAACACACGGGTGAGCACTGGGCGTGTAAGTGAAAGGGTGGGACGGCGCAGTGACAAGGCGTGCGAAATGCAGCGTGAACTGCAACAGGGTAACAGAACAATTAAATAAAGGTGGTCAAAAATGCATGTTATATACAGTATTTTACAGGATGTATTTAGGTAAATAGTTTGACCACAACAGCGCACGTGTTCTAGGCTGGGTAGTCAACAGCGTTTCAACCTGAATGATTACAGGTCATCATCAGGACAATGGACATATGGGTTGGGGTAGTGCTCTAATTTAAGAAATTAAGAAAGGAGTGGTCGATTAGCTCCAGGCGATCAGGTCAATCAGGGCATCTGGTCAATGTATTTATTTATTTATAACATTTATAGAGCGCACAGTTACCAATCGGTGTCCTGGCGCTGAATGAAAGCTCCCCTAGCCTGGCCTGTACTTACTGAACGAAAAGCCATGTTTTCAAGTTTTTGCGGAAGGTCATTAAATCTGTAATCTGTCTAAGAGCCAAAGGCAGAGCGTTCCAAGCCCTTGCAGCTCACAAGATAAAGCTTCTGCCACCCCATCGAGCTTACCTTATCCGAGGGGTAGCGATCAGCCCCAGGCTTGCTGACCTAGGAAGTCTAACCGGCCGGTACCATTGAAAGTACTGTGTTAGAAACGCCGGGCCAAGCCCCCGAAGGGCCTTGAAAACTATGCACAAGGCTTTAAAGGAGATCCATTTCCGCACTGGGAGCCAGTGCAACTTCACTAATTCCTGGGAGACGGGGCAAACTTTGGTGCGCCTGTGATAAGACGAGCTGCTGCGTTTTCCAAAGCCTGTAGTTTGTTAAGAAGCCCCTGTTGGGCATTGAGCAATAGACTGTTGCAGTAATCAAGGCGAGATAAGACCAAGGCCGTCACCACTGTTTTCCTGCTCTCATCGGGTAAAAAAAGAAGAATTTTCCTAATTTGTTTTCAGTGTAAAATGAATGGCTGATGTCATTGCATTAACTTGGGGCCTAAAGGTAAGTTTGTCATCAATCAGAACCCCCAGGTTCTTGACCCTGGTAACTGGAACAGGGAGTACACCCAACCCTTCCGGCCACCAGTTAGGGCTCCAAAAATTAACACTGGAGCCGAAAAGTAGAACTTCAGTTTTAGCAGAGTTTAGCTTTAAACAGTTCCTAGCCATCCAGTCACTGACTCCTGACATGCACTCTTGGAATTTACTGGCTATGCCTTCCTCTCTACCTGGTAACAATGAGACCACAATCTGCGTATCATCAGCATATGATGTAAGCTCGATCCCGTAAGATCGAATGACTGGGGCCAGAGAGGAGACATAAACATTGAAAAGGGTGGGACTTAGGGAGGATCCCTGGGGAACCCCACAGGGAAGCACAAATGGTTTAGACTCCAACTCCCCCAGTTCTACCACCTGGATCCTGTCGGTAAGAAAGGCTTTCAAGATCTTAAGAGCTTTCCCATGTATCCCGCAGGCCTCCAAACGGTCCATCAAGATCGTATGATGGACCGTATCAAAGGCCGCTGACAAATCCAGCAGGATCAGTGTTGCTCTACCCCCCATATCCATCACTTTCCTGATCTCCTCAGATGATGATTTAATTAGGGCAGATTCGATACTGTGACCCGCCCTAAACCATGTTGCGATGGATCGAGGGCTTGTGTGGTCCTTAAAAAAGCACTAAGCTGGCTATTCATGGTTCTCTCAATTAATTTGGCCGGTAAAGGAAGTCTGGCGATTGGACGATAGCTGTTGGGGTCAGTAATGTCCATGTTTGGTTTTTTTAACAACGGTTATATCGAGGCCAATTTCCAACTGGATGGAAATTCACCCACCACAAACATGTTGTTAAACACAGCCGCTAAGGTGGCTGCTATAGGAGCCGCAGCTAGCTTTGCCACTGTGGCCGGGCAAGAGTCTCGAGGAGAGCCTGATTTGGTACCTAAAAGCAGTTTCTTAATCTCCTCCACACTCACCGGGGAGAAGTTCCGAAACTTGACCTCATTTGAGTTGGAAGTTGAAATCTCAGGCCTGTCCGCTGGCAGGTTAGCCCTGACTTGAACTTTAAGGGAGTTAAAAATGGTTTCCACCTTGTTTAAAAAGAACTGAGCTAGAACCTCGCAGAAAGACGTCTTGGTACCGGGGGCCCTGTAAAGTAAACAGCCCCTAAAGGCTTGATGGTTGGACAGAATAAGATTAAATGCCAACGCTTCACATAGATCAGACGCCACTAGTTGAAAACTACCCTTAATGGAGTTATGGTATATAACCGCCGGGCCACCTCCTCTTTTCCAAGGTCTATCCTGAACATAGCTAAGATAGTTTGTGGGAGTGGCCTTGACAATGTCAGGCCCAGATGCCGCATCTGTCCAAGATTCGGTGATAAATGCAATTTTTATATCCTTGTCCTGTAGCAGCTCCGGGAGATCCGCGCTATGTTTAACCAAGGATCTTGCGTTGACCAGGAGGCAGCTAACATTCTTCGTTGTGACCGCGGCTGTCGCTTTATTTATATTAGCGACCGACGGGACAGACCTTAATAAGATAGTCGGGATAACCCTGCAACATGATGGACATACCTCACCAGCGTCCAGAGTGTCCTTGTAGAACTCCAGGCATAGACATTCAGATGACCTACCACCTGCCCCCAGGGTCAATAGAACCTCTCGGTCGTAAGCTAAGCATTGAAACTTGCCTGCCGACCGCCAACCAGGAGTCATGGCACTAGGTGCGGGACCGGCGCGGACGGGCGCAGACAGGCTTGCCTTTGGCGCGCCGGCGACGCGGTCGCGCCAGCCCGATTATAAGTGCTGGGGAGGAAAAAAGCTAGAGCGCTCACCTTGGCCCACTCAAGATGGCGACCGTCCGGGTGAGTGCCTATTCGCCTTTCCCCCCCTTCAGGTGCTTCACAATAATGAAAAACTGAGCACCTCGGGTTCCCCACTAATAAACCTTAATGACAAAGCCTAAAACCACCTCCCGACAAAATATTTAAAACATTTTAAAAATCGGTCTAAAATTCATAACAATAGCAGCAAACAGTAACTGTGCAATTTTATCGCAAAAAACAGATCAGTGACATGAACATTCAGGCAAGCTCCCAGCTCACGCCTCAGGAGCAATCAAGGCTGCGCGGTCGCGCCAGCCCGATTTTTAAGTGCTGGGGAGGAAAAAGTCTAGAGCGCTCACCTTGGCCCACTCAAGATGGCGGCCGTCCGGGTGAGTGCCTATTCGCCTCCCCCCCCTTCAGGTGCTTCACAATAATGAAAAACTGAGCACCTCGGGTTCCCCACTAATAAACCTTAATGACAAAGCCTAAAACCACCTCCCGACAAAATATTTAAAAATGGTTAAAAATCGGTCTAAAATTCGTAACAATAGCAGCAAACAGTAACTGTGCAATTTTATCGCAAAAAACGGATCAGTGACATGAACATTCAGGCAAGCTCCCGGCTAACGCCTCAGGAGGAATCAAGGCTGCTCGGTCGCGCCAGCCCGATTTTTAAGTGCTGGGGAGGAAAAGGGCTAGAGCGCTCAACTTGGCCCAGTCACGATGACGGCCATCGGGGTGAGTGCCTATTCGCATTTCCCCCCCTTCAGGTGCTTCACAATACTGAAAAACGGAGCACCTCGGGTTCCCCACTAATAAACCTTAATGACAAAGCCTAAAACCACCTCCCGACAAAATATTTAAAACATTTTAAAAATCGGTCTAAAATTCGTAACAATAGCAGCAAACAGTAACTGTGCAATTTTATCGCAAAAAACAGATCAGTGACATGAACATTCAGGCAAGCTCCCAGCTCACGCCTCAGGAGCAATCAAGGCTGCGCGGTCGCGCCAGCCCGATTTTTAAGTGGTGGGGAGGAAAAAGTCTAGAGCGCTCACCTTGGCCCACTCAAGATGGCGGCCGTCCGGGTGAGTGCCTATTCGCATTTCCCCCCCTTCAGGTGCTTCACAATACTGAAAAGCGGAGCACCTCGGGTTCCCCACTAATAAACCTTAATGACAAAGCCTAAAACCACCTCCCGACAAAATATTTAAAAATGATAAAAAATCGGTCTAAAATGCGTAACAATAGCAGCAAACAGAAACTGTGCAATTTTATCGCATAAAATGGATCAGTGACATGAACATTCAGGCAGGCTCCCGGCTCATGCCTCAGGAGCAATCAAGGTCAATCTGTGGGTGCCGAAGATATCCACCTCATCTGAATCTGTCTGATACGAATATGCCTTTTGCTGGTGTTGCACTCAAGAAAAAACAACTTCGAAGTGAAATAAACTTTTGACGAGAAAACCACATGCGAGTGAACAACATGTTCCCAGCAGCGTTGAATATCGGTGGCAATGAGAAAGGAGATTTTACATATGTTTGTTAATGAAGTTTGCAATACAGAATGCACTAATGTTGATAATCGAGTTAAGTTTGGTTATTTGTGTTTGTTGGGTGCATCATGGGATTTGAAGTGCAAGGAACACATCACAGGTGCGAAGGATACGTTCGTGGAGTTTATGTGGATTTAAACATCAAGGAGGGACGGGGTATGCGTTACACTATAGGAAGGAATCTGAGATGCGGGTCAAATGAAAAATAGCAGGTATGCAAATGAATGATTAATAGAAATGGGCGCGCAGTTTATAAAGGTGGAGGAACTATAAAGCGCTACGCGCATGTTTAAAGCAGGAGATACGAAGCTGCTATTTTTTCAAGTAGAGTTGAAACAATATGGTGTCTTTGATTGCAAGGTGGTTGTGATATGGGGATTGGGAATCGCGAATGAGTAACGCAAACAGACGTGGGAAGAAGACCAAAGGCGGGACGAGGTGAAATTTGCTTGATATCAAGATGACAGATGTATCTCATAGACAGGTTAGGAAGTGCGGGAACAGAAGGGAGTGATTTGAGGATGTAGATCATAGGGGTCTAAAAGAAATACTTCAAAGCATGAAGCATGTATAACATTGTGTGTGAACATGGATTAATTACCGACTTATGCTGATATTTATTGACATTTAAATTTTCAAAATGTATTTTAGTAATTCTTGTAAATATTGACTTTCAGTGTCTTCTGACGAAGGGCAATGATCTGCCCGAAATGCATTGGGTTAAGAATAAAGAACTACTGCTTGGAACACTCTGTTGTACTGAGATCATATTTTCGTAATGGAAGCCTGGATGGGCACACGTGAATATCGGAAACTTCTCAACTACAATTTGTAAATATGTGGATCAGTCAAAAGAAAGGAGACTTTGACATTTATAATCGTGGACAAGAAAGAGTATTGTTAAAACATGGATAAAATTGATTAAGAATGGTTGGAATCATCACAGAGATGCAGTGCAGCCAGGGAGTGGAGGGTGTTTTTCACCCTCCCCACTTGTTTGAAGATATCCAGGAGGCAAAACCATGGATAGGGAGCAAGTTGGAGGTAATCCAGTCAGGGTCAACCCGGAGGACAGGCAGTGGGCGGTTTTGAATGCGGGCCGGAGGTCCCGGGAGCAGCTATGCAAAGTACGCGTTGGGAAGTTCTGATATCTGGAGGAATGAAGCCTCTGTATAACTGGGCCAAGCTTGGGCGAAAAAAGTGTCCGGAAGCCCAAGCTTAACGAGTATATAACATGCTACGTTTTTAATATTGGGCAAGCTCATGACTTCAGATTAAAGGGTCAAAATTATGTATGTGAGTTTTAGCTCATTTTTAATTTTGGTTTGAGACAATTCTGTCTCCTGCACTTTACCGGGTCTGGTTTTCTTTCTTTCCTCTTTATTAGTAATTTTCTCATTAAGTACACCTCTACACTAACCCTGGGCAAAGCACTACGCTACGCTCGCGTAGTTTGCAAAGTTTGCGCAACTTCGCACTACGCGAGCTGCACGTAGCACAGTGCGAACACGTGTAGTGCAGCGTAGCGTAGTGCAGTGGCCATTTTTTGCTTGTTCGCGGTCCTCAACGTCATGTTCGCGACCGCGAGCAAGCAAAATGACATCCGGGCGAGATTCTCAACGCAGCGAGGTCAGGTTTCTCATTGCAAGTGGTTGCGCATGCTCACGGCCGCTCGCAATGAGAAACTACCAGTTCGAGTTGAGAAAGCTGCTGCTCGAGTAAAAATCTACTCGAGCAGCAGAAAACTACAGCTCGCACTGTGCAAGATGCCGTTTTCAATGATTGCACAGTGCCGGATGCTTGTCTGCACTGTGCAATCATTGAAAACGCATCTTGCACAGTAGGAACATGCTACTACGCAGCTCGCGTAGTGCTACGTAAAGTTCGCGTAGTGCGAAGTGCACTTCGCGTAGCTTCGCGTAGCGCTACTTCGCGAACTACGCCCACCCTTACTCTACACATTTGTTTTTCTGGGCACCGTATTATTTTTTATTTTACATGAGAAAGATGATGATGATTACGTGGGCAAGCTGGTGAGAACCTGCCAGTAGCTTCTCTGGTGGTGCGCACATGAGGCACTTTCTCTTTTTCACACACATTTTCTGGGTGGGACACATATTCTAATGTTAAGTGGATGTGGCGTTGTGAATGGTCTGACATACACTTGTTTTATGATTCCTTTTTACGATAACTGAGTATTCTGGGCATAGAGGACCGTACTAGACTGTATAATCTTTGAAACAGCTGTTAGGTTGAGGTGAACACCCACTGACTCCGGTCTTACTAAAAAGAGAAAAAAGTGCCCCAATAGCCAGATCCTGCGTGTGTTACTCACATCAAGGAAAGAATTGTTTGAATTTCCACTGTGTCCCTGAACTTGTTTACTGGGATCACTGATAGTAACCTGAAAACAATGTTTGGACAAAAGTAGCTTGATGGGTTAGTGCTGGGACTATGGTCAATTCAGATATTCTGACTCGGCGCATTAAAAAAAATCCTTGCACCCGTAGGTTTGAAGTCCTTACCATGCAATTCTGGTGAAATTCCAGAATTTATATCACCATCTCAAGATGTCCTATGTACTTCGCCTGTTCCTTTAACCGGGTACTGAACACTGCCCCTTTAAGCCCCCTCTAGGTCCAATCCGCATTGCCAAGTCTGGATAGGTTCTTTTAACCTTTATGTGAGATGAGAATTGGTTCGGGCTGGATTGGTATCTGTGCAAAAGTGTAGAAACCCTGTAACAACTTGCTGTCATTTGGAGTGGTGAGCGATTCCCCATTCACATGAAACGCACTGCTTAATTCCCGCTTTAGAAGTACACATAGGAGCGTGTGGCCACTGAATTGTAGCTCTTGAGAACTGAGATTTTCTTTGTACTTTTGATTTTTATAAGTAAATATAGCACCTAATGCCTAAACACTGTAATACGATTTATACTCAGACCATTGGCTAGGATGGGGCTGGACAGTTCTGCATTTTTTTTGTTGATGCAACTTCTATTTGTAGAATTCAGATTTGTGTGTATTAAGAAACATTGCATTTTTACAAATGAAGGGAGTGACTTGACATTCCATTATTAAGGGAAATTAAGAGTATGGTACTGTGTTCTAAGTGTTTAGCTCACACCACCTCTTTGAGGAAGCTCTGGACTAGTGTTCTTTGTTGCTATTAAGAGTCAACTACTAAAGGAAGGGGAGTTTTTAGACCTGACAGCCATAGGGCGGTGAACAAATACATTACACATTGCCTCTGAATTAAGCCTGACGTCTCTGTGCCAAGCTACCAGAGGGTGAGCACAGGTTAATTTCAGGTTTCCATGCTTCTGACCCTGGCTAGGATTATGGTTGCTGCTTGACTGTGGCTCATACCCCAGTCAACCTACAACCCTAATTCTAACATGTGTGATCAGTGGTTATGATAGGTCTTGTGTTTGTGCAATGCCCTGTGGTAAATTGGTTTACACTATCAATCCACATCCAAGACCAATTAGAATTTTAAATTCAACCTGATTGGCATTTTTGCCAGTCAAAATCTTGTCTCTGGCTGCTGGTCTACAACTGCACCTACAGGGATGGGATTTGACCTGACCACCATAGGAGTATACATTGTGGCCCAACTCAAGGACCTCTGTAAGGAGATTGGACTGAGCACCACCAAGAAGTTGGAGTTGTAAAAAGCGCTGAGGCCATGGGCAGAAGCTCACTCCGTGCTAGGTGAGACCACAGGAGATGATGATTGGATGGAGGATGACCCTTCTGAGGAACCACCTGCAGTGGAAGGGGAGTAGATGATCCCTGATATGAAGCATCCTCTTGAGGCATGGAGCAGTGTCTCTTCCCGCAGCCTGTCCCCAGAGCAACTGGCAGAGAGCAGGGAGGAGAGAGAATTTAAGCTGCAGAGGGCTAAATTGAAAATGCAAGCAGAGGAGAAGAAAATAGCCTTTGAGGAAAGATAAATCCTACTGGATCATGAGCTGAGTCTAAAGGAGCTGGATATCAAGGCCAGGCAGGCAGATTCCAGCAGTAATGGTGGCAGCATACTTACAGTACTTGAAAGAGTTAAAATGGTTTGCATACCCAAGGATTTGGTGCCCAGTTATGTATGAGAAGCACTGGGGGGGGGGGGGGAGGGGTCTATGGAAACACTTGCCTACGGTTGGGAGGGACACTATTCTCACAGTAGAGGTTTAGGACCCATCCAAGTATAGCTCTATGAAAGCCATTTCATTTGCCAAACTTGGGCTGACCCCTAAGAGGTATATCAAGAGCACCTCAACCAATCCTGGGTAGATTTTGTGGACTACTACAGCAAGGCACTGAATGGTTGGGTGCTGGGCAGCAAGGTGAATGATTATGTTGGGTTGTACAACTTAATGATGAGAGTGCACATGCTCATTATCTGTTTTATAGAGTTGCGCCAGTGCCTAGTTGACAATAAGCTGACTGACCCGGGAATCTTGCTGAGAAGCAGACCTCTGGGCTGGCACCGGAGTGTCCAAACAGGTATCTGGGTGGGACTCCCACAAAGGTTGTCAGGGTTCCCAACATAAAAAAGTGTGGGGGGGAGGGGGGGGGGCTTAAAGTAAGGAATTCTCAAAAGGCCGCCAAGATAATTCTCAAGGTAGTAGTGGTAACCAGTCCCAGTCTGATCCTAAGAACACAGGTTCTATGATCACAAGACAGGGAAGTTTGTACCCCAGTGTACTGAGTGCTACAAATATGGGCACAACAAGGGCACCTCAAAATGTCCCAGGAGAGCATAGCCCCCTCTACGGTGGACTGACACCTAGGTTGCCAGTGAAGCACTCTGGTGGGGGTGGTCCCAAGTAGCTTTGGGGGACAGACAGAGGTGACACTTGTTTCCCTGGGAGATAAAGAGATAGTGTCTAAATCCCACATTCCTACAAATACTTCAAAGCATAGGCACAAGAGCCAGCATAACTGCTGTCAAGTGTCAGCTGGTGTCTGCGGTGTTTTGCACCAAAGGCTGCTCCTCTGGGCACCATACCAGAACTCTGGTTCTGTGTGGACTACAGATAACTCAATTCCATCACCAGGACTGATACACACCCCATCCCCGAGCTGATAAACTCATTGACAGGCTGGACGCTGCTAGATTCCTCAGTACCTTTGATTTATCATCAGGGTACTGGTAGATCGCTCTTACTGAGGGGGCCAAAGAGAGGTCAGCATTTTCAATCCGAGAGGGCCACTTCCAGTTCCTGGTGATGCCCTTTGGCTTGAAAAATGTCCCTGCTACCTTCCAATGGTTGGTTAACAGGGTCTTGGATGGTAAGGAGGCCTTTTGTACCACCTACTTACAGAACATTGCTATCTACAGTTCCCACTGGGAGTAACACCTGCATCACCTCCACAAGGTGCTTCAGCCCCTGCAACAGGCAAGCCTGGCCATCAAGGCCAGCAAGTTCCAGATTGGGGAGGGTTCAATGTTGTACCTGGGACACCTAGTAGGTGGGGGCAAGGTGAATCCCCTCCAGGCCTAGATTGCATATTTCACAGACCGGCAATCATTTAAAACTAGACAAATGTGAGAGCCTTCCTAGGCCTCAAAGGCTACTACAGAAGATTTGTTAAGGCACCATTATTGTCCTCTTAACGGAGCTGACTTCCAAGAAGCAGCGCAGATTGGGGATCTGGACAGAGGCTTGTCAGGAAGCCTTTGATTTCCCCAAAGAAGCCATGTGTAAAGCACCTGTACTTAAGGCACCCAATTTCTCCATACAATTAATCGTGCAAACAGATGCTTCGGAGTATTGCATTAGCAAAGCCAAATGAAGAGGGCCTAGACCAACAAGTAGCCTTTGTTACTTCCACTGGAAAAGTGGTGGAGTGCCATTAAAAGAGAAGCTTTTGCTGTGGTCTGGGTACTGAAGAAGTTGAGACCATACCTGTTTGGGACTCACTTGCTGGTTCAGACAGACCACAGGCCCCTCAGGCGGCTCATGCAGATGAGGGATGACAATTCCAAAATATTGAGGTGGTCCATCTCCCTTCAGGGAATAGATTTTACGGTGGAACACCCTCCAGGGTCACACCACACCAATGCTGATGTTCTCTCCAGGTTTTTACGCATTAGTGAAGAGAGCTCCAAAGGGGACATCTTAAACCTGAAATCCTCAGTATGGTCTCCCCCAAAGTTTTGCATACCTTCTCCATAGTTCAAAACTTGTTTTTGTTGGCTTTAGGACTCTGTGCACTTTACCACTACTTATCAGTGCTTAAATGCTTGTGCTCTCTCCCCTAAACATGGTAACATTGGCTCATCCCCAAATGTCATATATAATTTACTCATAAGACCCAAGTAAAGTGCACTACATGTGCCCAGGGCCTGTAAATTAAATGCTACTACTAGCACTTATTGTGCCACCCACTTAAGTAGCCCTCTAACCATTGCTCAGGTCTGTCGTTGAAGGGTCTGTGTGTGCAGATACCCTGCCATTTTGATCTGACAAGGTAAACCTCTTGCCAGGCCCAAACCTTCCCTCTTTGTATGTAAAGGTCACCTCTAAGGTAGGCTCTGTACAACCCACAGGGCAGGGTTCAATATATTTAAAAGGCAGGGCATGTACCTTTAAGTTTTATGTGTCCTGGTAGTGAAACACTCTCAAATTCATATTTCATTACTCTATCTTTCCCAAAGGTTAACACTGGGATTAACTATTATATGTTTAAGTGTAATTTCCAATTGTGAAGATACAGACTTTTTACCGTTGGTGTCTCTGGAATCAGAATTTTAATTCAAAATTTATGGTCAAGTCAGATTTTAAATTGCAGTCCTGAAAATGACACTTTTCAAAAGTTGGCATATGCTTACTTTAGCCATTTGATTTCTGCTTCCTGTCTCTGATTCACATCAGGGGAGGGTACCAGATATGCGTTGTGTATTCCCTCTAGACAGCCACACACAATGGGAGTTCAGGTGTGACTTTATGGAATGAGCAGGATGGGAGGGAGGAGCTGGACCCAGCCTCACTTACGCTTGAAAAGGCTGTGTCCTTCTCCTCACAAAGGCTGCACAATCCCCTGTAGTGAGTCTGGAGCCAGGGCAGGAAGGGAGAACCTCTGTGCACATCAAAGACACGTCTTTGAAGTCTCCCCCACTTCAAAGGCATAACTGGGTGTACGTATTGGACCTCTGACACCATCACTTTAGTACACTTCTGGACCTGTGAAGACCCTGCCCGGAAGAAGGACTGCAGTGATACTGAACGACTGCCACTCTCCTTGGCTGCTGCTTTGCTGGACTGCTACCTTGCTAAGCTTCCCTGTTGCCTGCTGTTGCCCTGCCTGGTTAAGAAGGGCTGGACCTGCATCAACTGAACCCAGAGTTACTCCAAGGGCTACCTGTCTGGTCTGATATGAAGTCTCAACAACATAAAATACTTATAACGTGCCTGCTTCTGTACCTGGCATCTGTAAGTCTGCCCTGCCAAGTGGTGCCACGCCAGTCCTGAACCATTGGAAGTGAGGCCTAAGGTGCTTGCTTCCAGGGATATCTTAAGGATGTTGGTGGCCCTGGGCCAAACATATTTTGGGGACCCTGTTCAGAACAGTTTTGAATTTATGATCCAGTTACAGCTCCTCTATGTCCTCTTTGGCCAGGCCATGGCAGTGCACAAGCACACTCTTCCAAACTGTAAATGTGTTTACATCCAATATTCAGAGATGGTAATGTGTATTTTCAATATTGTAACACAGCAGGAGATCACTAATATCGTTGCAAATAATCTCTATCGTCTCATTTCCCGTATGTGAAGTCCTGTTTTGATCTATGGATTATGCATGAAACATAAACACATTTTTCTACAAAATGTCTATGATAGATTCTGGCACATCACCCACATTAAAAAATAAATTAAAAGTGAAATTGTAGGGGGAGGAGCCAAGATGGCGGCGGAGACGGACGTGTAGTCGCCCGGCTCCCCGAGCCTGTGATTCCTGCACTACTATCCTGACCTTAATCCTGCTACAGCGCTACTGCGGAAGGACGAGGAAACGCGCTGTTACCGGGGGTGTTTCTCCGGTGTCCCTACCTGCCCGCTTGCTGGTGGAATCGATGTGCTGGCACGATCGCCATTGCCGAGCCCTGAGACCGGACCCCATATTGCTTTGCTCTGCCGGAGACGGCAGGATCTCCTGAGGGTCGACCGAGGAGTAGTTCTACTGTCCTTCCTTGCCAATCTGGTGGCTGTGACGGCGCCTGCACTAGCCCCCCCAATGGACAGCGTGCGTTGACCGATTGTGGGTCTACATTGATGCCCCTTCTCCGTGCGACGCTGAGGTGAGCCGCGCTGCTCCTTTCTTGGTCGGCACGGACCTGGCTGCATTGGCTTGCCTTTGTGCTTCTTCCTGTTAGAGCCCGCACGAGGGGGACTCTGGTTGATTATCGCTTGCTGGGGGCTGGCCCGGGTTATGCCTTGAGAACGCATTTCCACTGTCCATCACGGGATCCGCCAAGGGGATCGGTGAACCCATTATGGTGCTTAACATGGCGGCTGCTCCCTCTAAGGTACTGGTGGACGTCATCTCGGCTCCCGACTGGATCGCCCCGCATGGCCTCGAGAGGCGTGTGGAATATTGTGGTGCACTCAGGATTGTGGATACAACAGATCACCCGCCTGATTTAACCTATGCCTCCGTTATTGCCGCGATTGCCGACTTGAGGGCGGACTGGCATGAGTGTTTTCGCGCACTCGGCGCGAAGCTGGATGAAGCCGTTATTGGATCGGAGAGTGCATTGCCTGTCGGCTCCCCTTGTTGCACCGATCAGCCCCCTCTTTGTATTGACAGAGAAACATTGTTGCCGCGGAACTGTGCAATGGAGCAACTTTCTTACAGTGATTACTCTAGCGGATTGCCGTCAGCCCATCCTGTGGATGTTACACTGTTTCCCATCCTGCCACAGTTTACACAATCGGTTACTGAATCACTGTTTTTGTTCACGGTTCCGCTGGCGCTGCAACTGTTTTTCTTGACTGTATATGTCACGCACGGTGCGCCCTCAGTACATTATTTTCTGCAACAACAGGCTGAATTTGGAACAGCGCTTTTTTGGTTTGCCATCATTGTGTGTGTTCGGAGGTGTCCATTTTGTGTTTGGGGACCTTCTTCTTGCCGAGGGCGGCCATCTTACCCCTTTGTTCTTTCTGGGGCGGGACCTTTTCCGGGGCCATGTTCAGGGGGACGCTTGAGGTCTGGCCAGGGCTAGGGAGGCCTTTTTCCTGTGTACTGTGAATGAGGGCGGAGGGGGGACCCGGGTTGGGACGCTTCCTCAACGCGTGCTGCTGTGTCATGTGATTAACAAAACAATTTGCCAGTACTGTGAAACGAATAATACAAATTACATTTGGAGAGCTCTCAATCGCTCTCTCAAGCTGACCACTTTTTCAGTCACTGCAAATCAGAGCCACAAGAACTTTCAAGATGGTTATTTATTAAGTTAAACTTTCAAATTTTTTCAGACTTTGATTTTTGTTTTTTGTTTTTTCAAATATATTTTTCAAAGGATCATACAATATATACAACAATATACCATCAGTTGGGAGGAGAAACAAGTGAATGGGCCAGGGGGGGGGGGGGGGGTTTAATAACACATTTTGGACAACATTTAGACACTAGACGTACAATTGGACACTAGACAACAAAAACTATGAATAGTACATAAGAATTGGGGTTGGTAGAGATTGCTAGCGTTATTTACAGCTATATACAACAAAACAACTGTGTTTAATACTCCTAAGTGTGAGTTGTTTCAAGGATTCTAAATGAATGAAGAACATTAGATCTTTTCTTGTCACTCAATGAAATGAGACATATTGAAATGAAGCTAGAAGAGAGATCAGATCATTTAGCGCCTACAATTGGCCTTAATTCTCACAAAAACAGCCACTACAGTGGCGCCACCATACAACTACCACCTCAATAATTCATAGGTCATAGGTCGACGCGTTTCGAATCCTATATAATTGTGTAGGATTCTCTTCAGGACCAAACCAACTCAATCTGTGAAAAAACAAATAAGTGAAAACTGTGTCAGTCGAAACTAAAGAAAGACTCTCGACTCACATTCTACAACCATCCACTCTCAATATATTACCTGTCACTCTTTTGACTCTCTTTATGCGCGATGAAAATGCTGCAAGGAATCGAAACAATATGTTTCAGATTTTGGGCACATGAATAAAACATTTTAGAAGAAACTCCTTGGCGATCGTGTTGGTACTTACAGAGTAGTAAGGTGAATCCTCCCTTTTTAGTACGTATCCAAATGGTGAATTTTTCGGTTAACAAATGGGGGGCGGACTTGCCTCGTGGAATCAATCTATGATGGAAAAACAACGGATGGGGTTATTCCGTTGTGAGGTTTAAACAACCTACAGTGCGAGCCAGAGAGCACCGACATTGCGTGCAACTCCGCTCGGGGAGACTAGCTAAATCACGGGCTCTGTATACCTGAGGCTGCGTCTTTCTCCTCCAGTCTGGGTCGCGGTCAGTTTTGAAAACGCGATACCAATGGAGCGGAAGAGCCTCTATTTACTCCGGGGCATATCCGGTTTACGAGAAGGGGGACTCATGGGATTTGTAGTTTTGGTCTGCCGGAGAGCCCTCCGGCCTTATGTTGCGGTCATATGTGAGACGCAAATTTAGGGTGCCTTAGTTGGAAACAGTAATGGCACATCCCTGGGTGCATTTTAGGGTCTTTTATAAACTGTACAATTCCGACATTTCATTTAAGCCTTGTGTGGTTGTATTAAATTTCAAGATTAACATGGCTTCGCGTTGTCGCAATTTGGCCTCTACGTCTCCGCCTCTTGGGTCAGGATCAATTTTCGAAATAACAGTCCATTTTAAGTCGTGTTCTCCATGGAGTTGGTCAATCCAATGCTGGACTAGTGGGGCAGTGACCACTTTCCTCTTTATCCGTGATTTGTGTTGGGACAACCTTTGTCTTATTTCCTGATTTGTTTTTCCTATGTAGAGCTTATCGCAAGGACATAGGATCCCGTACACCACATTTTTTGATTTACAGTTAGTAAACTGGTCATGCTTCCAGGATATTCCCGCATACTGGAATAGATCCCCTTCCTGGGTGGAAGCACAGCAGAGGCATGTGCCACATTTATGATGACCTTTAATAGGTGGCAAGTTGACATAGTCCCTTACTGTTACTGGTTTAGTTTTAGGTATAGCTGCTCTGACAATATAGTTTGCGATACTTTTATCCTTTTTGAAGGCGAATAGAGGATGTTGTGAAAATTGAGTATCTAGATCTTTAATCAAATGCCAATTCTGGTGGATCAGTTTTTTAAGGAAATTCGATGTAGGAC